>NC_056057.1:110122128-110747128 GCF_016772045.2 Ovis aries
GCTTATAAATATTGAAAAATTCATATATGCAAAATGGACTAATCAAAAGTGAAAAGTAGCAAAGCACTGATAACACTGTGCCACAACACACATGACTCTCATAGGCTCTCTGCTGGGTGACAGTATCTGAACACAAAATGTATATATTGTTCAATGACATGTGGTTACAGAGATGAACTAATGAGAATTTTTCAGTGTACAATTCCTTTCTCTCTTTAATAATTTATGGAGTCACGTGAGACATAAATTGACCATAGTGGAGAGAAATAGAATAGCCATTACAGCTGGGAAAAGCTTGGTTGACAATCTGAAAAAGTAGACATATAAATAAATGACTGGCTAATACACTTTTTGTGAGAGTTGGACTATATGAAAGGATTCATGTTGATGTATGGCAAAACAAAAACAATATTGTATAGTAAAAAAAAAAAAAAGGCTGAGTGCAGAAGAATTGATGCTTCTGAATTGTGGTGCTGGAGAAGACTCTTGAGAGTCTTTTGGACTGCAAGGAGGTCAAACCAGTCAATCCTAAAGGAAATCAACCCCAAATAGTTACAGAATATTCCAATACTTTGGCTACCTGACATGAAGAGACAACCCATTCAAAAAGACCCTGATGCTAGGAAAGATGGAGGGCAGGAGAAGCGGATGACAGAGGGTGAGATGGTTGGATGGCATCACTGACTCAGTGGACATGAGTTTGGGGCAACTCAGGGAAATAGTGAAGGGCAGGGAAGCCAGATGTGCTGCAGCCCATGGGGTCGCAAAGCATCAGATACAACCTACTGACTGAACAACAATATACTTTTCATGTTTAACCTCACAAACTAAAAACCCAAATAACATCAAGTGTAGCCTCTACCTTTCACCTGCCATGTTACTGAGATTTTATTTAACACCAAAGGTCAAAGAGCACAATATTTCTGAATAAAATGTTGAGCTAATAACCAAAGTTCTTATCTATAATACAAATTTGAGAAGGCAATTTTACTTCTGGGAATTCTCTTGATCATTTTACTGTATTCGTGAATAGAGTCATGCACAGAAATGATCATCACAACATTATGTATATGGTAGAAGAATCACAGATACATTTCCAATGAAAAGTAAATGTTAAATAAAGTATTGTGTATCCAATTGATAAAATAAAATACACCAGTTAAATAACTTCTAATAACTGTTTAAATTGCATACTTCTCGTATTGAAGTAAGGGGAAAGCAGAAAATAAAAATGATACATTCTTATTAAACTCATTTTCTGAAATAAGATATGGCATAAATAAATTTTAATAATAAAGTTGAGGTCTAGGCATGAGCTCAATTAGATTAAAAAATATATGTTAAAAAAAGACTTTATAAAAATATATGGAAACCTCTACCTGAAATAGTCGTGTTTATTTTTATTTTCATGCATTTTTTAATTTTTATAAAAAGTTAATCAGCAAACATTATAAGTGAATTATAATACATCATTCAACCTTAAAACTATAACTGACTCAGTATTTAGAGACAAAGCAGTACTTTTAGAGAGTAAATAAAGAGCTTTTGCACTATGAAGATTTTTAGTGCAAAATTATATAAGAATATATATTACTTAAGAAAAATAGTTCTAAGAATTTAAATAATAATTGTCTATACACAGGTATAAAGAACAAACTTTTGGACTCTGGGAGAAGGTGAAGGTGGGATGATTTGAGAGAATAGCATTGAAACCTGTATATTACCGTATGTGAAATAGATCACCAGTCCAAGTCTGATGCATGAAACAGGGCCCTCAAAGCCGTTACACAGGGACAACACTGAGGGATGGGATGGGCAGGGAGGTGGAAGGGGGTTACGGGACCAGGAGACACATGTATACCCATAGCTGATTCATGTCAATGTATGGCAAGAACCACTACAATACTGTAAAGTAATTAGCCTCCAATTAATATATATAAATTAATTAAAAAGAATTGTCTATAATAAAATAATACTATTTCGACTTGTGCCTATTTTCTCTGAGCCTTCTCATACAATTTAAACACTGTAAACTGCATGAGATTTTACCTGACACTCAAGCTAAACACATGGAACCAATATAGTATTGTAAATCAACTATACTCTGAAAAAAAACTAAAAAACAAAAACAATAAAAAATAAAAGTAAACCTTCAACAGTTTCATAGATGTTAGCAAACAGCATGATGCTCTTGGGTCAGGGGCAAGTGACTTCACTCACATTTGCATTTTCCCCCTTGAGATAAAGAGCAGCCTAGGTGCATACTGCATAAGCAATGGGTTTGCATCAGAGCTCAGGAACCCAAAGCTTAGGAAAATCCTTTTTTTTTTTTTTTTTTTTTAATCACGGATTTTATGAAAACCTGATCAACCTTTATCTTGAAGGGAGACATTATCTTCATTATACTGGGCAGTCTACAAACCTACCCTCTGCTCATAAGGAAAATGTCACTTTTATTTTGGAAAAATTAAGTGATACAAAACATTCTTGAAAAGATTCAGAACAAAACTGTAACAAATACTGAAAATTATGACTATTGTCCCCCCACATAGTGAGTCAGTGGGTGAATAAATGGAAGTCACAAAGTTAAAAAGAAATGGTAGCAGACTCTTTAGGACTTTTCTATGTCTATGTCTTCTGAGTTTGCTCATAAATAATACAAGACAGTTTAATATATTAGAAAGAAAAGCAAAATTTTTGGTAGGTTGCTGGAACTTTGGGTCACCGTAACTGTGTTGGTGGCTCCGTGATGTCCAACTCTTAGTGGCCCCATGGACTGTAGCCCATCAGGCTACTCTGTCCGTGGAATTCTTCAGGCAAGAATACTGGGGTGGGTAATCCATTCCCTTCTCCAGGGGATCTTCCCAACCCAGGGATTGAACCTGAGTCTTCTGTATTGCAGGCAGATTCTTTACAGTCTGAGTCACCAGGAAAGGTAGGCAGAAGCAAATTTACTGTTTATATTATAGCATTGTTTAGTGTACATTTATGTAATTTTAAACATTATAGTCTGATATATATAATTATATCTTATAAATACATAATAATATCATATATATACCTAATATTAATATCTTCTAATGTAAGCAAGGAAAAAACACTAATTGTTTCTTCCTCTAGATTCTAATTATGCTTATTAGAAAATTTATTTTTTTAATTTTAATTTTTAATTAGAGGATAATTACTTTACAGTATTGTGATGGTTTCTGCCATACATCAACATGAATCAGTATGTATGTTTCCTCCTTCTTAAATCTCCCTCCCCAGCCTACCCCTTTAGGTTGTCACAGAGAACCAGCTTTGGGTTTCCTGTGTCATACAGCACACTCCTACTAGCTATCTACATTATATACGGTAATATATATGTTTCAATGCTTTTTTCTCAAAACATTCCACCCACCTCTTCCCTCGCTGTATCCAGAAGTCTATTCTTTACGTATGTGTCTCCTTTGTTGCCCTGCAAGTAGGATCATCAGTACTATCTTTCTAGAGTCCAAATATATGCATTAATATATGATGCTTGTCTCTCTCTTTCTGACTTATTTCATTCTGTATAATAGGCTCTAGGTTCACCTATTTCAGTAGAACTGACTAAAATGCATTCGTTTTTATAGCTCAGATTTTATTTTGGGGGGCTCCAAAATCACTGCAGATGGTGACTGTAGCCATGAAATTAAAAGACGCTTACTCCTTGGAGGAAAAGTTATGACCAACCTAGATAGCACATTCAAAAGCAGAGACATTATTTTGCCAACAACGGTCCATCTAGTTAAGGCTATGGTTTTTCCTGTGGTCATGTATGGATGTGAGAGTTGGACTGCCAAGAAGGCTGAGCGCTGAAGAATTGATGCTTTTGAACTGTGGTGTTGGAGAAGATCCTTGAGAGTCCCTTGGACTGCAAGGAGATCCAACCAGTCCATTCTGAAGGAGATCAGCCCTGGGGTTTCTCTGGAAGGAATGAGGCTAAAGCTGAAACTCCAGTACTTTAGCCACCTCATGCGAAAAGTTGACTCATTGGAAAGGACTCTGATGCTGGTATGGATTGGGGGCAAGAAGAGAAAGGGACAACAGAGGATGAGATGGCTGGATGGCATCACGGACTCAAGAGACGTGAGTTTGAGTGAACTCCTGGAGTTGGTGATGGACAGGGAGGCCTGGCATGCTGCGATTCATGGGGTTGCAAAGAGTCGGACATGACTGAGCGACTGAACTGAACTGATACATACTGAAATTTCTCTAGAAACTTAGGTAAAACCCAAAATGCCTAGAAATTAGTTCTATGTTTAAAAGTAATCTTTTCCCTTTTATTAATATTGAATAGCATCTTAATTTCTCTTTGACTTAACTACTTCAGTTATAAAACCTAAAACTCTGAAAATCATGCTTATACATACAGATTTGTATTCTCATTCATACAGGTTTGCTGAGACCAATAAATATTGCCTTGTACAGGATTTACTTACTAGGTGCTTACAAATAAAGTATCACTAAAAATAGCGATAGAAATGCATAGTACTTAAGCATAAAACTGAAAAGCAGGGTAAACCTTTTATGGGAAGAATTATGAAATGTAAAACATTGACAATGTCCTAAACAAATGAAGAGACATAGCATGTTCTTAAATAGAAAATTTGATATCATAATTATACCAGTTCTTAATTGATACTAAGCTCAAACTTATTCCATTAAAAAGCTCAAAAGTGTTTTTGTCAATCCTCACAAAGTAATGGTATATTTGGGAAATAAAATTTAAAAATAGCCAAGAAACTCCTGAAAGAGGATGAAATTGAAAAAGAAGAATAAAAGTCCTTGCTTTGCAATTTCATACTGTATATCAAGTATTTTTATAACGCTATGATAATTACACTGTGGTGTTGATGCAAGGAAAGACATCAGAACTGTATAAAGGGCCCTTCCAAGCATTTGTTGTTGTTGTTTAGTCACTAAGTTGGGTCCACTTCTTTGCAACCCTATGGATGTGGTCTGCCAGTCTCCTCTGTCCAGTAGACATGGATAATTAATGGAAACCTGGTCACTGACCCAGCTACCACTGCAGACCAATGATACATATTCAATACATTGTTATACCTCAGTTGACTGTAAATACAGAAAAATAAGACAAATACATCCCTATCTCCAACCCTATTCCAATCTCCTTCAACTTTGCCTATGTAAAAACTAAGAACTTAAATACTGCTTCAGGAACTTGAATACTGCTTAAGTTTTACGTAAATCACAAATACATAAAAGGAAAAAAAAAATTCTAGATCTTTAGCTTCAATGTCTATTTTTTCATAAGACTATTGTGCCCAAGAACACACTTGAGTAGAAGTATCATTTACAGATTTTTATGTTCTTTTTCACTTTAACTTTATTCACATTTATAAGAGAGGGCCACGCCTCTTGATTATCCAGAATTATCTTGTGGTATAAAACTGTCTAAGTATCTGAAAAAATGAAGTCAAAAACTTCCATCAATAGACCAAATGCACTATAATCTTGCTCTAAAATAGTCTTATTTGCTCTTTCATATATATGCTATTTTTTCCAAAGGAAAAAGCTTAGCATGAGGGCTATAATGCTTTTTCTATTAATATATCAAAATGTTCTTTACCAGATTTATTCAAATGGAATACACGAGTGATAAAATCCTGAATTATTCTCAGACAATTGTCAAAAACTTAATATATCACTTCTGGGGAGGACACACTATGAAACAAATGAGAAAGAAAAAGATTTGGGGTGGGGCGAATGAAAGAGGGAAAGAGAGAAAGGTGAATGAGATTGAATGAGAATTTAATAAATGCTGTTGAGGTAGCAGTTTATTTTAACCAGATCCCCAGAATCAGGAGTCCCCAGCCTCCAGGATCTACAGCCTGATGATCTGAGGTTGAGTTGATGTAATAATAATAATAATAGAAATAAGCTGCACAATAAATGTGAAGCCAAATCCATTGCCCCACCCACCTCCAGTCCATGGAAAAATCATCTTGCATGAAACAGGTCCCTGGTGCAGAAAATTTGGGGAACTACCTCCCCAAATCAAGTGATGAATGTATCTATTCTAGAGTTGAAATTTACAAGTTCAGTGATTGACAAGGTGGCGCTTATTAGCACATTTTTGTCACTTTCACATAGGAAGTGTCAAGTGATTTATTTGCTTGACAGGGATTAACTTTGCCAATTAGGTTATATAAACATTATTTCCTATAAACTAAATAGCTCCACAATTTTTCACTCAAATATATATTTAAAACATAAGTTGAAAACATTCACTAAAATATATATTATACCAGCAAGGACATATTGAAATGAATTCTTCTAATGAATTTTTAGTGTATCAGGTTAAACAGGTTCTAAGTTGAAAAGTAAAAGGAATAATTAATAGTCTTTTGAAAAGTTGTAGTAAAGCCTTTTAGGGATAATTCCTAGAAAGTGATTTTGTGATTGATCTTCATGATTAAGTAACAAATCTTTTTGAAAGTTAGGTCATTCCCAATTCCTTGCTATCAATAAAACTGAAGAAGGAAGTAATCAAGTTGTCAGCAGATATAACATTAAAAATAGGTTTTATAGTTTCTGATCTTACATTTAGATCTTTAATCCATTTTGAGTTTATTTTTGTGTGCGGTGTTAGAAAGTGATCTAGTTTCATTCTTTTACAAGTGGTTGACCAGTTTTCCCAGCACCACTTGTTAAAGAGATTGTCTTTACTCCATTGTATATTCTTGCCTCCTTTGTCAAAGATAAGGTGTCCATATGTGTGTGGCTTTATCTCTGGGCTTTCTATTTTGTTCCATTGATCTATATGTCTGTCTTTGTGCCAGTACCATACTGTCTTGATGACTGTGGCTTTGTAGTAGAGCCTGAAGTCAGGCAAGTTGATTCCTCCAGTTCCATTCTTCTTTCTCAAGATTGCTTTGGCTATTCGAGGTTTTTTTGTATTTCCATACAAATCTTGAAATTATTTGTTCTAGTTCTGTGAAAAATGTGGCTGGTAGCTTGATAGGGATTGCATTTAGTTTGTAAATTGCTTTGGGTAGTATACTCATTTTCACTATATTGATTCTTCCGATTCCAGAAAAATAAATGACCCAATCAAAAAATGGGCCAAAGAACTAAATAGACATTTCTCCAAAGAAGACATACGGATGGCTAACAAACACATGAAAAGATGCTCAACATCACTCATTATTAGAGAAATGCAAATCAAAACCACAATGAGGTACCACTTCACACCAGTCAGAATGGCTGCGATCCAAAAATCTACAAGCAATAAATGCTGGAGAGGGTGTGGAGAAAAGGGAACCCTCCTACACTGTTGGTGGGAATGCAAACTAGTACAGCCACTATGGAGAACAGTGTGGAGATTCCTTAAAAAATTCAAATAGAACTACCTTATGACACAGCAATCCCACTGCTGGGCATACACACCGAGGAAACCAGGATGGAAAGAGACACATGTACCCCAATGTTCATCGCAGCACTGTTTATAATAGCCAAGACATGGAAACAACCTAGATGTCCATCAGCAGATGAATGGATAAGAAAGCTGTGGTACATATACACAATGGAGTATTACTCAGCCGTTAAAAAGAATTCATTTGAATCAGTTCTGATGAGATGGATGAAACTGGAGCCAATTATACAGAGTGAAGTAAGCCAGAAAGAAAAACACCAATACAGTATACTAACACATATATATGGAATTTAGGAACATGGCAATGACGACCCTGTATGCAAGACAGGAAAAAAGACACAGATGTGTATAACGGACTTTTGGACTCAGAGGGAGAGGGAGAGGGTGGGATGATTTGGGAGAATGGCATTCTAACATGTATACTATCATGTAAGAATTGAATCGCTAGTCTATGTCTGACGCAGGGTGCAGCATGCTTGGGGCTGGTGCATGGGGATAACCCGGGGGGATGTTGTGGGGAGGGAGGTGGGAGGGGGGTTCATGTTTGGGAATGCATGTAAGAATTAAAGATTTTAAAATTTAAAAAATAAAAAAAATAAAAATAAAATAAAACCAAAAAAAATAGGTTTTATGAGAAACTACTAGGTTACTTGGAATAAAATTTGAGAAGAGTTTAAGAACAATGCTATTACAGAGCTCCTGCATTAGTATCTCTCCATTAAATATATAAATTTTCTTATCATTTACATCTGCAACAAAGAAAACTGGGGAAAAAATTCTCATTCTACCAAAAAAAAAATAAAGATCCAAACTTACTGTAAAAAACAAAAACATCCTCTGCCATCTCACAAGAGATTGTTTCCACTTACTCCACTTACTTTTATTTCTTATACTTAATAATTATTCGAATAAGTATCAATGTCATTTTGTTCATCTTTGTGCTCACAATTCACACTAACTCAAATGTAATGAAAAGAATTGTGACTGAATTTTAACTTGTGGATATCCTTAGAAACACTAATATTCTAAAAAATTATTTCAAATTGTATTTACATTTTTGTTGCAGTTAATATATATCAGTTCAGTTCAGTCACTCAGTTGTGTCTGACTATTTGCGAACTCATGAACTGCAGCAAGACAGGCCTCCCTGTCCATCACCAGCTCCTGGAGTTTACCAAACTCATGTCCATTGAGTCAGTGATGCCATCCAACCATCTCATTCTCTATCGTCCACTTCTCCACCTGCCCTCAATCATTCCCAGCATCAGGGTCTTTTCAAATGAGTCAGCTGTTTGCATCAAGTGGCCAAAGTATTGGAGTTTCAGAGTCAACACTGTCTTTCCAATGAATATTCAGGACTGATCTTTTTTAGAATGGGTGGGTTGGTTCTCCTTGCAGTCCAAGGGACTCTCAAGAGTCTTCTCCAACACCACAGTTCAAAAGCATCAATTCTTTGGCGCTCAGCTTTCTTTATAGTCCAACTCTCACATCCATACATGATTACTGGTAAAACCATAGCCTTGACTAGATAGAGCTTTGTTGGCAAAGTAATGTCTCTGCTTTTTAATATGCTGTCTAGGTTGATCATAACTTTCCTGCTGAGGAGTAAACTCTTTTAATTTCATGGCAGCAGTCATGATCTGCAGTGATTTTGGAGCCCCCAAAAATAAAGTCAGCCACCGTTTTCACTGTTTCCCCATCTATTACCATGAAGTGATGGGGCCAGATGCCATGATCTTTGTTTTCTGAATGTTGAGCTTTAAGCCAGATTATTCACTCTCCTCTTTCAATTTCATCAAGAGGCTCTAAATTTCTTCTTAGCTCTCTGCCATAAGGGTGGTATAATCTGCATATCTGAGGTTATTGATATTTCTCTCAGCAATCTTGATTACAGCTTGTGCTTCATCCAGCCCAGTAGTTCTCATGATGTACTCCGCGTATAAGTTAAATAAGCAAGGTGATGATATACACTCTTGACGTACTCCTTTTCCTATTTGGAACCAGTCTGTTGTTCCAAATCCAGTTCTAACTGTTGCTTCCTGACCTGCATATAGGTTTCTCAAGAGGCAAGTCAAGTGGTCTGGTATTTCAATCTCTTTCAGAATTTTCCAGAGTTATTGTGATCCACACAGTCAAAGGCTTTGGCATAGTCAATAAAGCAGAAATAGATGTTTTTTCTGGAACTCTCTTGCTTTTTCGATGATCAGCAGATGTTCCCAATTTGACCTCTGGCTCCTCTGCCCTTTCTAAAACCAACTTGAACATCTGGAAGTTAACCGTTCACATATTGTTGAACCTGGTTTGGAGAATTTTGAGAATTATTATTATTATTTTTGGATAAAGTCCAATTTATTATTTTTTAAAATGTTATAAGACATGACATTATTTATTATTTTACTAGTGTGTGAGATGAATGCAATTGTGCAGTAGTTTGAGCATTCTTTGGCATTGCCTTTCTTTGGGATTGGAATGAAAACTGACCTTTCCCAGTACTGTGGCCACTGCTGAGTTGTCCAAATGTACTGACATATTGAGATCAGCACTTTCACAGCATCATTTTGAGGATTTGAAATAGCTTAATTGGAATTCCATCACCTCTACTAGCTTTGTTCATAGTGATGTTTCCTAAGTCCCACTTGACTTTTCATTCCAGAAAGTCTGGCTCTAGGATCACACCATCGTAATTATCTGGGTCGTGAAGATCTTTTTTGTACAGTTCTTCTGTGTATTCTTGCCACCTTTTCTTAATATCTTCTGCTTCTGTTAGGTCCATACCATTTCTGTCCTTTATCAAGCCCATCTTTGCAAGAAATGTTCCCTTCGTATATCTCATTTTCTTAAAGAGATCTCTAGTCTTTCCCATTTTGTTGTTTTCCTCTATTTCTTTGCATTGATCAATGAGGAAGGCTTTCTTATCTCTCCTTGCTATTCTTTGGAAGTCTGCATTCAAATGGGTATATCTTTCCTTTTCTACTTTGCTTTTTTGCTTCTCTTTTTTCACAGCTATTTGTAAAGCCTCCTCAGAAAGCCATTTTGCTTTTTTAGATTTCTTTTTCTTAGGGATGGTCTTGATCCCTGTCTCATATCCAATGTCATGAACCTCCATCCATAGTTCATCAGGCACTCTATCTATCAGATCTAGTGCCTTAAATCTATTTCTCACTTCCACTATATAATCATAAGGGATTTAATTTAGGTCATAAATGGTCTAATGGTTTTTCCTACTTTCTTCAATTTAAGTCTGAATTTGGCAATAAGAAGTTCATGATCTGAGTTACAGTCAGCTCCCAGTCTTGATTTGCTGACTGTATAGAGCTTCACCATCTTTGGCTGCAAAGAATATAATCAATCTGATTTCATTGTTGGCCATCTGGTGATATCCATGTGTAGAGTCTTCTCCTTGTGTGTTGGAAGAGGGTGTTTGCTATGACCAGTGCATTATCTTGGCAAAACTCTATTACCCTTTGCCTTGCTTTATTCTGTACTCCAAGGCCAAATTTGTCTGTTACTACAGGTGTTTGTTGACTTTCTACTTTCTTGACATCCTGTAGAAACAGTATGGACCTAAGAGAAGCAGAAGATATTAAGAAGAGGTGGCAAGAATACACAGAAGAACAGTACAAAAAAGATCTTAATGACACAGATAATCACGCTGGTGTGATCACTCACTTAGACCAGACACCCTGGAATGTGAAGTCAAGTGGGCCATAGGAAGCATCACTATGAGCACAGCTAGTGGAGGTGATGGAATTCCAGTAGAGCTATTTCAAATACTGAAATATGATGCTGTGAATGTGCTGCACTCAATATGCCAGCAAATTTTGAGAACTCAGCAGTGGCCACAGGACTGGAAAAGGTCAGTTTCCATTCCAATCCCAGTGAAAGGCAATGTGAAAGAATGCTCAAACTACTGCACAATTGCACTCATCTCACACGCTAGTAAAGTAATGCTCAAAATTCTCAAAGCCAGGCTTCAGCAATACGTGAACCGTGAACTTCCAGATATTCAAGCTGGATTTAGAAAAGGCAGAGGAACCAGAGATCAAATTGCCAACATCTGCTGGATCATTGAAAAAGCAAGAGAGTTCCAGAAAAACATCTATTTCTGCTTTGTTTAATATGCCAAATCCTTTGACTGTGTGGATCACAATAAACTGTATGACACTTTGTGACCCAATGGACCACAGCATGCCAGGATTCCCTGTCATGCTTAAAGACATGGATTCTGAAAGAGATGGAAATACCAGACCACCTGGCATGCCTCTTGAGAAATCTGTGTGCAGGTCAGGAAGCAAGAGTTAGAGCTGGACATGGAACAACAGACTGGTTCCAAATGGGAAAAGGAATACATCAAGACTGTATATTGTCAACTTGCTTATAGCATCATGAGAAATGCTGGGCTGGAAGAAACACATGCTGGCATCAAGATTGCTGGGAGAAATATCAATAACCTCAGATATGCAGATGATACCTCCCTTAATGGCAAAATGTGAGGAAAAACTAAAGAGCCTCTTGAAGAAAGTGAAAGAGGAGAGTAAATAACTTGGCTTAAAGCTCAACATTCAGAAAACAAAAGATCATGGCATCCATTGCCATCACTTCATGGCAAATAGATGGGAAATCAGTGGAAACTGTGGCTGACTTTATTTTTGGAGGCTCCAAAATCACTGCAGATGGTGATTGCAGAAATGAAATTAAAAGGCGCTTACTGTTTGGCTGGAAAGTTGTGACCAACCTAGACAGCATATTAAAAAGCAGAGACACTACTTTGCGAAGAAAGGTCCGTGTAGTCAACGTTATGGTTTTTCCAGTAGTCATGTATGGATGTGAAAGTTGGACCATAAGGAAAGCTGAGTGTCAAAGAATTGATGCTTTTGAACTGTGGTGTTGGAGAAGACTCTTGAGAGTCCCTTGAACTTCAAGGAGGTCCAACCTGTCCATGCTGAAGGAGATCAGTCCTGGGTGTTCATTGGAAGGACTGATGTTCAAACTGAAATTCAATACTTTCGCCACCTGATATGAAAAACTGACTCATTTGAAAGAACCCTGATGCTGGGAAAGTTTGAAGGCAGCAGTAGAAGGGGAGGCCAGAGGATGAGATGGTTAGATGTCATCACCAACTCAAGGAACATATGTTTGGGTAAACTCTAGCAGTTGGTGATGGACAGGGAATCCTGGCATGCTGTGGTCCATTGGGTCACAAAGTGTCATACAGGACTGAGCGACTAAATTGAACTGAATTGAAATGGACACCTTAATTATATACTTTTCCTATGTATCAATAATAGCTCAACAAGCTAGGGAAAAAAAAAACAAAACAGTTCAGTTCAGTTCAGTCGCTCAGTCGTGTCTGACGCCAGGCCTCCCTGTCCATCACCATCTCCCAGAGGTCACTCAGATTCATGTCCATCGAGTCCATGATGCCATCCAGCCATCTCATCCTCTGTCGTCCCCTTCTCCTCCTGCCCCCAATCCCTCCCAGCATCACAGTCTTTTCCAATGACTCAACTCTTCACATGAGGCGGCCAAAGTACTGGAGCTTCAGCTTTAGCATCATTCCTTCTAAAAAAATTCCAGGGTTGATCTCCTTCAGAATGGACTGTTTGGATCTCCTTGCAGTCCAAGGGACCTTCAAGAGTCTTCTCCAACACCGCAGTTCAAACGCATTAATTCTTCAGTGCTCAGCCTTCTTCACAGTCCAACTCTCACATCCATACATGACCACAGGAAAAACCATAGCCTTGACTAGATGGACCTTAGTTGGCAAAGTAATGTCTCTGCTTTTGAATATACTATCTAGGTTGGTCATCACTTTTCTTCCAAGGAGTAAGTGTCTTTTTATTTCATGGCTGCAGTCACCATCTGCAGTGATTTTGGAGCCCCCCAAAATAAAGTCTGTTTCTATTGTTTCCCCATCTATTTCCCATGAAGTGATGGGACCAGATGCCATGATCTTCATTTTCTGAATGTTGAGCTTAAGCCAACTTTTTCACTCTCCTCTTTCACTTTCATCAAGAGACTTTTAGCTCCTCTTCACTTTCTGCCATAAGGGTGGTGTCATCTGCGTATCTGAGGTTATTGATATTTCTCCGGCAATCTTCATTCCAGCTTGTGCTTCTTCCAGTCCAGCGTTTCTCATGATGTACTCTGCATAGAAGTTAAATAAGTAGGGTGACAATATATAGCCTTGACGTACTCCTTTTCCTATTTGGAATCAGTCCATTGTTCCATGTCCAGTTCTAACTGTTGCTTCCTGACCTGCATACAGATTTCTCAAGAGGCAGGTTAGGTGGTCTGGTATTCCCATCTCTCTCAGAATTTTCCACAGTTGATTGTGATCCACACAGTCAAAGGCTTTAGCATAGTCAATAAAGCAGAAATAGATGTTTTCTGGAACTCTCTTGCTTTTTCCATGATCCAGCGGATGTTGGCAATTTGATCTCTGATTCCTCTGCCTTTTCTAAAACCAGCTTGAACATCAGGGAATTCACGGTTCACGTATTGCTGAAGCCTAGCTTGGAGAATTTTGAGCATTACTTTACTAGCGTGTAAGATGAGTGCAATTGTGCAGTAGTTTGAGCATTCTTTGGCATTGCCTTTCTTTGAGATTGGAATGAAAACTGACCTTTTCCAGTCCTGTGGCCACTGCTAAGTTTTCCAAATTTGTTTGCATATTGAGTGCAGCACGTTCACAGCATCATCTTTCAGTATTTGAAACAGCTCAACTGGAATTCCATCACCTCCACTAGCTTTGTTCATAGTGATGCTTTTAAGGCCCATTTGACTTCACATTCCAAGATGTCTGGCTCTAGATTAGTGATTACATCATCATGATTATCTGGGTCTTGAAGAAATCCAATAGTAAAAAATAATAAACTATGTAACATGTGAACCTAAATGATCTCATGATTCATTATTTCGAAGGAAAAAAGCAAAACATATCAAGGTTTTTGAGCATGGGCTACATTCTACTTTTAAAAATTTTCCTGAGTAAGATCAAGATAGCAACATAGGTAGTTCCGGACATCAGTTCCTCTCACAAGACCAAATAGTAACTATCCAAAGGAAAGATACTATAGTGAAAATCCTACAACACTAGCATGAAACTGAAGCAATCCGCAGACAACAGTGATGAAGAGGAAATTTGGAAAGAGAAACACACACAAAGAAAACACTGTGAAGAGACACATGGAGAAAATGGCTGTCTACAAGCTAAGGACAGAAGTCTGTAACTGACCCTTCCCTCACACCACTCAGGAAAACACCCCACCAGTACCTTCATCTGGAGCCTCCAGAAATATGAAACAATAATATCTAATATGTTACCTAAAAAAAATAAAAATAAATAAACAAGCAGAAAGACCCCATGTGTGTTGCATATGTGAGTGTGTATATTTTTGTTAATCTTTCTAGCATATCTATGTTATATATTTTTAAATATTTAATATTTTACTGAGTATTTTACATCAACTGAATAAAAGAGGAGAAACAAAAATTAAGATAAAATTTTCTTCTAGCATGGGTTCAACTTCTTTACCTATCATTAAGTTTTCCAAAACAAGAAATAACTTGAACATTTTTACTGCAGGATGGTCTCTGGAGAACAAAGATCATATCGTGTTATTTCTATGTGCTCACATTAAACCACATAATTGTGCCTTGTAAAATAAAACCAAATTTTTGCAAATAATTGGAGTTAATATATTGATTCTTTACTATTTTTGAAATTAGGTATAACCACCTACTGTAAATGTCTGTAAATACTTTGTAGATTCTAAACACAAATCTGCTTCATTTTCCAAAGAAAGAAAGTGAAGTCACTAAATCATGTCCTACTCTTTTCAACCCCATGGACTGTAGCCTGCCAGGCTCCGCTACCCATGGGATTTTCCAGGAAAGTATAATGCAGTGGGTTGCCATTTTCTGGAGAATATATGATATTCTTGGGTATCTACTTGGAAGAGCACAAATTTAGATTGAAGGCAGGAGGAGAAGGGGACAACAGAGAATGAGATGGTTGGATGGCATCACCAACTCAATGGACATGTGTTTGAGTAAACTCTGGGAGTTGGTGATGGACAGGAGGCCTGGCGTGCTGCAGTCCATGGGGTCGCAAAGAGTCAGACATGACTGAGCAACTGAAATGAACTGAACTGAATCTCTATATTGAACAAACAATAATGGTTTCCTATAAAATCCATAAGAAAACTTTAACGGCAATATATACTAGTTATGTATAGGTAAACCTTCCAGGTGGCTCAGTGGTAAAGAATTTGCCTGCCAATGCAGGACACACAAATCAATCCCTGGGTCAGGAAGATCCCCTGGAGAAGGAGATGACAGCCCCATCCAATATTCTTGCCTGAGAAATGGACAGAGGAGCCTGGTGGGCTATAGTCCATGGGGTTGCAAAAGAGTCAGCCATGACTTAGCCACTGAACAGCAACATGTATGAATCCACAGGGGTTTTTGTGGGTGTTATGTAAAAGGTAGCTGTGGTGCTCATTCTTCAGTTTTTGAAAAGCTCCTTAGAAGTTTACTTCAAATACCTGTAATCCTTTCTAACTGCCTGAGCATTGGTTCAGAGATAGTTCTCTTCTCTTCAAACAACTCTAACATCGATTTTGAAATAAATGTTCCCAATGGAATTCAGAAGATTTTACAGTGACTCAGTGTGAAGTCATAAACCTGAACTTTTAGGAATCTGTTTTATAACCTTGAGGTGTCTTAGACATACATGCTTGTAACCATGGTTGATAGACCCTGTTGACATTGAAGCACTGAATTTGTTTTATCTTTTTCTTTAGGGAACCCAGCTAACTTGCCCTGAGAAACAAGTTTATTTGATTTAGTTGGGTCCTATTTTGCCTTATGTTTACAGGTCAACACACACAAACAAATGCCTTTTAAATGATTGTGTACTGACTTTCAGACAATTCCTCATGGCCTCAAATGCCTTAACAATTTAAACACAATAAAAATAAATATCCAAACAATTGTCAAGAATACTATTAGCATTAAATTCATTTGAGCAGTGTACAGGTATAAAATTGTCTTTAAACATTTACTTGAATTGATACATTTTATATTTAAATCATCTGTATACTATCTGTGCCATACTTAGAATACATTTCTATAAAAGTATTGTAGTATTGTAGATTTTTTAAAGAATACATAGTAAAAAAAAAAAAAAGGCAGGATTTCTCTCTATCGTGATCTTCACTTAAGGGAAAATTTTACAAAAGAAAAAAGTGATGATTTATAAACATAGCATGTAGTAGTACTATTATGTTAAAAAAAATAGTAAAATTGACAAAATAGGCATAAAAATACATATATTTTTCTCTATACCAAACAGTATCAGTTAGAAAACATAATAAAAGGTTATATCTTTATTATAAGATTTCTATCACAATATTATAAAAAGTAATAGCAAAGAAAAATTAAAAAGCAATGGCAAAGAATGGGGAAAAATAGTTGGACATACATGATGGCAAAACATTAGCTCTCTGTAATTATAACTGACAAAATGTTCATCCATAAGAATAACAAATGAGTAATATCAAAAATAAAAATATTATAAAATATATATAGGCAATAAATTTAAGAAAAAATACTCTTAGAGACCTAACTTATTCAGGTTAAAGAAAATTGACAAATTACGATGAAAGATCTCATTTACAAGGACCATATAATTATTTGAAACCTACACAAAGTTTTTTAAAAGCTTCACAATATATAAAAGAAAATGAATACAAATAGGTTAAGAAATTTCAAATTCATCATTACACAGATATTTCAATACCAATCCCCTCAATTATAATTATATGCTAAATATACAAAAAGATATCTAAGATATATAAGATATGAACAACACAATTATAAAGCTTTATCTAGTGTCCATAGGCATTGCTAAATTCAGCTGCCATTTCTAGATAAAGTGTATGTGCCGCTAGCTGTTCTGAGTGACTGAACATACATTCCAATTGGTTTGACCAACACAAGCATTTGTTTCCAAACATTTTGCATATTTCTTCTGAGAAATACATAAAACTCCATACCTATTGCATGAAGATTAAATATCAATTTAATGAATATAAGGAAAATATAAAAATTACCATATGTATTAGCCCACCAAGAAAATGTCAACGCATTTCACAACATCAATCCATGAGTATTTGTTAGATCATGTCTTAATAAAATGCAATCAAATTAGAAATATATTTGAAAATAAAAGAATATTGAGTGAAAACTAAAATAAGCTTTTAAATACTTAAGTATAAAATTAAATCAATTTTTTATTTTTATTTATTATCAAATTTTTAACTAATGAGAATTTCAAAATGCATGATAATTACTAACAATGAGGCAAACACCTGCAAAGGGAAAACATAGGAGCTGTAATCATATTTTGGAGATCAGAATCTTCTAACAAACATGACTTGAAGAAACTCCCAAAGGCTGAATAGAAATTATTCAGGAAAGAAGTGGAATATATATAAGACACATAGTGCAGGATATATAGGAAGGTAACTGTTTGAAAGTGAAAATGAGAGTGTTAGTTGTTCAGTTGTGTTCAACTCTGTGTGACTCCCATGGACTGTAGTATGCCAGGCACCTCTGTCCATGGAATTCTCTAGGCAAGTATACTGGTGTGTTGCCATTGCATTCCCCAGGGGATTTTCCCAACCCAGGTATCAAACTTGGGTCTCCTGCATTGCAGGCAGATTCTTTACTGTCTGAGCCAATAATTGCTTACTTTTTATCTTATTTCTTTGTGCTTCTTACTTGTTGTTTATCCAGAGGCAACAATTTTTTTTCTTACAGTTTAAATGAAATTAATTTTTATTTCAAGTTTGAAATTCCAAAACAGGTTTGAAAATGAAGCCCAACTCAAAGTAAAACCCAGATACTTAAAAGTTACAACGGGTTATTTATTTTAAAATGTAAATGATAAAATTCAATGCTCAGAATTGAATTTGCTATTTTCTAAGAGTGTGACTAAGTAGAAGACAAATATGCCATCCAAATCCAGAAGATGCTTATAGCCTAGACAAGGAGGACACAAGTTTCGGGACCTTATAATTGGGTGTCACTGCAAATGCCGTAGACAGTTCAGCAGTAACATATGCCCATTCTGAGTGGACAGATACAGCAAACCATAGCAGCAGCACATGCTGGGTCAGAAGATGAATCAGACACTGGACAGATCAAGAAACATTAGAGAGGCCAAAGCTGACCTTGGTGACAATTCAGGACTCTGTGTCCACTTCTAAAGGCAGATGGTCTTAAGCATTTCCATGCAACTCACAAAGAAAGATAACAGGAAAGATTGTTAAGGAGGACAAGATGCCTGATAGTAAGTTTGAATTTTAAATTGATTAAGGTTATATACTACATAACCTATATAGGTTATATACCTATATAACTAAGGTTACATACAACATTTATGGAAAAATTAACCTCAAGAGACTCTTTCAACTTGAGAAACCCAGAGTCCCCTTAAAGAGACCAGATTATATATTTTCCTCTACTGAAGGGAAATGAGTTCAGGAGCAAGTTGATTGCAATTATAGAAGGAAAAAAAAAAAAAGAAAATTGCAGGGCTACATATCAGAATAGTAGCACACAAATTTGAAACACATGGCTCATGTAAAAAGTAAAAAGAGAATGCTTGCTGTGGAAACTGGCCATTTGAGTTTAACTGAATATGGGATTCAGTTAATAAATGGGGAATGAGGTATTTAGATAGGTCAACCAGAGAAAATTATGAAATAAAAGACATGTCTTTTTATGTGGTAGAGTGTAGATTTCATTCTACACTTTCACTGAAAGTTTTATATCACTGAAAATTTTATATAGTGGAACAAGCACAATATTTAAGTCAGGATTACTAAGACGTAATTTACATACAGCAATTCACCCTTTTTACTGTATATTTTTATCACTTTTGACAAAAGGATAGAGTCTGAAACATCCTCACAATTAAACTGTAGAAGAGTTCCATCACCCAAGATATTCTGCTCTCTCCTCTACCCACAAGTCTTAGTATTGACTCATTTTCTATCCCTGTAATTCTCTTTCCCAAAATATCACATCAATGGACTAATATGCTGGTCAAAAAGCAATAGTTAGAACCATATATAGAACAATGGACTGGTTCAAAATTGGGAAAGGAGTACAACAAAGCTGAATATTGTGTGCTTGTTTAACTTATATGCACAGTACATCATGCAAGAATACACAGAAGAACTGTACAAAAAAGATCTTCACGACCCAGATAATCATGATGGTGTGATCACTCACCTAGAGGCAGATATCCTAGAATGAGAAGTTAAGTGGGCCTTAGGAAGTATCGCTACGAACAAAGTTAGTGGAGGTGATGGAATTCCAGTGGAGCTATTTCAAATCCTGAAAGATGATGCTTTGAAAGTGCTTCACTCAATATGCCAGCAAATTTGGAAAACTCAGCAGCGGCCACAGGACTGGAAAAGGTCAGTTTTCATTCCAATCCCAAAGAAAGGCAATGCCAAAGAATGCTCAAACTACCACACAATTGCACTCATCTCATATGCTAGTAAAGTAATGCTCAAAATTCTGCAAGCCAGGCTTTAGCAATACGTGAACTGTGAACTTCCAGATGTTCAAGCTTAGAAAAGGCAGAGGAACCAGAGATCAAATTGCCAACATCCGCTGGATCATCGAAAAGCAAGAGAGTTCCAGAAAAACATCTATTTCTGCTTTATTGACTATGCCAAAGCCTTTGACTGTGTGGATCACAATAAACTATGGAAAATTCTGAAAGAGATGGGCATACCAGACCACCTGACCTGCCTCTTGAGAAACCTGTATGTAGGTCAGGAAGCAACAGTTAGAACTGGACATGGAAAAAAAGACTGGTTCCAAATAGGAAAAGGAGGAGGTCAAGGCTGTTTATTGTCACCTTATTTATTTAAATTCTATGCAGAGTACATCATGAGAAACGCTGGCCTGGAAGAAGCACAAGCTGGTATCAAGATTGCTGGGAGAAATATCAATAACCTCAGATATGCAGATGACACTACCGTTATGGCAGAAAGTGAAGAAGAACTAAAGAGCCTCTTGAGGAAAGTGAAAGAGGAGAGTGACGAATTTGGCTTAAAGCTCAACATTCAGAAAATGAAGATCATGGCATCCAGTCCCATCACTTCATGGCATATAGATGGAAAAACTGGGAAAAGTGGGTGACTTTATTTTGGGGGGCTCCAAAATCACTGTAGATGGTGATTGCAGCCATGAAATTAAAAGACGCTTACTCCTTGGAAGGAAAGTTATGACCAATCTAGACAGCATATTAAAAAGCAGAGACATTTCTTTGCCAACAAAGCTCTATCTAGTCAAGGCTATGGTTTTTCCAGTAGTCATGTATGGATGTGAGAGTTGAACTATAATGAAAGCCAAGAGCTGAAGAATTGATGCTTTTTTTAACTGTGATGTTGGAGAAGACTCTTGAGAGTCCCTTGGACTGCAAGGAGAACCAACCCATCCATCCTAAAAGAGATCAGTCCTGGGTGTTCATTGGAAGGACTGATGTTGAAGCTGAAACTCCAATACTTTGGCCACCTGAAGTGAAGAACTGACTCATCTGAAAAGGTCCTGATGCTGAAAAAGATTGAGGGCTGAAGGAGAAGGGGATAACAGAGAATGCGATGGTTGGATGGCATCATCGAGTTGATGAACATTGATTTGGGTGGATTCTGAGAGTTGGTGATGGACAGGGAGGCCTGGTGTGCTGTGTTTCATGAGTTCACAAGGAGCCGGACATGACTGAGCAACTGAACTGATATTGACATCTTGCAAAATGCCAGGCTGGATGAATCACAAGAGGGAATTAAGATTTCCAAGAGAAATACCAACAACCTCAGATATGAAGATGATACCATTCTAATGGCAGAAAGTGAAAAAGAACTAAAGAGCCTCCTGATGAAGGTGAAAAAGGAAAAGCAAGAAGGCTGGCTTAAAATTCTACATTCGATAAAACTAAGGTTGTGGCATCTGGTCCCATCACTTAAAGCAAATAGTAGAGGGAAAAGTGGAAGCAGTGATAGAGTTTATATTCTTGGGCTCCGAAACCACTGCAGATGGTGACTTCAACCATGAATTTAAAAGACGCTTGCTTCATGGAAGAAAAGCTATGAAAAACCTAGACAGTATATTAAAAGCAGGGATATCACTTTTTTGACAAAGGTCCATATAGTCAAAGCTATGGATTTTCCAGTAGTCACGTATAGATGTGAGAACTGGATCATAAAGAAGGTTGAGTGCTAAAAAATTGATTCTTCTTATTTGTGGTGCTGAGAAGACTCAAGAATCTCTTGGACAGCAAGGAGATCAAACCAGTCAATCCTAAAAGAAATCACTCCTGAATATTCACTGGAAGGGCTGATGGTGAAGCTGAAGCTTCAATACGTTGGCCACCTGATGCAAAGAAGTTACTCATTGGAAAATGTTCTGATATTGTAAAAGATTGAAGTCAGGAAAAGAAGAGAGAAATAGAGTATGACATGGTTGGATGGTATCATCAACTTAATGGACATGAATCTGAGCAAACTCTGGGAGATACTGGAGAACAAAGGAACCTCATGTGCTACAGTCCATGGGGTCACAAAGAGTTGAACATGACTTAAGGACTGAACAACAATGGATACTGAAGTGAACTGAAGTCCCTCAGTCGTGTCCTACTCTTTGCGACCCCATGGACTGTAACCTACCGGGCTCCTCCCTCCATGGGATTCTCCAGGCAAGAGTACTAGAGCGGGTTGCCATTTTCCTTCTCCAGGGGAGCTTCCCGACCCAGGGATCAAACCCGGGTCTCCCACATTCCAGGCAGATGCTTTAACCTCTAAGCCACCAGGGAAGCCCCACAACAGATACTATGTAGCCTTTATAATCAGTTACTTTACTCCCTTGACACACAATGTTCACCCTGCTGTTGTGTCTATCACCAATCTGTCCCTTTTCTTGCTGAGTAATATCAATATATAATTGTATCAATATACCACAGATTGTTGGTCCATTCACCAGTTTAAAAGCACTAGTTTGTTTCCAGTTTCTGAGACACAATGGATATTAACTATAAACTCATGCACAAACCTAAATTTCCATATCTCTTGATAAATATAAGATTAGGATTGCTGGATCATACGTTAATTATAGGCTTATTTTGACTATCAATTGCCCAAATGTTTTCCAAAATGGTTTTGCAATTTTGTATTCACACTAACAATATATAGGAGAGTTATAGGTGCCCCGCACCCATGCTGTCTGATTTGTTTTTTATTTTAAATGTTCTAATAGTTATGTCGGGCTTTCCTGATGGCTCAGACAGTAAAGAATCCTTCTGCAGTACAGAAGACTTGGGTTCAACCCCTGAGTCCAGAAGATCCCCTGTAGGAGGAAATGGCAATTCACTCCAGTATTCTTGCCTGGAGAATCCCATGGACAGAGGAGCTTAGGGTCACACAGAGTTGGACACGACTGAAACAACTGAGCAAAAGAGGTATATAGTGGTATTTTACTGCGGTTTTCATTTGCATTTTCCTAATGACTAATGATGTGTTTAACATCCATATTTTTATTTTCTTCCCATATATAGTTAGATATTACTTCTAATAATATCTATATAATAATGCTATTATATGCTATCCATACAATTTTAGTGAATTGTCTCCATATCTTTTACATCTTTATTGGACTGTTTGCTTTTTTTATCTGGTATTTAGAGAAACTTCTATATTCTAGGTGCAAATCCTTTCTCATAAGTGTCTTTGGCCAAAATTTTCTTTCAGTCTTTTCAAATCAAATATGGCATTTTAAAAATAAAGCTGGCATCAATTTTTATTTATTTTATTTTGATTTTTTTAATTTTTTTTTAGATTTTTATTTTTACTTTATTTTACTTTACAATATTGTATTGGTTTTGCCATACATTGACATGAATCCACCATGGGTGTACATGTGTTCCCAAACATGAACCCCCCTCCCACCTCCCTCCCCATAACATCTCTCTGGGTCATCCCTGTGCACCAGCCCCAAGCATGCTGTATCCTGCCTCGGACATAGACTGGCGATTCGTTTCTTACATGCTAGCATACATGTTTCAATGACATTCTCCCAAATCATACCACCCTCTCCCTCTCCCTCAGAGTCCAAAAGTCCACTCTACACATCTGTCTCTCTTTTGCTGTCTCGCAATCAGGGTCATCATTGCCATCTTTCTAATTCTATATATATGCGTTAGTATACTGTATTGGTGTTTTTCTTTCTGGCTTACTTCACTCTGTATAATCGGCTCCAGTTTCATCCATCTCATTAGAATTGATTCAAATGTATTCTTTTTAATGGCTGAGTAATATCCCATTGTGTATATGTACCACAGCTTTCTTATCCATTCATCTGCTGATGGACATCTAGGTTGTTTCCATGTCCTGGCTATTATAAACAGTGCTGCGATGAATATTGGGGTACATTTGTCTCTTTTAATTCTGGTTTCCTCAGTATGTATGTTCAGCGGTGGGATTGCTGGGTTTGCAATTTTTTAAGGAATTTCCACACTGTTCTCCATAGTGGCTGTACTAGTTTGCATTCCCACCGACAGTGTAGGAGGGTTCCCTTTTCTCCACACTCTCTCCAGCATTTATTGCTTGCAGATTTTTGGATCTCAGACATTCTGACTGGTGTGAAGTGGTACCTCATTGTGGTTTTGATTTGCATTTCTCTAATAATGAGTGATGTTAAGCATCTTTTCATGTGTTTGTTAGCCATCCGTATGTCTTCTTTGGAGAAATGTCTATTTAGTTCTTTGGCTCATTTTTTGATTGGGTCGTTTATTTTTCTGGAATTGAGCTGCATAAGTTGCTTGTATATTTTTGGGATTAGTTGTTTGTCAGTTGCTTCATTTGCTATTATTTTCTCCCATTCAGAAGGCTGTCTTTTCACCTTGCTTATAGTTTCCTTTGTTGTGCAGAAGCTTTTAATTTTAATTAGATCCCATTTGTTTAATTTTGCTTTTATTTCCAGAATTCTAGGAGGTGGATCATAGAGGATCCTGCTGTGATTTATGTCGGAGAGTGTTTTGCCTATGTTCTCCTCTAGGAGTTTTATAGTTTCTGGTCTTACATTTAGATCTTTAATCCATTTTGAGTTTATTTTTGTGTGTGGTGTTAGAAAGTGATCTAGTTTCATTCTTTTACAAGTGGTTGACCAGTTTTCCCAGCACCACTTGTTAAAGAGATTGTCTTTACTCCATCGTATATTCTTGCCTCCTTTGTCAAAGATAAGGTGTCCATATGTGTGTGGATTTATCTCTGGGCTTTCTATTTTGTTCCATTGATCTATATTTCTGTCTTTGTGCCAGTACCATACTGTCTTGATGACTGTGGCTTTGTAGTAGAGCTTGAAGTCAGGCAAGTTGATTCCTCCAGTTCCATTCTTATTTCTCAAGATTGCTTTGGCTATTCTAGGTTTTTTGTATTTCCATACAAATCTTGAAATTATTTGTTCTAGTTCTGTAAAAAATA
This sequence comes from Ovis aries, assembly GCF_016772045.2. NCBI lineage: Eukaryota > Metazoa > Chordata > Mammalia > Artiodactyla > Bovidae > Ovis > Ovis aries. The sequence continues at coordinate 110,147,107 of NC_056057.1, forward strand.
TCGCTGGTAGCCTGATAGGGATTGCATTGAATTTGTAAATTGCTTTGGGTAGTATACTCATTTTCACTATATTGATTCTTCCGATCCATGAACATGGTATATTTCTCCATCTATTAGTTTCCTCTTTGATTTCTTTCATCAGTGTTTTATAGTTTTCTATATATAGGTCTTTAGTTCCTTTAGGTAGATATATTCCTAAGTATTTTATTCTTTTCGTTGCAATGGTGAATGGAATTGTTTCCTTAATTTCTTTTTCCACTTTCTCATTATTAGTGTATAGGAATGCAAGGGATTTCTGTGTGTTGATTTTATATCCTGCAACTTTACTATATTCATTGATTAGCTCTAATAATTTTCTGGTGGAGTCTTTAGGGTTTTCTATGTAGAGGATCATGTCATCTGCAAACAGTGACAGTTGTACTTCTTCTTTTCCAATTTGGATTCCTTTTATTTCTTTTTCTGCTCTGATTGCTGTGGCCAAAACTTCCAGAACTATGTTGAATAGTAGCGGTGAAAGTGGGCACCCTTGTCTTGTTCCTGACTTTAGGGGAAATGCTTTCAACTTTTCACCATTGAGGATCATGTTTGCTGTGGGTTTGTCATATATAGCTTTTATTATGTTGAGGTATTTTCCTTCTATTCCTGCTTTCTGGAGAGTTTTTATCATAAATGGATGTTGAATTTTGTCAAAGGCCTTCTCTGCATCTATTGAGATAATCATATGGCTTTTATTTTTCAATTTGTTAATATGGTGAATTACATTGACTGATTTGTGGATATTGAAGAATCCTTGCATCCCTGGGATAAAGCCCACTTGGTCGTGGTGTATGATCTTTTTAATGTGTTGTTGGATGCTGATCTTTCAATAGAAACTCTTCAGGCCAGGAGAGAATGGCAAGACACACTTAAAGTGATGAAAGAAAAAAACCTACAGCCCAGATTACTGTACCCAGCAAGGATCTCATTCAAATACGAAGGAGAAATCAAAAGCTTTAAAGACAAGCAAAAGCTGACAGAATTCAGCACCACCAAACCAGCTCTCCAACAAATTCTAAAGGGTATTCTCTAGACAGGAAACACAAAAGGGTGTATAAACCCGAACCCAAAACAATAAAGTAAATGGTAACAGGATCATACTTATCAATAATTACCTTAAACGTAAATGGGTTGAATGCCCCAAACAAAAGGCAAAGACTGGCCAAATGGATACAAAAACAAGACCCCCCTATCTGCTGCTTACAAGAGACCCACTTCAAAACAAGGGACACATACAGACTGAAAGTGAAGGGCTGGAAAAAGATATTCCATGCAAATAGAGACCAAAAGAAAGCAGGTGTGGCAATACTCATATCCGATAAAATAGACTTTAAAACAAAGGCTGTGAAAAGAGACAAAGAAGGCCACTACATAATGATCAAAGGATCAATCCAAGAAGAAGATATAACAATTATAAATATACATGCACCCAACATAGGAGCATCACAATATGTAAGACAAATGCTAACAAGTATGAAAGGGGAAATTAACAGTAACACAATAATAGTGGGAGACTTTAATACCCCACTCACACCTATGGACAGATCAACTAAACAGAAAATTAACAAAGAAATGCAAACTTTAAATGATACATTAGATCAGTTAGACCTAATTGATATCTATAGGACATTTCACCCCAAAACAATGAATTTCACCTTTTTTCAAGTGCTCATGGAACCTTCTCCAGGATAGATCACATCCTGGGCCATAAATCTAACCTCGATAAATTTTAAAAAATGGAAATCATTCCAAGCATCTTTTCTGACCATAATGCATTAAGATTAGATCTCAATTACAGGAGAAAAACTATTAAAAATTCCAACATATGGAGGTTGAACAACACACTTCTGAATAACCAACAAATCACAGAAGAAATCAAAAAGAAATCAAAATATGCAGAGAAACTAATGAAAATGAAAACACAACAACCCAAAACCTGTGGGACACTATAAAAGCAGTGCTAAGAGGAAAGTTCATAGCAATACAGGCATACCTCAAGAAACAAGAAAAAAGTCAAATAAATAACCTATCTCTACACCTAAAGCAACTAGAAAAGGAAGAAATGGAGAACCCCAGAGTTAGTAGAAGGAAAGAAATCTTAAAAATTAGGGCAGAAATAAATGCAAAATAAACAAAAGAGACCATAGCAAAAATCAACAAAGCCAAAAGCTGGTTCTTTGAAAGGATAAATAAAATTGACAAACCATTAGTCAGACTCATCAAGAAACAAAGAGAGAAAAATCAAATCAATAAAATTAGAAATGAAAATGGAGAGATCACAACAGACAACACAGAAATACAAAGGATCATAAGAGAAGTAGTCTTATCAGCAATTATATGCCAATAAAATGGGCAAAGTGGAAAAAATGGACAAATTCTTAGAAAAGTACAATTTTCCAAAACTGAACCAGGAAGAAATAGAAAATCTTAACAGACCCATCACAAGCACGGAAATTGAAACTGTAATCAGAAATCTTCCAGCAAACAAAAGCCCAGGTCCAGACGGCTTCACAGCTGAATTCTACCAAAAATTTCGAGAAGAGCTAACACCTATCCTACTCAAACTCTTCCAGAAAACTGCAGAGGAAGGTAAACTTCCAAACTCATTCTATGAGGCCACCATCACCCTAATACCCAAACCTGACAAAGATACTACAAAAAAAGAAAACTACAGGCCAATATCACTGATGAACATAGATGCAAAAATCCTCAACAAAATTCTGGTTTCAATTTTTAGAATCAACTAAAATGGACAAGATTAGAGGCAGTAAGACTATCTTGTTGTTGTTATTTAGTCACTTAGTTGTGTCCGACTCTTTGCGGCCCCGTGGACCCACCAGGCTCCTCTGTCCATGGAATTCTCTAGGCAAGAATACTGGAGCAGGTTGCCATTTCTTTCTGCAGGAAGAGTATCTAGTTGCATTTAATTAAAGTAATTGAGCAGAATATTATGATATTAATGTTTTCTTCAACTTGGCCTAAACACGCATAATCTTGTTTTTGAAAAAAAAAATACTGTAAAAAATTTCATGTATTACCATAGGCTTCTCTTGTTGAAGAGTTGGTTGAATTATATTTGTAATCTATTTATATTATGCTACCAATGAGGCATCCTTTTTTTTGAGTGGTACAAGTTCCGAGAGCTGTAAGTTATGAAGTTTAAAACAGTTTTGATGTCACAGAAATATTCGCTGAAAATACACTGAAATTTTACTTTAAATCAAAAACAACCAAGTGCTTATACATTTTTCCACCCCTAAATTCTAACCTCTCAAGTTACTTCTTTAACCTATTTGGTCAAAATACAGACTACTATACTCAAGAGGACATACCAAAATCAACTTAGCCAAATAGTTTGAATGGAGATTAGAAACATAAACATCTTTATAAATAGTACAGATTAAAACAAATGTGAACATTGTAGGATCGATGGATAATCACATTTTGTTCTGTGTAGTCTAGTGTCTGTAGCCTAATCTATACCCTGAAATGTTATTGACACATTTAATATTAGAAGGAAGAAGAAAACACATAAATATTCTGCTGAATTATGCCACTATTTTAACTCAATGAATTTGATAAATGCTTCCCATTAAAACTGTAAAATTGTGTTTATTCAGCTTTCCAGTCAAAATAAATGTTCTTCTCAAAACTACAGTTTCAGTGAAGCTTGGGGAAATCAAACAAAATCCTGTCTTCTTCATAAATTATAAGCAAAACCTGTGAAGAAATGGAAATTGTATCTGATTATGGAATGATTCATGGTGGTAATGTGAAATGTCCGTGCAAACAGATGTGAAAAAAGTACAGCTGTATTTTCATAAGCTAAGCATTTCACAAATGCCCTCTTGGGGTGAGGATAACAGAAAATAAATGAAAAATTACTCTCTATTTCTTCCAGCCAAACTAAGCATGGCAAGGAAATTGTAAGGATAAATATAAGAATATAAAGGTACATCTATCTTTATGCCCAATTACATGCAACATTTTATAGGAAGAAAACTAAAACCAACTTGTATTGACAGAGTATCAAAGTCATAGGTGGAACTTTACTCATTTGTACAAACCCCTTCACATAATCTGCTCTGATACATTTGAAGTGCCTTGTATTGCACCAGTATTATTATTTAGTTCATAAAGATATAATGACTTTTATCCTCTCTATTTTAGAAGAGACTGTAAGTAACATGAATGCCAGCCTTACTTGTTTTATTTTCTAATGTATTACCAGACTCTGGAACTGCATATAGGGCTAAATAATCACGTGGTAACTGAATGAATGCATTTTATATTTGATTGAGGAAATTTAAGATGAACTTCCTGATTTTTATTATATATCATAGGAATATCATTTTTAACATAATATTTTAGGGTACATTTTCTAGCATTTTAAAATTTTATCAAAAAGACAAAGTTTGGTTACCAGGCAATGAAAATATCCAAAACTATTTGGCAGAGCAAGAATAAAAAACCCCAATATACTCACTTACAGGGCTTTTCGTGCCTATCTCTGGATCCATGTCCATATAACACTGTTATGAACTCTGTGGTATTATACTGAATTTGGAGGTATTAGTGTGAAACTGCGATTTTCAACATAATACTGGAGTGGGTAGTCATTTGCTTCTCCAGAGAGTCTTCCTGACCCAGGGATCAAACCAGGGTCTCCTGCATTGCAGCAGGCCAGAATACTGGAGTGGGTAGCCATTTGCTTCTCCAATCTTCCTGACCCAGGAATCGAACTGGGATCTCCTGCATTGCAAGCAGATTCTTTACCACCCGAACTATCAGGGAAGCCCTCGATAGAGATAAATAGATAGATAAAAACATTTCTTCAGCTCTGTCTGCTGAGAGGGTGTGGCAGTGACACCCTGTAGCACTGAGCATACCTAGCACCTGGATATTGGTTTCTAGTTGTTTTCCACTAAGAGGAAAATAAGACTTCTTGAAGAAATGGCTGCTTCCAAGTTTGGGACAGGTGAAAAACACGATGAGCCTGGAATAGGCCTGGAATATCTTATGCTAGAGTAGAAATACTCAAAGAAGAGTCACAGAAGCCAACTTGAATGGACCCTCATTGGTTAAACATGGACAATTTGACATAAAAAAATAGTGATGGTAACAAATTATAATCATTTTTTTTTAAATAGGAAACTGTTGGTCAATCTGAACACTGAATTGAGTATATTGAAGTTTGTAAGTTACAGATATTTACAGTTTCAATGTAGCTCTTTGCAAAATATTTATAGACTGACAAGTCAGTAAAAAATTTGAGAGTGAAAAGTCTCACATGTGATTAGTTAACATAACCAGTAAGGTTATGTTAATAACCGCCAATCAAAATCCTGTGTCACCTGATAGGTTGCAATGATAAAAGCAAGAGGATTATTTTCATAACCAGAGGACAATTTGAAACTAATAATGAGAAACATCAGATAAGCAGAGGTGTGTGTGCTCAGTTGTGTCCCATCCTTGGAGACCCTGTAGACTCACGGGTGGTCCCGCCAGGATCCACTGTCCATGGGGTATCTCAGGCAAGAATATTGCAGTGGATTGACATTTCTCTCTCCAGGGGATCAAACCTGCGTTTCCTGCATTGGCAGGTGGATTCTTTATTACTGAACCCCTGGGAAGTCCAAATACAAATTGACAAACATTCTATAAAATAATTGGTCTATAGATTCACAAGCATCCAGATTATGAAAGTCAAAGACTGAAAAAGTGATCCAGATTGAAGATAAACAGAGATGTGAACACTTAGCAGAACTTAGAATTCTGAATTAGATACTTTTTCTCTGAAGGCTAGCTATAGTGGGACTACTGGTAGAACCTGAATGGGATCTGAGGATGAGAAGTTAATAGGGTACCACAACAATTTCTTGATTTTCATGTGTGTACTATACACATGAGAATGTCCTGGTTTTTAGGAAATACTCACTGAAGTATTTGAAGGGCATAATGCATTGTATCAGCAATTTATTAGGGCTATCAAATGGTTCTGGAAAACAGTTCTTGGTGTTACACATGCAACTTTATAGTAAGTTTAAGATACTCTCAGTTCAGTTCAGTTCAATTCAGTCGCTCAGTCATGTCCGACTCTTTGTGACCCCATGATTTGCAGCACACCAGGCCTCCCTGTCCATCACCAACTCCCGGAATTTACCCAAACTCATGTCCATCGCGTCGGTGATGCCATCCAGCCATCTCATCCTCCATCGTCCTCTTCTCCTCCTGCCCCCAATCCCTCCCAGCATCAGGGTCTTTTCCAATGAGTCAACTCTTCGCATGAGGTGGCCAAAGTATTGGAGTTTCAGCCGCAGCATCAGTCCTTCCAATGAACACCCAGGACTGATCTCCAATAATTGGGATGCTGTTAAAGTGCTGCATTCAGTATGTCAGCAACTTTGGAAAACTCAGCAGTGGCCACAGGACTAGAAAGGGTCAGTTTTCATTCCAAACCCAAAGCATGGCACTGCCAAAGAATGTACAAACTACTGTACAATTGTGCTCATTTCACATGCTAGTAAGGTTATGCTCAAAGTCTTTCAAGCTGGGCTTCATTAGTGCATGAACCGAGAATTCCACATGTTCAAGGTAGATTTAGAAAAGGTAGAGGAACCAGAGATCAAATTGCTATCATTCATTGGATCATAGAGAAAGCAAGGGAATTGCAGAAAAACACATAATTCTGCTTCATTGACGACATTTAAGCTTTTGACTGGGTGGATCACAATAAACTGGAAAATTCTTAAAGAGGTATGGATACAGACCACCTTACCTGTCACCTGAGAAGCCTGTATCTGCTCAAGAAGCAACAGTTAGAACAGGACATGGAACAACGGACTGGCTCAAAATTGAGAAAAGAGTATGACAAGGCTGTTTATCGGCACCCTGTTTATTTTACTTATATGCAGAGTACATTATGCAAAATGATGGGCTACATGAATCATAAGCTAGATCAAGATTTCTGAGAAAGCTGTCAACAACCTGATATGCAGATGATACCACTTTGAAGAAAGTGAAGAGGAACTAGAGAGCCTTTTGATAATGGTGAAAGTGGAGAGTGAAAAAGCTGGTTTAAAACTCAACATTCAGAAAATAAAGATCATGGCATCTGGTCACATTACTTCATGGCTAATAGACGGGGAAAAGGTGAAAAGAGTGACATATTTTATTTTCTTGGCTCCACAATCACTGCAGACAGTGACTGCAGCCATGAATATAAAAGATGTTTGCTCACTGGAAGCAAAGCTATGACTGTGTGACCCCATAGATGGCAGCCCATCAGGCTCCACCATCCCTGGGATTCTCCAGGCAAGAACACTGGAGTGGGGTGCCATTGCCTTCTCCGAAAGCTATGATAAACCTAGTAAAAAGCAGAGACATCACTTTGCTGACAAAGTCAATATACTCAAGGCTATGGTTTTTCCAGTAATCATGTATGGATGTGAGAGTTGGACTATAAAGAAAGCTGAGCGCTGAAGAATCAATGCTTTTGAACTGTGGTGTTGGAGAAGACTCTTGAGAGTCCCTTGGACTGCAAGGAGATCAAAGCAGTCAATCCTAAAGGAAATCAGCCCTGGATATTCACTGTAAGGACTGATGGTGAAGCTGATGCTCCAATACTTTGACCATCTGAAATGAAGAGCTGACTCACTGGAAAGGACTCTGATGCTGGGAGAGATTGAAGGTGGAAGGAAAAGAGGGGCAGCAGAGGATGAGATGGTTAGAGAGCATCACCAACTCAATGAACATGCATCTCAGCAAACTCTGGGAAATAGTGAAGGGCAGGGAATCCTGGAGTGCTACATTTCATAGGGTCACAGAGTTGGAAATGACTTAGAGCCTGAACCACAACAATAAAAACCTCATTTGTGATGATGTTTGAAGTATCTTAAGAGAGAGTTCTAGACTGAAAGATATAAGTTTCGAGGTTATAAAAATTTAGTAATTAGCAGTATAGAGTGGATGAGAATAATTCATTTTATTGGCAACTGTGACTTATTAAAAATACATTAACATTCATTTTTGCAAGGTTCAGTTCAATTCAGTCACTCAGTCATGTCCAACTCTTGGCAACCCCATGGGCTTCAGCACACCAGGCCTCCCTGTCCATCACCAACTCTTGGAGTTTACTCAAACTCATGTTCATTGAGTCAGTGATGCCATCCAACCATCTCATCCTCTGTTGTCCACTTCTCCTCCCACCTTCAATCTTTCCCAGCATTGGGTCTTTTCAAATGAGTCAGCTCTTCGCATCAGGTGGCCAAAGTATTGGGATTTCAGCTTCAACATCAGTCCTTCCAATGAACACCCAGGACTGACTTCTTTTAGGATGGACTGTTTGTGTCTCTTTGCAGTCCAAGGGACTCTCAAGAGTCTTCTCCAACACCACAATTCAAAAGTATCAGTTCTTCAGTGCTCAGCTTTCTTTATAGTCCAACTCTCACATCCATACACAACTGCTGGAAAAACCATAGCCTTGACTAGATGGACCTTTCTTAGCCAGATAATGTCTCTGCTTTTTAATATGCTCTCTAGGTTGGGCATAACTTTCCTTCCAAGGAGTAAGTGTCTTTTAATTTCATGGCCACAGTCACCATCCGCAGTGAGTTTGGAGCCCAAAAAGATAGTCTGCCACTGTTTCCCCATCTATTTGCCATGAAGTGATGGGACCAGATGCCATGATCTTTGTTTTCTGAATGTTGAGCTTTGTTTTAAAGGTTTTTAAAATAAAATTTATTTCTTAAAAGTTAACATGTGCATAATAGAAAACCAAAAAGCACAAGGAGCAAAAAACGAAGCCATTCATAATCACAAGCAGTTTACTGTTTGACATGTCCTTCTCAGTCTCATTTGTGTATTTTCACAACTAAGCATCCATTTTTATGTAATTAAGACCGTGCAGTTATGTATCATGCTGTTTCACACATCATGAATATTTACCATTTCAAAGTCCCAAAGCTATGAGTGTTGAGCTTTAAGCCAACTTTTTCACTTTCCACTTTGACTTTCATCAAGAGGCTCTTTGGTTCTTCTTCACTTTCTACCCTAAGGGTGGTGTCATCTGCATATCTGAGGTTATTGATATTTCTCCTGGAAATCTTGATTCTAGCTTGTGCTTCCTCCAGCCCAGCATTTCTCATGATGTACTCTGCATAGAAGTTAAATAAGCAGGGTGACAATATACAGCCTTGACATACTTCTTTTCCTATTTGGAACGAGTCTGTTCCATGTCCTGTTCTAACTATTGTTTCCTGACCTGCATACAGATTTCTCAGGAGGCAGGTCAGGTCGTCTAGTATTCCTGTCTCTTTAAAATTTTCTACAGTATTGTGATTGACATAGTCAAAGACTTTGGCGTAGTCAATAAAGCAGAAATAGACGTATTTCTGGAACTCTCTAGCTTTTTCAATGGACTGGTTGGATCTATCTAAAAAGTAAGAGAGAAGTAGTTAAAGAGTTCAAGATCTGAGTCATGATTCTGGCTTTAAATCTTGAATTTTGAATTGTGATTATGAATTATAAATCACTATTTATTAAATGTGTAATCTTTGACTGTGTTTGTGCTATGCTTGGTCATTTCAAACTCTTTGCCATTCCATGGACCATAGCCAACAAAATCTCTCTGTCCATGGAATTAACCAGGTGAGAATATTAGAGTGGGTTGCCATTTCCTACTTCAGGGAATCTTTTCAGAGTTACATTAACTTGTCTGTACTTCAGTTTTTGCAGTAATGAAATGGGGATAACAAAAACAGTTTGGATTTTTATGAACAGAAAATTAGTTAGTACATGCAAAACCTCTAGGTTCCATAACTGGCTCAGTATAAACCCTCAGTATTATCTTAATTTAGATGTTCTTATAATTATCTTAACAAAAGTCATTTTCCTGCAATTAGTGAATCAATTTTAAAATATATTTTATGGTAAAATAATAGTAGAAAAATTTAAAACATGAAATGAGTCATAGTCTTATACTGACTTATTTACAGAAATCAAGTGTTATTTCTTTTTACAGAAGTATATCCAGAGCTTTTGGTTGCTTAAATTGAAAATGAACAAGCACATGGTAATATCAGTTTTTTTTTCAGCTATCCTCAGTAGATTTCTGTTAAAAGCATGGATTAAAAAACAAACAAAAAAACTAGTTTATTTTGGAATCTAAGCATTCATAATGACATTCATATCTTCAATTGAGCACAGGCATGTGATAATCCTCAGATGTATTTTACCAGCACATCAGGAATAGTTCTTGTTGGAAAAAATTGAAGGTTCTACAAAATTAATTTGATGAGAAGAGCTGAGAATTATAATAATATATGTGACACAGATATGGAGATTTATTTTATGTTCCTTTTGTTCTGGCTAAAGTTTTGAAATACATAGGCATTTTGCTGGTAAAATATCCACTTCTGAGTGTCACCAGAATTTCTGAAATTTGACAATAATATTTGAAATTGTAACAGCATTCATTTGGTTAAAGTGCATAAGAAAATTTTGTTTAAATAAGATAAACTTATTTTAGAATTATCACATCCTCCTCTATATTTCTAAATTAGTATTAGTAAAGCATAAATATTCATATTTCCATTTTCTCCATGTAATGTCAACTATATATATATATATATATATATATATATATATCACACTAAATCAATAAATTTGTTTGAAAATATATTTTAACCTAACTAGGAATATAACCTGATTGCCATTAATATCAGTTTATGTAGTTCCAATTTTAAAAGAGAAATGGGAAAACATGCATATTTTCTACATAGATCATATGTAAAATAAGCAAACTGCATTTCAAAAAATGATTTGATACATATGTCTATGTGTGTGCTCAGTCACGTCTGACTGTTTATGAATCCATGGACTGTAACCCACCAGGGTCCTCTGTCCATGGAATTCTCCAGGCAAGAGTCCTAGAAAGGGTTGCCATGTCCTACTCCAGCATATTATCCTAACCCAGGGATCGAAAATGAGCCTCTAAATTTTTTCTCAAGGGTGTCTTAGAATTTTGTGATTTTGCCTCCAGCAAAGATGTAATGACAGAAAGCAAATTTACCTCACTCCATAGAACAACAAAACTAGACACAAAATATGTAAAATAGTGGACTTCAGGCATTGAATAACACTCCTGCGGCTGCTGCTGCTGCTAAGTTGCTTCAGTCGTGTCTGACTCTGTGCGACCCCATAGACAGCAGCCCACCAGGGTCCCCTGTCCCTGGGATTCTCCAGGCAAGAACACTGGAGTCAGTTGCCATTTTCTTCTCCAATGCATGAAAGTGAAAAATGAAAGTGAAGTCGCTCAGTCGTGTCCGACTCTTCGTGACCCCATGGACTGCAGCCTACCAGGCTCCTCTGCCCATAGGATTTTCCAGGCAAGAGTACTGGAGTGGGGTGCCATTGCCTGAGAGAAAGGAAACCAATGAGATGAACTCTATCGTCACCCAAGGTCACTGTTTTAAGAAAATTTCCTGGATTCATGCAGGAAAGAAAAGAAAGGCAAAAATTCTTCTTACAGAATTCAAAACATTTTCAAAATGATGCAAACTGCAACCTCACAGATCCAAAAATCTTAACAAAATCTGAACAAAGTATGAAGAAAACTATGCCAAGACACACTGTAACTGGATTTCTCCAAACACATGAAAATGGAAGTTCCTGAAAGCAGGCAGAGGGAAAAAGAAATGTTACTTCTCTAGAACAAATATAAAGATAGCATCATATTTCTCACTGGAAACAATGCAAGTGAGAAAACAGAATATTAAAAATTTTTTAAGTACTGAAAGAAAAAAAAATCTAAAACATACAATTCTACATCCAGGAAAAGTACATCTCAAAAATGAAAGCAGAAAGTTTTTCAGACATATAAAAGCTGAAAGAATCCATCACTAGAAGATCTACACTACAAAAAAGTTAAAAAGAAGTTCTTCAGTCAGAAGAAAAAAGAAACGATATGGAAATATGAGTCTTCACAGAAGAACGGAGATCACTAGAAACAGTACTTGTATGGTATTAAACACTTCCATATTTCTTTTAACATGAGTATAAGCAAATGTTATAATAATATAGTGTTCTACAACATATATAAAAATAAAATGTATGAAAAAAAATCACATAATTGGGAAGATAAAAATGGAATTGTGTGTTTGGTGTGAAGCGAAAGTGAAAGTCTCAGTCATGTCTGACTCTTTGTGACCCCATGGACTATTTAGTCCATGGAATTCTCCAGGCCAGACTACTGGAGTGGGTAGCTGTTTTTTCTGCAGGAGATCTTCCCAACCCAGGGATCAAACCCAGGTCTCTCACATTGCAGGTGGATTCCTTACCAGCTAAACCACAAGGGAAGCCCTGTTTGACGTAAGGAAGTATCCAGAGCTTTCCTTTTTTCTTTATACTGTAAGTCCTACAATTTTTCATTTATTCTATCATTTGGGTGAACAGATTTATTTTCAAATATGAATCTACCCTAGTCTTTCAGGCTTCATAATCTCAATTGGTCATGATATAGCATCCTTTTAATATACCGCTGAATTTGTTTGCTAGTATTTTGTGAGGAAGTATACATCCATCACCTACAATTTTCTCGAAATATCTGTCAGCATTTGGTTTTAGGGTTATTCTGACTCCTGAAAACAGTTTGGCAACTTTTCCCTCCTCTTCTATGATGCTTTCTCTGGAGAGTTGTGATAGGAACGGTATTGATTATTATATTTTTTTCTTGCATATTTGACACAGTTCATGGTGAAAATTTATGGGTGTAAAGCTGCAAGTGTTTACTTTTTATATAAACTTTCCCACAAGTAAATGGAGATATATGGGATTGGGGAGGTAATAGTTAAGCCTGAAACAGAACTGTTGTGCTCCAACTCAGCCTCTCCCTAGAGTGTAAGTAAATCCCTAAGGGAATTTGTGTAGTTATTGGCAAAATGCTACTTTGTTTTCCAATCTGCTTTTCTTCTTTTTGTGTTTCTTTGGGAATTGGGTATTTTATATTTTTCTACTTAACAGAAACAAGCACATCTTACCAGCATTCAGACTTCTTCAGATACCTGGTGACATATTGAAGCCCAATGCAGGACAAAAGGGCAGATGAAAAGGGCCTCATCTTTATCGACAGCCACGCGGGAATTCTGATTCTCTCACTGCAGCTGCCTCCACAAGGACTTCCCAGTCTAGAACACACACTAAAGAGAGTCTCTTTGGGTTTGAACAAGCTTATTCAGGATCACCATTTACATACACAGGGGTCTTTCCTTGGCCCTAGCCTGAGAAGGCTTTCCTAGAACAAGGGTAATCTCCAGTTGGCAATCTGAGACCAAAAGACCATTTATTTATTAGAAGCACTGGGCTGAATGAAGAAGGTGATATCTTGCTGACAAAAAAAGAAAAGAAAAAAACCTCAAAGACAGACAGAGCTTTTATATATAGGCTGTCTGCAGAGACCTTCTGTGACCCAGTGGCTCTAAAGTTGTTCTTGCATTCAGTTACAGTGGCAGACTTAGTATACATCATGGCTTACTAACATTCTGGTCTATAAGAAAGAGAGAGGTGAACAAATATTTTCAATACACTTATTTGAGTATTTAAATGTTACCAAATGTAAACCTGAACTGAAAATTGTGTGAAGCAGCATTTGGGCAGAATGCATTGTCTCTGATTGATCACTGCTATTGAGGCACAAACTCAGAAAGGGTAGCCAAATACATAGTCATTCAAACTGGAGCAATCTTGAGTATGAAATGGGGGGAGCTATTGCAATTACTTGGAACAACATACATAAACCAGACTGCCCTGGAAAGCTGAGGTATTTGCTCTGATGACCCTCGTGATATGAAGACTAGAGTGGATTTAAAATTTTTTGAAATTCTTTAAGGTTTAAAAACTCTTGAGAGTCCCTTGGATTGCAAGGAGATCCAAACTGTCTATCCTAAAGGAAATCAGTCCTGAATATTTATTGGAAGGACTGATGCTGAAGCTGAAACTCCAATACTTTGGCTTCCTGATGCGAAGAACTGACTAATTTGAAAAGACCCTGCTGCTGGGAAAGATTGAAGGCAGGAGGAAAAGGGGATGACAGAGAATGAGATGGCTGGATGGAATCACTGACTCAATAGATATGAGTTTGAGTAAACTCCGGGAGTTGGTGATGGACAAGGAGGCCTGGAGTGCTGCAGTCCATGGGGTCGCAAAGAGTCAGACACTACTGAGTGACTGAACTGAACTGAACTGAACTGAACTAAAATGTTTAAAGAAGTTCTGATTAGCAGAATTACCATTGGTGTCTTATTTCTCCTAGTTGAGGTTAAACACAGATCAAACAGACTGTGTATAACTAGCACTGATTCATTGCCATCCTAGGAAGATTAAACCTATGTAGATTGTACTTTTTTCTTGGTTTTAGTTATCTATTTCCTTTAGAGAAATTTATACCTCTGTTATAATTGATAACTGAAATCCTGTGGGTGTTTCATTTTTCCTTACATAGTACTGCGTTGTACATAGTTTGCTCTGATAGAGTGTTTTTCTAAATTTTATGGGCCTGAAAAAGCCATAGTATATTTTTATTACTGACTTTGGAGGGCATTAGAAAAGCTGTATGTTTATGTTAGAACATATACTCAATGAATCAAATGCTTTCATTCAACTTGTACCTGAAGTTATATTCTTCTAGTCCCTGTGATTCTTAACACATGCTTCTTCTTTCATTCATTTAATGTGTTTGTTTTGAATACCTACTATATGCCAAGACTTCCCTGGTGGCTCAGATGGTAAAAAATCTGCATACAGTGTAGGAAACATTCATTCAATCCCTGGGTCAGGAAGATTCCCCGGAAAAGGGAATGGCAACCCACTCCAGTACACTTGTCTGGAGAATTCCATGGGCAGAGGAGCCTGGCAGGATCATGAAGAGTCGGACATAACTGATTGAATAACATACAGACACACACGTTGAAAAGAAGTATTCTTGGCACTTGGAATATATTAGCGAACAAAACACAATCCCTTTTCTTATGGAACTGACATTCTAGTGGTAGAAAAGTGTTTATATTGATTGAGGTCTTAACCTCAGAATCTTTCCGACCTCAATTTCAAACCTGAGGTTCTTTCAAACCTCAATTTCTTTCCCAGGAATTGAACCATGGACTCCTGCATTGCAAGCAGATTCTTAACCAACTGAGCTATTAGGGAAGCCCCAGGAAGCTTTTATTAATATTCAAATATTGTCTTGATGATAAATTAGTAAATTGATAGTTTTAATTTTCTGGATATGTAATAAATCACATCATTCATATTTCAAAAGTTAAAGATTTATTTCTTTTATCCACTCCAAACTAAAGGACTTTTGTTTTATTATTTTTCCTGAACCATTCCAATTTTATGACTATCCAAATAAATAAAGATAATTTGTATTTCCTCTTTGATTCACAAATGTCCTTCTAATCTTCTATCTTCCTGCTGCTGCTACTGCTAAGTCACTTCAGTCATGTCTAACTCTGTGTGACCCCATAGACGGCAGCCCACCAGGCTTTCCCGTCCCTGGGATTCTCCAGGCAAGAACATTGGAGTGGGTTGTCATTTCCTTCTCCAATGCATGAAAGTGAAAAGTGAAAATGAAGTTGTGCAGTCGTGTCCGACTCTTAGTGACCCCATAGACTGCAGCCTACCAGGCCCCTCCGCCTATGGGATTTTCCAGCCAAGGGTATTGGAGTGGGGTGGCATTGCTTTCTCCGGCTATCATCCTAGCTTCTGTTAAAAAATCAACTGAAGGGCATTAAAATTTTCAAGAGTTTACTTGAACACACTTTTATTTTGAATTGGGCACTGCCAAACTGGTGATGGACAGGGAAGCCTGGCATGCTTCAGTCCATGGGGTCACAAAGAGTCGGACATGACTAAGCGGCTAAACTGAACACAAATGTCATTACATATATAGTCTTCTGTCCATTTGTTTTTGCTTGCATAACGTATATTGAGAGTTTTTTAAAAATATATATTTCACGGAGAATGCTTGCTCATTTTTTTTCTTTTTTTTTTTTTGGCAGTATAGTGTTCCACTGCATGAATACACCAGCTAATTTAACCACACCTATTGACTTTGTTGGGCTTCCCAGGTGGTGGTAGTGGAAAAGAACCTGCCTGCCAATACAGAAGACATAAGAAATGCAGGTTTGATCCCTGGGCTGGGAAGATCTCCTGAAGGAGGACATAGCAACCCACTCCAGCATTCTTGCCTGGAGAATCCCATGGACAGAGGAGCCTGGTGGGCTACAGTCCATGGGTTGCAAAGAGAGACATGACTGAAGTGACTTAGCGTGCAGGTGTGCACTGACATTTAGTTTATAGTCTCATGCTTTTACAAGTAATGATGCAATGAGTAACATTTTTCATGTTCTTTTGTACATACTTAAGTGTATCTAGGTTAAATGCATAGAATCTTTGCACTTATAATTTTGCCAAATTAACAAGATTTCTTCCAAAAGGGTTTAGTACCAGTTTGCATGTAATTTACATCACAATTTATGAGCGTGCATATTATTCATTGACCGACACTTCAGTGTGATCAAACTTTTGCATTATTGTTAATAAAATAGGGTTAAAATATATCTCTATGCCTCAGCATAGTTTTAGTTTAACTCCTCTCATTATAAGTGAAATTGGACAATTAGACATCTGTATTATTTGTACATGGTGAATAACTACTTGCAGTTTTCATTTTGTGTCCATCTTTTTCATAATCCCATCACTTTTTAATTAGAATTTGACTTTTTTTCTCTTTATATATCAAGAATTATAGAAATGAGTTGCAAATATGTGTTTCTCAGTGTGTTATTTATATTTGAGATTTGTGGATTTTTAAAATTAACTATATAGAAGTAGTGAAATGTCTTTTATATTCAGATGATGTTTGTTACTTTTTAATTTATAGTTTCTGGGTCTTGATTCAGTCAGGATGGCTTTCCCTACTATGTACTTAAAAGTTTCACCCTCTGAATGCTTTATGAGACTTCATTTCTGCATTTAAATATTTAATCAAGTTAGATTCTTGAAATTGTCACTACATGTCTGCATGATTTTGTTTATAGAATATCTCAAAGATTCAAACAACAAATTTGGAATTAAAGATTTCAATAAAGTTACAGGATATAAAATCAATTGCATTTCTATACACTAATAATAAAAATCCAAAAAACAATAAAGGAAACTATGCTGTTAACAACGCCACATGAGAATAATAAAATATCTAGGAATAAATTTAACCAAGGACGGGAAAGACCTGTACAACAAAAACTGTAAGACTGCTGAAAGAAATCAAAGAAGATACAAACAAATGGAAAGATATCTGTGTTCGTGGATAGGAATAATTGATGCTAAAATATCCATACTACACAAAGCTATCTATAGACTCAATAAAATCCCCATCAGGGTACTAATGTTCACAGAACTGGAAAAAAAAATCCTAAAATATTCATGGAACCATAAAAGATGCTGAGTAGGTGTAGCAATCCTGAGGGAAAAGAACAAAGCCTGAAGTATCACACTTCCTGATTTCAGTTCAGTTCACTCAGTCATGTCCAAATCTTTGCGACCCCATGAATTGCAGCATGCCAGGCCTCCCTGTCCATCACCAACTCCTGGAGTTCACTCAAACTCATGTCCATCGAGTCCACGATGCCATCCAGCCATCTCATCCTCGGTCGTCCCCTTCTCCTGTCCCCAATCCCTCCCAGCATCAGGGTCTTTTCCAATGAGTCAACTCTTCACATGAGGTGGCCAAAGTACTGGAGTTTCAGCTTCAGCATCATTCCTTCCAAAGAAATCCCAGGGCTGATCTCCTTCAGCTATACTACATAGTTACAGTAATAAAGAGCAGTAAGCTACAAGTATAAAAATAAACACATAAACCAAGGGAATGGAGTGCCCAGAATTAAAGCCCCACATTTACAGTCAATTAATATCCTACAAAAGTGCCAAGAACACTCAATGATGAAAAGATAGTCTCTTCAACAAGTGGTGCTGAGAAAACTGGTTAAATACATGCCAATGAAGCCACTCCTATCTTACACCATTCATAAAAATTAACTCAAATGGATCAAAAATTTAGATATAAGACCCAATTCCATAAAACTTCCAGAAGAAAACTTAGACAAAAGTTCTCAACATTGATCTTGGCAATGCTTTTCTCTCTATGACATCCAAAGCAAAAACAAGAGCAAAGATCAATAAACGGGACTACATCAAACAAAGTTTCTGCACAGGAAAATAAACAATTGAAAATGCAACCTACAGAATGGTAAAAAATGTTCACAAACTATATATTGTATAAAAAATTGGTATCAAAATATATAAATAATCCAGTCAACTCACCAGGGCTTCCCTGGTGGCTCAGATGGTAAAGAAAATGCCCTCAATGGGAGAGACCCAGGTTCAATCCCTGGGTCAGGAAGATCCTCTGGAGAAGGAAATGGCAACCTGCTCCAGTATTCTTGCCTGGAAAATCCTATGGACAGAGGAGCCTGGAGGACTACAGTCTATGGAGCTGCAAAGAGTCAGACATGACTGAACAGGTTTGTTTTGTTGTTGTTTTTTATACAACTCAATAAACAAATTAAAAATAATCCCTTTAAAAAATGGGCAGATAAATGGAATACACATTTTTCAAAATAAGACATACAAATAGCCACCAGGTACTGAAATGCTGTTCAGTCTCATCAATTACCAGAGTAACGAAAATCAAAACCACAAGGAGATAACACCTCCCACCTGTTATGGCCATCGTCAAGAAGACCAGGTAAGTGTCAGTGAGGACATGGAGAAACAGACCCTTGCACACTGTTGATGGGGATGTAAATAAGTTTGACCACTATGGAAAACATAAGGGAGATTCCTCAAAAAATTGAAAGTAGAACTACCATACAATCCATCAGCAATTCCACTTCTGGGTATATAACCAAAAGAAATGAAAACAGGATATTGAAGAGATACGTGCACTCTCATATTTATTGCAGCATTATTTTCAACAGCCAAAAACTTGAAAATACCTAAGTATCCATCAGTAAATAAGAAAGAAAATGTCACACACACACACACACACACACACACACACACACACACACACACACACACGCACTGGAGTATTATTCACCCATGAAAAAGAAGGGCATCCTGCTGTTTGCAACAACATGGATGAAACTTAAGCATATGAAAGTGGCATAATTCAGGCATAGAAAGACAAATACTATATATCACTTTATATGTAGTATAAAAAAAATTGTGAAAACCTAAAGTAAAATGCTGTTACCAGGGAATTGCAGGGGTTGGTGGTGGAGGATAGAAAAGTGTTTAAGAGTACAAACTTGAAACAAGTAGTAAATAAGCCCTGGAGATTCAATGCAGTTAAGTGAATACAGAAAACTATATTCTATTATAATCATCAAACTTACTAAAAGATTAGGATTTAATGATCAAAATACCAAAATAAAGGAAATTATGTAACAGTATAGAAGCCTTAATTATTGCTACAATGACAATCACACTACTGTAAATGTATCCAATTAACATGCTGTAAATTTTAAATTTGCACAATGCTATGTATCAAACATTGCTACAAAAAAGTAGAGGAAAAGCATGTTAAGTGGTGTAAGATATGAAGAGAGAGAAAAATGATCTATTACCCTGGAGTCTCAAAAGCTTTCAGTGAATAGACTTTTTTCCCACTGATTAGAAATCTGCCATTATCATATATTATATTATAACAATTTTCTTGACACTGATTTTTCTATCTTGTTTATTCATATTCTAATCTCATGTTGTTCTAATTTTTTAAGTTTAATAAATATTTTAATATCTGGTAGAACAGTTTTACCATTCTTGAGTATTCCCCCCCACCCCACAGTGCTTACCTCTTCTGTTTGGTTTTTCCAAATGCATATTTTATAGACTGTAAATTCAAAAATGGATTCTAATAAGCTCCAAAATGCATATTAGGATCCATTTTTGTTTCTACAATATATAAAATAAGACAGTTGAAAATTTTACAGATGTCATGTAAATTTCTACATTAAATCACAGTGAACTGATACCTTAACGATGCTGAGTATGCTTACATGTGGGGCTTCCCAGGTATGACGTTGAGCATTCTTCATGGTATTGAGTATTCTTATACAGGCAGCTCTGCTAGTGGTAAAGAACCTACCACCAACGTGGGAGACATAAGAGACCCAGCTTCAATATCTGAGTTGGAAAGATACCCTGGGGAAGGAAATGGCAACCCAACTCCAATATTCTTGCCTGGAAAATTCTGAGCACTCAACTGAGCACCCCTACTTATCTTGATATGTCTTTCCCTTATTTTAGTTTCAGTTTTATGTTTAATTAACATTTGTTGTTCAGTTGCTCAGTCGTGTCCAACTCTGTGACCCCACTGAGTGCCGCATGCCAGGCTTCCCTGTCCTTCACAATCTCCCAGAGTTTGCTCAAACTCATGTCCATTGACTAGGTGATATCATCCAACTATTTCATCTTCTGTTTCTCCATAGCTAACTTTATCTGTTAGTTTATCCTCATATAACATGACTTTGCTTTGCTATTGTAATTTTTTTTTTTAAGCATCCATGATGTTTTCTATCTGGTTAGTGGTGAACATGAAGTCAATTGCTTTCTGTATATACATTCTTCTGCCACTATTTTATGACACTAAGTTACTCTTTGGGCTTCCCTGGTGACTCAGATGGTAAAGAATTGGCCTACAGTGTGGGAGACCTGGGTTCAGTTCCTAGGATGGGACGATCCCCTGGAGGAGGGCATGGCAACCCACTCCAGTATTCTTGCCTAGTGAATCCCCATGGACAGAGGAGCCTGGTGGGCTATGGTCCATGGGGTCACAAAGAGTCAGACTTGACTGAGTGACTGAGAACAGAACAAATTAATCTTTGTAGTAGTTTTAAGATAAATCTCTCATTCTAGGGTTTTCTATATAAATAACCATATCACTGGCAAATTTTACCTTATATCTTTTTGCTTCACATTTTAAATTCCATTTCACTTATTTTTCACTAAACAACTAATATTTCTAGTTCAAAGTTTAGTTGTTTTGGCTTTAGAGAAACTGAGGGTATTTTTCTTACCACTTAACTTTAAAGTGAATTTTTCCCATTGAGAATAACGTCAGAGACAGGCATCAAGTAAATATCTATGTCTATTTGACTGATTTTGTTTAAATTAAAAACAGAAACTCAACTTTTTCAAATCTTCTTAAGCATTTATGGATATAATTATGTGATTTTTTTTTTCTTCCGTAGAAACCCTTATTGCATTTTATGGGAGAGACTATGGACAAAATCATTGTAACCTATATATCCATCATGAAATATTAATATATTAGAATGTGATCATTTATTTTGTTTTGAAAATATTTTTGAAAGTCTGTTCTATTATACTTAAATTGGTGATGAATATTCTATACACTTGTAGAAGGAAATGGCAACCCACTCCAGTATTCTTGTCTAGGAAATCCCATAGACAGAGGAGCCTGTGGGCTTCAGTCCATGGGGTCACAAAGAGTCGGATACGACTCAGCCACTAAACTACCACCACCACATTCTGTAGACTAAGATCCACTTACGATTGTTCACACACACAGATTTCTTTCCCCAGATACCTGTTTCCTGGATGGCCACAATTTTCCAGATACTTCACAATCTTGAAAAACCTGTCACCGTGCTCTAGTGTTAACAAAGAGTATTTTGTAAATGAAAGGACATAAGATTGATGCTATTGATGGAATCAAATACTGGTTCTGCTTTTTTTATAAATGTATAAACAAGGGCAGTTAGCTGTTCTAAGCTGTAGTTACCTCAGGTATTAACTGGACAAGCCAGCCCATTGCATTCTTACAGGAGCTGTTCAATTAGTATCGTCATTTCATTTCATCTCTTTGATTCTGGCTTCAATTATTCAAGAGTGTGTTCTGCATTTTTAAATACTTTGTTTTCCTCTGTTTTTCCTTACAAAATCAGAGGACAGACTTTTGACAGAAAGTGCTTTCACAGAAACTGACAAACTGTGTCTAAATGGAAAGTTCACAGTAACAACATCTGGCTTTGTTTGTATTTCTTTGAGCTAAGCAGGAGGATTCCTCCACTCAAAGAGCTGTTTGCCTAGTCAGGGGGACAGCAGGGGCCAGGGACAGGGAGAGGAACACAAGGCGGGAAGGAAGAGAGGAGCCACTCAGCAAAGACTGTCAATCACCCGGAAAACAAAACCACAGAATAAGAGCCCAGGGAGGAAAGATGGCGGTAGGAAGGCGCTGACATGAGGAAACGCTACTCTGGTAGGATTCTACAGCGCTTTGACTATGTATTCTAAGAGACTTTAGGTCCACTGAGAAATAAGGGCATTAGACTATTTTAGTTTTCCTTAAAATCATCCCCAGCGCCCCTTCCCCCACACATAACCCATACACACACTACACACACACACACACACACACACAGAGGCTGCTCTGCCCTTGTTTCATTTTTTAAAATTCATCTATTTAATTGCCTTTTATGTATCATTGTAAACTGCTGTCC
Organism: Ovis aries; assembly: GCF_016772045.2. Taxonomy (NCBI): domain Eukaryota; kingdom Metazoa; phylum Chordata; class Mammalia; order Artiodactyla; family Bovidae; genus Ovis; species Ovis aries. The sequence continues at coordinate 110,169,726 of NC_056057.1, forward strand.
TTTCAGTAGCAAAATAGCAATAATCTAACTTTAAAAAAATCTTGGAGTATATTACTTACGAGTAAACTAGCCATCATAGCTATAGGAATTCTGCTAAAAACATGGACGAACATAAAGCATAATCTAATTTGGATTGCTTGTGGAGGAAGAGAAAGTTTTGTTTTTGTATTTGAACTTGATAAGTAGGTAAATATGGGTTTTGGAACTCATTTTTTTCTCCTATTTGTCCCCTGAATTGACTAGATTTATTTAAGACAGGGTAATGGACTCTATTCCAATGTTCTTTAAACTTTTTGTACGGAAAATGATAACACCAGTCTCTCAAAAGGAAAAAACAAAATGCTTATTTTTAGATGAATTAGTAGAACAATTAATAGTGACTCCAACTCTCCATCCCTGCTAGTCTCCCATTCTTAAAACCAGGCAAGCAGTAATTTTCTAATGATTGTGGTTGGCAGTGGATATCAGAACCTTTGCATCATGGCTTAATCACTATTGAGTTCCCATCTTTGATTGTGTAGGCAGAAGCAGAAGGTGTTTAGTTGTAGCTCAATAAATACACTCAGGTAGGCTAGGATAGGAGAATAGTCTCCCAAGGCCAGAAATCAGTTCTTGTTTGACATTTCTCCTACCCTTCACTGCTTTCTTTGCTCCAAGGTTTTTAACAGAGGGATGTGCTTTTATGCTTATATGGACTTACTTATACCATGATCAGGTCATTAAAAGTAGCGTCCTAACTCTCACTAAGTCAACTATTTAAATTTTCTGAGACAATGTTTTGTAATCCTTGGCTTAGTAATGTACAATATGACATGCTTGTTTGTTAAACGGAATTTTTGTGGCACAGCAGAAAACTGACATTTATTCTTCTGCCTTTTTTCATGCATGTACCAGATTATTTGTTGGCACCTCAGTGAAATATCCTTCTAAACTGAAGTGGGGCTAAAAACTCAGACAGATGAAATCAGAGGGAATTAATTGTCAGCAGATTTGCAATGAAGCAAGTGTCAAGGAAGTTATTCATGCAGATGTATTATAATAGATAGAAACAAAACTGAACTGAACTGAAAGTCGCTCAGTTGTGTCTGACTCTCTGAGAGGCCATGGACTATTCAGTCCATGAAATTTTCCAGGCCAGAGTACTGGAGTGGGTGGCCATTCCCTTCTCTAAGGGATCTTCCCAACCCAGGGATTGAACCCAGGTCTCCTGCTTTGTTGGCAGATTCTTTACTGTCTGAGCCACCAGGAAGCCCAGATAGAAACAAGAATCTACACAAAAACATAGAAATGGAATAAATGAAAATAAAACATATTCCATTAGTATTAATTGTTCTAAGAGGAAGCTAAAGAAAAAGAGTTGTAATGTACTATGTGTAAAAAAGAAGAGACACAACAAAAAAAGTATAAGGGATGGGAAGAGGTACTGGGGATATACTATTGTAAGGTCCTTAGCTCACGTTGGCTTCCCTGGTGGCTCAGTGGTAAAGAATCTGCCTGCCAACATAGGAGACTTGGGTTCGCTCCCTGGATTGGAAAGATCCCTAGAGGAGGAAAGGGCAACCCACTCCAATCTCATTTTTGCCTGGGAAATTCCATGGACAGAAGGGCCTGACAGGCTACATATAGTCCATGAGATCTCAAAGAATCAGATTCGACTTAGCAACTAAACAACAACAAAAGCTTTACATAAGAAGTGGCACAATATTATTATTCTTATAAGAATAAGATAGATTCTTATTATTTCAAGATGTACGTGATAAGCCCTAGAACAATATTTAAATCTTATTAATAAAAAAATAGCGGCAGCAGAAGAAAAAGAAACAAAGAGCAAATAAATAAATTAGGAAACATCTATCAAGATGGTATTTTAATCTTGCCTTATCAATAATAGCATTACATATAACAAGTCTATACATGCCAATTAAAATACAGACATTGTCAAATGGAATGAAAAAGCAAGATTTAACTTTAGAACATCTACAAGAAACTCACGTTAAAAATAAAGGCATATCATGAGTAACTAATAAGGAATGGATGAATGTAAACTTTTTGATCACTAACCACCCATGCAACACTTGGTAACCAGGCCATTGCAATTGCCCATCCAACATTTCCTTGTGAATTTGAGAACTGGGAAATGTATAGAGGAATAGAAAGAAAATAGATAAATCTAGAAAAAGAATGAATCTGTAACATAGTTCTGAGGATTCTGAAGGCCCAGGGATCCTCTCAAATGCCTTTAACCTTGGAATTATACAAGGTCCTCGACTTTGCCTCTAACTCAGTGTAGGACCTGAGCGTAGCACACTTCATCCCTCTGGGTGTTATTTCCTCTATGGGTACATTAAGGAATTTGGACTGGAAGACCACTGAGATGACGTTTTACTTAAAGAATCTAAAATTGGCAGTTTCCCCTTAGCCAAATGTGCCCCATGTTGTAGAAATAAAATGCCATAGGATATCTTTTTAAACAAATAAAAGCAAAATTGGTCAAAGAACACTGATATGAAAGATATAAAATGAAAACACTAGTTAAAAAAAAAAAACAACTAAAGCTGGTCTATTAATTTCAGATAAAGTAGACTTCAGAACAAGGAATTTACCTGGACTAAAAAGGAGTATTGTACAACAATAAATGAGTCAACTCTACAAGAAACTTAAATGCTCTAAATGTGTATGGAGTAGTCACAAGTCTTCAAAATATATGTAGTAAAATCTAATCGAAGGGAAAGGAGAAATAGACCTGTCTATAGTTATAGTAGGAGACATCAATACCTCTCTCTCAGTAATTGATAAAATATGTGTGTGGAAAATCTCTCTGCCAGTGAAGATTTTTCTATTCTCATTTACTCAGACATAAAATCCCACTTTATCCTTAATTTCTACCTTTCCAATATATCATCTCTGTACAACATTTATATATTACATGAGACTGTTCGCACTTATTGGAGGAGGAGATATAATCTCTAAGAATCATATAAAGTTGGAAAGTCCCACCTGTGTATCTTGGGGGTGACAAGACTACCCATATCTGTTATGGAGAAACAACTGGCAGATGCATTAACGAGCAATTATTAGTAAATAATGCTTTAATTTGCAAAAGAAGAGCATAGCTTTTTCAATCTATGTCATCAATCATAGAGAGATTAATGCCTGTGAAAATATTACCAAGACTTTCTCACGGATCAATTGTTGGAATCTGAAGAAAACTTCACAGAAACTATGTAAAGGTAAGTGTGTTAGTCACTCAGTTGTGTCCAGCTCTTTGTGAGTCCGTGGACTGTAGCCTGCCAGGCTCTCCCATCCATAGAATTGTCCAGGCAAGAATATTGGAATGGGTTGCCATTTCCTTCTCCAGGGGTCTTGAGATTGAACCTGGGTCTTCTGCACTGAAGGCAGATTGTTTACTGTCTGAGCAGCCAGGGAAGCCCTACAGAAACCATGCTAACACTAAAATTGAAAGAATTGCCTATATTCCAAATCATTTTAATCTGTTCAATGTATTTACAGAAAACACATGTATTAGTATATCCTGCCAGCAAAGAACAGTCACTTTATTATCTTTAAATGTATCCAGCATAGTAAACAGAAGGAAAATACTTGGTTAAGCTATATTTATAGTATTTAAATACTTCCCTGATGGCTTGTTATTTTAAGAATTTTGTTTGGTTTTGGTTTTTGCCTTTTGGGAACAAAAAAAAAACTAAACTAAAAACATAGCACTTTGACAAGAAGATTTTCTTCTTTGAAACAAAGCAATAAAAAAAGGTAACAGGTATCTCTGGACTTATTTGTAACCAAAAAATTTTAGAGAAAATCTTGTCAAATCAAATTTAAAGAAAGACCTAAGGATGTTTGAGATGTATTTCACATTTTAATAGAATAATTTACTTCTGAAAGTGGGAGTAGACTGGTTAAAGAAGAGGAGGGTTCATAAAACCCAAATTTATTGTTAACCTGGATAGTAGGCTGATAATAGGACTGATTTGATCATGGTCTGACACAGACTAGAGAGGCCTGCAAATTTCGTGTGTCAAGAAAGGGTAGAGGAAAGTCAATTAAGGCAATGCAAGTTAGGCAGATGACTAAGAAATGTGATTGTCCACAATATATTATAAAAATTTCTAATAATTTGAATGAGAGATGAGCATGCCTGCATTGGTGTGGCTTTATTGAGAAGGAAATTACTGCATAAAGATTGAGCTTTTCAGGAGAATAATACAGAATGGTCTTTCTTATCACATATCCTCTGACTTGGCTGCAACTGGAAGTGGGGAAATAGTGTTATAAGTTTGTAAGATAAGAAACCAAATAAAATCAATATTTAATCATCATTGCTTAAAAAAATCCACCTGTAATTTCACCTCGGCCTCTCTCTTTATACACCTTATTTCATTCTCCAATTGATGCATGGTCTACTCAAATCCTGTGCTTCAACCATTCTGATTATTTTATACATTGCTGAGCAAATACCTATTCACTTTCCAATGCTCGCCTTAAGTTTCACACTCCTTACCTGCCTTTCACCCTCACTCAGATAATTAAAAACTCCATACTAATGGCTGTATGTTTCTATTTAAACACTTAGGGCTGTTTTCACACTTGTTTATGAATGTATCAAAATCTGTCCTTTTCAAACTTAAGCCCTTTAGAGGCTAGGATTCTTTGACTTATGTATTTCCTAATTTTGAAACAATATCCAGCATATAGTAAGAACTTAACTAATATATCTTGAGTGCATACAGTCAAATGAATAAGATGGACTATTGCTTGGAAGCCTAGGCTTTGTGACACAAAAAATACAGGATCTTGAAGTAGGACTAAAGTACCAAAGGCTTCAATTTCCCAGAAAAATGAAAGAGTTGGCATTTATGATCTTTAGAGCACTAAAGTTTTGTATGATTTTTCCTCTATACACATAGTTAGACATGCACCTGGGTAATTTTAACTCACAAGTTAAAAATATGAAATATTATAAATTTAAATATAAACATATAAAATCAATATATACCTGTTAAACATACTTGGCATTTTTATAACAAATCCTGATTTATATTAAAATTAAATGCAATTTTATTCCATTCAATAAACTCTTCTCTTTTACCCAGAAGAGAGTGCTAGCTATAAAGTAACTTGTTACTTTTACCTACATCTGTGAAGGTGTCTAGTTTTATGAGTAGAATAATCCTAGTGCTATTTTAAATAATAATGTTTCTGTAGATAGAGTAAAACTAATGTTTCAAGTTAATGATAGCAGCATTTTATATTATATTAGAAAGGATTACATTTCACATTATGGGAATTACCAAGATATTACTTTCAATCACTATTAAATAACATTTAAAATCCATGAGATTATTTAGAATAATAGGCTACTGTTCCCTTGCCTCAAGTTTTGCATTATAAAGCTTATCTAACGTATTATATTTTTAACTACCAATGTCATATACCGTATCTGAGCCTCAAACGATATTATGCGTGCATTACCACATTCGTGTTCATAAAGGAAATAGCAAATGTTCAGAGATGATTTTTTTACACTTTTATGAGTGTTTGAGTGAGAGAGATTAAGACTGATGTAGAAGGTAAAGATAGATTCTATCATGTTGCAGAATACTAATCTCATAAATAATGGTCATTCAATGACTAAATTCAATAGAAAGCTTTCCTTGGAGAAACAAAAGTTGTTTGCTTTTTGTCATACCTAAATATTAAAACAGTTGTTTAAGGAGCTGTTACAGAGATCTTATGACCCTTTGGAAAATACAAAAATTCCAGCATTTTCCTTGAATTTTCTAGCCCTTCTTCAACTTAAACTGCCCAATGCCAAATTTTTAAGTTTTGAAAATTTTGGCTAAAATCATACTAAATTCACCTATTTTTGTCATGTTAAGTGTTTCTCTTTTATTATTTTACAACTCTTTTCTAGTGGTAGTGGTAATTTCAAAAGTACAACAGTGACTTTTTTCATTTAGAAATGATTTTATATGATTGATATAGAAAGCCTCCCATTATATAAATAAATTTCTTATTAAAATGATTTTCTTTCTAATAACTTTTGAAGCACTCTATATATTTTTCACAACTTGATTTTCATAAAACCCTGTGAATAATATTATTGGCTCCATCTTACTTATGAGGAAACTGAGGCACAGAGAAGTTAGATAATTTGTGTAGATCACCCAGCTGTGGCCCCAGCATCTATCCACTCATTGAAACATAAGGTAGGAAAGGTTGACAATCACATAGACTTCTCTTCTAGGTTTAAAAATTTTTTTTCTCAAGTTGTATTTTAGGTGTCACTTAATTTTACAATTATCTCTTATTTCTCCTCTGGGACTATATTTGTCAATCTATGACAAGTTTTTGCTAGGCTTATGTGATGGTTGATTTTATGTGTCAACTTGACTAGGCTCTGGTGCCCCAGTGTTTAGTCAAACATTAGACTAGATGTTGCTGTGAAGCTATTTTGTAGATATGGATAATGTTTGCAATTCAGTTGACTCTGGCAGAGAGTGAAGAAGAACCAAAGAGGCTCTTGATGAAAGTGAAGGAGGAGAGTGAAAAAGTTGGCTTAAAGCTCAACATTCAGAAAACTAAGATCATGGCATCCGGTCCCATCACTTCATAGCAAATAGATGTGGAAACAATAGCTGACTTTAATTTGGGGTGCTCTAAAATCACTGCAGTTGGTGACTGCAGCCATGAAATTAAAAGACGCTTACTCTTTGAAAGGAAAGTTATGACCAACTTAGACAGCATATTAAAAAGCAGAGACATTACTTTGCCAACAAAGGTCTGTCTAGTCAAGACTATGGTTTTTCCAGTGGTCATGTATGGATGAGAGAGTTGGACTATAAAGGTAGCTGAGTGCCAAAGAATTGATGCTTTTGAACTGTGGTGTTGGATAAGACTCTTGTGAGTCCCTTGGACTGCAAGGAGATCCAACCAGTCCATTCTAAAGGAGGTCAGTCTTGAATGTTCATTGGAAGGACTGATGTTGAAGCTGAAACGCCAATACTTGGGCCACCTGATGTGAAGAGCTGACTCATTGGAAAAGACCCTGATGCTGGGAAAGATTGAGGGCAGGAGGAGATGGGGATGAGAGAGGATGAGATGGTTGGATGGCATCACCGGCTCAATGGACATGGGTTTGGATAGACTCCAGCATTTGATGATGAACAGGGAGGCCTGGTGTGCTGTGGTTCATGGGGTCACAAAGAGTTGGACACGACTGAGTGACTGAACTGAACTGAACTGACTTTAAGTAACTGTATCACCTTTCATAACCTGAGTGGGCTTCATCCAGTCAGTTGAAAGCCCATTAAAACAAAAACTGACACTCCTACAGAAAGAGGAATTCTGCCTCGAGTCTCTAACACAGAAATTCTTTCTGAGTTTCCTACCTGCTGGTCTTCCCTTTAAATTTTAGGACTGTGGCTTCCACCATCATGTAAGCTATTTGCTGATAATAAGTCCTCTCTCTCTCTCTCTACCTCTCCCTCTCTGAGAAACCCTAAGATATTAAAACATTTTTTGCACACATGTATGATCAGTCTTAAACTATCGTTCAGTAAGCATTACCTTTTCTACCACTTTTACAATTAAAGCAGTACATCATGAAGACGTCCTAATAATATTATCAAATATTTACTTAGAAATTCTATAAATAAAATATCAAAATGAAACATTCCTTATTTTAAAACATTGGATTGAATTTTCCTATTATTACACATGGCAAGAAAAAGCGTCTCATTAAATATGGGAAATCATGATTACACTAAGTAAATTAATTGTGAAATCTATTTTCTTTGATACAGATTCTTTTGAGTGACTGCATATTTTCCTCATGTTTATTTCCCTTGCATGTGATTCTTTAGAAGAGTGATGAGAACAGAAACCAATTATCAGCAGCTGATGTATTGGGCTCCAGACTTTTTGTCTGTCTCCTCATCCTTCTTTTGGTCTTATCACTCTCATCTCTATGAGATACACTTGACTTATCTTTACTTTCTGGATTATCTTTTTCCTCTATATAGAGAGCATTTTCATAAAAATTAAATTACAGAAAAATTTTAGGATGAAAAAGATAAGCTTAAGTGAATGGAGTTTCCCTTAAGAAGTAGTATTACAAAATTTCATGCCATTATTTTTTCTGTTTAGTCAGAGAAAAATTTAGATTATTTCCTAATAATGTGAGGCTATTCAGTGTGCATTAATTTCAGGGGATATTAGCATAGTATAGATACAGTAGGAAAACACCACAGCATAGATATGTTGCTGCTCTCCTAAGAATAGCCAGTAGCTTTAAAATAATTGTTGGTTCAAGAGTTTAGATCAACGTTGAATATAATACACAAAATGCCTTGAGATATAACAATGGTATACACCAGCTGGGATTATTCAGGAAAAGTACTTTATTCATTCTTATTAAAAAGGTTTTAAGAGAAATTTGACTATGCCAAAGCCTTTGACTGTGTGCATCACAATACACTGTGGAACATTCTGAAAGAGATGGGAATACCAGACCACCTAACCTGTCTCTTGAGAAACATGTATGCAGGTCAGGAAGCAACAGTTAGAACTGGACATGGAACAACAGACTGGTTCCAAATAGGAAAAGGAGTACATCAAGGCTGTATATTGTCACCCTGCTTATTTAACTTATATGCAGAGTACATCATGAGAAATGCTGGACTGGAAGAAACACAAGCTGGAATCAAGATTGCTGGGAGAAATATCAATAACCTCAGATATGCAGCCATGAAATTAAAAGACCCTTACTACTTGGAAGGAAAGTTATGACCAACCTAGACAGCATATTAAAAAGCAGAGACACTATTTTGTCAACAAAGGTCTGTCTAGTCAAGGTTATGGTTTTTCCATATGGTTTTTCTCACATATATGGATATGAGAGTTGGACTATAAAGAAACCTAAGCACCAAAGAATTGATGCTTTTGAACTGTGGTATTGGAGAAGACTCTTAAGAGTCCCTTGAACTGCAAGGAGATCCAAACAGTCCATCCTAAAAAAAGATCAGTCCTGGGGGCTCATTGGAAGGACTGATATTGAAGCTGAAACTCCAATACTTTGCCCACCTGATGCGAAGAATTGACTTATTTGAAAAGGACCCTGATGCTGGGAAAGATTGGGGGCAGGAGGAGAAGGGGATGACAGAGGATGAGATGGTTGGATGGCATCACTGACTCAATGGATGTGGGTTTGGGTAAACTCCAGGAGTTGATGGTGGACAGAGAGGCCTGGCGTGCTGCAGTTCATGGGGTCACAAAGAGTAGGACATGACGGAGTGACTGAACTGAACTGAACTGAAGAGAAATTATGATGGCATCTCCAAGTCAATGGACATGAGTTTGAGCAAACTCTGGGAGATAGATAGTGAAGGACAGGGAAGCCTGGCGTGCTGCAGTCCATGGCTTTCCAGCAGTGGACACAACTTAGCAATTGAGCAACAACAACAAACGATCTTACATGACTCATAGAAGAACTCAAGAAAGAAAGCCAAGATGCTGCTGAAGACCTGGGTAGTTGCTGCCCAAGGTCAAATATGCATACAGGTAGACCTTGGTATGCAGATAGGCGAGCAGTTTGAGAAAGGAGAATTTGTAAGGAAATCTTCAGTGCTCTCCATAAATAAATGTCAGGAGCTAGGGGATGGGTCCCAGAAGCTCCTGTTTTGTTTTGTTTTTTTTCCACATGTAAATATCAGTCGGCAAACTGATTAAGCCTCTAAGTGAAACACTCATGACCTCCCAATGACTATGTGATTGCACTTCTGTCTTCCGATTATTGAACAAATCCCCACAGTTGGAAATCCCTAACCAAGAACAACATGAAGGAGCATGTGCAGGCCTAGATGGGAGTGGTGGTCACAGTGCCAGCCTGGCCGCAGCCTGCTACAGAGTCTAGCTCTCTTTTCAGTACATTGCAATAACTCTAGGAGCACCAGAGTTCAGAAATGTCTGACATAAATATGAAATTGGATAATTACACTAAAGAGACAGGTGTAAGACTAATGAGGAAATCACAATCAAAGTCACCATGGGGGATTTTTTTTTTTTTTTAACAGAAAGAATGAAATGAAGCAGAAATGAAGAGACACAGACATGAAAAACCAGATTATCCTAGAGAGAAAGGCAAAGGGTGGGAATCAGTATCTCATGGGCTTGACTGGAATTTGTGCCACTGTTCAATTCAGTTCAGTCACTCAGTCGTGTCCTACATTTTGTGATCCCATGGACTGCAGCACATGAGGCTGCCGTGTCCATCACCAATTCTCAGAGCTCGCTCAAACTCATGTCCATCAAGTTGATGTTGCCATCCCAACCATCTAATCCTCTGTCATCCCCTTTTCCTCCTGCCTTCAATCTTTCCCAGCATCAGGGTCCTTTCAATTGAGTCAGTTCTTCACATCAGGTGGCCGAAGTATTAAGAGTTTCAGCCTCAGCATCAGTCCTTCCAGTGAATATTCAGGACTGATTTCCTTTAGGGTAGACTGGTTGCATCTCCTTGCAATCCAAGGGACTCTCAAGAGTCTTCTTCAGCATCACAGTTCAAAAGCAACAATTTTTCATCGCTCAGCCTTCTTTATGGTCCAACTCTTACATTCATACATGACTAGTGGAAAAACCATAGCTTTTGACTAGATGTACATTTGTTAGCAAAGTAATGTCTCTGCTTTTTAAAATGCCATATTAGTTGGTCATAGCTTTTCTTCCAAGGAGCAAACATCTTTGAATGTAATGGCTCCAGCCACCATCTGAAGTGATTTTGGAGCCCAAGAAAATAAAGTCTGTCACTGTTTCCACTGTTTCCCCATCTATTTCCCATGAAGTGATGAGACTGGATGCCATAGGACCCATAGACTTTGTTAGACTCTGTGGCACATTTTTCTCCTTATTTTATGTGGTAAATGTGGATTTCTGCTGCTCACAACAAAAACTGCATTGGCTAAACAAATGTCCCAGCTATGATATGTAACTTTTCTATCATGCAGCCGGTCAACATCACTTGTTACTTTGTAAAATAAACTGATACATCAGCATAGAATGCACATGTACAGAAATATATGAATTCACATTCTAGCACTTATGAGTGTGGTGACCCAGGGATACCTGAACCTTTGTTTCTCATTTGTCAATTGAGGATACTATCATTGGAAAATATTAAGAATAACAACTTATTTCTCATTTGTAGCATTCGTGATAAGTTGTAAATATGTGTGAATGTTTCTTAGAAAACTAATAACCATAGATTCAGAGATGAGCATAAAATTTCTTTTATAAGTTCTCTCTCTGAAGATATAAGAGACTAGGATTCCAAACTAGTCAATAAAAAAAAAAAAAACAATGAATAGTGAGATACTTCACAGCTATTATCTTATAAGTTTCCTTTGCCACACTGATGCTTGTTTCAAATCTGATAGATCCATCATTTAGAATTAGGATGCTGAAAGATATCTTGGCCAATAGGTTTTCTTCCTTGCTTGAATCTACATGGATTACCAGTTAATCATGTTATCAAAACAACAAAATTGATCTCAACATGGGAAATCTGGGTACTCAAGAAAAAAGATGTCTACAAAATAGATTTTGTAGACATATGAGCCCTATGATAGATAGTTTATTTCTATTGTGATTTCCATGAAGCTTTAGGTTCTAAGTGGCTAACTGTGATATCTGTGGACCCTTAAGCACGTGATCAATAATAAAATAAATAGTGTACAAGGTATGATAAAATTACGAACACTTAATGCATTTATTCCTGTGTACTTGATACAACAGCCATGTGCAGATTCAGTAAATGGTACAATTAAGAACGAGACCTTATACTCTTAGTAGTTATAAAAGTTTTTAAAACATATTTTAATTGTTTTAATTCGGATTTTTTGTTTTCAGTGAAGAATACATCCCTCTTCAGTTCAGTTCAGTTCAGTCACTCAGTCATGTCTGACTCTTTGTGACCCCATGGACCACAACACGCCAGGTCTCCCTGTCCACACCGACTCCCGCGGTTTACCCAAACTCATGTCCATTGAGTCAGTGATGGCATCCAGCCATCTCATCCTCTGCCATCCCCTTCTCTACTGCCCTCAATCTTTCCCAGCATCAGGGTCTTTTCAAATTAGTCAGTTCTTCACATCAGATGGTCAAAGTATTGGAGTTTCAGCTTCAACATCAGTCCTTCCAATGAGCCCCCAGGACTGATCTTTTTTTAGGATGGACTGGTTGGATCTCCTTGCAGTCCAAGGGACTCTCAAGAGTCTTCTCCAATACCACAATTCAAAAGCATCAGTTCTTTGGCACTCAGCTTCCCTTATAGTCCGATTCTCACATCCATACATGACTAGTGGAAAAACCATAGCCTTGACTAGATGGACCATTGTTGGCAAAATAATGTCTCTGTTTTTTAACATGCTGTCTAGGTTTGTCATAACTTTATATCCCTCTGTCTACCTTATATATGAATTGAAGCTGATAGTTTTTTTTTTTTCTCCTCATCCATAAGATTGTCAGAGAGATCTTTTACAGATTAGCTGTATTCCTATTTTAACAAAGTTGCTACTTTTTACTTTGTATCGGTTGATTCTATTTTGTTAGTTGAATTGCTTTCAAGGGCATGACTGATTTATCTTATTTTGTAGATTCCCTGAACATTTTCTATTGTGATCTTTTTACTTTATTGCAATTCTTCACCTTAGATTTCATATTATGATACCAGTATTATTATATTGACTTTCAAATTTGCTAATTATGAAAATTTTATTGTTTCAAAGTATTTTTTAATTTGACTTTGACAACACCATAAAATTATTTTTTTTGAAATCTAATCTGAGAACTTCTCATTTTCACAGAGCTGACTTTCATTTAAAATCCCGGACTTCGTGGGGCAGGTGTTCTTACCTCTGCTCGGTCCCCACAGTGTCAGGGATCAAGGAGAGTATCATGGGATTGTGAGCTTAAGCTTTGCTAATTTTACTATAAATTTTGCTAATTTTACCATAATTACTCCATTCATACCCAATATGCCTTAATCTTCTCATCTTTACAAATCTTTATATTACTATGGCTTCTGAGTGGTGAGTGGTTCTCTTTCAAATGAAACTGATCTTTTTTGTATTTCTCTTATTGACTGAGAGTGTAAACTTAACACACATTCATTTATGTTTTAGTCAAACCAACATTTTAACATATTTATTACAGGCCTATGTCTATTTAGGTATTCTACATACTGAATTAAAAAATAAAACAGAAATATCTGCCCTTCTTAGAGTCTCAGAAAATGAAAAATAAATCACAAACATTTGGGATAAACTCTGCAATGAATGAAGCTGCAAGGCATTTTTTGCTATCAGAATAAAAAGGTATGTATGTTCTCTTTGCTATGTGAGAATTTAATGGAGTTGGAGGTAAAATGGACAGGGCAGGCTTTACAAAGGAGCCATTGCTTTTGATGATTTGTAAATAATTAATGGAATTCTAATAGACAGACAGAAAGGAGGTAGCTCAGGGAAAAGTCTAGTATATGCAAAGAACATGAAAGAGACCAGGAAAAAATGTATGGAGCACAACTAGAGACTCAGAGGCTAGATTAAGGATGATCTTTAAAGCCCTGTCACTGAGGGGTTGGGGGTGGTATGGAATTTATCCATCACCATACTTCCCTGGTGGCTTAGACCATAATCTGCCTGCAATGCAAGAGACCTGGGTTAGATCCTTGGGTCGGAAGAACCCTTAAAGAAGGGAATGCATAACCACTCTAGTACTTTTATCAGAATTTCGTGTACAGAGGATCCTAGTAGGCTATAGTCCATGGGATAGCAAAGAGTCAGACATGACTGACAACTAACACTTTCACTTTCAAGCTTGTACCAGCTTGTAAGACATGATGTTGTGTATCTCCTTTACTTGACCTTCAGTTAGGTCAGGTTGGTAGCTTATAAAAGGCCCTGATTTGAGTAATTATCCACAGAATTTGACAAACAGTATAAACTATGGCTTTTATCCCAGAGATCTAATTGTTAAGCATCTACTGGTTTTATTGTATGTGTAATAAGGAATCATTAGGTACCTATTACTGCTCGAATACAAATTACCACAAACTTAGTGGCTTGAAAGGACACATTTGTCATTGTACCATTCTGGAAGTCAAAAGTCCAAGATGGGTCTCAGTTGGCCAATGTTAAGGTGCCTGTGGTGCTTTCCTTCCGGAAACTCTAGGAAGAATTGATGTTCTTTCCTTTTTTAGCTGACCACATTTCTTGGCCCATGTCCCCTTATTCAAAACCAACAAGGATTAGAAAAGTATTTCTTATATAACATCATTCTGATAGTTTTTCATGACCCTTCTTGTGCTTGTAAGGACCCTTGTGAATACACTGGGCCTCCCTGGATTATCTGGGTAAATTTCCTACCTCGAGGTCAGCTGAAGAACAACTTTAAATCCATCTGCAACCTTAGTTTCCTGTTGCCATATAACATATTTATCAATTCTGGGGATGTAGATGGTGACCTCTTTGGGGAGTCAGTCTGTCTACTGTAGCATTAAATATTTTTTTTTCTTCTAGAATTGTTATGGAAGATAGAACGAGAGGGTTCGAGACTAGGTTAGAAGGATATGACAATTTCTCAGTCAAATAAGATGGGACCTTAAATTAAGACAGTAAAAGTTTGAATAAAAATGATGAGGATAGTGATAACTTCACTGTTGAACATAATAGTATAGGGAAAACACAAGAGCCCAAAGCCTTACTCTGATGCAAATCTATATCAACAATGAATACTATTTCTGTTTCCATTAAGAGTAAATGCAAAAGATATCAAATAGAGTTTGTATTTCAGCAAAATTATCTATTTTGTATTAGACAGGGAATCGAAACTGCAGAATGAAAGAGAAATTATACAATTCATCAAATTCTAGCAAGTAGTTACTTTAGTTCTTCAAATTATTCTATCTTTCCTCTTATTCTATAACATTATATCCATGACATTAAAACAACAATTGAACGGAGAAACAAATACTGTTTTCTTCTTAAAACATTTTTTACTCTACAGCTCGCTTTTGAGAATTCATAACTAAATAAGCTCTGAGAGTTGGCATAATAGCCTGTGTTTTGCATCTCCAACACAATACTACAGAGGATGTGGTGATGTTGTCACAGCCATTTGTCCAAACTATATGTTTTGTTTATGATCTGTAATATTTTTTTTCATGAACACTTGCTCAAAGTTGTGTTTCATGTCAACAGGAAGGGATGTTTACAAATACACTATGTTATACAGAGGCACTGTTCATATGTCTTACATAGAAACTGAGACTAAACAGCTAGTTTGCATCAACCAATTAATTAAAACTTATGCCACGACTCAGGAGAACACAAAGAGGCAAAAGAAATAAACTCACTTTCAGAAATGTTGGCAGATAGAGAGGGACAAGGGTATAAACTCCAGAAACACTTATCTTATGAGAATTCATTTCCAAAGATCCCTGGATTGGCATACCCAGTAAATGGTTCTCCAAAGGAACTTATTAATATTTATTATTGATGACTGTTATGATTTAAGGTCAAATTTTATATAAAAAATACATTTCTCATGGTTACAAACAGAATAAAGATTCTATATAATTTCAGATTTTAAAAAGATCAACTCACTTTGGTACCCTCAGTTCAGCTCAGTTCAGTTCAGCTGCTAAGTCATGTCCAAACTCTTTGCAACCCCATGAATTGCAGCACACCAAGCCTCCCTGTCCATCACCAACTCCAGGAGGTTACTCAAACTCATGTCCATCAAGTCGGTGATGCCATCCAGCCATCTCATCCTCTGTCATCCCCTTCTCCTTCTGCCCCCAATCCCTCCCAGCATCAGAGTCTTTTCCAATGAGTCAACTCTTTGCATGAGGTGGCCAAAGTACTGGAGTTTCAGCTTCAGCATCATTCCTTCCAATGAACACCCAGGACTGACCTCCTTTAGAATGGACTGGTTGGATTTCCAAGCAGTCCAAGGGACTCTCAAGAGTCTTCTCCAACACCACAGTTCAAAAGCATCAATTCTTCGGCACTCAGCTTTCTTCACAGTCCAACTCTCACATCCATATGTGACCACTGGGAAAACCATAGCCTTGACTAGAGGGACCTTTGTTGGCAAAGTAATGTCTCTGCTTTTCAATATGCTATCTAGGTTGGTCATAAATGGTCATAACGTTCCTTCCAAGGAGTAAGCGTCTTTTAATTTCATGACTGCAGTCACCATCTGCAGTGATTTTTGAGCCCAGAAAAATAAAGTCTAACACTGCTTCCACTGTTTCCCCATCTACTTCCCATGAAGTGATGGGACCAGATGCCATGATCTTCGTTTTCTGAATGTTGAGCTTTAAGCCAACCTTTTCACTCTCCTCTTTCACTTTTATCAAGAGGCTCTTTAGCTCCTCTTCACGTTCTGCCATAAGGGTGGTGTCATCTGCATATCTGAGGTTACTGATATTTCTCCCAGCAATCTTGATTCCAGCTTGTGTTCCTTCCAGCCCAGCTTTTCTCATGTGCACTCTGCATATAAGTTAAATAAGCAGGGTGACAGTACACAGCCTTGACATGCTCCTTTCCCAATTTGGAGCCAGTCCAGTTCTAATTGTTGCTTCTTGATCTTCATACTGGTTTCTCAGAGGCAGGTAAGTTGGTCTGGTATTCCCATCTATTGAAGACTTTTCCTGTTTGTTGTGATCCACACAGTTCAAGGTTTTAGCATAGTCAATGAAGCAGAAGTATATGTTTTTCTGGAATTCTCTTGCTTTTTATGTGATCTAACGGGATGCTGGCCATTTGATTTCTTATTCCTCTGCCTTTTCTGTGCTTCCCTGGTTGCTCAGATAGTAAAGTGTCTGCCTGCAATGCAGGAGACCTGGGTTCTATCCTGGGTCAGGAAGATTCCCTAGATAAAGAAATGGCAACCCACTCCAGTACTCTTGCCTGGAAAATTCCATGGACAGAGGAGGCTGGTAGGCTACAAACCATGGGATCCCAAAGGGTCAGACCCGACCGAGTGACTTCACTTTCTTCTTTCTTTCTGCCTTTTCTAAATCCAGTTTGAACATCTGGAAGTTCCTTATTGCTGTACTATTGAAGCCTCACTTAGAGAATTTTGAGCATTACTTTGCTAGCATGTGAAATAAGTACAATTGTGTGGTAGTTTAATCATTCTTTGGCATTGCCTTTCTTTGGGATTGGATTGAAAAATGACCTTTTCCAGTCCTGTGGCCACTGCTGAGCTTTCCAAATTTGTTGACACATTGAGCATAACACTTTAACAGCATCATCTTTTAAGATTTGAGATAGCTCAGCTGGAATTCCATTACCTCCACTAGCTTTGTTCATAGTGAGGCTTCCTAAATTCCTGCTGTTCTAAGAACATGAATTCTGAAGGAAGCCTGTGTCATATTGCAAGATTCTTTTGTTTTAACAGCAGAATCCTCTTCATAATGAGGACTCTGTTACTTAGAATAAGTGAGATTGCATTTTATAATGCAGTAGATTGTAAAAATCACCGTAATGGTTCACCACTCCCCAGATTATGCTCTTTTACTTTTTTGATTTTTCAGTTCTTTCCATGAAGAAATGGAGTTTATTTCTCCACCCATGGAGTTTATTCGATCTGTCACTTCTTTGCCAAAATGGTGGCAAGCAGAAAATAAATAAGTTCCAATCCTAGACTTTGGAAGGCCTTGTTCCCCTCCTTTCCTTCTCCTGGAACCTTACTCAGTGGTCATTTGAACAGACCTCATCTGGCTTTCTGGGAGAAAAAGACCACATGGAGCAGAAATAAGCCATCTACCATCTGTGACAGTGCAGCCAGCATCAGCTGTGTCCACTTAATTTCAGGCCAGCACTTGTCCAGTTGACTTATGAACTCTAAAGCACTAATTGTGGGTTTAAGCCAAAAAGTTTTGCTCTGCTTGTTAACTGATTAGAGTGGAAATCCATGAAAAAGGAGAAACTATTGGAATCTCACTGCAATACATCATGAAAGGTACAGGATGTCAGTGATGCAGTTCCTTGGGGATTATTAGAACCAAGAATCAGATGTTATTAGGATTTTTTGTTTACAGCTGCACCATTCTCTCTCTCTCTACATGGTGGAAAGACTGTGCTCAAGAGAAAGCCAACATTAGTATTTGCATATTGGCATGATTTTTAGGTTTTCCCATTCTATTGTTTTTCTCTACTTCTTTGCATTGTTCACTTAAGAAGACTTTCTTAACTCTCCTTGCCATTCTTTGGAACTCTGCATTCAGGTAGGTATATGTTTCCTTTACTCCTTTGCCTTTTACCTCTATTCTTTTCTCAGCTATTTGTAAGGTCTGCTCAGATAACCATTTTGCCTTTTTGCATTTATTTTCCTTGGGAATGGTTTTGATCTCTGCCTCCTGTACATTGTTACAAACCTCTGTCCATAGTTCTTCGGGCACTCTGTGTATCTGTCTAAACAATACAATGGGAAAGACTAGAGATCACTTCAAGAAAATTAGAGATACCAAGGGAACATTTCATGCAAAGATGGGCACAAAAAGGACAGAAACAGCATGGACCTAACAGAGGCAGGAGATATTAAGAGGACATGGCAAAAATCATCAGAAGAACTACACAAAGAAGTTCTTAATGACCCAGATAACCATGATGGTGTGATCACTCACTTCTAGCCAGACATCCTAGAATGTGAACTCAAGTGGGACTTAGGAAGCCTTACTACAAACAAAGCTAGTGGAGGCGCTCTAATTCCAGCTGAGCTGTTTCAGATCCTCTAAGATGATGCTTAATTTGCAGCACTCAATACACCAGAAAATTTGGGAAACTCAGCAGTGGCCACAGGACTGGAAAAGGTCAGTTTTCATTCCAATCTCAAAGAAGGGCAATGCCAAAGAATGTTCAAACTACCATACAGTTGCATTCATTTCACATGCTAGCAAACTAATGTTCAAAATCCTTCCAGCTAGGCTTCAGTAGTATGTGAACCAAGTACAAGCTGAATCTAGAAAAGCAAAGAAACCAGAAATCAAATTGCCAACATCTGCTGGATCATAGGGAAATCAAGGGAATTTCAGAAAAACATAGACTTCTGCTTCATTGAATATGCTAAAACATTTGACTGTGTGGATCACAACAAACTGTGGAAAATTCTTTGAAAGATGGGGGTATCAGATCACCTGACTTACCTCCTGAGAAATCTGCAGGTCAAAAAGCAACAGTTAGAACTGGACATGGAACAATGGACTGGTTCCAAATTGGGAAAGGAGTACATCACGGCTGTATATTGTCACCCTGCTAATTTAACTTACATGCAGAGTGTATCATGTGAAATGCTGGGCTGGATAAATCACAAGCTGGAATCAAGATTGCCCGGAGAAATATCAATAACCTCAGATATGCAGATGACAGCACCCATAAGACAAAAAGCAAAAACTAAAGTCTTGATGAAGGTGAAAGGGGAGAGTGAAAAACTTGTCTTAAAAGTCAACATTCAAGGAACGAAGATCATAGCATCTGGTTTCATCAGTTCATAGAAACTAAATGGGGAAACAATAGAAATGGTGAGAGACTTTATTTTCTTGGGCTCCAAAATTACTGCAGACAGTGACTCCAGGTATGAAACTAGAAGACACTTGCTCCTTGAAAGGAAAACTGTGACAATCCTTGACAGTATATTAAAAAGCAGAGACATATCTTTGCTGCAAAGATCCTTCTATTCAAAACTGTGGTTTTTCCAGTAGTCATTTATGAATGTGAGAGTTAGACCATGAAGAAGGCTGAATATTCATTTGAAGGACTGATGATGAAGCTCCAATACTTTGGCCATCTGATGTGAGGAGCCAACTCATTGGAAAAGTTCCTGATGTTGGGAAATTTTGAGGGCAGGAAGAGAAAGGAGTGAAAGAGAAATAGATGGTTGGACAGCATCATTGACTCAATGGACATGAGTTTGATGAAGGACAGGGAAGTCTGGTATGCTGCCATCCATGGGGTCAGTGCAGTTGTGTTGCAAAGAGTCAGGCACAACTGAGTTATTGAACAACAACAATCGGCATGATAGTCAACTAAGGCTACATTTGCACTGAACACAAAAGGATTGCTCTTTGGGAAAACTGATGAGAGACAATTGTCAGAAAACAGGGGTTAGGAAGGATGGCCATTATCACAACCATGAGTAGTCAAATATTGTTTAAGTTGAGAGGACCTGTGGTTTCACTCACAGTACATTATCCGTAAGAAGCCACCCTTCCTACTATGTGGAGCTCCTCTGCAGTTCATGATATATTCTGATACACTTTCCTCTGATGCGAACTCTTCTGTATATCAAATTTCCCCTTTCATCCAGTTTGGTACTTTAAAGTCTTATAGTTGCCAGTGACATTTAGAATAATAATTTTGGTACTACATATGGTATTTTTCCATAGTAGCAATATCTAGAAAGTAAAAGGATCTCTTTTTACCATTGAAGAGTCAAGAATCCTTAGGACTCAAGGTAATAGAATTACCTACTATATACAAGATATCCAGACTAAATGAGTACGAACATGCTTGGAATGTCATGTCAAATTATGTCCTGGCTCAATCACCATATGACTAATTTTTATCAAGTATATGTTTATAAAATTGTAAATCCAGGAGAAAATAAAGACATTTGTTCTAAGTCTAATACCTGGGTCTCTGACAGTATTTTTTTTTTTTTTTGGAAATGAGTGAGTGATCTAGCTTGCAGAGACATAACAAAAAAGTATATTAAAATATTTTTAAAACCATTTGCTATACAAAACCAAGCAGAAATTAGGAACGTTATTTTTAATTTCCACTCAGTATCATTCATGAATTTTAGCATTGAAAGAGTGGCTTTAAAATATTATAGTTAAATTTATGTCTAAGCTCACATGGAAAAAAATCACATTTTTGAATCTAATGTTTTTGAAATGAACTCAATAAAGGTGAGCACTTTGGTGACTATACCAATGATAATGGATGGTAGTTGCTGATGCCGATATAATTTTGTGCAAATGGAGGATGGGGATCAATTGTCAAAAAGTAGGGTTTGATTCGATTTGGTGATTATGAAAAGAGGTATTTTGTGTGTTTTGGATTTTGTTATGGAGCAGATTGATTACTGGGTCTAGAAAATAATATGACCAAACATATATAAGTATTTGTACTCTGGAGGATTACTTTATACTATTTTCAAGTGATCAGTTTCATCTAATGCCCCTATTTTTTTTTAAGATGAATTCTACAATCTATAATTTCATATTGTTTAAAGAATATATGCTGAGGTTTGTGAGAATAATTCAATACAGTATATGTACTCTGTGTGTGTGTGTATGTGTATGTGTGTGCATGCACACATCATTTCAATCATGTCTGACTCTGTGCAGCTCCTTGGACTATAGCCCACCAGGTTCCTCTGTCTGTGGGATTGTCTAGGCAAGAATACTGGAGTGGGTTGACATGCCCTCCTCCAGGATTATGTACTGTAAAATGCTACATCTAACTTGAGCATAATTTTAAAAA
Source organism: Ovis aries (assembly GCF_016772045.2). Lineage (NCBI taxonomy): Eukaryota > Metazoa > Chordata > Mammalia > Artiodactyla > Bovidae > Ovis > Ovis aries. The sequence goes on from NC_056057.1 coordinate 110,191,289, forward strand.
TAAATAGATAGGCTGTTACTTAATATTTCTTTCTTCTTTGTGAATACTTCCTGTCTATGTCCATCTATTAAAAAAATTGAATTACACAGCAAAACAAATATCTTTCTAGCAACTGTGGACAAAATAAACCAAACTACATTTTTATAACTAATGGAATTTCTAATGAAAGTTATTTTGCTAAAGAGCCCTGGATAATTTTATCAAGAAATAGTACTTAAAAAACAAATATTTGGGAACTAGATGTGTTTTATCTACACACACACACACACACACACACACACACACACACACACTCACAAACACTCACGCACCACGTGTTCATAGAGACAACTGCAATTCCAGTTCAACACTACAAGCTTCATTTTCATTTCTCTTCTTTTTTATTTATAACATTCTCTTACAGAGGTTCTCAGCATTTAAAATATAATCTATTTCTTCAGTCCTATACTATCAAAAGATAAATGCATGTGTAGTTTTGTTAGATATTGCCGAATTTCCTTTCAAAAGAGTTGCCCAGTTTGATACTGTTTAACAGCTTTTGGATGATTTAGGAGTTTTGTTGTTGCTGTGATTTTTTTCATCTTGTGTGTCAGTTTTAAGAATTTTTATTAACCTATATCCTAGTAGACTGACCCTTTCTGGAATTTTTCAAGACTACTTGTGAACCTGTAAAGGCTACTAGCTATGTGGCTTCAGGCTGTGGCTGTTACTGTTACATTCACATTTCCATCAACTCTTTCTTATACTTTCCGTCTTATTCCTGAAACTTACAGAGGCAATCAGTCCATCTTTTATACTAGACTTTTTTACAGATGACGTTGTTAGTTTAACATCCTTATCTGATAGATTCAACATCTGATTCTTTCTTTGGGTATGTGTTTACCGTCTGCCTCTTGCAGACAGTAAACAGTGTGCTGTTTATTCTCTTGCTTTTTGTGTTTGCCTCATTATTTTTTATTAAATTCTGGCCATTATGTGAAAAATCGTAGAGACTGGATTGTAAATAGCATTGTACTTGAAAATGGATAAACCTGTAAATACCTTTTCTTGCAGTAGATTTTTAGTGTGTGTTTTTGAGTCAATCTCTTCCAGAGATGTCCTAGTTTGGATGTCTGCTGCTGATATGCTTAATTTCTATGCATTTACTTCAAATTTTTGCAGCATTAACTGTGGTTAGCATGTAGGCATGGTTATCTTCACGTACATACCCATTCCCCAATGGCACATTGCCACTGCTTATAACCCAGTATCTGTTACTGTGCCAGTGGAGTCAGGTGGGCTTTCTGTTGTTCCAGTCTAGTCTGGGTCTTTGGCATGTCCTGCCTGCCTTGGTCTCAGGGATATGGCTAAGTGATGAGACATGCTGGGACCTGGGACCATTTGCTGCAATACTTGCACCTGGACAAATGTCTCTACAGCAACTAAATATAAAGAAACTATAAAGGGACTAAAAATAACCACATGCAAATGCAGTTGGGGAAAATTCTGGACAATAAGATACTGAAAGACCAAAGAGCCCAACAGCTACTTCTGAAGGGCTGGGAGCAAAGGCACAGGGTTGGAGCAAAAGCAGGGTACTAGGCACGCCCTCGGCACACAAAACCACCAAAGGGGAGGGCAAACCCGCCTAAGCCACCCTTCTAGCCTAGTCTCTGAATACACCCCTATCCTCACTCCACATAAGGAATCAGCTAGCCCCTCTCAGGGAGTGGACAAAGGAACTTATTACCTGTTCTTGCTCACCACTGCTGCAGCAGGACCCCCAGTAAAGCTTTGCCCAAATTTCTTATCTGGCCTCTGATCAATTTCAATTGATGGAGGAGGCCAAGAACCCTGCTCAGTAACTGTGACACTATTTTTCCTTTTGTGGCAGCCAGACTCTGCCTTTTAGACAGCTCTACTGTGGGAGAGGTTTCTTGTCTTTCCTTCAGAGTAGGAGATCACTAGATTTAGTTGTATATGGTCCTTGTCTCAGCATCATTTCCTGCACCTCAGCCTGTGGCCAAGATGTTTTGGTACTTCCATTCACACCCTCTATCCACTCAAGATCCTTACATGTGTTCACAGAGATTCCTGCCCTTCTCCAGTGACTTCAGGGTTTTGTTACGTAGAGAATACTTGTCTTCCTGGGCCATACTGCATTTTCCTTCAGTGGCAGCAACTGTCCAGATCTGTCCCAGTGAGGGAGTCTTTCTACAGTCCCTGCCTTTCTTTTAACCATTCTCCTAAGTACCCAGTAGGGGTGTTCAGAGAAAAGCATGCAAATAAGTCCTGGTTCTCTTCATATGTGAGGCTTACAGGAGTTTTAGACTCTCCTCTGGCTCATGATAAATTTATAGCACATTTTTAAATATAGCAGCTAAATTACTTGCATCCATGCATGTAATACTTGGTGTCCTTTAGTTCATGTTCTTCCCAGGTGATCCAGCATTTGTATTCCACTTCTCTTTGGAGGAGCTAATCTTTCTGAAGATTTCAGGGTATTTCCTTGCCCTGCAATCTCAGTTCTATGATAATCTGAAGAAGACAAATGATTTTGTAGTTTATCCAACTCTTTCTTGTTATGAGGATGGCAGATACTGGTCTCACCAACTTTCACAACCTTAGTGAAAGTACTGAGTGGTCAAAATTTTTGCTCAGGGTTTTTTTCCCCCATACAAACTTCTTGGCCAACCCAGTAGAAAGCAGAAAAACAATGTTGAGACTAATTGCACATAGTTCTTGAGGACTTCAGTAGACCTATGCCCTGCTGCCTACAGCTGTATTCCTACTCCTATTGAATCACTAAAACCTTTGGCTGTGTAGATCACAACAAACTATGGAAAATTCATAAAGAGATGGAAATACCAAACTACCTTAGCTGACTCTTGAGAAATCTGTATGCAGGTCAAGAAGAAACAGTTAGAAGCAGACATGGAACAACAGTCTGGTTCAAAATTTGGAAAATAGTATGTCAAGCCTGTATATTGTCACCCTGGTTATTTAAATTATATGCAGAGTACATCATGTGAAATGGGGGGCTGGATGAACAAGCTGGAATCAAGATTGCCGGGAGAAATATCAATAACCTCAGATATGCAGATGATACCACCCTAATGGCAGAAAGCAAAGAGGAGCTAAAGAGCCTCCTGATGAAGGTGAAAGAGGAGAGTGAAAAAGTTGACTTGAAATTTAACATACAAAATACTGAGATTGTGGCATCCAGTCTCATCATTTAGAGGCAAAAAAATGGGGAAACAATGGGAACAGTGAAGACTTTATTTCTTGGGCTCCCAAATCACTGCAGATGGTGACTACAGCCATGAAATTAAAAGATGGTGCTCCTTGAAAGAAAACTATGACAAACCTAGACAGCATATTAGAAAGCAGAGACATTACTTTATCAACAAAGGTCTGTCTAGTCAAAGCCATGGTTTTTCTAGTAGTCATGTACGGATGTGAGACTTGGACCATCCAGAAGGATGAATGCCAAAGAATTGATATTTTTAAACTGTGGTGCTGGAGAAGACTCTTGAGAGTTCCTTGGACTGCAAGGAGATGAAATGAGTCAATCCTACTGGAAATCAATCTTAAATATTCATTGAGAGGACTTATGCTGAAGCTCCAAACCTTTGGCCGCCTAATGCAAAGAGCCAACTCATTAGAAAAGACCCTGATGCTGGGAAAAATTGAGGGCAGGAGGAGAAGAGGATGACAGAGGATTTGATAGTTGGATAGGATCATCAACTCAATGGACATGAAAAGTGAAAGTGAAGTTTCTCAGTCGTGTCTGACTCTTTGCGACCCCATGGACTGTAGTCTACGAGGCTCCTCTGTCCATGGGATTCTCCAGGCAATAGTACTGGAGTGAATTGCCATTCCCTTCTCCAGGGGATCTTCCCAACCTGGGGATCGAACCCGGGTCTCCCGCATTGTAGACAGACGCTTTACTGTCTGAGCCACCAGGGAAATCTGAGTTTGAGCAAACTCTGGGAGAAAGTTAAGGGTAGGGAAGTCTGGCATTCTGCAGTCCATGGGGTCACAAAGAGTCAGAAACAACTAAGCGACTGAACAACAACAACAACAACATCAGTAGATCCTTTTATTGGCTTCTCTCTATCCTGTTTTATTTTCTCTACACCTCATATCTTTCTGTGATCCCCTCCTAAATAACACTACCATCACTAAAGTCTCCTTTAAAAATACTTGAATCAAGGAGAACTCAAGATAAGACATATCTGTTTCACTATTTTTTGAAGAAGTAGTTGTCTTCACATAGTTGCTTTCATTCACAGCCCTGGAAAATAAATGTACTCATTAAAAAATCTAATATTTCTCTTGCATTTAATTTTCTCTCTTCTCCACTCTTTTGAAAGGAAGAGAAAAATAGGAATAAAAGACTTATTTTTATGGGGCATAATCTCTAAGTATATTCTTACTATTCAAGAACGCTATCCTTTCTTCCCTGTAAAATCTCTAAATACTCTTAATAATAAAATACATTTTCTTAAACGAGGGCAATGAAAAGGACTTGGCTTTATATCAGCAATAAATCAATATGCTATATTTCTGTGTTTTGCTTGCATGTTTAGCCGCTCAGTTGTGTCTGACTCTTTGTGACCTTTTGGATTGTAACTCACCAGGATACTCTGTCCATGGGATTTTTCCAGCAAGAATACTGGAGTGGGTTGACATTTCCTTCTCCAGGGGATCTTCCCAACCCAAGAATTGAACCCATGTCTACTGGGCCTCCTGCATTTCAGGCAGAATCTTTACCTGCTACCAAACACCCTCTTCCAACAACACAAGAGAAGACTCTACACATGGAGATCACCAGATGGTCAACACCGAAATCAGACTGATTATATTCTTTGCAGCCAAAGATGGAGAAGCTCTATACAGACAACAAAAACAAGACCAGGAGCTGACTGTGGCTCAGATCATGAACTCCTTATTGCCAAATTCAGATTTAAATTGAAAAAAGTAGGGAAAACCGCCAGACCATTCAGGTATGACCTAAATCAAATCCCTTCTGATTATACAGTGGAAGTGAGAAATAGATTTAAGGGCCTAGATCTGATAGACAGAGTGCCTGATGAACTATGGAATGAGGTTCATGACATTGTACAGGAGACAGGGATCAAGACCATCCGCATGGAAGAAATGCAAAAAAGCAAAATGGCTGTCTGGGGAGGCCTTACAAATAGCTGTGAAAAGAAGAGAAGCAAAAAGCAAATGGAGAAAAGGAAAGATATAAGCATCTGAATACAGAGTTCCAAAGAATAGCAAGAAGAGATAAGAAAGCCTTCTTCAGCGATCAATGCAAAGAAATAGAGGCAAACAACAGAATGGGAAAGACTAGAGATCTCTTCAAGAAAATTAGAGATACCAAAGGAACATTTCATGCAAAGATGGGCTCAATAAAGGACAGAAATGGTCTGGACCTAACAGAAGTAGAAGATATTAAGAAGAGGTGGCAAGAATACATGGAAGAACTGTACAAAAAAGATCTTCACGACCTGGATAATCATGATGATGTGATCACTAATCTAGAGCCAGACATCCTGGAATGTAAAGTCAAGTGGGCCTTAGAAAGCATCACTATGAACAAAGCTAGTGGAGGTGATGGCATTCCAGTTGAGCTGTTTCAAATCCTGAAAGATGATGCTGTGAAAGTGCTGCACTCAATATGCCAGCAAATTTGGAAAACTCAGCACTGGCCACAGGACTGGAAAAGGTCAGTTTTCATTCCAATCCCAAAGAAAGGCAATGCCAAAGAATGCTCAAACTACCGCACAATTGCACTCATCTCACATGCTAGTAAAGTAATGCTCAAAATTCTCCAAGCCAGACTTCAGCAATACGTGAACCGTGAACTCCCTGATGTTCAAGCTGGTTTCAGAAAAGGCAGAGGAACCAGAGATCAAATTGCCAACATCTGCTGGATCATGGAAAAAGCAAGAGAGTTCCAGAAAAACATCAATTTCTGCTTTATTGACTATGCCAAAGCCTTTGACTGTGTGGATCACAATCAACTGTGGAAAATTCTGAAAGAGATGGGAATACCAGACCACTTAACCTGCCTCTTGAGAAATCTGAATGCAGGTCAGGAAGCAACAGTTAGAACTGGACATGGAACAACAGACTGGTTCCAAATAGGAAAAGGAGTACATCAAGGCTGTATATTGTCACCCTGCTTATTTAATTTATATGCAGTGTACATCATGAGAAACGCTGGCTGGGAAGAAGCACAAGCTGGAATCAAGATTGCCGGGAGAAATACCAATAACCTCAGATATGCAGATGACACCACCCTTATGGCAGAAAGTGAAGAGGAACTAAAAGCCTCTTGATGAAAGTGAAAGAGGAGAGTGGAAAAGTTGGCTTAAAGCTCTACATTCAGAAAAAGAAGATCATGGCATCTGGTCCCATCACTTCATGGGAAATAGATGGGGAAACGGTGGAAACAGTGTCAGACTTCATTTTTGGGGGCTCCAAAATCACTGCAGATGGTGACTGCAGCCATGAAATTAAAAGACGCTTACTCCTTGGAAGAAAATTTATGACCAACCTAGATAGTATATTCAAAAGCAGAGACATTACTTTGCCGACTAAGGTCCCTCTAGTCAAGGCTATGGTTTTTCCGGTGGTCATGTATGGATGTGAGAGTTGGACTGTGAAGAAAGCTGAGCACTGAAGAATTGATGTATTTGAACTGTGGTGTTGGAGAAGACTCTTGAGGGTCCCTTGGACTGCAAGGAGATCCAACCAGTCTGTTCTGAAGGAGATCAACCCTGGGATTTCTTTGGAAGGAATGATGCTAAAGCTGACTGAACTGAACTGAACTGAAGCTATCAGGAAGCCCCTTGTTATCTTTCTTCAGTTCAATTCAGTTCAGTCGCTCAGTCATGTCCAACTCTTTGCGACCCCATGAATCTCAGCACACCTGGCCTCCCTGTCCATCACCAACTCCTGGAGTTCACTCAAACTCACATCCATCGAGTCCGTGATGCCATCCAGCCATCTCATCCTGTCGTCCCCTTCTCCTCCTGCCCCCAATCCCTCCCAGCATCAGAGTCTTTTCCAGTGAGTCAACTCTTCCCATGAGGTAGCCAAGTACTGGAGTTTCAGCTTTAGCATGTCTTTCTTACATTCATTTGATGTATACATTGCCTTGCCCTCTATATTCCTGAACTGGTATGTTTCTTATAAATTACACCATCAATTATATTTTCCTTTGTTTAAAATCACATATATATATAAAGACCTTGTACAACAGATATGTTTTTGAGGGGAGGGGGTAATATACTATAATACACATACATTAAAAACATCACATTCTGCCAAGTTAACATATAACTAGCTAGATCAGCTAAAGGCTATATACTGGGAAAATAATATATAGCATGCTTTCTAAAAATTCTTTGCATTTGGGGAGCAAGTAACAACAACTGAGTTTTGGCATTATATCTTTAGACAAGGAGCTCAGAGCTTAACATTATATCTGAAATTCCCTTATCATGAAAATATACTAACATTTTGTGAGGAAACAACTTCTCTGGATGTTATAAATGCATTTGGCTTGAGTGAGATCAGAAAGTCCTAGGATAGATTCTGTTTGAGCTTTAGTATTCTACTGTTAAAGTTGGATAAAAAATAAATTCAAGCTTTAAAAGATATATGGGTAAATCATCTCATCTAATTTACCACTTTTTGTTCCATCTAAGAGTCATGTAGAATAAATGCTTTGGGGTTCAGAAAATATCCCACTGTTTTGTTAATTTAAAAATTCAATAGAAAAGCTGACCAAATTATGGCTGCACATTTCACTTGGATTCTGCCTAAAATTATGATATTTTAATATACTTACTTATAAGAGGATTAAGAGCAGTATTTGATTTTTTTTTTAAATTTGGCTTGGTTTAGATTTAGAGTAAATCAAGCAGCTTTTCAGCAGAAAAATACTAGATAACCAATTATTTCCATGATATAACCAAATATATTTAAAGTCATACAGAGAACTGGCAGTTTAATCCTTTTGGGTTGGGGGAGGGTCTCAGTTCATTATTCAATTCCTTGTGATTTAAAACAGTTAAATTTAAATGTATTGACATTCAAAAATGTCTTTGGTAGCACAAACACTCAATATTTTCATTAACTTTTTAGAATATAAATTGTTTCTCTGTAATGTGAATAAGCTGTATATGTTAGAGTTTTTTTAAAAAGTCACAAAATGGAGGCTTTTAAAAAGCTAGGAAATCTTAAATGCTTTTTCAAGAAACTCAAAATAATTAATGAATATATTTTATATTTTTGAAAAATGGCTTTGTTATTATTTTTCCTCCTAGTTTTTTTATTATTAATATTTGAGATCACTTAAATGTATGATCCAAGTATATGAGAATCTTTTCCTTGAAGCTAATGATGAAATCTAAATTGGCACTGAGCATTCTGCTATTAATAAAAGAAAGTTAATATCACAACAGAAGGACAAAAATAAATGCAAGAATAATTTTGGATGTTTATCATCTTCTATATAAAGTTATTCTTCATCTGAAAACAGATTTTAAAATGTGATTTATTATCTCATAAAAATGGAAGATAAGCTCATTTAATATTATGAATATAAATTTCTAATATTAAAATAATGGAAATTTAATTTTGCATTCATTATCCACGCAAAATTATTCTAATTTTAGCTACTTTAATAGTAGGTTTTGCATAGCAAATGAAAAAAATAACCTTAACTAATAATGATGACGTTACATAAAGAAATAGAGGAAAACATATAAAGAAACACATTTAAATGGTTGCTTGAGACTTGTGTTGGTTACCAAAATGCACCCCCCCGAAAAAAAAATGAATAAGCCAAACAGAATTTGCTTTAACCTTAGAAAAGCTCCCTATGCTACATTCTGAAAATACTTTTCTACAATTGAGTTCATGCTTCTATAAGCTATTTATGAAGTAAGACAATTTATATGAGAAAACAATCTTGGTAATTACATAAAAACGTTTGATATAGAACTAAATAAAATAAAGCCCAATGATACATCCAGTTTCGTTACTCTGTTACAAATAAGTTAAGAGGTGTTTTTGTACTATCTGTATGTTTCACAGCAAGGGAGTGGTTTAACAGAAAAGAGAAAACTTTCCCAGCCCACTGAAAGATTTTACGGGCATAAGCAGATGCTGAGACACATAGATACCCACACACAATATATTATCTTCGGATTTACATATTAAGTTAATCTGCTAATTGTGTTGTTAAGATCATCTTAACATAAATAACTAAAACATGTATTTTTTAAGTTATGGATCAAAATATAGCTATGTTCACATTTTTCTCAAAGTAAGATATGCCCCTACATAGTACTTTTCACATCTGTAATTTTTAGTTTTTTGTAACTACTTGCCTAATAACCTTTTATCCATAAAACTGTTGATGATATAGATCATATTCATTTTTGTTGATCATGATAAGCTCAGTGTGTGGCCCAGTGCCAAGATGACAGATGTAATAATTATCTCCTGAAGAAAAGTGAATGTTTAAAGAAAGAAAGGATGTTATTCTTGAATATGTCACAGTTTTCCACAAAGCAATAGAAATATAAGTAATTTTACTTAGTGTGAGATAAAGTACTGAGCTTTGGGTTAAAATTCCAGATGTTCAATAGCTGTTTCTATTGGAATATTTCATAACTCAAACCCAAAAAGCAAATAAAGCCTGTGGATTATATTTATGACTTAAGAAAAATGAAAACTTATCTTTCTAACTAACTAGTATAAAACTAAATATCGCTATGAAAAACCATGAGTATTTTAAGTATTGGGTACCATTTCCCTTCAAAGAACTCAGTACACATATCACTGACCCTCTAGGCACTTCCAATATTGCAAAGGAATTTATGAGCAGGGTTCAAAATCTTGTCCTGCCAAATGTCCCCAGAGAAGTTGTTGAAACCCTCCCTTCAATTGCAAAATAAGTTATGTTTTACACCGACCATATATTTGTTTCGAAGAATAAGCATTACTTGTTAATTGCTTAAATGAATGCCTGGCATGTATCAAAGTATTCAGTGTTGTTGCTCAGTCGATTTTGTCCAACTTTTTGCTACTGCACAGACTGCAGCACACCAGGCTCCCCTACCCCTGGGATTTCCCAGGCAAGAAAACTGGAGTGGATAACCATACCCATTTCCAGGGGATCTTCCCAATCCAGGGTTTGAACTCAGGTCTCCTGCACTGTAGGCAGATTCTTTACCAACTGAGCCACCAGGGAACTCATGGCTCAAAGTATTCAATATATGTTAGCTTTTACAAGTTTCATTACAATCCAGTGTTGGCTTGTACTATAGACAAAATCACTGCAGATGGTGACTGCAGCCATGAAATTAAAAGATGCTTACTCCTTGGAAGAAAAGTTATGACCAACCTAGATAGCATATTCAAAAGCAGAGACATTACTTTGCCAACTAAGGTCCGTCTAATTAAGGCTATGGTTTTTCCAGTGGTCATGTATGGTTGTGAGAGTTAGACTGTGAAGAAGGCTGAGCGCTGAAGAATTGATGCGTTTGAACTGTGGTGTTGGAGAAGACTCTTGAGGGTCCCTTGGACTGCAAGGAGATCCAGCCAGTCCATTCTGAAGGAGATCAGCCCTGGGATTTCTTTGAAAGGAATGATGCTAAAGCTGAAACTCCAGTACTTTTGGCCACCTCATGCGAAGAGTTGACTCATTGGAAAAGACCCTGATGCTGGGAGGGATTGGGGGCAGGAGGAGAAGGGGATGACCGAGGATGAGATGGCTGGATGGCATCACGGACTCGATGGGAGTGATTCTGAGTGAACTCCGGGAGTTGGTGATGGACAGGGAGGCCTGGTATGCTGCGATTCATGGGGTCGCAAAGAGTCGGACTCGACTGAGTGACTGAACTGAACTGAACTGATAGACACAAATAGAGTTTCTTGTTTAACTAAGAAAGGACATCTCTCAAGTTAGTCACAAGCTGAATAATTTCTTCAATCACTATTAAATACATATACAAACTATGTCTACCATGTGCTTAAAGCAGCTTATCAGTGACCAAAACTCAAAGATCATCACAGAATAAAGTTTGAATTCAGATGTAGTAGACCGTGATCAGTGAACATAATTAATAAGATAGACTATATGTTAAAAGTTAAAAGGTGTCCAGTTCTATGCAAAAAAAAAAAAAAAAAAAAGTTAAGGTAGCGTAGTGTATGAGGGCTCAGTACTGGGGCAGAGGGTAGACTGCAATTATAGAAAAGATATCCAACGTAGACATCTTCAGGGTTCAATGGAGCAAAGACTTCCAGGCGGGAAGGATTGCGGGGATCTAGGACAATGTACCCCACTCCAGTCCTCTTGCCTGGAAAAGCCCATGGATGGAGGAGCCTGGAAGGCTGCAGTCCATGGAATCACTGAGGGTCAGACATGACTGAGTGACTTCACTTTCACTTTTCACTTTCATGCATTGGAGAAGGAAATGGCAGCCCACTCCAGTGTTCTTGCCTGGAGAACCCCAGGGATGGGGGAGCCTGGTAGGTTGCTGTCTATGGGGTCGTACAGAGTCAAACACGACTGAAGCAACTTAGCAGCAGCGGCAGCAGGACAACATACAGGGAAAAGGCAGTGCAAAGGCCCTGTGGTAAGAGCAAGCATGATATATACAAGTGACTGGAGTTGGGTGAGTAAAGAAGGATTATGTAGGGGCTTCCTATTTTAATCTTCTCTTTTCCTTAGTTGTTTAGTTCGTTAGTAATCATTTCTGCAAAAATACATACCACAGAAAATGTGTTTTAGTATATACATCAAAGCCATTTATTTTCCTTAAGTTTGTCTGATATTCAGTTTAGATTGTGTGACCATATAGGTTAAAACACCTACCATTCTCTTAAAAGAATGCATTTTTAACTTTTTCCCTGATTAGAATATCACATGTCTCTAAATTAATATACTTTATACTTACATTCCTTCTTCTAAACCACATTTGACTTAGAGTTTGCTATTTGGTGATGGTTTGCTAGTTCTCCCTGGTCACATAAGAAAAGAACAGCATGTTATCCATAGCCTCATATTTGAGCTATATAAATGAGTGACTCAAATCAGAAATTATATACCATGTATTAAATTCTAGGAGACAAAATGGGTTAATATTTGGGGCAAAAAATGCCATCCAACTGCAAAAAATCCCACCCACTTGTGTTAACCTTATTGCTCTTTTACATGAATGAAAAATAAATCTGTTAAGATCTAAGTTGTATTCCTTAGCTCATTTCTACTTTTTCTTTAGACATTTAATCCAAGTTCAGTTAAGTTTATATGGAATATAATGATAACCTCTGACTTGAGCTATATAGGTGAGTAACTTCCCAAAGAAAAGCAATGCCAAAGAATGCTCAAACTACTGCAGAATTGTACTCATCACACACACTAGTAAAGTAATGCTCAAAATTCTCCAAGCCAGGCTTCAGCAATACATGAACTGAGAACTTTCAGATGTTCAAGCTGGATTTAGAAAATGCAGAGGAAACAGATATCAAAATTGCCAACAGCCACTGGATCGTTGAAAAAGCAAGAGAGTTCCAGAAAAACATCTATTTCTGCTTTATTGACTATGCCAAAGCCTTTAACTGTGTGGATCACAATAAACTGTGGAAAATTCAGAAAGAGATGGGAATACCAGACCACCTGACCTGCCTCTTGAGAAATCTGTATGCAGGTCAGGAAGCAACAGTTAGAACTGGACCTGGAATAACAGATTGGTTCCAAATCAGGAAATGAGTACGTCAAGGCTGTATATTGTCACCCTGCTTATTTAACTTATATGCAGAGTACATCATGATAACACTGGGCTGGATGAAGCACAAGCTGGAATCAAGATTGCTAGCAGACATACCATTAACCTCAGATATGCAGATGACACCACCCTTATGGCAGAAAGTGAAGAGGAACTAATGAGCCTCTTGATGAAAGTGAAAGAGGAGAGTGAAAAAGTTGACTTAAAGCTCAACATTCAGAAAACAAAGATCATGGCATCCGGTCCCATCACTTCATGGGAAATAGATGGAGATGAAGTGGAAACAGTGGCAGACTCTTTTTTTTTTTTTTTTTTTTTTTTTTTTGCAGGAGGGGAGGCTACAAAATCACTGCAGATGGTGACTAGAGCCATGAAATTAAAAGACGCTTACTCCTTGGAAGGAAATTTATGACCAACATGGATATCATTTTAGAGACTCCTACACTGTTGGTGGGAATGCAAACTAGTACAGCCACTATGGAGAACAGTGTGGAGATTCCTTAAAAAATTGCAAATAGAACTACCTTATGACACAGCAATCCCACTGCTGGGCATACACACCGAGGAAACCAGAATTGGAAGAGACACATGTACCCCAATGTTCATCGCAGCACTGTTTATAATAGCCAGGACATGGAAACAACCTAGATGTCCATCAGCAGATGAATGGATAAGAAAGCCATGGTACATATACACAATGGAGTATTACTCAGCCGTGAAAAAGAATTCATTTGAATCAGTTCTGATGAGATGGATGAAACTGGAGCCGATTATACAGAGTGAAGTAAGCCAGAAAGAAAAACACCAATACAGTATACTAACACATAGATATAGAATTTAGAAAGATGGCAATGACGACCCTGTATGCAAGACAGGAAAAAAGACACAGATGTATATAATGGACTTTTGGACTCAGAGGGAGAGGGTGGGATGATTTGGGAGAATGGCATTCTAACATGTATACTATCATGTAAGAATTGAATCGCCAGTCTATGTCTGATGCAGGATACAGCATGCTTGGGACTGGTACATGGGGATGACTCAGAGAGATGTTATGGGGAGGGAGGTGAGAGGGGGTTCATGTTTGGGAACGCCTGCAAGAATTAAAGATTTTAAAATTAAAAAAAAATAAAACACTGAAAAAATAAATAAATTAGTTAATTAAAAAAATAAGTTTCAAAAAAAAAAAAAAAAAAGCAGAGACATTACTTTGCCAACAAAGGTCCATCTAATCAAGGCTATGGTTTTACCAGTGGTCATGTATGGATGTGAGCATTGGACTATAAAGAAAGTTGAGGACTGAAGAATTGATACTTTTGCACTGTGGTGTTGGAGAAGACTCTAAGAGTGACTTGGACTGCAAGGAGGTCCATCCAGTCCATCCTAAAGGAAATCAGCCCTGAATATTTATTGGAAAGACTGATGCTGAAGTTGAAACTCCAATTAACCTGAGTTTGGCCACCTGATGCAAATAACTGACTCATTAGGAAAGACCCTTATGCTGGCAAAGATTGAAGGCGTGAGGAGAAGGGGACGATAGAGGATCAGATGGTTGGATGGCATCACCGACTCAATGTACATGAGTTTGAGTAACCTCTGGGAGTTGGTGATGGACAGGGAGGCCTGGCGTGCTGCAGTCCTTGGGGTCTCAAAGAGTCAGATACAACCGAGCAACTGAATTGAACTGCACTGAAGTGAGTTACTGGGCTTCCTAGGTGGATCAATGGTAAAGAATCCGCCTGACATGCAGGAGCTGGGGGAGACATGAGTTTGATCCCTGTTTCAGGAAGTACCCTGGAGGAGGAAATGGCAACCCACTCCACCATTCTCGCCTGAAAAAATACCATGGACAGAGGAGCCTGGTGGTCTATATTCCATAGGGTAACAGCGTCAGATGAGACTGAATACATGCAACTGAGTGACTTGGTGATCTAACATAATGCTACAGAAGACTAGGCTGAGCTGCATGGCCTAATTCTAGGATTCAGCTTGATGCGGTTTTAGGCAAGTATGTAATTTTTTCTTCAAGGGTTTCACTTATTTCTTATTGGAAATGATTATTTTAGCTTGTTGACTTCTAGGGCCCAGGTCAATAGAAACAGAAGCCTTGAGAACAAAGGAAAAATGTGGACAAAAAGGAATATAATACATTCCTTTTTTCTTTTTCAATTATATATGATTCAATTGAAAAGCCACATAATTCAATTGGAAAGTAAAACACAGCTCACTTATTTCAATTATTTCTATTAAATCAAGGATTTGTGGATACATGGTACATGGTCAGGGCAATTCTTCCAAGGTCACTGTTGCATGCAATGTTCACTTTATGTAAAACCAAAACAACAGTGTAAGAGCCCCAGAGGTTTTGCAAGTGCATTACAAAAATCCACTTGACTGCATTTGTTCCCAAATAAAAATGAGGAAAGGGTAAAGCTTTTTACAGAAGTTGAATTTCTGAGAATTTAAATACAAGCATATAACTGTCCTGTCTTTTTCCTGTTCTATCAATGCAGTCCTAATTGAGTTCCTACCTTAAATTCAATACAGTATGTATATTCATTAAAGGAGATTTAAAGTCTCTTCGATGGAAAACTAAGGGTATAGTATATATCTTTTATTTCTTTGTTAATTATTAAGTGAAACACACAGAATATATATGTAAATATGGGAGTTTTTAATTTAGCATTAAAAATAGAGAAATACTACATTATATTCCTGACTATATTAAAATTAAAATAAGAATTTTATGAAGATTACATTAAATATGATTTTAGGAAGCCAGTGGCTTGAGCCTCTCTCTCTCTCACTCTTTCTCTCTCACCTCTCTAAGGGGAAGATTCAAATAAGGCATGTAGGAAATCTCAAATAATTGAATAGCAAACCCATCCCAAACACTTCTGTGGCAAGCAGAATTCCAAGATAACCCCAGGACCTCCACTGTCCATTACTGCACCAGTGATTGGTTTTATATGATAGAAGTTATTTTGTAGATGCAATTAAAGTTATTCATCTGTCGACCACACAATTAGCAGGTCATGCAAGTAGATACTTAAACCTATCTAGGTGAGTCCTTTAAATGTAGTGTTTTGTCTGGTTAATAATCAAAGAGTAAGCCAGAGAGATTCAAGCACGAGAATATATTATGATGGAGAGAGAGAAAGAGATGCCATTGCTGGTTTGGAGATGGAGCAGATCATCTGAAAGGGCCTCAGTGACTTCTAGAAGCTAGGAATGATCCCATTTGACAATCTATAGGAAAATAAGGAACTTGCCACGCAGTTGAGTGTACTGGGTTCTACTAATAACCTGAAGGAGCTTGGAAGGAGATTCTTCCCCAGAACTCCTATGTAAGAGTTTATTCCAGTGACACTTGATCTGAAACTTGTGAGACACTAGGCAGCCCAGACATGCTCACTCAGACTGCTCACCTAAAGAAATGAGAGATCTCAAATGAGTGATATTTTAAGCTGCTAAGTTTGTGGTAACTTGTTATGCAAAAATTGAAAATAAATACCATTTCTAAGATGTCAAGTTTCTACCATATATGAAAATAAACCAAATAGATGAAAAATCTTAGATGAAAAACAAAGCTCCATAATTCCCAGAAAGCACTACAGGAATATATCCTATATCTCAGATCAAAACAAGATGTTTTAAAGAAATAGGTCAGAAAACACAAAAATAAGAAAATACAGTCATATATTTGACTACATTAAAAACCTCACAGAAGAACTTTCATATTCAATGTGGCAAGACAAATCACTCACCCAAGAAGATAACTTTCAGTGCAGTTCAGTTCAGTCACTCAGTCATGTCTGACTCTTTGCGACCCCATGGACTGCAGCATGCCAGGCCTCCCCGTCCATCACCAACTCCCAGAGTTTACTCAAACTCATATCCATTGAGTCGGTGATGCCATCCAACCATCTCATTCTCTGTTGTCCCCTTCTCCTCCCGCCTTCAATCTTTGCCAGCATCAGGGTCTTTTCAATGAGTCAGATCTTCTCATCAGGCGGCCAAAGTATTGGAGTTTCAGCTTCAACATCAGTGGCCTTTCTATGAATATTCAGAACTGATTTCTTTAATCTACATTAATTAAAGGGATTATTCAGTAATTACTATACAATAAATATAGAGAACTACAATTATTTTTAAAAAGTCAGTCCAACAAGAAAATCAAATCAGAAAGGAAATTACCTAAGAAACGGCAATGGTTTAGACACATGAAAAAAAAAATACTCAATCTCAAGAATAAATAGAGAAATATAATTGTTTTAAAAAGGGATACTATTTAATGCCTATCATATGAACAAAATTGAGGGCTGTTGATGTCAAACAGTTTGGATATCAAACAGAGGAAATTCTAACACAATATTTTGGAAACTAAATTGCTTTAATCATGTTGGACTCTAATTTGAGAATAAATAACAACGTTGAAGATGTTGATTTCCTTTAATCAATGATCTGTTCTCTAGGTAGCTCCCAAGAGAAGCTTTTCACCTATGCTCAGGTAGAGCAATGCAGAAAGTGCCCACTGCAACGTTATTTCCACTAGTGAAAAGCTGTGGTCTGCTTCAGTGTTGGGCTTTCAGCAGGATGTTTAATACTGTGTTGATATTAAGGTATGGGAAGTAGATACTGTTTAAGTTATATGAAGCCCAAGATCCTAATTTCAAAATATATTCTAGGATTATATGGAATTTCTTCCCTGCATTTTCCCTTTAACTACAACTCCTCTATCATTAAATCACACACATGCCTGTACACACATGCACACCCCTTATCCTCTGTGAATTTCTCTTTTTTTTCTGGCAAATAAAAATACCTCCATAACACTAAATACATAAATGTGATTAAAATGTATTTTGGGGAGTCCTCCTCTAATGATTAGTTGAGGCCATACAGATTCATCTTAGGGCTTCCCTCTTTCCCCAGTTATTCACAAAGGATAAAGTATGGCATGGGATATGAGGTATTTTAGTCTTCATATTGATGATCTGAATTAGAAATGTTGTATACAGTGAACCATGAAAAGAATGGCAGTTTTGGCTTAACAACCTACAATCTTTAATGACTCCAATATTGTTAACAAAATAGTGAGAGAGTCTAATTAAAGGAAGGCAAAGAAATCTTTGGAATGAAATTTTGAAAAATAAAAAGACTTTATAAATATAGCTAAATGCAAGCAGTTATCTATATCCATCCTTCCAGTACTTTATTAACACCAAATTTTTCAAATTATCCCAAATAAAATTCAAATTTAAAAACTGTATGTATTTTTCTCATGTAGTGCTCTCTATTAAGGTCATTAAGATCTATGCTGAAATCCTAGAGATTATTTATATTTTCCTGAGTTTATATAAATTTTAAATTAAAAAAATAGGAAGAATATGAAATGTGGAGAAAGGGTAGGGATGTTAAGCCCTGAAACATTACACGTGATGATTTCCCTGGGCTTTCATTATGGCATATATCAATATAAATTAGACTAGGTACTAGAGATGCTAGAAGCATGATGAAAAAAACATAGAAGCAGAGACAAAACAGCCCTCATCATGTCACCTGAACAATGTGAAGAGCCCGATTCCGAGTCATACCCAGTTGGGATGAAGTCAAGGAGGCTGAAAAGTTAAAAGTTGAGACTTTCCCCACCTTAACAGCAGTAATGATCTCAACTTACACAGCATCAGTGGAGGCACCTTCAGGAGTAGTGACAAAGGACCTCTCCCCTTCACAGCCAGGGTGGTCTCCAGAGAGGGCTGGGAAGGGGAGGGGCTGAACTCTTCCTCCTGTCTAGGAATTATGACCCTCTAAATGGCACCCCTCTCCAGTACTCTTGCCTGGAAAATCCCATGGACGGAGGAGCCTGGTAGGCTGCTGTCCTTGAGCTCGCTAAGAGTCGGACACGACTGAGCGACTTCACTTTCACTTTTCACTTTCATGCATTGGAGAAGGAAATGGCAACCCACTCCAGTGTTCTTGCCTGGAGAATCCCAGGGACGGGGGAGCCTGGTGGGCTGCCATCTATGGAGTCACACAGAGTCAGACACGACTAAAGTGACTTAGCAGCAGCAGCAGCAGCAAAGCCCACCCCAGAGGATCAAAAGGAGGCTAAGTGAGAAACCTAAATTTTCACTCACAGATAAAACTAGTAGACGGCTTCTTCCTCCTTGAAAGTTTTTTTTTTTTTAATTAGAATGTTTCATAATAGAAAGCCTTAGTAAAGAAATAGAAGATATAAAGGAGAACCATATGGAAATTCAAAAACAGTAGAATGAGTGGGAACAGAGGAAAGAATCTATGAACTGGAAGAAAGAACAATAGAAATGCCCCAATCTGAACAACAGAGAGAAAATACACTGAAAAAAATTTTTTAAAGAGCCTGAAGGACAAATGGGGCTATAACAAAAGATATAAAATCTCAGAAGGAAAGAAAATGAGCTCAAAACCAGCTCCATAAAATAATGGATGAAAAACTGCTTGCTCAACTTGGCAAAGGACATAACATATATTTAAGAAGCAGAGCAAACTCCAGAAAGGGTAAACCATGACAAGACAAATCAAAATTAAACTTCTGAAAATTAAAGATAAAAAACAAAACTTGAAAGTAGACAGAGGTGAAACAACACCCTACCCAAAGAGGAGTATCATTTCTAATGATGGTAAGTTTCTTATTAGAAGAAAGAATTGTGGGGCAAAAAGAAGGGCACAATATTTTTAAAAATTGGGGGGAATAAAAGCTACCAACTCAGAATTGTATATTCAGTGAAAATGTCCTTCAGTAATAAAGGGGATATCTAGGCATTATCAGATGAAGCAAAACTAGAATGCATCACTATACATATACTTTAAGAGAGTGGCTAAAGAAAGTTCTCTAGCAGAAAGGAAATGATAAATAAAAGAAAATATGTAACATCAAAAAGAAAGAAAGAAGAAAAATATAAATAGATCAATGGATAAATGCTATAGACTTTCAAACTCCCCTTGAAATTTCTCAATTATTTTATATACAAAATATAAAAATAGATATATATGTAAAATATGTGTGTGTACTACCTAGAGCAACCACTAGAAAAGCTATGTGAAGAAATACACTCAAAAATAGCATTGATAAATAAAAATAAAATCCTAAATTTCTTCAAGAAATCCACAGGAAAGCAGGAATAAGAAAACAGAAGCAATAAAACAGAAACAAAACAAGTAATAAAATAGTAGGCAAGTCCTGAAATTATCAGCAATTGTATTAAGCATAGATGGTCTAAATACACAGAATAAAAGACAGAATGCAGAGTAGTTAATAACATGACCCAACTAAATATCTATATCACAAACTTACCTCAAATAAAATTATATGGGTGATTGAATGTAAAAATATGGGAAAAGACAGATCACAAAAATATTAACCAGAAGGAAAGGAGGATGGCTCGATTAAAAACACATTAAATAGACTTCAGAGCCAGGAAAATCACTAGAGCTAGAGAGGGACATCCAGTTCAGTTTAGTGGCTCATTCCTGTCTGACTCTTTGTGACCCCATGGACTGCAGCACATCAAGCTTCCCTGTCCATCACCAACTTCCAGAGCTTGCTCAAATGCATGTCCATCAAGTCGGTGATGCCATCCAACCATCTCATCCTCTGTCATCCCTTGTTTCTCCTGCCTTCAATCTTTCCCAGCATCAGGGTCTTTTCTAATGAATCAGCCCTTCACATCAGGTGGCCGAAGTGTTATAGTTTCAACTTCAGCATGGACACTACATAGTGGTAATGTAATCAATTCGCCAAGACATAACAGTCCTAAATGTGTATGCATCAAACAAAAGTGTTGCAAAGTATGCGATTCAAATTTGGAATTTCATTTCATAAACAGAAGTGAGAATAGAAAACTGTGCAATTACAGCTGGGGATTTCAACACTCCTCTTGAGAATTGTTAAAAGAAGTAGAAATAAAATGAGTAAGTATATGGAAGAACTCAACAGTATCTCAACCAACAGGGTATAATGAACATTAGAAAACTCAAAATACACATGTTTTCAAGTTTGTGTGCAACAAATACCAAAATACATCATAGCCTGGGTCATAAACAAATGTTAATATGCTTAAAAATTAAACCAGTCAGAGCATATTTAGTCACAATGAAATCAGACTATAAGTCAATAAGAGAGAAATAACAGGACAATGCTCAAACATTTGGAAATTAACACACTTCTAAATAACTCATTGGACAGGAAGAAATATTCAAGGAAATATTTTTTTAAATGCATTGAACCTAATGAAATTGAAAATACAATGTATCAAAATATGTAGAACATAAGAAAAACTGCTTCAGTGGAAATTTATAGTACCAGTGTAATATAAACTGCTCTTATTATTTTAAAAGTCCTAACTTATAATGCAAATTTTTGTCTAAAGAATCAAACAAAAGACAATGTAAACCTCAAACAATCAGAATGAAGGTGATAATAGTGATAAAAGCCTATATGCTATGTGCTAATTTGCTTCATTCATGTCTGACTCTTTGTGACCCTATTGACTGTAGCCCACCAGGATCCTCTATCCATGGATTCTCCAGGCAAGAATATTGGAGTGGATTGTCATGCCCTTCTCCAGGGAGTCTTCCTGACTCTAGTGAACCTTTGTCTCTTAAGTCTCCTGCATTGGCAGGTGGGTTCTTTACCACTAGGACTACCTGTGAAGCCTAAAGCAATGAAATTGAAAACTCCCAAAAATGATCATGATAATCAATGAAAAAAAGAGTTGGTTCTTTGCAAAGATCAATAAAATTAACATATCTCTAGTAAGACTAACAAATTAAAAGACAGAAATGAATGGCATCAAGAATGCAATGGCAGGTATCAGTACCTACCTTGCAAATATCAGACATTTAATAAAGAATTAATACAAACAATCCTACATACATAAATTTGACAAATTTGGTTAAATAAACTATCTCCTAAAAAGTAAAATTGTATCAACTCACCCAATATGAAATAGATATTTTGAATAATTCTGTAACAATGAAAGAGATTGAATTCATAATTTTAAAACTTCTGATAAGTAAATTACAGGTCCAAGTAGTTTCCCTGGAGAATTCTATTAGCATGTTTAAATAAGAATTAATACCAACTCTATACAATCTTTTCTAAATAATAAAATTGAGAATACTTCCCAATTTATTCATGAAGGAACACTAAGACCACTATCCCTCCTGAATATCAATTCAGTTCAGTTACTCAGCTGTGTCCAGCTCTTTGCGACCCCATGAACTGCAGCACACCAGGCCTCCCTGTCTATCACCAGCTCCCTGAGTTTACTCAAACTCATGTCCATTGAGTCAGTGATGCCATCCAACCATCTCATCCTCTGTCATCCCCTTCTCCTCCCACCTTCAATCTTTCCCAGCATCAGAGTCTTTTCAAATGAGTCAGTTCTTCACATCAAGTGGCCAAAGTATCGGAGTTTCAGCTTCAGCATCCGTCTTTCCAATGAATATAGACACGAAATATTTAGCAAAGTATTATTGAAGTAATTTCAGTAATCTGTAATAATTACATACAATATCAAGTGAGGGTTATTCCAATGGTCCAGAGATGCAACGATAATTCAATATTTGAAAAACAATTATTATAATATACCATATGATCAAGGTAAAAGGAGAAAAGATTATGTTAACTGATACAGATAAAGTATTTGACAATATTCAACACCTACTCATTAATTTTTAAAATTCATAAAATGAGAATAGTGAGAAATTTCTTCAACTTGATTTAAAAGATCTACAATAAACCTACAGTTAACAGCATACTTAATGGAAATACTAAGCACTAGTAATATAAGGACAGAAAATGAAATAAAAGGCAAAGAAATCAGTAAGGAAGAAATAAAACTGCACCTACTTGCAGTTAGCTATACTTACTTGTAGAAAATTCCAAGAAAACTATAAGAAACCCTTCTGAAATTGTAAATGCATTAAGCAAGTCCACAAGCTACAAAATCAATATGCAAAAAGATATTCATATATTAGCAAATACCACTTACAATCATTCAAAAATGAAATCTTTAGATGCAATCTAAAAAAGTTTTACAGGATTTTCATACTGAAAACTAGAGAATGCTCATGAGAAAATCAAAGATAACTAAGTATTGGAGACATACAGTAATCATAGATTTGAAACTCAATTAGGGAAAGATGTTAATTTTCTCCAACTAATCCCAGTAATATTTTTGTAAGTATAACCAAAATTTGTCTAAAATTTACATAGAAATGCAGCAGAATTAGAATGGCTAGAATCTAATTTAAAGAAGAATAAAATTGGAAAAATCAGTCTACCTGATTCCAGTACTTATGTATAACTATAATAATGAAAACTCTTTGAACATTCTGGATGAATAGATACATAGATCAATGAAACAGATTAGAGATCCCAGAACTAGGTTCACTGATGTACAAACAACTGACTTTTCACAAAGATTCAAACATAGATCAAAAGGAGGACCAGCAGTTATTTCACCAAATAATTTCTGAAGCAAGTGGATATCCACAGGAGAAAAAAGCCATAACTACTCTTGCACCTCATAACTTATGTAACTCAAATTGGATCATAAATTTGGTATAAACAGAACATAATATAAAACTCTGAATTAATATTTTAATGTTATTTCATGTGATAATATTTTAAGTTGCTATATAAGTATTTAAACCTTCCAAAGGAAAGTTCCTGGTAAAAATAGTTGCTGTAAAGAAACAAAATACCTGTAGGCATCTTCACTGCAAACTGAGTGCTAAAGCAATTTACTCTTGCAGCTGAGGATGAAGATTTTTCATAGCATGAACTCACTTTGATGAAAATTTTTTTAGTGTGCAAATGAATAGACTTTGAAATACAGTTGGCACTTCAACAACAAAGGGTTTAGAGGTGTGAAGTCTCTGTGCAGTGAATAATCTACACATAACTTATAGTCAGTATCCACAGTTCCCTGATATTCATGATTATATATCCCTCTGTCCGATTTTACTATTTACTACTGAAAAACCTCCAAGTGGAGGTGGACCTCTTGATGAAAGTGAAAGAGGAGAGTGAAAAAGTTGGCTTAAAGCTCAACATTCAGATCCCATCACTTCATGGCAAATAGGTGGGGAAACAGGGGAAATAGATGGGGAAACAGTAGAAACAGTGTCAGACTTTATTTTGGGGGGCTCCAAAATCACTGCAGATGGTGACTGCAGCCATGAAATTAAAAGACGCTTACTCCTTGGAAGGAAAGTTATGACCAACCTAGACGGCATATTCAAAAGCAGAGACATTACTTTGCCAACTAAGGTCCGTCTAGTCAAGGCTATGGTTTCTCCAGTGGTCATGTATGGATGTGAGAGTTGGACTATGAAGAAAGCTGAGCACTGAAGAATTGATGCTTTTGAACTGTGGTATTGGAGATGACTCTTGAGAGTCCCTTGGACTGCAAGGAGGTCCAGCCAATCCATCTTAAAGGAGATCAGTTCTGGGTGTTCAATGGAAGGACTGATGTTGAAGCTGAAACTCCAATACTTTGGCCACCTCATGAGAAGAGTTGACTCATTGGAAAAGACCCTGATGCTGGGAGGGATTGGGGGTAGGAGGAGATGGGGATGACAGAGGATGAGATGGCTGGATGGCATCACCGACTCGATGCACACAAGTTTGGGTGAACTCCGGTAATTGGAGATAGATAGGGAGGCCTGGCATGCTGCGATTCATGGGGTGACAGAGTCAGACACGACTGAGTGACTGAACTGAACTGAACTGAGAGGTGGACCTGCATAGTTCAAAACCCTGTTTTTTGAGTGTCAACATAATCCACCAGAATCACATCAGGTTAATTCCGCCACATGAGAAATTGCTAAAACTACCCTCACATCAACATTTCAGGGGTATTATCATTTTAATCAATTCAATTCCCCAACTCCCCATTAGTAATTTCAAACTGACTTTTATTTCACTCATCTGTGTATGACTCACCTGCCTCTCCACTCTTTTCATCAGAAACAAATCCATTCTTATTTATTTCAGCTCAAAATTTCAAGGGTTAAACTCCATCCTTGCCCATTGTCCATTTTTCTGTTTTCATTTCATATATCCCCATGCTAATTTGAAATAGCTTCTAGATAGGTGACTCAGACAGTAGAGAATCTGCCTGCAGTGCAGGAGACACGGCTTCAGTCTCTGGGTCAGAAAGATCCCCTGGAGAAAGGAATGGCAGCCCATTCTATTATTCTTGCCTAGAGAATTCCATAGACTGAGGAGCCTGGTAAGCTACAGATCATGGGTGCGCAAAGAGCTACTGAGCTACTAAAACTCACACACACACAAACACAAATTCACTTAAGACACACAAATTCAAAGTGTTTTCCCCAAAATTTATTTAATCTATTAGGCAGGCCATACTTTTGAAACCAGTGAAAGCAGCGCTTTGTAAAATGCTGCACAAGCCTAAAACTCAGAACTGGAGATTCTAGCAGGCCTTTCTTCCTTACTTCTGCTGTGTTCACCTTCCTATGTTTAAAAACTCAAAGTTCTAGACTGAATGCCTTTCTATCTCCTCCTGCTTCTGTCATCTTGACTCAGGTTATACTTGGTGCGTGCATATGTGCTAAGTCAGTTCCGTCCTGTTGGTCTGTTTGTGACCCTACGGACTGACTGTAGCCCGCTGGGATCCTCTGTCCATGAGATTCTCCAGACAAGAATACTGGAAGGGGTTGCCATGCTCTCCTCCATGGTATCTTCCCCACCCAGGAATCAAACCTGCATCTCCTGTGGCTTCTGCATTGCAGGCGGATCCTTCATTGCTGAGCCACCAAAGAAGCCCCTTATGCTTGGTACACTGGCCCTAAATTATTATTCTCTGTATAATGCAACTTTCAGAATAAGGTTCTATGCACTGCTTGGGAGACTAATTAATCAGAAAATGTGTGGCCTTTAACAATGTATATTTCTAAGAAACCAATTCTGAATATTGAAAATTAGAAATTCTGGTGTCTATAAACTAAAAAAATTCCAGGTAATTTTCAAATCAGCTACATCAGGTGCTCAGAATTACTCTAAGCAGTATGCTTTGCTTCCATGATAATGCTAACTCTTAAGTGCAAACTCTTTCTAGCAAATATTATATTTATAGTTCAAGTAGCATCTTAAATATAAAATCTGTGGGATATTTTTTCCCTTAAACCTAACTGGACAAAGATAGGTCCTGTAGCTATATGCTGAAATAATCCCTATACTTACTCATTGATAGCATTTGTTACAGTCTTATTTATTTACTAATTCAGTTTGGAATTTGCATATTTATTGCTGGTTTTAAATATAGTTAATTTTATGCCTATAAGTAACAGACCATTTGTATTAAACAAATGAACTAATGAATAAAATAAGCAGAGAATATTCTCTTAATTTCCTTACCTACCTTCTTTGCTCTCAATTTGACTTCTAAATGTCCTAATTTTCCCTGTTCTCTCAGTACTTAACCACTGTTCTAGCATCAGTTTCTACCCTCCCCAGTCTGGTACTATTTTAATGAGATTGTTACTATTTCCCCTACTTTCTCTGTTGGGAAAAGCCAAGGGGAAATCTCTAAAACTGCATCCCCAAACCCCATCCCTAAGACACATGATAAAAATTATTTTTATATGTAAAAACTATTGATTTGTTGAAATAATAATGTATGTCTTATATGTAAAGATAAAATATGTAATGACCACATGCAGACAGTGTTAAACAGAATTACAGTGCTGTGATGGTTTATAGTTTGTTTGATGTCATACAATCGTAACTTAAGATGGACTGTAATGTTAAGAATGCAGACTATAAACCCTGGGGAAGACACTAAATGCTATAGTAAAGATCAGTAAATTTAAAATAAATACATTATTAATCCACTGAAAGAGAAAAAGAAGCAAAGTGTAAAGAAAAGATGGAATTGAAAAAAACTGAAAAAATAGGAACTAACCATAGTGTTATAGTAACAGATTAAAAAATAACATTTGTAAATATTTCAACTATCCTTGTTAAAAACAACCTAGAAAATAGAAATAGAAGGAAAATTCCCTATTCTTATTAAAGGTTTACCAAAAAAAGCACTTCAGGAATAAATAATGCAGAAAATATGAAAAATATTCAATACCATTCTTGATAAATAACTCTCAGCTAATTAGAAATAGAAGGAAAGGCCTTTCATCTTAAAAATACTATCCATAGAGCAAATCTAATTTATAAAACACGGTGTAATAAACGATAGAATATTAAAATATTTGTCCCTGGTGACTAAAACTGATGCAAGGTTCCCCACCACCATTTCTATTCAACATTGAACTGGACATCTTAGAAAGTACAATAATTAAAGACAAAAACAAAACCATTGGGAAGGAAGAAATGAAAGGATTATTTCCAAATAAAAATAAAATGTACATAGACCAAAAAAAGACTCTAACAACTATTACAATTAATAAGAAACTTTATCAAGACCACTGGATGCAAATCATCATACATTCAACACACAAAATTAGACTACATCCCAGCAACAAAGAGCAAATTAAAATGTTAAAGACAGATTCCAAGTAGTTTTAAATGTAAATATATAGAAACATATTGTTTTAAAAAATGTGCCCAGCTTCAATGCAGAAAAAAAAAAAATAGTACGGCAAATTAAATAATTCTTTAATACATTAAGAGACATATATTTTTCACAGATTGAAAGGCTCAGTGTCCCATCAGTTCTTCCCATATTGATCTACAGATGTAAAGCAATCCCCCCCAAAATCTAGGAAATAATTTCTCTAAAATTAAAACCTAATTTAAAAGTTTTCCATGCAAATGTAGAATATGAAAACTAATCAAGATCAACCTAAATAGAAAAATAAAGCTGGAGGATATACTCTACCATACACACATCTTGATTTATTATTTACCATAAAAACTCAAATGGTGTGGTATTGATTCAGGGATAAACAAGACCACCAGGGAACTGAATAGAATCCAGAAATGGATCTAGAAATAAATATGATACTGAAATACAAGGGCCAAAATATGCTTTATTAATAAATAATCTGGATCATTGGGCTATTCTTGTGGGATAAAAAAATAATTAACCCTATACTAGCTTCCTATGACTGCTGTAATGAATGACTAACATACTTGGTGGCTTCAAACAAAGAAAACGTATTCTTTTGGAATTCTGGGCCAGAAGTTGAAAGGGAGTTTCACTTTAAATTGAAGTGTTGACAGAGCTGGTTTCCTCTGGAGCTTCTAGGGGACACTGTTCACTTACCTGTTTGAACTCCCAGAGGCCACCTGAATTCCTCGGTTCATAACTCTTTCTTTCCATTACTCCAACTGCCAGGTATGAGGTTACATCTACGTTCATCAAATCTCCCTCTGCCTAACTCTTATGGGGACACTGTGATTACATTTAAAATCCAGGTCACCTCTCTGTCTCAAGATATTTATTCACATCAGCCATGAACATGACTGCCCAAGTATTTGTTTGAATACATGTTATCAGTCCTGTGGGATTTATACCCAGAAGTGGAATCGTTGGGTCTTATGCCAATTCTACATGAAACTTGCAGACGCTTTCCTCAGTGGTTCCTACAAAAACATGTGAGGGCTTGAATACCTTCTATCTTTATCAACACTTGTTATTTTCCATATATTTTTTATTATAGCCATCCTAATGAACAGAAAGTACTACCTCATGATTTTGATTTTCTTCTCCGTAATGACTCTAATTACCTAACGTGCTTATTTGTCCTTTGTATGTTTTCTTTGGAGAAAAGTCTGTTCAAGTCCTTTTTCTATTCTTAACTGAGTTATTTGTTTGAGTTATTTGTATCTTGCTGCATTGTAAAATGTACACATGGACATAAAATATTATTTAATTATAAAAAGTAATGAAGCATTGATCTAGGCTACAACTTGAATGGGCCTCAAAAGCTTTATCCAAAGTGAGAGAAGGCAGACACAAAATGTCACATTGCACATTTGTTCAGTCCACAAGTTGAGCCCAGTTCTTTATGACCCCATGGACTGCAGCATGCCAGACTGTTCTAAACTATCTCCAGGAGCTTGCTCAGACTTATGTCCATGGAGTCAGTGATGCCATCCAACCATCTCATCCTCTGTTGTCCCCTTCTCCTCCCGCCATCAATCTTTCCCAGCATCAGGGTCTTCTCCAATGAGTCCACTCTTCCTGTCATGTGGCAAAAGTATTGGAGCTTCAACTTAATCATCAGTTCTTTCAATGAATATTCAGGGTTGATTTCCTTCAGGACTGACTGGCATATTGTGCACAATTATATGTATATGAAATAATCATAAGAGGTAAATCAATAGGGACCAAAAGCCATTTGGTGGTTACCAGAAGCTGAAAGCAAGAGAGAATGGGAAGTTATTGCTTAGTGTATATGGGTTTCTGCTAGAGGAGATGATTTCATCAAACAATCTCATTCTCTGTCAACCCCTTCTAGGTTGGTCATAACGTTTCTTCCAAGGAGCAAGTGTCTTTTAATTTCATGGCTGCAGTCACCATATGCAGTGATTTTGGAGCCCCCCCAAAATTAAGTCTGTCACTGTTTCCCCATCGATTTGCCATGAAGTGATGGGACCAGATGCCATGATCTTAGTTTTCTGACTGTTGAGTTTTAAACCAAGTTTTTCACTCTCCTCTTTCACTTTCATCAAGAGGCTCTTTAGTTCTTCTTCACTTTCTGCCATAAGGGTGGTGTCATCTGCATAGCTGAGGTTATTGATATTTCTCCTGGCAAACTTGATTCCAGATTGTGCTTCATCCAGTCCAGCATTTCTCATGATGTACTCTACATATAAGTTAAATAAGCAGGGTGACAACCACAGCCTTGACATAATCCTTTTCCGATTTGGAACCAGTCTGTTGTTCCATCTCCAGTTCTAACTGTTGCTTCTTGACCAGCATAACAGATTTCTCAGGAGGCAAGTCAGGTGGTCTGGTATTCCCATCCCTTGAAGAATTTTTCACAGTTTGTTGTGATCCACACTGTCAAAGGCTTTGGCATAGTCAATAAAGCAAAAATAGATATTTTTTTCTGGAACTCTCTTGCTTTTTCAATGATCCAACAGATGTTAGCAATTTGATCTCTGGTTCCTCTGCCTTTCCTAAAACCAGCTTGAACATCTGGAAGTTCATGGTTCATGTACTGTTGAAGCCTGGCTTGGAGAATTTTGAGCATTACTTTACTAGCGTGTGAGATGAGTGCAATTGTGAGGTAGTTTGAGCATTCTTTGGCATTGCCTTTCTTTGGGATTGGAATTAAAACTAACCTTTTCCAGTCCTGTGGCCACTGCTGATTTACCAAATTTGCAGGCATAATTGGGTGCAGCATTGTCTCAGCATCATCTTTTAGAATTTGAAATAGCTCAACAGGAATTTTTCCCCAATGGCTGCTCAGGAAATTGAAGAAAAGCTGACAGCTTTTTTGAAATACTTCTATTAAATCTATCTTTTTCCATTACATCTGTCACATATCTGTCCTGAAGGAATGGCATCATAGCTCTATTGAAGTGCTCTGCTTTAGACCAGCATTCTTGTGTGGAGATGAGTAGTTCCCACAAACAGAGAAAATTACTCTCTCACTTCTGCACCTATGTAATCAACTTGTGTGACACGCACAAGCACACACATACTGGTATACATATCACATATGTCTATGTGTCTGTGACTATGGAATTTATCATCTGTTTCCTTGAATATCTTATGATTTTTATATTATTTAAATGATACTGTGGAATGCTACAGCCTTCTTGACTACATACTAATATTCTTACCTTTGTTACTCAGAAATACTAGGCATGAAGTAAAGACAGCAATCATTAGCAGGTGAATTTTAAGCTATTAAACATGCCTACATGATGATAAGTACTTTACATGTAAGACTAACAAGGTTTCTGTAGTCTAGCAACAAGTATGCTCACACAAGTCACCTTTACCGGGACTATTGATTACAGATGTAAGAGTCTATAATAATTTGGATTCTCAAGAACTCAACAATCAAAGTTCCTGGTAACAGATTCTTTTCTCTTTTCTTTACCAGCTTAGTCCAAGAGTTTGGAACAATGCCTGAAATATATTAAGAACTTAATATTTGTTTAATGAATAAACAAATACACAGAGTTAGAGATGTATGGAGGGAAAATTATTTTCTGTTAATTTGTATCTACATTATACTACTCCTACATGCAAATAAAAATAAATACACAAACCATAATGCTGAAGAGAATCCTCAACAACACTGGCTGTAAATGATATGTAAATAGACGTGAGTCTGAGTGAACTTTGGGAGTTGGTGATGGACAGGGAGGCCTGGCGTGCTGTGATTCATGGGGTCACAAAGAGTCGGACACGACTGAGCGACTGAACTGAACTGAACTGAATATATATAATTATGTATTTAATTTGAATCATATATTTAAATATATACTTAAATAACTTTGCAAAAATATATCTAAGTCTTAAATTCCATTTTGTCTCTTTATTAACTTTTGAAACAATCTCAAACATCTTTAAGATCTATTAAGTGCTAGACTGGCCAAAAAGATTTTTTTAGGCTTTTCTGTAAGATGTAATGGAAAAAGAAGCTCATCATCACTATTATTAGAAAATCACACATCAAAACTAACATGATGTATCACCTTACACCCATCAGTATGGTCATTATTTAAAAATATACAAAAATAATTGCTGGAGAGAGTGTGGAGAAAGGGGGATCCTCTTGGACTGTTGGTGGGAATGTAAATTGATCCAGCCACTAAGGAGAAGAGCATGGAGGCTCCTTAAAAAAACTAAAAATAGAGTTGCCATATGCTCCAGCATCATAGACTCAGTGGACTTGAGTTTGAGCAAACTGTGGAATACAGTGTAGGACAGAAGAGCCTGGCATGCTGCAGTCCATGGGGTTGCAAAGAGTTCAACATGACTGACTTAGCAACAACAATGATCCAGCAGTTCTACTATTGGACGTATACCCAGAGAAAACCACATTTCAAAAAGACAATGCACCCCAATGTTCACTGCAGCACAATTTACAATATCCAGGACATGGAAGTGACCTAACTGTCCACCAGCAGAGGAATGGATAAAGAAGACGTGGTATTTGTATATAATGGTATTCTATTCAGCCCTAAAAAGGGGTGAACTTTGGTCATTTGCAGAGATGTGAATGGACCTAGAGATGTCATACAGATTGAAGTAAGTCAGAAAGTATAAGACGAATTTCCCATAAGATATACTGGAAAAACCTGAAAAAACTTTTTGGTCAACCCAATAGATTTTGCAAAGGTAGGATGCAACCATACAAATTAGTCCCATATTTATTTCACTTGAAAGTGAAAGTCCCTTAGTCGTATCCAACTCTTTTGCTACCCTATGGACTGCAGTCCACCAGGCTCCTATGTCCAAGGGATTCTCCAGGCAAGAATACTGGAGTGGACTGCCATTTTACTCCAGAGGATCTTTCCAACTCAGGTGTTGAAGCCATGTCTCCTGCATTGTAGGCAGATTCTTTACTATCTGAGCTACCAGTGAAGACTTGTTTCACTTAATGCCACTCAAAGAAGCCTTACTTTTTCAGTCTGACAGAAGAACAACTGAGGAAGCGGTGCAGGACATTCTGTTTATATCACCAGTAGAATTTAGAGAGGTAAAGGAAGACAGACCAAGGACAAAGAACTACACTATATTTGAGTCAAAGAAAACTACAAATTGCAATGTTTTCTCATGTGTAACTGCAACTAAATTCCAGTATTGTAAGAGAAAATAAATATATTTATTTGGCTATTTTAATTAATCTTTAGATCCTTCAATAAGTGATTCTCAAAGATAGTGAATTTTATCTGTGGAAAACATGTACATATGAAATTCTCTATGCATGAACAGCTCACTCCATTCATTCAGCCATGTTAAACTGAGGGTAACACTAAGAACTTTACTGCCCACAGTAGACTTACTGTCAGTTTTATTTAATAAACAATTTATTAAACTTTAAACATTCTCATGGATGTTTAAATAGATAACCTGCATCATCCTTAATAGATGTTAGAATATGTGGAAAACAATGTAGAAAAATACTTGACATAGCTCATCCCTGAAAGGGACAGTGTTTGGTGGAAAAGTGACATATTAGGTACTTTCAAAAGTAGGGGATAATCCAAAAAAAAGAGAGAGAGAGAAAGTGCTCAATTAAATACAGGCAAATGCTAAAATAAGTCATATAAACAACTCCTAAGAATAGCTAGGAGAAAGGTAAATAAATGCTACCTGGTGTTATAGGAGGAAGCCTCTTGAATGAATTAGAAAAATGTAATGATCATTAAAGAACTTGAAAACATGAGACAGTTGTGAATCCTACATGCTAGCGAAGGAGAAAATCAATATTGCCAGCTGTGAGAAATAATCTCTTCAAGAACTCAAAGTTTCTGAAGCCTTATTAAAGGCATCAAATTCTAGCCCTTCCTGGTTTGACTCCTCTATATTATATTATAGAATTGAGAATACTGGAAAGTACAACAGTGGTAATATTTAGAGGGCAATAACCCCAGCATCTAAGCAGGGACTCTCTTCAACTCCCTCAAAACAAAAGAAGTGGAGAGCTCTATGTTAGAATGTTTTTATAAAGATATATGTACATCTCAAATATTAATATATGTATTTGAAAACCTCTGAAATACTATACCTGAAAGCTCAATTCTGTGTAACATTCATGTTTATACAGGACAATCAGCAATTGCATTAACTATCATCAAGTATATAGTTCAAATATAACACTATTACATACAGTTCAATAATAACACTGTAGAGGTAGATTTTGATTTAAACTTTGAATTTGGTTTCTTTTGATTAAAGCAAGGATCATTAAATTCAAATATGCCCGTGTAGCTAAAATATAGTTCCAAAGTAATAATTGTGATTGAGTAAAAGTATAGCAAATCTATAAGTAAAAATTATTTTTTTTTAATTTTAAAAAATCAGTGTATTTAACAAGTATTCTTTCCTGCTAATATTCATCATTCCTGAAACATACTAATAAGTTGTTTACTTTTCTGCTGCTATTTAGATATAAATTTATTTTTCTCCAAAGAACATTTGCTTTAAAAAAAGCAATAAAGCGACATAAAGTTTTAACAATGGTCTCACCGTCATAGCAGTCATTGTTTGATATGAAATTGTTCAGATGCATGTGCTTTCATTTTGAAGAATTTTCTTCTTTTTTATAATATTCTTTCAGAAAGTATTTCAAAAGTACTTAAGAAAATCCATAGTAAGTCAATATTAACTAAGAATTTTTAAGGCAGTTTATCTTAATAGATAAAAATACGGCACTATTTTAACTTATGTCTCTGCTTTATCTCTGTCTCCCTTTGTCTCTGATCTACAGTATGACTCTATATTACCTTTAAAAGCTTCCCATGGCCTAAGTCCAGCTCTCTAGGAAGTAGATGTTGAGATGCAGGTAGGAGTGGAAAAGGCTTATCAGGGAGGAACTTGTGAACAACCACGGGAGGCAGCAGGATTGAGCAGGGAGCCCAGTAGACCGTGATGAAGATCCGTCACAGTCTCTCAGCCTAAAAGTGAGATCCAGGGTAAATCCTGCCCTATAATGGAGTCTCAGAGTGGATGCAAATGACTGTGACCTTTTCCCAAGGTCTTGCTCAGACACTGGCCACCATCTACCCTGGAAAAGCAAATCCTCAAGGACTGCTGCCCTACTCAGGCATTGGCAGCATCCTAAACAGAAGGAGATCCCCACTTGTACAGCTGAGGCACAAGCTAAGTTAACAGCTGGAGACCATCACTGACCCCCTTCCTTCTCATAGGAACCTTAAAATATATATAGTTTTATAAATGTTCATAATCTTTTATTTGTAAATTTAAAAGTCCATTAAATACATTTTTCAATGAGATTTAGTGACAGGGTTCACTTTATAAGTAATTCAAAATAG
The DNA here is from genome assembly GCF_016772045.2 of Ovis aries. Classification (NCBI taxonomy): domain Eukaryota; kingdom Metazoa; phylum Chordata; class Mammalia; order Artiodactyla; family Bovidae; genus Ovis; species Ovis aries. The sequence continues at coordinate 110,226,086 of NC_056057.1, forward strand.
CTCATTCTTCCTTTCTATGTCTATAGTCTATTGATCCTTTGAAAAGTAACTTGTCTATTGTTTCTTTCAAAATGCAATTATGTTAAATTAACATGAAGAAAGAAGAGGTGAAAGACTGAGGGAAAAATAGCTATCTAGCATACTCAAAAGAAAATGCATGCACTTAAGTTCATTTGAGCAGTACAGTGCCTTTAATTGTAGGGGGGGAAAATGTGAAACTATTTTTAAGAGTAATTACCTGAATCAAGCAGGGAAGAAATGGAGCTCAAACTTAACATGTGTGTTAGTGATGGTTGTAACTAAGTTTTCAATTTTTCCTATTGGGAATGCCATACCAAACTGGCAAGATCTTTTCAAGGAAGCTCAAAAACAGAACAATATCTTCAAAGGTGAGTATGTTGTTCAAAATGGCTCTTGCTGTTTTCTATGAATGGGTACTAATATTCTCTATAAAATGAACACTTGGAAATTAAGTGTCTTTCATTGGAAACACACAAGTCTGTTGCAACATGATATTTTTTATTGGGAACAATGCCAGTTGGATGAAACAGCCTCCCTCTCCTACCCAACCACTACATTTAAATCACCAAATTAATAGATGCCAAATTTAATCTCTAATAAAATATCATAGTAAGTGCTAACCAGGAATTAATTTACTCACAGGATAGTAGAGGAAATACAGTGTAATTTGGACACTGACATGCTAAATATTATCTCGAAATAATTTAAGACATAAAACATATGAAAATTTCTGTGGGAATAAACATTATACAGTAGACTTCAAAGGGAAATTCCTTGCTGTGTGTCAGTGTTATATGCAAAGAAGTATTTAAAGCTTCCCTCATGAATCCTATTTAGGGAAAATTACAGAATGGAAGAGGTAGTAATATAAGATGCCAATACAGGATAGGATTTGGAAGAAACCTGGAGGGCAAATACTTTTATATAAATAGAGGTCAAAGACTTGCAAATCAATTATCTCTAGGCACCATGCACATCACTCTGAGAAAAAGTATGCTGGTTCTGCTGCTAAACTTATTGCTCATTGCTTTATACATTAGTGTATAAGTATGTTTGTGCCATATTCACACTATAAATTAGTGATGCTTTAGAGCAGGTCTTGATGCCTGGTAGAGTAAATCTTCAAGGTTGTCATGTTTCCATATGAATTTTGCAATTAGTTTTTCAGTTTCCAATCAGACTAGCTATATTTTGATTGAGGATTTTTGATTTTATAGGTAAGACTGAGAAAATTGGTATCTTTACATTTTATAGGTTTGCCATCCATAAACATAGCACATCTCATGTAGATCACATTATTTCTCAATATATAGTTTTACAGCAGTGTCTTTTAAATTTATTTTAAGATTAATTCTTTAGCATTTAAATATTCCTATTATTCTAAATGGTACCTCCACAGACTGGGAAAAAGTATTTGTAACACATATAACTAACATAAGTTATGCTTTATGGAATATATCAAGAACTCCTATAAATCAATAAGGAAAAGTAAATGAGCCAATTTTTTAAAAAATGGACAAGATATCCAAACAGGAAATAGTTAAAAGGATATTCACATGGACAATAAGCATATGGAAAAGTACTCACTCTCATTAATCTCAATATAAAGTTAAAACCATAAATGGATACCACTGAATATCTGCCAGGATGGCTAAAGCTAAGAATATACACATGCAAGTATTTGCAAGGATCTCGAGTAACAGGATCAGAGAAGGCAATGACACCCTACTCCAGTGCTCTTGCCTGGAAAATCCCATGGACGGAGGAGCCTGGTAGGCTGCAATCCATGGGGTCGCTAAGAGTCAGACACAAGTGAGCGACTTCACTTTTAATTTTCACTTTCCTGCATTGGAGAAGGAAATGGCAACCCACTCCAGTGTTCTTGCCTGGAGAATCCCAGGGATGGGGGAGCCTGGTGGGCTGCTGTCTATGGGGTCACACATAGTCAGACATGACTGAAGTGACTTAGCAGCAGCAGCAGAGTAACAGGATGGAGAAGAAAATGGCAACCCACTTCAATATTTTTGCCTGAGAATCCCATGGAGAGAGGAGCCTGGCAGCCAAGGTCGGCATGACCTAAGCAACATAGCATGCATGCAAAGTAACAGGAACTCAAACACACTGTCCATCAAAGGGTAAATTTGTATAGCCACTTCGGAGAATTACTTGGTGCAACATACTCAAATGCATACATGTGATTTATTAGCATCTCACTTCTCACTGGCAAGGAGCTCAACACTATGCTAAGTACACAAACATCATTAACTAATTCCACAATAACACCTTTTAGGATTTGCCTCCTAGGACCTCTCATGTACCTATCTTGCATCAGTCAGAACCCGGTTATGACACACAAACCAAACAACTAATTTGAATATTAAAAAATAATAATAAAGAAGCATTAATTACAAAAAGGGAAAAACCTACTTGGAACAAATAAAATAGGATTGTATAGAGTAGCCTAGGGCTGAGAGAACTAGACAATGAAGAAATCAACTAGAGAAGAGTGTTTAGGGTTGCGATTTAAGCCTTCTTGGAGAGAGTGTGGCCATAATCCACTGATGCTTAAGAAAGTTACTGAGTTTCTGGATAGTTTCTTTTAGGGGGCTCCAAAATCACTGCAGATGGTGACTGCAGCCATGCAATTAAAAGACGCTTACTCCTTGGAAGAAAAGTTATGACCAACCTAGATAGCATATTGAAAAGCAGAGACATTACTTTGCCAACAAAGTCCGTCTAGTCAAGGCTATGGTTTTTCCAGTGGTCATGTATGGATGTGAGATTTGGACTGTGAAGAAAGCTGAGCACTGAAGAATTGATGCTTTTGAACTGTGGTGTTGGAGAAGACTCTTGAGAGTCCCTTGGACTGCAAGGAGATCCAACCAGTCCATTCTGAAAGAGATCAGCCTTGGGATTTCTTTGAAAGGAATGTTTCTAAAGCTGAAACTCCAGTACTTTGGCCACCTCATGTGAAGAGTTGACTCATTGGAAAAGACTCTGATTCTGGGAGGGATTGGGGGCAGGAGGAGAAGGGGATAACAGAGGATGAGATGGCTAGATGGCATCACTGACTCAATGGACGTGAGTCTGAGTGAACTCCGAGAGTTGGTGATGGACAGGGAGGCCTGGCATGCTGCAATTCATGGGGCTGCAAAGAGTTCAGACACAACTGAGCAACTGAACTGAACTGAACTGATGCCCCAGTAGGGGACAAGCCTGAGACAGAAGAGGCTAACTCAATGGTGAAGATGGTGCCTATATTGTCCCCTGGTAGAGCTAGCCTGCAGCTAGGAGATAAAGCCTGATGTGCAGGAAGCTTTTTGCCGGACGACTGGACAGCTGAGGCTGCTGGGCAGGGCACCATGGAGCAGGATGGACATGCAAACCTGGGGGTGCTCAATACTGGCAGCCGGAGAAAGAGAGAGAAAAAGCACATGACAATCGGGAGGAGAATGCCCCTCCTATAGCACCCCTCCAGCACCCTTTACTGACAAAGCTGAACATCAGCCAACCAAAAAGAAATATTCATCAGTCACAAAGCAAAGCAAATAGAGGTAGACTGAGAGTTGAGAGGCAACATCTCAGAACCTGGCATAAGAAAGAACCAGGTGACTAACTGCTAGAATTTGAGGGGAAAAAATAATATAATTAAAAGAAAACCAAATAAGCACATATGATGTAGACCTTGAGAGGCCCAGTCTACAGGTTACATGGGACAAGCTTAGTGTGACTGATAGTACTAAAATGGCACAAAAAGAAAGGGTCAAAGAGCATGGTGAGATTCTAATAAGATGATGTGACTGAAGTCAGGGAGCAATACATTATTAAATGAAAGGGGCAGTAGTAAAAGTGTCAAAACCTCTAAATACAACAAGAGGAATTAGGGTGAGGAAACGCTTACACTTTTGAACAGAAATAAATCACAGAGGTCTCCTAGGAGACTACTTCAGTGCTAGCTGTGAATTCTGGCCAAATTTCAGGGGATCAAGAAGAAAATGATTGGAGGTTAGGCACAATGAAAAATGGGAGATGACGTGGAATTAGCATTTGACACACAATTTTAACTCAGGTGCTATATCGTCACTGTATGTAAAATATATTTTAAAATCTCTGTGTCTTAAAATAATAGTTACGTTATTCCCAAAGGTCCAAATACTCAAAACTATCATTTTTCCAGTAGTCATGTATAGATGTGAGAGTTGGACCATAAAGAAGGCTGAGCACTGAGGAATGATGCATTTGAATTGTGGTTTGGAGAAGACTCTTGAGAATCCCTTGAGACTGCAAGGAGATTAAGCCAGTCAATCCTAAAGGAAATCAATGCTGAGTATTCACTGGAAGGACTGATGCTGAAGCACCAATACTATGGCCACCTGATGTGAAGAGCTGACTCACTGGAAAATACGATGATGCTGGGAAAGATTGAAGGCAAAAGGAGAAGAGGGCAGCAGAGGATGAGATGGTTAGATAGCATCACTGACTCAATGGACATAAATTTGTGCAGACTCTGGGAGACAGTGAAGGACAGGGGAGCCTGGCGAGCTGTAGTCCATGAGATCATAAAGAGTCAGACAAGACTTAGCTACTGAACAACAACAACAATTATTCATGTTTCATAGAAAAAAAAATGAGGCTAAGAGAATTTTTTTAATTGCCAAAAGTTTTGAAGATCACTTAAAACAGAACTAGTATTTATCCCCAGATTGATTGAATATTTGCCAGAAGGGTGTAAACAGATCACAAGATAGTAGGATTCATTTGCAACATAGAACTGACTGTGACAATTTGGATTTGTAAGAGATGGATTTCATGGAAAAGGTAACAATGAAGCCGATAAGAGACGAAATGTATATTTTTGTGATTAGAAAAAAATCAGTCATCTAAATAAAGATGAATCTCCAGTTTGTGGCAGATGACACACACAGAAAAGTAGTTTCTGTTTGTTAAAACCAAAAAGTTTGGTATCCACCAAGTATGCACTGGTCTGTCTCTTACTATGTCTACCAGTTCAGTTCAGTCACTCAGTCGTGTCCGACTCTTTGCAACCCCATGAATTGCAGCACACCAGGCCTCCCTGTCCATCACCAACTCCCGAAGTTCACTCAGATTCATGTCCATCGAGTCCGTGATGCCATCCAGCCATCTCATCCTCTGTCGTCCCCTTCTCCTCCTGCCCCCAATCCCTCCCAGCATCAGAGTCTTTCTCCAATGAGTCAACTCTTCACATGAGGTGGCCAAAGTATTGGAGTTTCAGCTTTAGCATCATTCCTACCAAAGAAATCCCAGGGCTGATCCCCTTCAGAATGGACTGGTTGGATCTCCTTGCAGTCCAAGGGACTCTCAAGAGTCTTCTCAAACACCACAGTTCAAAAGCATCAATTCTTTGGCGCTCAGCTTTCTTCATAGTCCAAATCTCACATCCATATATGACCACAGGAAAAACCATAGCCTTGACTAGATGGACCTTTGTTGGCAAAGTAATGTCTCTGCTTTTGAATATGCTATCTAGGTTGGTCATAACTTTTCTTCCAAGGAGTAAGCATCTTTTAATTTCACGGCTACAGTCACCATCTGCAGTGATTTTGGAGCCCAAACTATTAAGTCTGACACTGTTTCCACTGTTTCCCCATCTATTTCCCATGAAGTGATGGGACCAGATGCCATGATCTTAGTTTCCTGAATGTTGAGCTTTTAGCCAACTTTTTCACTCTCCTCTTTCACTTTTATCAAGAGGCTTTTTAGTTCCTCTTCAATTTCTGCCATAAGGGTGGTGTCATCTGCATATCTGAGGTTATTGATATTTCTCCCGGCAATCTTGATTCCAGCTTGTGCTTCTTCCAGCCCAGCGTTTCTGGTGATGTCTTCTGCATATAACTTAAATAATCTTACACAAATGACTTTATCATCTGCATCTCAGTTTTATCATCTATACAAATGATAACATTATTTATTTTAGTTAATATGGAGATTAAATTAATACACAGAAAGCATTTACCACAGTAACTGGCCCATAGCTAGTGCTATATATATTAGCTATTCGTATAATATGGCGATACAGCAAGACCATATCCTAAAATATTGTTTTCAATTTTTGCAAAGTTAATGTAGTGAAGCTACTATAGGAATATGTTCCAAAAGATCATTTAGAATGATCATTTTTGTTCAGTCCTGGGGTCATGGACTGCAGCACACCAGGCTCCCCTGTCCTTTGCCATCTCCTAGAGTTTGCTCAGACTCCTGTCCATGGAGTCAGTGATGCCGTTCAACCATCGTATCCTCTGTCATCCTCTTCTCCTGCCTTCAGTCTTTCCCAGGATCAGGCTGTGCTGCCCTGTACTTCGTTGTTCAGTCAAGTCCAACTCTTTGCGACTCCTTGGACTGCAGCCTGCTAGGCTCTTCTATGCATGGAGATTCTCCAGGCAAGACTACTGGAGTGGGATGCTATGCCCTCCTCCAGGAGACCTTCCCAACCCAACCCAACCCAGGGATTGAACCCAGGTCTCCCACATTGCAGGCAGATTCTTAACATCTTTACCATTCTTTACCACCAGGAAAGCCCAGGGTCGATGTGTAAATTACTGAATAGAAGAATTGTGATATCCTCTAGGGCAAAGTAAAAGAACTGAGCTTTAAGTTCTAAGTATATTCTAATCCATTTTAGCATTCTTACCAATAAATTAAGGCATCGCACAATAAACCCTACCTCCTTACTCACTACTCCCCTGGCTTTCATTCAAACTTAGGTTAGCACTTTTCTCCTTTGAGTTTTATCAAAACTACATTTTTTTAGCTAGCTATCACTGCATAACAAATACCACCCCCCCAAACCTAACAGCAGTAAGCACATCTCTATCCTCCTTTGGGTCAAAAATCATGGGCAAGTTTAGATAATTCCTCTGTCTCTGGGTCATTCACAAGTAGGGTTGATGGTTTTAGCAGACACTATACATGATGCCCAATTAATTTTTTATTTCAGATAAACAACAGATAATTTCTAACATATGTTCAAAATATTATATGAAAGAGAGCAGAGCCCTATGGTCCTTGCCCCACCCTCCATTTCCTCAGCCTGCAATTTGTCTGTGGAAAAACTGTAGTCAAAGAATAAGTTTAATCAGAAGAGTAAGAATATGCTGAAATGCAGAAGCAAAGGAAGGCAACCAGAGGAGGCCAAACAATAAGTGGTCTGTCTTAAGCAGAGCCAAGGGCCTTCAGTTCCTTCTCAAGGCTATAGACAATAGTCTGAGTTCTACCTGTGACCTGCCTTATACACACTGAGACCTCAGGGGGAGAAGTTAACCACACGATGGCCACTTTTCAGCCATGACACAAGGTGCCACAATTCTGAGGACTGGCCTCAAATAAAGGGAAGCAAACAGACCCTGAAACTGAAGACTGCTGCTGCTGCTGCTAAGTCGCTTCAATCGTATCCGACTCTGTGCGACCCCATAGACGGCAGCCCACCAGGCTCCCCCATCCCTGGGATTCTCCAGGCAAGAACACTGGAGTGGGTTGCCATTTCCTTCTCCAATGCATAAAAGTGAAAAGTGAAAGTGAAGTCACTCAGTCGTGTCCCACTCTTATCGACCCCATGGACTGCAGCTTACCAGGCTCCTCCATCCATGGGATTTGCCAGGCAAGAGTACTGGAGTGGGTTGCCATTGCCTTCTCCGGAAACTGAAGATTAGCTGTACCTAAAACAATCAAGATTACACTGATCAGACCACCAATGATCAATTTCCAGATGACTGTCAGAGCTGACTGTGTTGTTTCTGCATGTAGCCCCCTCCCTTTGTTGATAAAAAGTCTTGCACTCTGATTGTCGGGAGAGGGAAGTGTTGCCCTTTGGAAAGCATCCACCTCTCCCCACCCCACCCCCATGCCCTGGTTGCCAACCTCCAAAATTAAACTTTCCCTTCCACCAACCTGGCCCCTCTAATGGCTTTTGAATGGCGAGCAGCTGGATCTGGGTTTGGTAAAATACTTACATAAGAAATTTTATCTGAACTTCAGATTTAACTGAGCATCTTTTTTTTATGTGCAACTCTTCAAGACTTCAACAACCTCAGGCTTCAACAGGGAAGTTACTCACAAGATTGGTAGGTCAAAATCACTCCCAAGATTGGTAATAGAGTTAAGAACTTAGGCCCTTGTGAGCTGTTGATCAGAGGTCTCTTTCAATTACTTAACATGGAGTCCTCTCCATAGAGGACTTCACAACATTACAGCTGGCTTTTTATCAGAACAGTTTCAGAAGAGAGAAAGAAAGTAACAGGAAGAGGGTACCATCAAGATAAAAGTCACAAACCTTTATAACCTAATCATGGACATAGTACTCCATCACTTTTGTCATATTCTGCTGGTTAGAAGCAATTAACTAGGTTCATCCCACACTGGAAGGTGGAGGATTACAGCAGTCATGAGCACTAGGAGATGGGGAATCACTGGAGCCATGTTAAGAGGTACCTATGACATCATTTCCTGGTGGGCTATAGTCCATGGGGTCTCAAAGAGTCAGACATAATTGAGCATATGTGCACACACACACACACACACATACACACACACACAAACACACACACCACATCATTTACAATCTCTCAATCCATCCTTTTCTTTCCTCATTTCCTATTCTTTCTCAACTGGTACAATGCCCCATCCATAGTAGTCCCCCACTAATTCCTCATACCATGTCCTTATAAGTTTTTTCCCTCTCTTCTATTTGAAATACTCTTATTCCAAGGCTAACTCCATTTTCTTATATTTCTTTCTCAATGAGGACTCAGTATAGACTAGTATCCTTCCCCCACCTCTAAAGCCTAAATGACTCCTGTTCATATTCTCATATATATTAATAATCACATTTTGGCATATCATTTAATTTACTTAATTCCTTTACTTTTTATTATCTATCTCTGATTGCTCCAATACAAACTTCATGAAAGAAAGAATGTCTAAACGTATCCCAAATGCCTAGAACTATCTGGAACATGGAATTTACTTTGTCAATATTTGTTAATTAACTGATGAAAGAATGAATTGCTATTTATTTTCTACTCGATGAGATTTCAAACACACTAAGAGTAAGCCTCAAAGTTTTAATTATTTGAGGTATCGTTCTTAATACCTTGAACCTTCATATGAAAACATCTGTCCAGCTACAAAATCCTCCATAAGAAAAATCTCCATATATTGACTTAAATTTGCATTGCAATGTCACCTCTTTTTGCCTGTAATGATCCAATTGACTTCAAAGTTAGTTTATCAAAGTAGTTCTATAATGGGAAAATTTGGGCTATCAAGTGTTTTTGGCATATCAGCTGGAAAAAGCCAATTTAGAAAGCCATTATAAGATGAATGAATAAAATTTGAAATTCAAAGACATGGGTTATGAATTCAATTATTTAGAAAAGGAACTCTTTTGATCTATACTTCATTTCTGTTATATTATCTACTGTCAGTTTTTTATTTTATCATAACACTTAGTTCAGGCACTACCTTGATTCAAATATGTAATATTTCTCCATAAGAAAAAGAATAAGCTTTAGCTTGAAAAAGAAAAATCACCCACCAGAATTAAGCCTAAATGAAATGAGTATACTGTATGTAAGTTCCCCAACCTCCTTCCATCTCTCCAGCTCTTCTGGAAATCTGTCCATGTTGAAACGCTCACATGTTGAATCTTATTAGTGCAAATGTTTTATTTTAGAACCGTCCCCCAAAGCGAATTATATTGTAAAGAACACCGTGTATGCTAGCAGATGAAGTGAAAGTCACTCGGTCATGTCCAACTCTTTGTGACCCCATGGACTATACAATCCATGGAATTCTCTAGGCCAGAATACTGGAGTAGATAACCTTTCCCTTCTCCAGAGGATCTTCCCAAGCCAGGTATCGAACCCAGGTCTCCCACATTGCAGGCAAATTCTTTACCATCTGAGCCATAAGGGAAGCCCCATGCTAGCAGAATTTTGGTTCAATAAGATTCTTCTTTCTTCCCATTCTTTTTTTCCCCATTTACCTTCTTCCACTTGTCATTACATACATTCTCATGATTTCATCTTTACCATGTCCTATAGTCATAGAATTTTAATAACTTTTATCTAAGTCCTTCAAGGCTAACATTGATTGTGTACTTAACTAAATTTTAAATAGCATGAATGTGGGAAGGATAGCAAAACTAGAAATCCAATGTAGATTGAACGAAGATGACATTTAATGAGTGCATGAATGTAAATGTCAAGTGCAAGATAGTAAAGCCTGATTAGCAGCATTATGTATGGAAAACAAAGGTAAAGAATTTAGTTCTCTGCATATGAAATATGAGTCAAAATACTATGGAAATGATAAACATAGAGCTTAGGCCACTTTAAAGATTCTAATGTATGTAAGAAGAGAATTAAGTGTCCCTCTCCTTTGGACTTGGAATTGTATGTTAGGCAGTTCATTTAGGTTTGTATGCCATACCTGTTAGGACTTGCTGACAAATACAAAAGAAAAACAGAATAAGTGAGACTGCTAGAAACAACCCAATTAAAAATTAACTGAAGAAAAGGGAAATGTTTATCTTGAAAACAGAAGATATGACAGAAACAAAAAAGCTCTAAAAACATTTAAATCTTTGTAATTACGAGGAAAGGAGCAATGTGTCCCAGGTTGTCCCAGAAGATAAAAATAGTTCAATGTGTTGAAGTTATAGGAAAACAAATATAGCTTGATATAAGAAGGAACTAGAGCCTTAAAATTAGGGTTAAATACCTATGAGATAACCTTTCCTATCAGTTGTTTCCATCCATTGATGTGCTGTAAAAGTTTAGATGGCCATCTGTTTAAAGGCAATTTTCTAAAACATTGTTCAGCTCAGTTCAGTCACTCAGTCGTGTCCGAGTCTTTGCGAGCCCATGGACCACAGCACGCCAGGCCTCCCTGTCCCTCACCAACTCCCGATGTTTACCCAAACTCATGTCCATTGAGTCGGTGATGATATCCAACCATCTCATCCTCTGTCAGCCCCTTCTCTTCCCACCTTCAATCCTTCCCAGCATCAGACTCTTTTCCCAGGACTTAGTTCTTCACATCAGGTGGCCAAAGTATTGGAATTTCAGCTTCAACATCAGTCCTTCCAATGAAACATTGTTTAGGAAGTGAAAATAAAGAGCATTTCCACTGGAATATACTCTGATGTCATGGGCTCATACTAGAAACTTAACTTCAGTCAAAGCCCCATGCTTCTAAAATTTTCTACTCTTTGATACTGTAATATGTTTCTTTTCCATTCACTGTGGCCTTTTTCCTTGGCGCTACTCTCACACTTCTTCCATCATTTTTTTCCAGTAGTCACATAGTTCTCCACCCAACCTGGCTTAGATGTTCAAAACCACCACCTCTATTCTAATAAGGCCTAAATATTTTCCTCTTTTAATTTTATCCTATTTTATGATTTCCATCACAAATCACCTATATTCTAACTCCAGCCACACTGAAAAAAAATTAGGGGGTGAGAATAATATTGAACTTGTGAATAAATATTGGGGGATTTCCAAAACACTTGATTTCCTTTGAAACCATGGAATCAAATTGTGTCTCAGAAAAAGATGAATCAGCAAGATGAAGATGTTTTTACTCCAAAATAAGAAATAACTTTCTAAGCCATATTAAAAAGTCCAATCCCTTCCAACTTAACAAAGGAGCCTCTATCACCAGTGATGGAGAATAAGTAAGAATAAGTAGAAGGAACTTGATTAGATGAGGCAAATTGATGCTGCCAGCTAAACTTCCATGCTCCAAATTGTCTGGTCCACTTTGATCTATATTCCATTTAGGCCACAACTACACTTTTCCTTAAGCCACTTTTCCTTGGCTTAAAACTCAACATTCAAAAAGCTAAGATGATGATATCCAGTTCCATCACTTCATGGCAAATAGATGGGGAAACAGTGGAAACAGTGACAGACTTTATTTTCTTGGACTCCAAAATCATTGCAGATAGTGACTGCATTCATGAAATTAAAAGACACTTGCTCCTTGGAAGAAAAGCTATGACCAACCTAGACAGCATATTCAAAAGCAGAGACATTACTTTGCCAACAAAGGTCCATCCAGTCAAAGCTATAGTTTTGCCAGTAGTCATGTATGGATGTTAGAGTTGGACCATAAAGAAAGCTGAATGTTGAAGAATCAATGCTTTTGAACTGTGCTGTTGGAGAAGACTCTTGAGAGTCCCTTGGACTGCAAGGAGATCCAACCAGTCCATCCTAAAGGAAATCAGTCCTGAAAATTCATTGGAAGGACTGATGCTGAAGCTGAAACTCCATTACTGTGGCCACTTGATGCAAAGAACTGACTCATTGGGAAAGACCCTGATGCTGGGAATGATTGAGGGCAGGAGGAGAAGGGGATGACAGAGGATGAGATGGCATCACCAACTCCATGGATATGAGTTTGAGTAAACTCCAGGAGTTGGTGTTGGACATGGAAGCCTGGCGTGCTGCATTCCATGAAATTGCAGAGTCAGACACTACTGCCTGATTTGAACTGAACACTTTTTCTTGGAACATGCTAAATCCTAAAACCCCTAAATATATTTATTGTTTAGGGTAAAAATAATAAACAAATACAATTCACATTTTACAAAAGCCTTCAGTTCAGTTCAGTCACTCAGTCATGTCTGACTGTTTGCGGCCCCATGAATTGCAGCACGCCAGGCCTCCCTGTCCATCACCAACTCCCGGAGTTCACCCAAACTCATGTCTATCGAGTCGGTGATGCCATCCAGCCATCTCATCCTCTGTCATCCCCTTCTCCTCCTGCCCCCAATCCCTCCCCACATCAGTCTTTTCCAATGAGTCAACTCTTCGCACGAGGTTGCCAACGTATTGGAGTTTCAGCTTTAGCATCAGTCCTTCCAAAGAATACCCAGGACTGATCTTTAAAATGGACTGATTGGATCTCCTTGCAGTCCAAGGGACTCTCAAGAGTCTTCTCCAACACCACAGTTCCAAAGCATCATTCTTCGGCACTCAGTTTTTTCACAGTCCAACTCTCACATTCATACATAACCACTGGAAAAACCATAGCCTTGACTAGATGGATCTCTTTTGGCAAAGTAATGTCTCTGCTTTTGAATATGCTATCTAGGTTGGTCATAACTTTCCTTCCAAGGATAAAGTGTCTGTTAATTTCATGGCTGCAATCACCATCTGCATTGATTTTGGAGCCCAAAAAAATAAAGTCTGACACTGTTTTCCCATCTATTTCTCATGAAATTATGGTGCCAGATGCCATGATCTTTGTTTTCTGAATGTTGAGCTTTAAGCCAACTTTTTCACTCTCCTCTTTCACTTTCATCAAGAGGCTTTTTAGTTCCTCTTCACTTTCTGCCATAAGGGTGGTGTCATCTGCATAGCTGAGGTTATTGATATTTCTCCTGGCAATCTTGATTCCAGCTTGTGCTTCCTCCAGCCCAGCACTTCTCATGATGTACTCTGCACAGCAGTTAAATAAGTAGGGTGACAATATACAGCCTTGACATAATCCTTTTCCTATTTGGAACCAGTCTGTTGTTCCATGTCCAGTTCTAACTGTTGCTTCCTGACCTGCATATATGTTTCTCATGAGGCAGGTCAGGTAATCTGGTATTCCCATCTTTTTCAGAATTTTCCACAGTTTATTGTGATCCACACAAAAGTCTTAAAGTGGTCCAAATATTTATTCCTTGGGTCCATTTCTTTGGTTGGGTTTTTAAATCCCAAGAAGTTTTCTGTAATTCACATAAAATAAGGTCATGTGTAGATATGTGATACTTTAAAGCTGTTCCTCCATTAAATACTCTCTTTCAGTATATGAGAATAAAATGATTTTACAATTTCTGGCCCTATGCAGTTTGCTGGGGCTTCCCTGATAGCTCAGTTGGTGCAGGAGATCCCGGTTCAGTTCCTGAGTTGGGACAATCCCCTGGAGAAGGGAAAGACCACCCACTCCAGTATTCTGGTCTAGAGAATTCCATGGACTCTGTAGTTCATGGGGTTGCAAAGAGTCAGATACAACTGATCTACTTTTGTTTTCACATAGTTTATTACTTAGATCTCTCTTTTCAATGATTAAGTCTTGTATCTCCTCTTTCTCTGCATCAATCTTTTCAATCCTTAGACCCTGGTTAATCTAGTTGCTCCTGCTTCTTGCCTGCTTTGGGCTCCTGAGCTCTGAAAAATGTGCTATTATAATGAAATTCAATGGCTCCAACCACTCCAACATATTTTTATACCAATTAATTTGTAATGTTTCTCTGTTCTTTGTCAATATATTAGTTGGCATACCTCACAGTACTATTGGTTTCTCATTAATTTTGTTGTTATCACTCACATAAACTCTATACCTTCTCTGTAAATCCCACTCACTCAAACTTACTCTAAGGGAATAAGATGTACTCACATACATATGGCTTCCTCAACCTAAATGTCAACAGAGGAATGAATAAAGAAGATGTAATACATATACATAGTGGAATATCCCTCAGCCTTAAAAAAGGATCAAAATTGTACCATTTGCTGAGATGCGAATGCACCCAGAAACTGTCATACAGAGTGAAATAAATCAGTAAATAGAAAAACATATATCACATATTAACACTTATATGCACAATCTAGAAAAATGGTATAGATGATCTCATTTGCAAAGCAGAAATAGAGACAGACATAGAGAACAAATGTATGGATACCAAGGGGGAAGGGTGGGTGGGAGGAATTGGGAGATTGAGATTGACATATATACACTATTGATAATATGTATGAAATAGAAAACTAAGGAGAACATATTATATAGCACAGGGAACTCTACTCAATGCTTTGTGGTGATCTGCATGGGAAGGATGTCCAAAAGAGATAGGATATAAGTATAATTGACTCACTTTGCTATATAGCAGAAACTGACAACATCATAAAGCAATTACAGTTGAATAATTTTAATTTTAAAAACAAAATTTAAAGCAAAAACAAATATGGTTTCCTTTAGCTGCTCTTCATTCCTTAGGAATATACACCTTTATCTCCATCCTTTTTTCCTCATCAGCTCTCATTCTAGGCCCAGCACTGTCATTTTTGGTTCTTCAGACTTCAAGGATGTCTTTATTGCATTGTTCTTCTATGATTCTATTCTACTGAATTTCTATTGCCTGAATTTCATCACTGAATTTTAAAAATAGATCAAATGTACTCTATTCCAATATACCTGCTTTTGATCCCACTAATTTTCTCCAATATTCTCCTCTACCTGGCTCCAAGGTACAAAAAATGTGTATTTTTCACTCTTCTTTGTATAAGAGTATATGGCACACAGACCATGTTGTTGAATAATCGGCTTCACTTCTAAAGCTACCAAATTGTACGTGTTCCTCATTATTTTAATTCACTAAGATGTCCTTTTCTCACTTGAAAACAGGAATAATAGTATTTTGAGGATTATATCAATTAATGTATATAGGAATCTTAAGAATATTTGAAACATATGAGGGCTAAGAGTGTGTCAGCCATTTCTAACTTTGTAATTTTTCTCTAAAGATGTGATGTTTTGCTTATGGTACTAAGATGGTATTTTCTTATAGGGATGGAAATTTGGCAACATGTAGCTGGGTTTCTTCTGCATATACTCTGACCTATGCATCCATCAACTATTATCACAATACTGTTTGAGGGAACAAGACAAAATTTAGCAGCTGAAATGAGAATATTATTTTCTTACCATAGCATTGGCTATAGCTATTTCTTATATAGGGTTTCCCTGGTGGCTCAGAGGTTAAAGCATCTGCCTGGAATGCGGGAGACCCGGGTTCAATCCGTAGATCAGGAATATCCCCTGGAGAAGTTGTTTATGATCTCAGTTTATCTCCAGGCTGCAGACTGAGTTATATCTGCTCTATGTATGCCTCCCTTTCCTTTACCTAATACCTCTCCAAGGCATATCCTCACGGTGAATCAACAGATCACAATAGACAAGCCAAACCATCTAAATACACTTAAAGCTTCTCATGCATATCTGCTCACATTCCACTGAGGCACCAAGTCATACATCTAGACCCAAAGTAACAGGGGAAAAGAGGTATACTCTGCCCCAAGGCAACGGGGGAGAAAGGGAGGGAGGGAGAAAGAGAGATGAAGGGACATGTACTGAATAGTACCTCAGTTTATAAAAATATGTCCTCTTGTTTACAAATTTTCACATTCCTCCTACTTGAGAAGTTCTAGATCTGGAGAACATCAAATCGGGCCACCTGATAGTAGCAAGAGGCAAGGAATTGCTCAAATACTAATGGCATTTTGTTATAAGGAAACAGGTCAGCATGAGGGTGTTCTTACTGGGCCTTCAGAAGTGACACCACATCATTTGTAAATTCTTTTTGCCTAAGGTATAATCTGAATCTAATAAAGCCTGTAGATTCAGCTTCCAGTTGGCAGGAAATACAGGGGGTAAAGGAACAAGTTCAATGAGGAAAATGAAGAAACAAGGAGACACATTCAATGTTTGTCCTAAAAAAACTGACCCAGACTTTACAAAAATATCAGTGTTATTCAAACTATTTTAAAGCACAGGCATGCTCTTAGATTAGAAATTTGTAGAAACAAAATGCAGTGTGACCCCTTGTTGGGGTTGATGAAAAAGCCTTTGGTGGGGGATAATGTGAAAAATTTGAAAATTGATTGACTATTAAACAATAGTTAAATTACTATCAGTTTATCCAGATTTTTAATTTATATAGATATAGATATATAGATCAGGGTTTTCCAGGTGGCTCATTGGTAAAGAATCTGCCTGTCAATGCACGAGACATGGGTTCAATTCCTGGGTCAAGAAGATCCCCTGGAGACAGAAATGGCAAACCTACTCCAGGATTCTTGCCTGGGAAATGCCATGGACAGAGGAGTCTGTCAGGCTACAGTTCATGGGGTCACAAAAGAGCCAGACAAGACTTAATGATGAAAATACACAGAGATATAGACCAAGAGAAAGAGAAATAGTGTTGTGACAGAGAATATAATAGTCTCAGTAAATGCACACCAAAATGTTTAAAGTGAAATATTCATAATGCCTGCAAATTATTTTTTAAATTGTTCTTTATTAGCTCAGATGGTAAAGCATCTGCTTGCAATGTGGGAGACCTGGGCTTGATACCTGGTTGGGAAGGTCCCCTGGAGAAGGAAATGGCAACCCACTCCAGTATTATTGCCTGGAGAATTCCATGGAAAGTGGAGCCTGGTGGGCTGCAGTCCATGGGCCGTAAAGAGTCAGACATGACTGAGTGACTAACACACACATATATTTATAGATAAGAGTATGAGGGAGATGAAAAGTAAATTTAGCAAATCTTAGTATTTCTTAAACTTATTTCAGAAGGAATACAGGCTTTTATTGTACTAGTCTTTTCTTTTTTCCCATTTTTGAAAGATTTCAAACGTAAAATTGAAGAAAGAGTAAATAAAATATAGTCAGTCTGATACATCTTCCTTGAATGCTCCCAAACAAACTTCAAGATTTAAAAAACCTTGAGCCTTGTTAGATTGCTCTGTTCTGAAGGAAATATCCCCTCCTAATTAAAGTAAGCTTAAAAACATATCGCTTATTTGCACCATGACAATCTTAGTACTTTTCCTTAGAGTCTTCTTGTTATATCTTATTTCAGACTTGGAAAAGAAACTCAATAGAGTTTGAATTTCTTTTCTTTCCATATCTCATACCTCCAAATCATGATTTTCCATAGCAATACTGATTTACTTAGTGTTCTCAATGTTTTAATTAAATGTATCATTTTCTTTTTTTGTGGGGGAGGAATTCTCCATCATGAACAAAGTCCACTTTTAACTCTCTAGGGAGATAGTAATCTCTCATTTTCAGTTCTTATCGGTTCTTTTACACAGTTTTCTTTGTGTGTGTTAATTCCTCAATGTTTTTTTTTTCCTCAAATATATGATTGTGCAGAGATAATGGTTATTTTTGATAATATCTTTTTATTCTTCAATTTTTTCTTAGTATTTCCTTTCTTTTCAACAGTAAAAAAAAACTGAACATGATCTCTTGTCACACATATTAATAAAGATTATGTAAAATTTTATACTTAAAAATATATATTTATGCATAATCACTGCTATACAAGTATCCAAAAAAATACACACATAAATACTAAACAATTCTTATTTAAAATATTTTAATTATTACAAAAACAATCACTGAAATCAACCAGGAGAGGTCTATACAAAAATTCCCTATACGTTTTAATTCATCTTTAGTCACTGAAAGCAGTCATTTCATTTATTTCAATATCATTAGGATTAAAATTTAGAACACAATAAATAGACAAAATAAAAATACTATTTCCCAAAATAAAACATTTCTTGAATATAGGAATGAGTAACATGCATAAGTAAATATAAACACTATTTAATAATTTCAATATATTACAATCTTTGGCCCCAATTTATCTAGTGAAATTCTTGGAACTCATTATAGCCTAACTAATCTAATCTAAAATGAAATAAAAGTTTATCTTTAAGGATAAGCAAGTACTATATAATACAATAGAAAGAAAGAGTTACTTCGAATGAATTTTTGAAAACGTGTTATACATCACTTGAAAAGAAAGAGGAAGGAGGAAGAGGAGAAGGGAAGGAAGAAAAGAGGTTCACACAGCTAATTTTGTGTGATGAACAGACTTGATGATGTTAAGGCCAAACTCTCCGTCTGTGCTACCACAGGCTGGGTAACTCTATGTTGAAAGAACTTAATAAAAAAATGTGATATTGCTTTACCTCAGTTTCTTAACAATCCCCAGAGCATAAATATTGTAAAAGAGCTGACCCATCCATTGATCTTCCATAGCAACATGGACAGATTGAAAGTCATATTTAGAAAAGAATCTGAGCTCCTTGAAAGACTATACTGTATTTCATATAATAGAATACATTAAATATTGTGAAATTGTCTGTCCCAGATTTCAGTAACAAGTAGTTTTAAAATCTTCTCTAACTTCATTTCTTTTTTTTTTCTTTTTTTTTTATTTTTATTTTTATATTTTTTAAATTTTAAAATCTTTAATTCTTACATGCATTCCCAAACATGAATCCCCCTCCCACCTCCCTCCCCATAACATCTTTCTGGGTCATCCCCATGCACCAGCCCCAAGCATGCTGCATCCTGCGTCAGACATAGACTGGCGATTCAATTCACATGATAGTATACATGTTAGAATGTCATTCTCCCAAATCATCCCACCCTCTCCCTCTCCCTCTGAGTCCAAAAGTCCGTTGTACACATCTGTGTCTCTTTCCCTGTCTTGCATACAGGGTCGTCATTGCCATCTTCCTAAATTCCATATATATGTGTTAGTATACTGTATTGGTGTTTTTCTTTCTGGCTTACTTCACTCTGTATAATCGGCTCCAGTTTCATCCATCTCATCAGAACTGATTCAAATGAATTCTTTTTCACGGCTGAGTAATACTCCATTGTGTATATGTACCACTGCTTTCTTATCCATTCATCTGCTGATGGACATCTAGGTTGTTTCCATGTCCTGGCTATTATAAACAGTGCTGCGATGAACATTGGGATACATGTGTCTCTTTCAATTCTGGTTTCCTCGGTGTGTATGCCCAGAAGTGGGGTTGCTGGGTCATAAGGTAGTTCTATTTGCAATTTTTTAAGGAATCTCCACACTGTTCTCCATAGTGGCTGTACTAGTTTGCATTCCCACCAACAGTGTAGGAGGGTTGCCTTTTCTCCACACCCTCTCCAGCATTTATTGCTTGCAGATTTTTGGATCGCAGCCATTCTGACTGGTGTGAAGTGGTACCTCATTGTGGTTTTGATTTGCATTTCTCTAATAATGAGTGATGTTGAGCATCTTTTCATGTGTTTGTTAGCCATCCGTATGTCTTCTTTGGAGAAATGTCTATTTAGTTCTTTGGCCCATTTTTTGATAGGGTCGTTTATTTTTCTGGAGTTGAGCTGCAGAAGTTGCTTGTATATTTTTGAGATTAGTTGTTTGTCAGTTGCTTCATTTGCTATTATTTTCTCCCATTCAGAAGGCTGTCTTTTCACCTTGCTTATATTTTCCTTTGTTGTGCAGAAGCTTTTAATTTTAATTAGATCCCATTTGTTTATTTTTGCTTTTATTTCCAGCATTCTGGGAGGTGGATCATAGAGGATCCTGCTGTGATTTATGTCTGAGAGTGTTTTGCCTATGTTCTCCTCTAGGAGTTTTATAGTTTCTGATCTTACATTTAGATCTTTAATCCATTTTGAGTTTATTTTTGTGTGCGGTGTTAGAAAGTGATCTAGTTTCATTCTTTTACAAGTGGTTGACCAGTGTTCCCAGCACCACTTGTTAAAGAGATTGTCTTTACTCCATTGTATATTCTTGCCTCCTTTGTCAAAGATAAGGTGTCCATATGTGTGTGGATTTATCTCTGGGCTTTCTAAGCATGCACTATTCTTTAAACTGTGTCTTATTAATAAACAAAAGCAAATGCATCCAAATGAACCAAGTGTGTTAATATTCAATTAGGCTGATGTATCTGTACTTTAGTAATGCTTTAGTAATTACAATTTTAAAAATCTGTCTGTATAAACAACAAATATTACCAAAGATCAAAGAAACAACTGAGAAAAATCAGCTAGTTGAAAGAACATTAAAATCTAATCAAAACTCCTTATTTGACAGGTGCAAACACTGAAGCTCAAAGAACATGGGCTCGTGACAAGAGACCAAAAAGGAATGAGTGTCTTGGCTTTCACCCAGGCTGTCTTCATCAAGTAATAGATTATCAGTAACTACTAGGTAGGTGAGAGCTATGCTAAGGATATCAAAATGATCCTGCACTCAAATACCCAGTTTAGAGGGTGAGCTTATTTACAAACAAGTAAGGTAAAGTGTGATAATCGATTTATGTATGTAAATTATTTTATGTTTGAAGCACCACTTTAAATAAGTGTCAGTTTTGAAACAAAAGGGAAGGGGAACAACATTTAAAAGAATGAAACAGCCCAAAGACACGACATAAACTGATTAGAACCAAATAGGTCCAAGATGGTGGACATTCAACCTCCACTAGACCTTGCGCTCAGCATATGCCCACTGTAACATATCAGCACACTAAATTACACACTCAAAGGCACTATGACAGTTCCAAGACTGACCATAAAAGTCAAAAAGTGGGCAGTGGCCCAATATCTGTAAATTATGAAACCCTTCCCAAAAATACTCCTCCCACTCATTAGCCTATGAAATTAGGCACCTCTAAACAAACAGAAGCAGAAGATATTAAGAAGAGATGGCAAGAATACACAGAAGAACTGTACAAAAAAAGATCTTCATGACCCAGATGATCACGATGGTGTGATCACTCATCTAGAGCCAGACATCCTGGAATATGAAGTCAAGAGGGCCTTAGAAAGCATCACTACAGACAAAGCTATTGGAGGTGATGGAATTCCAATAGAGCTATTTCAAATCCTGAAACATGATGCTGTGAAAGTGCTGCCCTCAATATGCCAGCAAATTTGGAAAACTCAGCACTGGCCACAGGACTGGAAAAGGTCAGTTTTCATTCCAATCCCAAAGAAAGGCAATGCCAAATAATGCTCAAACTACCTCACAATTGCACTCATCTCACATGCTAGTAAAGTAATGCTCAAAATTCTCCAAGCCAGGCTTCAGCAATATGTGAACCATGAACTTCCTGATATTCAAGCTCATTTTAGAAAAGGCATAGGAACCAGAGATCAAACTGCCAACATCTGGTGGATCATGGAAAAAGCAAGAGAGTTCCAGAAGAACATCTATTTCTGCTTTATTGACTATGCCAAAGCCTTTGACTGTGTGGATCACAATAAACTGTGGAAAATTCTGAAAGTGATGGGAATGCCAGACCACCTGACCTGCCACTTGAGAAATCTGTATGCAGGTCAGGAAGCAACAGTTAGAACTGGACATGGAACAACAGATTGGTTCCAAATAGGAAAAGGAGTACGTCAAGGCTGTATATTGTCACCCTGCTTATTTAATTTCTATGCAGAGTACATCATGAGAAACGCAGGACTGGAAGAAACACAAGCTGGAATCAAGATTGCTGGGAGAAATACCAATAACCTCAAATATGCAGATGACACCACCCTTATGACAGAAAGTGAAGAGGAACTAAACAGCCTCTTGAGGAAAGTGAAAGAGGAAAGTGAAAAATTTGGCTTAAAGCTCAACATTCAGAAAACTAAGATCATAGCATCTGGTCCCACCACTTCATGGGAAATAGATGGGGAAACAGTGGAAACAGTGTCAGACTTCATTTTGGGGGGCTCCAAAATCACTGCAGATGGTGACTGCAGCCATGAAATTAAAAGCCGCTTACTCCTTGGAAGAAAAGTTATGATCAACCCACATTGGATATTGAAAAGCGGAGACATTACTTTGCCGACTAAGGTCCGTCTAGTCAAGGCTATAGTTTTTCCGGTGGTCATGTATGGATGTGAGAGTTGGACTGTGAAGAAAGCTGAGTGCCAAAGAATTGATGCATTTGAACTGTGGTGTTGGAGAAGACTCTTGAGAGTCCCTTGGACTGCAAGAAAATCCAACCAGTCCATTCTGAAGGAGATCAGCCCTGGGATTTCTTTGGAAGGATGATGCTAAAGCTGAAACTCCAGTACCTTGGCCACCTCATGTGAAGAGTTGACTCATTGGAAAAGACTCTGATGCTGGGAGGGATTGTTGGCAGGAGAAGAAAGGGACAACAGAGGATGACATGGCTGAATGGTATCACTGACTCGATGGACACAAGTCTGAGTAAATTCTGGGAGTTGGTTATGGACACGGAGGCCTGGCGTGCTGCGATTCATGGGGTCACAAAGAGTCAGACGTGACTGAGCAACTGAACTGAACTGAACTGACACAAACTGACCTACACCAGATTGCTAGGTGCCCAACATTCTACTGGAGATCACTGTAGAAATAACTCCAGAAAGAATGAAGGGATGGAGCCAAAGCATAAACAATACCCAGCTGTGGACGTGACTGATGATACAAGCAAAGTCCAATGCTGTAAATAGCAATACTGCATAGGAACCTGGAATGTTAGGTCCATGAATCAAGGCAAATTGGAAGTAATCAAACAGGAGATGGCAAGACTGAATATCAACATTCTAGGAATCAGCAAATTAAAATGGACTGGAATGGGTGAATTTAACTCAGATGACCATTATATCTACTACTGTGGGCAGGAATCCCTTAGAAGAAATGGAGTAGCCATCCAGGTCAATGAAAGAGTCCGAAATGCAGTACTTGGATGCAATTACAAAAATGACAGAATGATCTCTGTTCGTTCCAAGGCAAACAATTCAATATCACAGTAATCCAAGTTTATGTCCCATCCAGTAATGCTGAAGAAGCTGTAGCTGAATGGTTCTATGAAGACCTACAACCTTTTAGAACTAACACCCCCAAAAGATGTCCTTTTCATTATAGGGGATTGGAATGTAAAAGTAGAAAGTAAAGAAACACCTGGGGTAACAGGAAAATTTGGCCTTGGAATACGGAATGAAACAGGGCAAAGGCTAATAGAGTTTTGCCAAGAGAACGCATGGAGAAGGCAATGGCACCCCACTCCAGTACTCTTGACTGGAAAACCCCATGGACAGTGGTGCCTGGTAGGCTGCAGTCCATGGGGTTGCTAAGAGTCAGAAACCACTGAGCGACTTCACTTTCACTTTTCACTTTCATGCATTGGGGAAGGAAATGGCAACCCACTCCAGTGTTCTTGCCTGGAGAATGCCAGGGACAGGGGAGCCTGGTGAGCTGCCATCTACGGGCTTGCACAGAGTCGGGCACGACTGAAGCAAATTAGCAGCAGCAGCAGCAGTAGCAAGAGAATGCACTGGTCATAGCAAACACTCACTTCCAACAACACAAGAGAAGACTCTATACATGGACATCAACAGATGGTCAACACCGAAATTTGATTAATTATATTCTTTGCAGCCAGAGATGGAGAAGCTCTATACAGTCAACAAAAACAAGACTGGGAGCTTACAGATCATGAACTCCTTATAGCCAAATTCAGATTTAAATTGAAGAAAGTAGGGAAAACCACTAGACCATTCAGGTATGACCTAAATCAAATCCCGTATTATACAGTGGAAGTGAGAAATAGATTTAAGGGACTAGATCTTATAGAGAGAGTGCCTGATGAACTATGGAAGGAGGTTCCTGACATTGTACAGGAGACAGGGATCAAGACCATCCCCATGGAAAAGAAATGCAAAAAAGCAAAATGGCTGTCTGGGGAGGCCTTACAAATAGCTATGAGAAGAAGAGAGGTGAAAAGCAAAGGAGAAAAGGAAAGATATAAGCATCTGAATGCAGAGTTCCAAAGAATAGCAAGAAGAGATAAGAAAGACTTCTTCAGCCATCAATGCAAAGAAATAGAGGAAAACAACAGAGTGGGAAAGACTAGAGATCTCTTCAAGAAAACTAGAGATACCAAGGGAACATTTCATGCAAGGATGGGCTCAATAAAGGACAGAAATGGTAGGGACCTAACAGAAGCAGAAGATATTAAGAAGAGGTGGCAAGAATACACGGAAGAACTGTACAAAAAAGATGTTCACAACCAAGATAATCACGATGGTGTGATCACTCACCTAGAGCCAGACATCCTGGAATGTGAAGTCAAGTGGGCCTTAGAAAGCATCACTATGAACAAAGCTAATGGAGGTGATGGAATTCCAGTTGAGCTGTTTCAAATCCTGAAAGATGATGCTGTGAAAGTGCTGCACTCAATATGCCAGCAAATTTGGAAAACTCAGCAGTGGCCGCAGGACTGGAAAAGGTCAGTTTTCATTCCAATCCCAAAGAAAGGCAATGCCAAAGAATGTTCAAACTACTGCACAATTGCACTCATCTCACATGGTAGTAAAATAACGCTCAAAATTCTCCAAGCCAGGCTTTAGCAATATGTGAACCATGAAATTCCAGATGTTTAAGCTAGTTTTAGAAAAGGCAGAGGAACCAGAGATCAAAATGACAACATCTGGTGGATCATGGAAAAAGCAAGAGAGTTCCAGTAAAACATCAATTTCTGCTTTATTGACTATGCCAAAGCCTTTGACTGTGTGGATCACAATAAACTGTGGAAAATTCTGAAAGAGATGGGAATACCAGACCACCTGACCTGACTCTTGAGTAACCTATATGCAGGTCAGGAAGCAACAGTTAGAACTGGACATGGAACAACAGATTGGTTCCAAATAGGAAAAGGAGTATGTCAAGGCTGTAGATTGTCACCCTGCTTATTTAACTTATATGCAGAGTACATCATGAGAAATGCTGGGGTGGAAGAAGCACAAGGTGGAATCAAGATTGCCGGGAGAAATATCAATAACCTCAGCTTCGCAGATAACACCACCCTTATGGAAGAAAGTGAAGAGAAACTAAAAAGCCTCTTGATAAAAGTGAAAGAGGAGAGTGAAAAAGTTGGCTAAAAGCTCATCATTCAGAAAACTAAGATCATGGCATCTGGTCCCACCACTTCATGGGAAATAGATGGGGAAACAGTGGAAACTGTCATACTTTATTTTGGGGGGCTCCAAAATCACTGCAGATGGTGACTGCAGCCATGAAATTTAAAGATGCTTACTCCTTGGAAGAAAAGTTATGACCAACCTAGATGGCATATTCAAAAGCAGAGACATTACTTTGCCAACAAAGGTCCATTTAGCCTAGGCTATGTTTTTCCGGTGGTCATGTACGGATGTGAGAGTTGGACTGTAAAGAAAGCTGAGCACCAAAGATGCTTTGTAACTGTGGTGTAGGAGAAGGCTCTTGACAATCCCTTGGACTGCAAGGAGATCTAACCAGTCCATTCTAAAGGAGATCACTCCTGCATGTTCTTTGGAAGGACTGATGCTAAAGCTGAAACTCCAATAATTTGGCAAACTCATGCGAAGACTTGACTCATTGGAAAAGACTCTGATGCTGGGAGGGATTTGGGGTAGGAGGAGAAGGGGACGACAGAGGATGAGACAGCTGGATGGCATCACCGACTCGATGGACATGAGTTTGGGTGAACTCCAGGATTTGGTGATGGACAGGGAGTCCTGGTGTGCTGCGATTCATGGGGTCGCAAAGAGTTGAACACAGCTGAGTGACTGAACTGAACTGAAACAAACTGACCACGCTGTATCCTGGTGCAACTCTCATCTTCTGAGATGGTGCACAGTCTTCTGAGTAGTGTGTTTCTCTCTAAATAAATCCACTTCTTACCTATCTCTTTGTTTCTCACTGAATTCTTTCATGATGAGACATCAAGAACCTGAGATTCATTAAGTACTGAGACCAGGTTTGGGATCTCAGTTCAGAGATCGTAGGTACAAGTCCCTATCTGAGTTGTGCAATTTCAGTCTCATCTAGACAATGTAGATGATATCTTAGATATCTTCACAGAAGCATTTTCAATACAATTGTGTCCAAAGGAAGGAAGAATCAGTAACTGACAATGAACAGACTTTAATAGGAGCAGCACAATGTGAAAGGCCAAGCTCAGCCAGCAACAGCCATACTCAAAAAATGCTAGTTTATAATGTTCACATGATGGAAGCTAAGATGGAGTTTGAATGGGGACCAAACAATGAAGGTTCTTGAGTGTTATGAAGAAGTTTGTCCTTTATTTTGTACACAGTGGAAAGTCACAAGACGTATGCACAGGAGAATAGGTGATTGGTCTTGTAATTAAAAAAATAAACAAAAAGCTGGACTTCCCTGGTGGTTCAGTGGTTAAGAATCTGCCTGCCCACGTGGGAGACAGGGGTTCAGTTGCTGCTGGTCCAGGAAGATCCCACATGCCACAGAGAAACTAAGCCCGTATGCCCCAAGCACTGAGGCCCATGCTCCCCAACACGAGAATCCATCGCAATGAGAAGCCTGCTGCATACCACAACTAGAGGAAGTCTGTGTGCAGCAACAAAGGCTCAGTACAGCCAGAAACAAATTTGTTCAAAGGTTCAGAAACAGAATGGGAGGGTGTGTGTTTAAAGACACATTAGAACATGCTATCTAGTTATGAATAAGTAGCTGAAAGTAGTCCTTTATCAAAGGGATAATCATGCTATTTAAGACACAAACTGGGGGAAGAAAGCTAACCAATTGTTAGTATAAATGAGGGGAGGGATAATCACAGTTTTATGCAGACTAATTGGTGAACAACAGGTAGAACACAGTAGGAGTTTGTTCAGACAGAAAGTGCATATGTTAATGCTGTATAGGTTGTATTTGAAATTTCTTGGCCACATGCATTTAGGTGAGCCTGATAGGGAGTATAGACATTTAGAACAAAGGAGAGAGGACTGAGCTCCAGGCATATATTGGGAAGCAGTTAGGATATAAATAGAGACCAAAAAAAAAAACCTTGCAGAAAGGAAAATGGAAAGGAGAGAGGAAAGGCAAAAAGAGACAGAAGAGGAACTAGCCACATATTAAAAGATTTTTTTTTAATTATTTTCTATTACAGAGTAGGAAAACTTCAATTTAATTGAAATTCAGTTTTATTAAAATCTGCAACATGTTTCTAAAGTTAAAATGTATGGTTAAATCTGTCATCCTGCCTTTTGACTAAACTCTGGAGCTAACAAAGGGGAAAATTATGGTATCATGTTAAGTATCTGGAAAACATGAAAATTAAATGAGTATCATATTTCAATGTAGGCTTACATATTTTAATTTTTAATTAAACTTATTTAGAGTAATGCTCATTTGCTATTTCTTTCAAGAAACATCCTTACAGAATATCAGGAAATACTTTTTATTAAAACAAAACAAAAAATACTTGTTAGAAACAGAAGATGGTTAATATTGGAATGTCTTAAGCAGTTCACCACCTAACAAATAATAATACATTTATTTTCATCAAAGTGCAGTCTTTTATTTCTTGTCATTTGCTACAATTATCTTTTTCGTTAGGGTTCATGTCAAAAACTCATTAAAATGCATGAACAAATATACCAAGCCTGTCATATCAGATATTTTCTTCTCCATGAGTGCCCTAAATGAATAACTTCAAGGAGAATAAGTTTGTGTCATAGTTTGCATTATATGTCCATAAATATTCCCAGGGTTTTTTTTTTTTTTAATCTTTTCTATTTCTAGACCATAATATAATTGAATTCACAAATAAAATCCAATCTATTTCCAATGGAAACATTTGCTTAACTTCTCTCTGTAAATTTCTCTCAGCATACAAATAATCATCTTTCCCATGCTCATCTTCTGAGGAATTCTTACAAAATTAATCTGAAAGCTACAGACAGAATGAAATTAGAGTGATTGCCTAATACTCAGTATTACTGTTGCTATTTAGTCGCTAAGTCGGGTCTGACTCTTTGTGACCCCCTGGGCTGTAGCCCTCCAGGTTCCTCTGTCCATAGGATTTCCCAACCAATAATACTAGAATGGGTTGCTATTTCTTACTTGAGGGGATCTTCCAAACCAAAGGAGTGAACCCATGTCTCCTGCATTGGCAGAAAGATTCTTCACTGTTGAGCCATCAGGGAAGCCCACTCATTGGTTAAAATAAAATGATGATAACAGCAATATTTACTTTGGAAACTACTGAAATTCATAGCAGAGGAAAATGGGGTTTTGACCCGTGATTCTAAACATAGTGTCACATCTTATAGCATCTTATAGACACATTCCTCCTCCTTTCAAGATCAACTCATGCAGAGTCTATGATGGAGCCAAGAGATATGATTTTATTTATCTAAACGTGCCACTTTTCCACTAGGTTTAAGCAAAATGAGAAAAGAAAATGTATAATTTGCTTTTTATGCACTGCAGTCTTCCTAACAGGCTTTCCTAGTGGCTCAGTGCTAAAGAATCTGCTGGTCAATGCAGGAGACGTGTGTCTGATCCCTGGGTCTGGAAGATCCCTGGAGAAGGAAATGGCAACCCGCTCCATTATTTTTGTCTGGGAAACCCGATGGACAGAGGAGCCTGGTGGACTCCAGTCCTTGGGGTCACAAAAGTGTTAGACACAAATAAGCTACTAAACAAGTCTTCCAATAACCTCAGAAATGCAGATGACACCACCTTTATGCCAGAAAGCAAACAGGAAAAAGAAAAAAAAAGAAGAACCTCTTGATTAGAGTGAAAAGGTTGACTTTAACTCAGCATTCAAAACACAAAGATCATGGTATCCAGTCCCATCACTTCATGGCTAATAATAGATACGGAAACAATGGGAACAGTGACAGACTTTATTTTCTTGGTCTCCAAAATCATTGTGGATGGTGACTGCAGCTTTGAAGAATTGGCGCTTTCTAACTGTGGTGTTGGAGAAGACTCTTGAGAGTCCCTTGGACTGCAAGGACATCAAACCAGTCAATCATAAAGGAAATCAATCCTGAATATTCTTTGGAAGGACTGATGCTGAAGCTGCAGCTCCAATACTTTGGCCACCTGATGCAAAGAGCCAATTCATCAGAAAAGACCCTGATGCTGGAAAAGATTGAAGGCAAGAGAAGAGGACAATGGAGGTTGAGATGGTTGGATGGCCTCACCAACTCAATGGACCATGAGTTTGAGAAAATTCTGTAAGATGGTGAAGGACAGGGAAGCCTGTCATGCTGCAGTCCATCGGGTCACAAAGAGTCAGATGTGCCTGAGCAACTGAACAACAGTAAGTCTCCCCATCACCTGAAAATCAGTACTTCTGCACATGTCACTGCGATCACACCCCCTCGTGGAAGGAATATAGGGATCCATGAACTGCTACTCAGCTTGGGGCCCTGGGAAATCCATCATCTCTCTGGGTCACAGTTACCACAGTTTCAAGCAAGAAGACTGGATTTTTTAAAATAGGAAAGTATCTCCCTATACTCAGAAATTTAATTATGACTTCAGTTATGAATTCTTGGTTAGTGAAAATTTTAGTAGACAAATTTAAGGAAAATTATCATCTGAATTTCTAAATGTCTTTCTCTGTAGGAAACAAAGTCTATGAAGTCAAGAGTCAGGGGAGAAAAATATCCATTAATAAAGGAAAATAAGCATATAATTTATTCCACAATTCTAATTTTTGTCTTATTTTTGAAGCTTAGAAACTACAGAAAAATAGACCACAAATATCACACTTCATGCTAGTACCTAAAGTCACTGTTTAAAAGTTTTGCCTACAACTTGTATCACTGAAAATGATAATTTAAAAAAAAAAAAAAAGAGCTCATAAAAATAGCAAAGAAAAAAAAGTAACTCAATTCTGTAACCCAAATGTGCAGGAGGTAAATACAGCACGGGTGTGCATACATTCAGAATATATTCAAGTGTCCATTACATTTATGATAAAATACTTACCCTTGCTAAAATTTTTAACTTGCTGCTGCTGCTGCTGCTGCTGTTGCTGCCACTGCTGCTGCGTCGCTTCAGTCACGTCCGACTCTGTGCGACCCCACAGATGGCAGCCCACCAGGCACCCCCGTCCCTGGGATTCTCCAGGCAAGAACACTGGAGTGGGTTGCCATTTCCTTCTCCAATGCATGAAAGTGAAAAGTGAAAGTGAAGTCTCTCAGTCATGTCTGACTCTTAGCAACCCCACGGACTGCAGCCTACCAGGCTCCTCCATCCATGGGATTTTCCAGGCAAGAGTACTGGAGTGGGGTGCCATTGCCTTCTCCATTTAACCTTGCTACAGTATGACAAACGTTAAATGAAACACCCTGAGGCCATTATCTCCTGTCAGATTAGCACAAATGCATGCATTTGACAAAACACATAATTGGGTAAATCTGTGACTAGGCATCATTCTCAAAGAGAGCTAGAGGAGTTGCAAAGTGGTGCAGTCTCTAAGCAGAGGAGTTTGGCAATATCTAGCAAAATTAACACATATTGACTCTTAGATCTGGAACTCCTGACGTGGAGCAGGACCCAGTGGTCCTTCACCCCTCCCTCCATGACCTCTGCCTGCCTTTTGTCTGTGGGAAAAACTTTAGCCAAAAAATAAATTTAATTAGAGAAGTGAGAACATGCAAAAACAAAGGAAAAAAAAATCAAAGGAGACCAAATAATAATAACTGAATTATTAAGCATAGTTAAAACACACACACACACACACACACACACACACACACACACCTTTAGTTACTTCTTCAGTTCAGTCGCTCAGTCGTGTCCAACTCTTTGCGACCCCATGAATCGCAGCACGCCAGGCCTCCCTGTCCATCACCAAATCCCAGAGTTCACTCAGACTCACGTCCATCGAGTCAGTGATGCCATCCAGCCATCTCATTCTCGGTCGTCCCCTTCTCCTCCTGCCCCCAATCCCTCCCAGCAT
Organism: Ovis aries; assembly: GCF_016772045.2. Lineage (NCBI taxonomy): Eukaryota > Metazoa > Chordata > Mammalia > Artiodactyla > Bovidae > Ovis > Ovis aries. Next base: position 110,257,462 of record NC_056057.1, read on the forward strand.
CAGAGTCTTTTCCAATGAGTCAACTCTTCACATGAGGTGGCCAAAGTACTGGAGTTTCAGCTTTGGCATCATTCCTTCCAAAGAAATCCCAGAGCTGATCTCCTTTAGAATGGACTGGTTGGATCTCCTTGCAGTCCAAGGGACTCTCAAGAGTCTTCTCCAACACCACAGTTCAAAAGCATCAATTCTTCGGTGCTCAGCCTTCTTCACAGTCCGACTCTCACATCCATACATGACCACTGGAAAAACCATAGCCTTGACTAGACGGACCTTTGTTGGCAAAGTAATGTCTCTGCTTTTGAATATGCCATCTAGGTTGGTCATAACTTTTCTTCCAAGGAGTAAGCATCTTTTAATTCCATGGCTGCAGTCACCATCTGCAGTGATTTTCTTAGGTACTATAAAAAAGACATTCTGAGCTATATCCTGTGAGCTGTCTTATAGATATGGAAACAGTCACCAGGTGGAGAAATTAACTATGGATCACCAGTCTGTAGCCATGACACAAGCTGCCACAATTCTGAGAACTGGCCTTAAAGAAATGGGAAAAAAAAATCGACCCTGAACTTAAGATTAACTGTATCTAAAACAATCAAATGATACTGATCAGACCACCTCCAATGATCAGTTTCAAGATGAGTATCAGAGCCACGGTGCTGCTTCTGCATGTAGCCCCGTCCCTCTGTCTATAAGAGCTCTTGCCCCCTAATTATTTGGGGAGTCAGCCTTTGGGCAGATGTCTGCCCTCCCCGATCCCCTGACAGTTGCCGGCAACAAAAATAGAGCCAACTTTCCACCAACCTAGCTTCTTTAATGGCTTTTGAGCAGTGAGCCGCCAGACTCCACTTTTGGCAACACTCCGATTCATCTACCCTAAAGATACACTGGTAAAATCATAAAACGTCACATGCATGGACTATTTATTCATTGTGGCAGTGTTTGTACTCCCCAAAGTGAGAAGCAACCCAAAGTCTATCAATAGAAAATTAATTGAACATGTTTGTAAATTGTATAATACAAAATAAAACCACTACCATGCAGATTTCAAAATGAATGAAATATATCTCTCTATAGAGCTAAAGAGATAACTCTACATTGTATTGTTCATTTAAAAAAAGCAAAGTGGAGAGATTTCCACTTTGTGGTCCAGCATAAAAGGAGCTTAGAAGTTACCAGCATGAGTTAAGAGTAAGTGCTGAACAAACTGGAAAGCCATCAGCTCTTGCTAGAACTGTAAGAGGAGTGAGATCTTTCAGTTAAACACTTCTCCCCAAATTGGAGAGACGGGCAAATACAGAGAAGGATACTTTACCAGAACAGACACTCACAGAGCTGAAACATCTCAAGAAGCAGTGCCAAGCCAGGAGAGCAGGCATCTCTGAAAGGACACGGTGCTGGAGGCTCAGTGTAGAGAAGCGTGAGTCATAAAAACTCTAGGGGAGTCGGTCATCCTCGGGTTCTACCAGGCTCTCACAGTAACTGAGAAAAATCCACTTGTGCTTCCGGCAGGAGGAAGGGAAAATGAACGACTTTGAAATACACCAGAGCATTTTCTTCTTCTCAACACAGCCTGTCCTCTGGAGAAACTAACCAAAGCCTAACCTGCTGGGGTTTTGTTAGAGCCTCAGTGAGTGGCAGGGAGGGAAATACCCAATCTCAGCTGTCAAGATTTCTAGAAGAAAGGTAAACACCAAACTATAGCCCAGGTTGCCAACCTGTCCCACCTGAGCAGGGAGAAAAAATGAGAAACCTTTGTGAAGTTCAGAGACCAGAGAATAAGCCACTGAAAGACTAAGACCTAATCACAGGACCACAGGATGCTCCCTCCAGCACCTCATCGTATTACTAACAGCCTTTTTTATGTTTGTTTAATCCAGTACATCAGGCCTGGCTACCAAAATTACACATTAGACATAAACAGCAAAAGATAGAGCTTGAATTGCCAAAGTAAAAATCAGAACCAGACACACATATGGCAAGAAGCTGGAATATAAAAGTTTGATTAAGATGCTAACAGTGCTGATGGGAAAAAAAAAAAAAAAAACAGCTTGAAAGAATAGGTGAGCAGTGTAAGCCACACATTTAAATCTTAAGAATGAAAAGTTAAAAGCAATGCTGCAGACAAAAAATACTGTTAACAGTAATCAAGAATGTCTATATTGGGCTTATTATTTCACTGGCTACAACTAAGGAAAGAATCTTTGAGTCTGAGGATATCTCAACAGAAATTCTCAAAGCTAAAAAACAAAACAAAACAAACGTCTGAAAGAAATAAATTCCCAGAATATCCCAAAACTGTGGGACAAGTACAAAAGTATAATTGGTAATACCAAACAAAGAAAGAGAAAAAGAAACAGAAGAAATATTTGAAATAATAATGACTGAGAATTTCCAGAAATTAATGTCAGGCACAAAAGTACAGATCCCGGAAAGGACAACAGAAGGCAAATAAACAGACAAATAGTTCGAAGGAATAAAATGCAGATCCCCAAAATAGACCTCCATAAATATAATCGACTGATATTTGACAAAGCAAAGGGAACAATAGAGCAAAGGAAGTTTCTTCAACAAGTTCCAAAACTGGACGTCCACATCCAAAGAAATGAATCTAGATACAGACCTTATATCCTGCACAAAATAATTCAAAGTTGACCACAGACCTAAATGTAAAATGCAAAATTATGAAATTTCTAAAAGATAACATAGGAGAAAACCTATAAGACCTATATGGCAATGGCTTCTTAGAAATGACACCAAAACACAATTCATGAAGGAAAGAATGGATATGCTGGGTTTCATTAAAGTCAAATAAAAATTAAAAATACTGTCAAGAAAATGAAAAAAACAAGTCACAGGCTGGAAGAAAAGATGAAAAGATTGGTAAAAGACACATCTGATAAATGAATGCAATCAAAAACATTCTTAACACTCAACAATAAGCAAGCAAATCAAAATTCAACAATAAAAATTTAAAAATGAATAAATAAAAATAAAATTCAATTAAAAAGTGGGTCAAAGAGTTTGCTGGACACTTCCCCAGAGACACACAGAAGGCAAATAGGTACATGGAATGATGATCCATATCGTATATCATGAGGGAAATGAGAACTGTAACATCAAGGTGACACCACTAACACCCTTCCCCATGGTTAATGTGCAGAACATTGACAGCAGAAAGTCCTGGCCAGAATGTGGGGCATCAGGAACTCTCAGTTATGGTGGCAAGAATGCAAAATGGTACAGTCACTTTGAAAAAACAGTTTGGCTGTATCTAACCTAACTAAACCTATACTATATAATCCAGTAATTGTATTCCTTGGTATTTACTGTAAGAAGCAGAATGCCACTTAAAATCCCTTTACAAGGACGTTTATAGCAGCTAGATAATGGTCAAACTTGGAAGTAATCAAGATGTCTTTCAGTAGGTGAATGGTTAAAAAAAAAAAACAAAACTGTGGTACAACCAGATAATGGAATATTATTTAGCACTAAAAAGAAATGAGCTATTAAATCATGAAAAGCATGGAGGAAACTTAAATGCATATTCAGTTCATTCACATCCAACTCTTTGCGACTCCATGGACTGCAGTATGACAGGTTTCCCTGTCCTTCACCAACTCCTGGAGCTTGCTCAAACTCATGTCCATCAAGCCAGTTATGCCATCCAACCATCTCATCTTCCTTTGTCCCCTTCTCCTCCTGCCTTCAATCTTTCCCAGCATCAGGGTCTTCTCTCAGGAGTCAGTTCTTCGCATCAGGTGGTCAAAGTATTACAGTTTCAGCTTCAACATCAGTCCTTTCAATGAATATTTAGGACTGATTTCCTTTAGGATTGACTGGTTAAATGAATATTGCTAAGTGAAAGAAGCCAATGAACACTCTACATAATGTATAATTTCAACTATATGATATCCTCGAAAAAAAGAACTATGGACACAGTAAAAATATCAGTGACTCTCTCAGGTTGGGAGAAAGGGAGAGATGAATTGAATGAACCGCAGAGTATGGACTTTGAATGGTCTGATGTGACAAGTAGGTTCACCAGTTTGTAGGATTTTACCACTCAGGAGGGGCATGTTGATAATGATGAGACTACATATATGACAGGAAATCTTCATCTGCTTAATACTGTTGTGTTCATAAAACTGCCTTAAAATATAAAAGCAATTAAACACAATAATACACAAAGCCAAAGGAGGAAATTTTCATTGTGGTAAAATAAAACAATGATAGCTTAAAACAAAATTAATTTTAAATAATGATTGTTTATTGAGAAGTGGGAGAAAACAGAGTGGTATATACAGGGATGGAAATCATACTTCTTTTAATGTATTAGTTCCATCAACCTGAGTTTAAACTTTAGGTAAATTAGGTAAATATGAAACTCAAATTAAATAAGCAATCCCTAAAAAATTAGAGTAATATAAAGAATTGATTTGTATTAATATAATGAACTAATTTCCTTTGCATTGATTGCTGAAGAAGGCTTTCTTATCACTTCTTGCTATTCTTTGGAATTCTGCATTCAGATGCTTATATCTTTCCTTTCTCCTTTGATTTTTGCTTCTCTTCTTTTCACAGCTATTTGTAAGGCCTTCCCAGACAGCCATTTTGCTTTTTTGCATTTTTTTCCATGGGGATGGACTTCATCCCTGTCTCCTGTACAATGTCAGGAACCTCATTCCATAGTTCATCAGGCACTCTATCTATCAGATCTAGGCCCTTAAATCTATTTCTCACTTCCACTGTATAATCATAAGGGATTTGATTTAGGTCATACCTGAATGGTCTAGCAGTTTTCCCTACATTCTTCAATTTAAGTCTGAATAAGAAGTACATGATCTGAGCCACAGTCAGCTCCTGGTCTTGTTTTTGTTGACTGTATAGAGTTTCTCCATCTTGGCTGCAAAGAATACAATCAATCTGATTTCGGTGTTGACCATCTGGTGATGTCCATGTGTAGAGCCTTCTCTTGTGTTGTTGGAAGAGGGTGTTTGCTATGACCAGTGCATTTTCTTGGCAAAACTCTATTAGTCTCTGCCCTGCTTCATTCCGCATTCCAAGGCCAAATTTGCCTGTTACCCCAGGTGTTTGTTGACTTCCTACTTTTGCATTCCAGTCCCCTATAATGAAAAGGACATCTTTTTGGGGTGTTAGTTCTAAAAGGTCTTGTAGGTCTTCATAGAACCGTTCAGCTTCAGCTTCATCAGGGTTACCAGTTGGGGCATAGACTTGGATAACTGTGATATTGAATGGTTTGCCTTGGAGACGAACAGAGATCATCTGTCATTTTTGTAATTGCATCAAGTACTGCATTTTGGACTCTTTTGTTGATCACGATGGCTACTCCATTTCTTCTGAGGGATTCCCGCCCACAGTAGTAGATAAAATGGTCATCTGAGGTAAATTCACCCATTCCAGTCCATTTTAGTTCGCTGATTCCTAGAATGTCGACATTCACTCTTGCCATCTCCTGTTTGGCCACTTCCAATTTGCCTTGATTCATGGACCTGACGTTCCAGAATCCTATGCAATATTGCTCTTCACAGCATCAGACCTTGCTTGTATCACCAGGCACATCCACAACTAGATATTGCTTTTGCTTTGGCTCCATCCCTTCATTTCTTCTAGAGTTATTTCTCCACTGATCTCCAGTAGCATATTGGGCACCTACTGACCTGGGGAGTTCCTCTTTCAGTATCCTATCATTTTGCCTTTTCATACTGTTCATGGGGTTCTCAAGGAAAGAATACTGAAGTGGTTTGCCATTCCCTTCTCCAGTGGAGAACATTTTGTCATTCTGTCAGACATCCTCGAATGTGAAGTCAAGTGGGCCTTGGAAAGCATCACTACAAACAAGGCTAGTGGAGGTGATGACATTCCAGTTGTGTTATTTCAAATCCTGAAAGATGATGCTGTGAAAGTGCTGCACTCAATATGCCAACAAATTTGGAACACTCAGCAGTGGCCACAGGACTGGAAAAGGTCAGTTTTCATTCCAATCCCAAAGAAAGGCAATGCCAAAGAATGCTCAAACTACCACACAATTGTACTCATCTCACATGGTAGTAAAATAATGCTCAAAATTCTCCAAGCCTGGCTTCAGCAATACGCGAACCATGAACTTCCTGATGTTCAAGTCGGTTTTAGAAAAGGCAGAGGAACCAGTGATCAAATTGCCAATATCCGCTGGATCATGGAAAAAGCAAGAGAGTTCCAGAAAAACATCTATTTCTGCTTTATAAACTATGCCAAAGCCTTTGACTGGGCAGATCACAATAAACTGTGGAGAATTCTGAAAGAGATGGGAATACCAGACCACCTGACCTGCCTCTTGAGAAATCTGTATGCAGCTCAGGAAGCAACAGTTAGAACTGGACATGAAACAACAGACTTGTTCCAAATAGGAAAAGGAGTACGTCAAGGCTGTATATTGTCACCCTGCTTATTTAACTTCTACGCAGAGTACATCATGAGAAATGCTGGACTGGAAGAAACACAAGCTGAAATCAAGATTGCCAGGAGAAATCTCAATAACCTCAGATATGCAGATGACACCACCCTTAGGGCAGAAAGTGAAGAGGAACTAAAAAGCCTCTTGATAAAAGTGAAAGTGGAGAGTGAAAAAGTTGGCTTAAAGCTCAACATTCAGAAAACGAAGATCATGGCATCTGGTCTCATCACTTCATGGGAAATAGATGGAGAAACAGTGGAAACAGTGTTAGACTTTATATTTGGGGGGCTCCAAAATCACTGCAGATGGTGACTGCAGCCAGGAAATTAAAAGACACTTACTCCTTGGAAGAAAAGTTATGACCAAACTAGATGGCATATTCAAAAGCAGAGAGATTACTTTGCCGACAAAGGTCCATCTAGTTGAGGCTATGGTTTTTCTAGTGGTCATGTATGGATGTGAGAGTTGGACTGTGAAGAAGGCTGAGCACTGAAGAATTGATGCTTTTGAAGTGTGGTGTTGGAGAAGACTCTTGAGAGTCCCTTGGACTGCAAGGAGATCCAACCAGCCCATTCTGAAGGAGATTAGCCCTGGGATTTCTTTGGAAGGAATGATGGCTAAAGCTGAAACTCCAGTACTTTGGCCGCCTCATGCGAAGAGTTGACTCATTGGTAAAGACTTTGATGCTGGGAGGGATTGGGGGCAGGAGGAGAAGGGGACGACCGAGGATGAGATGGCTGGATGGCATCACTGACTCGACGGACGTGATTCTGAGTGGACTCCAGGAGATGGTGATGGACAGGGAGGCCTGGCGTGCTGCGATTCATGGGGTCACAAAGAGTCGGACACGACTGAGCAACTGAACTGAATTGAATGAACTAAAGATATAATCAAATAAAAATATTTCAAGTGAATTTAGAATTATTATTTTTACATCTCTAGTGAGATACCAACTAAAAAGTATAAGAACCCTAAATCATATTAAGATTATTTAGTTAGAACTCTAATTTGTATTGATATTGGTGTTATTAGTCTATAGCTGTTCGAACATATATCATAGAATGAAAATATGGGTAATTATGGAAATTGTTCCTAGGAGAATCTAGGATTTCTTCCTTGCAGAAAAGAGAGATTATTTAATTCAATATGATAAAATGAAGAGGATAAATTGTTAATCGTGCAATTTAGAATATGTATATACAGACATTCACAACAAATGTTCTTCAAATTTTCATAATAAAGTGTGAGGGGGAAAAAGGAAATTGTTTCTGCCTACAGTCATGAAAATATTGCTGTTTTCATCTGAGTTTGGTTTTGTTTTGTTTTTACATCTATATTCCTAAATTCATGTCGGAATTTCTTGAATTAATTTCTGTGTAAGATATAAAGGTATAAGGGTCTTCCTACATGGCCCCGTAATTTAAAATCCACCTGTCAATGCAGGAGACTCAAGAGATTTGGGTTTGATCCTTGGGTTGGGAAGATCCCTTGGACTAGAAATTGGCAAGCCACTCCAGTATTCTTGCCTGGAAAATCCAATGGACAGAGGAACCTGGAAAGCTGTAGTCCAGGGGGTTACAAAAAGTAAGACATGACTGAGTAAGCATAAAGTTTCAAGTTTTAGGGGTTTTTTTTCTTTTTCTTTTTTTTTTTAACCATACAGCTATCTAGTTAATCTGGCATCACTTATTGACACTGCCATTCATTCCCAACAAATTGCTATGGTGTCTTTGTGCTAAATCAGGTCTTCATACATGAGCAGATCTATGTTTGAAATCTTTATTCTATTCCATTCTGTGCCATAGAACTTTATTACTGTCCTTGTCTCAATAACATCTTGTCTTGATTGCTTTCACTTTATAACTCTTGAAATCTGATAATGTAAGTTTGCTAGGTTTTCTTTTTTTTCAAGACTGCCTTGATTTTATTAGGCCATTTGCATCTCCGAATTAATTTTAAAATTGGCCTGAGAACTCCACAAAAAGAATCTGCTGGGATTACAAGTGGAATAGTATGGACTCTATAAACTGAATTGTTTTGCAATATTAGCCAAAGTTACGTTATATCATAGTAAACATATTGAATATATATATAATATCTATTTTCTACTTTTATCCATGTGCCTCTGAGAGTTACTTTTAGATTATAAAAGTAAAGTACTTTGGCATTAATCACCTTGTCCAAGGTTATACACATAGCTGTGTAAAATAAGAATGATTGATAATTTCTTCATTCCCCAGAATATTACAATAAATTCCAGATCCCAGAAAGGATCGGGATTATACTTCATAGTCCTATTGAATATACAGATCTGAGTACTAACACTCTCTTAATTGAGTTGGAGACACTCTGAAATAAGTGGCTATACTACTATGGTTTTACCAACTTCAAAGAATTAGCCCAAGGTAAACTCACTTCAGATGGTGATTGCAGCCATGAAATTAAAAGACACTTACTCCTTGGAAGGAAAGTTATGACCAACCTAAATAGCATATTCAAAAGCAGAGACATTACTTTGCCAACAAAGATCTGTCTAGTCAAGGCTATGGTTTTTCCAGTGGTCATGTATGGATGTGAATGTTGGACTATAAAGAAATCTGAGTGCCGAAGAACTGATGCTTTTGAACCATGGTGTTGGAGAAGATTCTTGAGAGTCCTTTGGACTACAAGGAGATCCAACCAGTCCATCCTAAAGGAGATCGGTCCTGGGTGTTCATTGGAAGGACTGATGTTGAAGCTGAAACTCCAATCCTTTGGCCACCTGATGTGAAGAGCTGACTTATTGGAAAAGACTCTGGTGCTGGAAAAGATTGAGGGCAGGAGGGATAGAAGATGAGATGGTTGGATGGCATCACCAACTCGATGGACATGGATTTGAGTGGACTCTGGGAGTTGGTGATGGACAGGGAGGCCTGGCATGCTGCGGTTCATGGAGTCACAAAGAGTTGGACATGACTGAGCGACTGAACTGAACTGAACTTAATCATTCCAGTTACCAGCACTTGAATTTAAGCATTCTAATTTTGGATTCTAAATGTGAATATGTTCCTGCTTTCACTGAGGAGCAATAAAGATCCAGTTAGCTATGTGGAATTAGGATATCTCCATGGTGTATTGATAATAATCATGCTACATATTTGGAAAAAAGAAGGGGGTTCTAATGGCTCAACAAATTTTTTTTCTGTTAATTTCTCATTTTGAATCACATAATTTTATCCTAATATTTTTCATTTGTGTCCTTATTTCCTCATCTTACCTAATTTTTAAATCAACTTGTTTCTTTTGTCTCTGACCTTCTTTATTTTTGTACCTATTTATATTATGGATACACAAAAGTTTTAGTTTTTCTTCTTCCCTATATTTTTTTCTCTGTTTAATTTCTCCCTTAATGTTTCCCATTTTTCTTCTCATTATTTGATTTCATTTATAAGCAAATAACCACTTAAAATAATTCTGCAGTGAAAATCACAGAGAAAATAAATGTACATAAACATTCATTTTTCTGGGGGGAAAAAAGCAAAAGGCACCATATTAGACAATATTGTCTTAGTAAAAAGTGCTCTTATAAAAAATAAGTAGCCTTAATTTTGTATAATATGGTATAGCTTTAATTTTGTATAATATGATAATCAACTTATAAGATGTTCAATTTATTTTTAATGCCAAGAAGAAAAGTTTCATGCCAGGCTTTGACCTGCGATTGTGTACCAGGTACTGTTTCAAACCTATGCCTGTATTAGCTTATCCTGTCTTCATGACTCAGTGTAATACAGACATGTGTTTTTAAATGTGCTATAAACAGGAATTGTAACAGTCAACACACTTGAAATTGTGAGGAAAACAGATGGGATTGTATTAAATGAGAACCCAAAGCAGATGGAATGAAAGCAAAAAAAGAGGCAGATATACAAAAAACAAAAAGCAATTTCAGAGCAGGAGGAATACCTGGGATCTTTAGGTTAAAAATGAGAACGGATGAGACAGATGCTTCTCTCCCCTTAAAGATGACCAATAAACATATGAAAACAGGTCAGATTTTAGTTATAAGTGGAAAACCCTAAAGTACAACTACATGCCACTTCTCCCCTCTTAAATTGTTGGCACTGAAAACATGTTTGACAGTGTTAGGAAAACATGGGGGCTGGGAACACACATTCATTCTTAGAGCTAATGTAAATCAGCACAGACTTCAGAGAGCAGTTGTGTGATATGGATCTAAATTAAAGTGTCTAATGTCCTTTAGCTCAGCAAGTCTACTTCTTGATTTTAACCTTACAGATATACTTAAAGAAGTTTACAAAGACATGGACACAAGTTCATTACTGTGAATTATATATAATAGCAAAAAAAATGTATTATGAAATATCTACCACAAGGGAATAAAACAGTGGTAAAGCAGTTCAAAAAATGTGTTTCCTTGTAGATGACTCAAGTTTAATTGAGGAACGGTGTCAGTTCCAGATATCTACCCAGCTGTATTTTTGAGAAATTTATCTATGAAAATTTATGTAGTTTCTCATATACACAGATTCTGGGCACTGAAAAAGTAAAGTAATACATTTGGAGAGATTCTATTTTCTCTTGTTTTCTGAAATGACAGAACATGTTGTAACAATAACAAAAATGCTAAAAGCATATATTGAGTGGTGCCAGGTTGATGGTATGATTACCATTGTTAATTCATATAATCCTTTTATCATTCTTCTGTTGCTTGGTGCCTGTATTCTTAACTCCTCTATAAAGTAAGAAAAAGAGCCATTCAGTATAGCATCACTTTCACATTAATCAGATGGGCATGACTAGCTAGAGAAACAAAAGCAGATGGAACTGCAGGGGAAGAAATGTCGAAATCAGCAGAGATAAGAACAATCCTAGACACTCCACAGGCTCAGAATCTACAAATGATAAGGAGAGCTGGAGCCCTTCAGTCATCTTCCCGGAAGTAAATAAGCAAAAGACAGCTGAAGCAGAAAAGAAACAAGACTCAATTGTAGGAATCCCAGTTATAAGTATTAAATAATTATCAATATCAGTAAAAAAAAAAAAAAAAAAAAACAGCTTGTTAGAGATCCCTTGTGTAAAGTTTCAGTCCTTAATCATGTCCAACCTTGCATGAAATGTTCCGTTGATATCTCCAATTTTCATGAATAGATCTCTAGTCTTTCCCACTCTATTGTTTTCCTGTTTCTTTTCATCGTTCACTTAAGAAGGACTTCTTAGCTTTCTTTGATATTCTCTATAACTCTGCACTCAGTTTAGGTATATCTTACCTTTTCTCCTTGCCTTACACTTCTCTTCTTTCCTCAGTTATCTGTAAGGCCTCCTCAAACAACCACTTTGCCTTCTTGCATTTCTTTTCCTTTGGGATGGTTTTGGTCACTGCCTCCTATACAATGTTACAAACCTCTGGCTATAGTTCTTTAGGCACTCCATCTACCAGATCTAATCCCTTGAATCTGTTTATCACCTCCACTGTAAAATCATAAGTGATTTATTTAGGTCACATCTGAATGGCTTAGTGGTTTTCACTACTTTCTCCAATTTAAGCCTGATTTTATGGGAAGAACCTGATGATCTGAGCCACAAGCTCCAGACCTTGTTTTTGCTGACTGTATAGAGCTTCTCCATCTTTGGCTGTAAAGAATATAGTCAGTCTGATTTTGGTATTGACCATCTGGTGATGTTCACATGCAGAGTTCTCTCTTAGATTGATGGAAAAGGCATAGTGAAAAAGCTGACTCGAAACTCACATTAAAAAAACTAAGATCATGGCATACAGGCACATCATTTCATGGCAAATAGAAAGGGAAAAGGGGAAGCAGTAACAGGTATTTCTTGGACTCTAATATCACTGCTGGTAATGAACAGGGACACCTGACATGCAGCAGTCCATGGGGTTACAAATAGTCGGACATGACTGAGCGACTGACTTGAACTGAACTGAATACCACTGCAAATGATAACTGCAGCCCTGAAATTAAAAGACACCTGCTGCTTGGAAGGAAAGTGAAAGTGAAGTTGCTCAGTCATGTCCAACTCTTTGCGACCCCATGGACTGTAGCCTACCAGGCTCCTCCATCTATGGGATTTTCCAGGCAACAGAACTGGAGTGGGTTGCCATTTCCTTCTCCAGGGGATCTTCCCGACCCAGGGATCGAACCCTGGTCTCCTGCACTGTAGGCAGATGCTTTACCATCTGAGCCACCAGGGAAGTCTAACCTAGACAGCATATTAGAAAGTAGAGACATCACTTTGCCAGCAAAGGTCTGCAAAGTCAAAGCTATGTTTTTTTCTAGTAGTCATGTACAGATGTGAGAAAGCTGGTCCATAAAGGCTGAACACCAAAGGGTACTTTCAAACCATGGTGGTGGGGAAGACTCTTGAAAGTCCCTTGAACTTCAAGGAGATTAGGCTAGTCAATCCTAATAGAAATCAATTGTTAATATTCACCAGAAGAATTGAAGCTGAAGCACTAGTATTTTGGCCACTTAATGCAAAGAGTCAACCTGTTGAAAAAGACCCTGATACTGGGAAAGATTGAAGAGCAAACAGAGAAGGGGTAGCTGAGGCTGAGATGGTTAGATAGCATCATCGATTCAATGGATATGACTTTGAGCAAACTCTAGGGGATAGTGGAGGACAGAGGAACATGGCGTGCTACAGTCCATGGGTCACAGAGTCAGACACGACTTAGTGACCAAAAAAGTGTCAAGGTTGCCATGTAATTTTAGGCTCAGTCCTTTGTAAGCTTGAAATAAGTAACAAGAATTATAGAGAACCACTGACATTCAGGTTCTTTACTCAGAACCATCTTCTGTTATTTCTAAACCAAAAACACTGATGTTACTCTCTTCCTTTTTCTTTTATTTTTCCTCCTGAATGCACTGCACAGTTATTCATTTCTGACTGGCAGAAAGAAATTTCAATAAATTATGATTGCCACTTTATGAATTTTCAGAACATCTGAGTAATGTAAAATGATATATTTCAACAGAGAAAATTTTTCAGGTACTGTGGAGACATTTTCAATAGGTTTAGTGGGTAGATGAAAAATGGTATTTCAAAGACTCTTCAGTATGAAATATCCTTCAGAAAATGACTGCTCAAGTGAAAATTTCTCTATATATAACTAAGATAACTTTTATAGGGGTCATCTAGTGATAAAGATAAGCTGGGAAGGGGGGAAACTTGTATGAGATGTAAATGTTAACTATGCTCTTCTTCAAATAGTTTTTAATCCCAGTAGAAGTCATAGAAAAGAAAAATGTTTTTCGTTTTCTCTTCATGGTAACGTGTGCTGGCTACTATTATTTATTTCCATGATTGTTCAAAACGGAACAGGAGGAGACAGAAATTCTCAATCTTTCTGCCCTGTTATGGTGCCAAGTTCACTAGTGCAAGTGGGAACTCAGTACCTTATCTCACCATATTTAGAGAGAAAGTAAAGATCAGGTGCAGTAGTGCACTGTATTTCCTGAGCTAAGTAGATGCTAGATGTTGCCAAAGGCTCCTCCCAAACAAGTCCAGGACTGTACATCACAATCAGTACTAAGAAAGAATATAGGAAAAGCACCACAGTTCAAAAGCATCAATTCTCTGGCACTCAGCCTTCTTTGTGGTCCAGGTGTCACATTCCTGCTTGTTTCAATTTAAGCCTGAATTTAACTAAGAGGAGCTCATGATCTGAGCTGCAGTTAGCTCCAGGTCTTGTTTTTACTGACTGTATAGAGCTTCTGCCTCTTAGACTATCCTTTGACTGTTAGTAACATGTCTTGAAACATATAAATGTAATTAGAGTGGATTTGTTTAAAAAAAAACACACACTTTCAAAGTTGAGTTCATATACATAGGAAAAAAATCTGTATCAATGATAGAGAACTTATCTTCAAATGAATATAAACTTTGAATTTCACAAATTTGACAATTAAAAATGTGCCTTTGAGTTTTTAGCATAATTTCTGCTTGAATAAGGAGTTCTCAAAATAGAAATTTAGAATTTCTAGGCTTTTTAAAATCCCACTAGAAATTATTACACTATGTTTTCACTACAAATATCAATTTCTTATATGAGGGCAGGAAGCTAGAATTTTAATAAGAATTATTGAAAATAAGGCAAATTTAATTCAAGGAAAAAATAAAGAAATACGGTTACTATTATATAGCTATTTGTATATTGAATTATTCCATAGTTTAACAGATAAACTGACAAACAAGCAATACACATGTCAGAGAAAGTGTTTTGGGGATGTGAGGAGCAAATAATACATATATATAGTAGTAAGTTTGCTGCCCCCTGCTATTGGTCCCTCTGTTGACTATAATAATTGCCTTTTTCAAAACGAGTTTCAAGAAATCTGGTTGAATATGCCCAGCTTGGCTTCTAAAATACTATACCCGCTCAGAAAGTGGACAATTCTTGAGAAATAGATGAATTCACCTTGTTATATTTTCTAAAGTTTTACCTTGTAAATCCCTCCCAAATTAAGACTTGTATATGTCTTTGCAGCAGAGTTAAACGAGAAAATGTCTGTTGTGATTTTATTTTTTTCACAATATCTGTGGAAAATCTGTGAAACCGATTTTTATTATTTTAATTATCAATATTAATATATATATTTTTTAAAGAGAATGGCTTCTCATGAAGCTCATCAAATCTCATTTGATCTATCCTCAAAGACTAAATATTTTAGATCTCTTAGTCATATGAAGACTGAAATTATCTAGAGATAAATTATCTAGAAATTTAATTAAAAACTAAGCAATAAGATTCCCAGATTCTTAAGCCATAGGATACGGTTCATTAAATATTAGAGAATATTTTTAAAAGAAACAGTGTTAGAATTTTTGAGGATGGAGAAAAATTATCTGATGTGCTTCTATGATAAGCTGAATGATATCTATTTTGAGAAATAAAAATTGGTGGAAAGATGTTCCATCATCATTTTGAGAAATTACTTCCATTTTTTAAGACAAATTAACCGTACTGAGTTAAAGAGAATACTAGGCCAGAAATCAAAAAATAATTTAATCTTAGGTATATAGAATAAAAATTATAAGACATTCTCTTTAACTTTTGTGAGGTTGAAAAAGCATCTCATAAGGGCAAAAACCTGTCCAAGTGCTGAGGGCATGAAAACACTAAATCAAGTAATAGGACTATTGGGAGTGATCTCCCACTAGCACTGTTAAAGAGAAAGGAAGGTAAATTCTTCTCCTAAGAGAGAAACTGTTACATATTTAAAACAGTGAATTTAAATAAAGTTATTATGTGTGTGATCATCTACAGGCAATTAATTTAAAAAATCAGAAGAGAGAGAGAATTTCCCACACGTTGAATTCTGCAAAGGTAGCAAAAACAGTTCCAACCCATCTGCCCATCTATCTGGAATAAATAGCACAAGAACCAAAACAGCAGACAGTTAAAGTCTTCTAGAAGAAGGAGTCGAAAGAGTGTTTAATAGAAGGCGTGTTGGTGTAGGAGGAGAGCAGAAATTATCTGGTGATGCTAGAGAGGGTCTGCAGTTTCTGGAGCCCTTAGGTCAGTTTTTTATTACTTGGTTACTTGTTAGAATCAAGTCGGGTGGTTGGGGAGTGGCTATGAAAAGTACTGATGCTGGAGTTTCAGTTCTGGAAATTCTAATTGAATAGGTCTTGGATGTGAAATGAGTAGTGGGAATTTTGGAGAATCCTTGGGTTTTCATTTTCATCCAAATTTGAGAACCACTGCTTCAAGGCAGAGTTTATGCTTTCCAGGTTCCTGGCAGTCAGGGGACAGAATCCTATAAATGATTTTGGCAAAGAGTTTCAGCAGTCACTTTAATGCTGGTGCTTCTAAGTGTGTGAAAGTGTTAGCCCACCAGATTTCTCTACCCATGGCATTCTCCAGGCAAGAATACTGAAGGGGTAGCCATTCCCTTCTGTAGAGGATCTTCCCAACCCAGGGATCGGATTCAGGTCTCCCACATTGCAGGCAGATTTTTTACTCTCTGAGTCAGCAGGAAAGCCCATCTGACTCTCCAGAGCTACCAACCATGGGATAGGGAACTTCCCAGGAAGCCTACTTTTCTCTCAGTTTCTGAGGATGGCAGGAAACTTCAGCTCAGCAAAGCCCATCTATAACTGTTAACCCTTAACCAAAGAGATTATTATGCCTTTACCAAACTAGCCAGACTCTGGTCAAGAGACCCTAGCAAAATGATACAGGGTGGCAAAAGAAACAAACTAAAATAAACAATCAGTTCAGTTCAGTCACTCGGTCGTGTCTGAATCTTTGCAATCCCATGGACCACAGGACACCAGGCCTCCTTGTCCATCACTAACTCCAAGAGTTTACTCAAACTCATGTCTATTGAGTCAGTGATGCCATCCAATCACCTCATCCTCTGTTGTCCCCTTCTCTTCCCACTTTCAATCCTTCCCAGCAACAGGGTCTTTACCAAGGAGTCACTTCTTTGAATCAGGTGGCCAAAGTATTGGAGTTTCAGCTTCAGCATCAGTCCTTCCAATGAATGTTTAGGACTGATTTACTTTAGGATTGACTGAATGGATCTCCTTGCAGACTCTCAAGAGCCTTCTCCAACACCACAGTTCAAAAACATCAATTCTTTGGTCTCAGCTTTCTTTAGAGTCCAGCTCTCACATCCATACATGACTACAGGAAAAAGCATAGCTTTGACTAGATGGACATTTGTTGGCAAAGTAATATCTCTGCTTTTTAATAGGCTGTTTACGTTGGTCATAACTTTCTTTCAAGGAGGAAGCGTCTTTTAATTTCATGGCTGCAGTCACCATCTACAATGATTTTGTAGCCCCACCCCCCACCAAAATAAAGTCTGACACTGTTTCCACTGTTTCCCCATCTATTTGCTGTGAAATAGCAAACATTTAAGGGTCTCAAAAACATGAAGGATGAAAATAAGTTGAACACCTCAAAGAAGGGGTTGCCTTTTTATAATGCGGTGGTTGTTTAAAAATTATTATTAAATACTTTCAAAATTACAGAATGATTTTGAAAATAGCACAAAGAACTCCCGCGGGTCCTTCACTATGTTTCCCAGTTTTAACATTTTGCTACATTTGCTCTATCATTTCCTCTTCCCGTAGAAGGACATATTTTTTTCCGAACCATTTGAGCCAGTTGACGATCTAATGGTCATTTTAAAATATTAACTTCAGTTTATTCCATATAACATGTTCTTAAAGATTAGCTTGTCTTTTGGTCTTTGGAGATTTCTTATATAACATTATATAGATAGATAAACTTGCAATATATAAAGGTAAATAGCTTTTAGTGTATAGTCTTACTAAATGTTTTCTACTCACTATTATACATAATTTATGTATGACTCTGTTTTAATGGAATAATATACCATAAGCTGTTCTGCTACTTGCTGTTTTATTGGCTTAAAAATAGTCTCAGGTTAGTAACAATTTCACTACTCTCCCAGTTTTTGTTTTTTATTTATTTTAATTAATTTATTCCTTTTATTTGGAGGCTAATTACAGTATTGTAGTGATTTTTGCCATACATTGACATGAATCCACCATGGGTGTACATGTGTCCTCCATCCTGAACCCCTCTCCCACCTCCCTCCCCATTCCACCCCTCAGGGTTGTTCCAGTGCACCGGCTTTGACTGCCAGTTTTATGCATCAAACTTGGACTGGCAATCCATTTCACATATGGTAATATACATGTTTCAATGCTATTCTCTCAAATCATCCCACCCTCGCCTTCTCCCACAGAGTCCAAAAGTCTGCTCTTTATATCTGTGTCTCTTTTGCTGTCTTGCATATAGGGTCATTGTTACCATCTTTCTAAATCCATAATCAGTGGTGGATTGAAAAGAGAAAGAGAGACAGGCATCATGAGGGGAAATTTATGAAACCTGATAAAAATCTCAAGCAGATCAAGATGGATTAAAAAAAATAATAATCAATGGGGCATCCTTACAAGGCTCTGCAAAAGGGAACAAAAGAACATGAAGAGAATTATAGGATAAACAATTAACATACTAGCTGAATAATCCCCTGGACTGCGGAAGAGTTTGCCTATGAGACTGAAAGTGATCCCTGAGTCACAAATGAAATTAATGACAAATCTCATACATGTCAACATTCTCTGGTTAAATTCCAGACGTGGAAGGATAAAGAAAACAAAACCTTACAGATTTTCAGACTAAATGTGGAAATACTTTACCACTTAGAATGGAGATAGAATCAGAGTTGGTTGAGATCTTTCACAAGTATCATAGGGAACTAGGAAGTGATAGAAAAGTTTGAGAGAAGTGTTCGCAGAATAGCTCATGAGAAAATGGTTCAAAAACTGAGAATCCCAAGAATGAATCCATTTTCTCTGGATTATTAGAAAGATACATTGCCTATTCAAGAATATAGAAAATTCTAAATATAAATATGCATGTCCTGTGTCTCCTGCATTGACAGGGGAATTCTTTACCACTGTGCCACCTGGGAAGCCCCCAAGTATAAATATGTTTACCCATGTTCCATATCTCTGAAAGATAATTGATAAAGGACTTGAGCAAATGGCTAATTGGATCCAAAGAGACACCTGAAGACAAAGAAAGACAAAGTGAAAAACACTGAGAAATGTGTACAAGTGGAAAGCTGCATTAATTTTATGAAGGTGAAGAGAAAATAGGATGATAACCTATTCTGAAAACAAATGCTTTCATCAAATCCCAGGAGTTGGAAGGAAGCATCAGAGGAAATGTTAATAAAGCATTCCTAAATCCTCAAGTAGTTATCAAATAAACAGAATATAATTTTAGCCTGAAAAAGAAGTTTGACAAACGCTGTTGACCTGCCCTTTTTGGTTCTGCTTTAGTCTATGATTGTTTTAGCTCTTTGGGTATTTGGGAAACATTTAGTCCAGTCCCACTTTGCAACACACTCATAAAAATCACCCTCCTATTTGCTCCCTGAATCAAGGTTAGAGCAATGGTATGGACTGAATTTTGTTCCCTCAAAGTTTGAATGCAAAAGCCCTAATCTGCAATGTGACTGTATTTACGGATACAGTTGTTGTTGTTATTGTTCAGTCACTAAGTCATGTCCAACTCTTTGCAGATGGAGTACTTTCAGTTAAATGAGGTTATAAAGGTGACGCCTTCATCCAACGGGAGTGGTGGCCTTCTAAGAAGGCTAGACCAGAGCTTTTGCTCTCTTTTTGTGTGCACATAGAGGACAGGCCCTGTGGACACATAGCAAGAAGGTGACCATCTATAAACCAAGAAGAAATGCACCCCAGAAACTAAACCTGAGGGCCCTGGGCTCTTAGACTTCCAGTCTCCAAATCTGTTGGAAACACTTTCCTGCTGAAGTCACCTACACCGTGAAATTTTGTCATGGCAGCAACATATCTTTAGAATAGGTTTCTATAATGTTTTCCTACAAAGAGATCAACAGTAAATTTTCTCTGCTGTTATATTATGAAGGCAGTCATGGATAATATGCAAGTAAATAACATAGCTATATTTCAATAAAGCTTTCTTTAGAAAAACAGGCTGAAGTTGTAGCTTGCTAACTCCTGCTCAAAAAGCCTCTCTTAGTAACAGTGCCATGTATCAAAAATATCCCAAGAGTTTGCTTCTGGAAGACACCTGAAATCAACTCTTAATATTACCAAGAGAACTTGAATGTTTCATGCAAGTGTACAAGACACTAAAGAACTGAGAACACTTCATTCTGACTCTCCTGTGTTCCCCACATCTGCTTTTTCACACATTCTCCTCATTGTCCTTCTAAAACTGCCCAAACAATGGTTTCTAATCCTTAAGTACAATATTTCTCTTCTTTGAGAAACACCTTTCATTAACTATATCCAAAGGAAGCTACATTTTGCCTGTTTCCCTACTTTTAAAGTAATCCTAGAAGATATTGTGTCCTCCTTCTCAGATTAGAATGTTCCTTCAGAGCCTTCTCATGCTTGGAATTCTCAAAAAATATTTTAAGAGCTTCAGCTAACTATGTCCTGGTGCCTGGGAATTCCGCAGATATTTCTGCAGTTATATCAGGCCCAAACACCCTCAAGCACATCTTTTATGTTGACTTAATTTTCTTCCAAAAAATTTCTTGCCGTAGACTCCTAGTTCCTAGTGTCGAAAGCCTACTCCCTTATATCTCTCAAACCTCTGCACCTATAACCTGGGCCAGGACAGATTGGCAGAGGCAGGCAAGTAAGAAAAACTGGGATTGAGAGATATTGAATTTTTGTTCTCTGCAGGTTAATTATGCCTTTCATACATCCTTAATCCATCAGACTTCCTCAACATAAATCAGTCTGCACCATACTAGACCCTCCATAAATATTTACTGAATGAATGAATTGAAAGCACAATTTCATGTTTTAAATGATGTAAGATCTGTAGTCCAGGAAAGATCACTTTCCACCTTCAAATAACTCAAGCACAGTGGCTGCTGAAAACAGGAATTTTTAACACAGAGAGCATTACTGTCAACCATACATTCTTCTAAGAGAAAGGATTGATATAGAGAAAGACTGCCTGTCTGATACTTCTCCATAAATGTTTGCAAATCAATGCTCTTATTATTACTAACAATGCTGCAATGAATAACCTTGTATATATTTCTTATCATCCATGGACAGGCAGGAAGGGTTCCGAATTCCTTGCTTCCTCTCTGTAATAGGAATACATTCATGCCCTTCCCCCTTGTTGCTGTTGTTTTATTGTTCACTTGCTAAGCCCTGTTCAACTCTTTCTGACCCTATGGACTTGAACATATGAGGCTTCCCTGTCTTTCACTATCTCCCAGGGTTTGATCAAATTCACGTGCACTGACTCAGTGATGCTTTCTGACCATCTCATCCTCTCCCATCCCCTTCTCCTTTTGCCTTCAATCTTCCCCAGCTTTCCCCATAGGTGGAGTATACTCCACTGCCTGGATGATTTCAGACTTAGTCACGTGACTTCTTTGTCCAGTGGAATGTGGACAGAAGTAAGCGTGTGCTAATTTCAATCAGAGACCTGAAGTCTGCTGTGTTTCCACTAAGTCCCTTTGGCTTCTGCTCCTGCATTAAGAACATGATCCTGATAGCAGGGGAAACTTTAGCACTGGTTCAGGAATGAGGAGTTTCCAGACAGAGCAGAAGCTGACCTGCTGCCCTCATACAAGCAATAATTATATGCTTTGCCTTCGAGCCACTGAGATTTCAGAGTTGCTTATGGCTGCTACACAAGCTGACTAGCAGAATAAGGCTAAATTTCCAGAACTGGGATTTCTGGGTCAAAGGGTAAATGCAACTTTTATTTTGATAGGTATTGCCAATTTTCACTCCATAGCAATAGTGCCATTTTGCACTGCAACAACTTATCACTATGTCCGTTCCTTAACAGCCTCCGCAATTGTTCATCTTAAATGTCTGGATTTTTCCCAATCTGAGAAGAAATAGTATGTTAGGGCTCTGGGCATTTGCATTTCTCCAGTCAAAATTGAGATTATTCCTCTTCGTAGCTTAAGGCCCCTGTCTTTCAGAGAACTCTCTGCTAACAACTTTGTCCATTTTTTCTGTTGGTTTCTTCTCAATTTCTAGATGCTGGATGTGTAGTAAGATTAGTCCCTTAACAATATGATCAACCTTCTTTATTTGTCCTTTGTCATTTGACTAAACTTAGGTTTTTTGTTTGTTTGTTTGTTTGTTTTTAACCTTAAATGTTGTTTCATTTGACTTTAAATACCTAAATCTGTGTTATATTTTTATGGCTCAAATGGAAATCAGTTGCATCTTTTGAAGATGTTTCCAAAGGGTAGAAGAAGTAAATGTGGAAAAGTATGTTTGAAAGAGCTCTTTGCTGGGTATGTTTGGTTAGGGTCAGCCCTTTAACATGTGAATTATGTATTTCACAATATGGAGATACCTGGGTTTCATAAGTGCTACTTTTATTATAACCAAGATTCTTTGTCTAAAGATATTCAAATCCAGGTTTTATAAAAGTACATTTTTTTTGCATAATTAAATGCCAAGAAGACATTGTTCTAGCCAAATCTGAGAATAATTAAATGGAATACAAGTCATTTTACATGGATGAATAAGAACAAAAATAATTTTTAAAAAGTCACAATAATGCTCCAAAAAGCACAGTGTAGCAGAATAATCTGATTAGTAAAGTACATAGACTTTATTTTTTGCTATTGGTTAATCACAAAAGACTGAAAAGTTTATTAGACAATTCACTTGCACGTCCTTTCTGCTCATCACTCACATCTATAGACAATAATCCAATATCTATTTTCCAGAATAGTGATTTTTTGAAATATTTTACTGAGTTTGCATTTTAAAAATTGTAGTGTGTGCTCTCTTAAACATTTTTCGGTTGGAATCTGAAATTATTTACCACCAGTTTAAACAGTTAGACTCTATTTTTAGCTTTTAATAAAAATAAATGGTTTCAAAAATCTTATTTGTGCACTTATATAGACAAGTCTAAGTTATGTTGGTCATAATTTTTGGATACTGCAAATGAATGTATTACTCTGTTGACTTACTCAATTTCTTGAGACTATGAAAAACAGAAAAGACCCACAAACAAAAAAATCTTATGGAGACATATCCAAAGGCTCTTAATTATACTGTTGAGCTTTATCCTTGACACATCTTGATTAACTTAATATATTCAGAAAGGTTTGCAAAGATTGAAATATTGTTGATTTCAATATGTCTTTGCCAATAAATGTTTTGGGTAAAATGTTTTAATCTTATCACACTCTTTATTATATATGTTTGTCAAAACCTGGACTTACAGATTTACCTTATTCAATTTGGAAAATGTCAACCATATAACCTAACTGGTAAAACCAGTCAATACTTTCCAACTAATCAGCCACATCAGAATTCTTTCTGTCAGAGAAAGTCAGACTTCATTTTTCAATTCAAATAAACATATTAATATGCATTCCTATGACAACCAGCTCATTTCTGAATTCTAAGACTGAGCCATCCCATGAATATCTCAGGTGGATGAAATAGTGTGCTGCCATCTCCAATATTTCTTATGGAAGTTCCCTTGATTTCCTTTCATAGCACTCTCTCAGCAGTAAGTAATTTTTTCACAATAGTTGGTGAGTGAAAGTGGGAAGGTCTCCAGATGAAAACTGTCATTGTTTCTCTACTGTCCTACTCTAAAATATATATAAATCACAACAAACTCTGTGCCTCTAAGGCCATTTTAGAAACAAAAAAATTAACTAAGACAGAGACAAATAATGCTACTCTAATTAAAGGTGTCCTTCTGGAAAATAATTCTTATGTCAGTCACTTTGTTTTACACCTTAACAAATCCTCTTTGGATGACACAATCTCAGACTGAAAGATTTTAGGAAAGGACAGGTATGGAATGTGAGTTTCTGGAAGATTATTTACTCAAAATGCTCTTGTGCTCTTGTCTATACAGTTGATGTTTGAGCAGCATGGTTTTGAACTTCCCAGGTCCATTTATATGAATTTATTTCACTAAACATGCACTACAGTGCTCCATGATATGTAGCTGACCCAAAAAGTGGAACCTTGAATATGAAGAAACCAGGAATACAAGGGCCCATGATGAAATTATACGTGGATTTTTCTACATGTGGAGGATCAGTAGCCCTAACATTCATGTTATCCTTGGATCAACTGTGTGCTTTGGAATGTTTTTGTGTGCAACAAATAATTGTCTGTGCACAGGTTTAAGTTGATTATCTCAAAAGGTAATATTTCCTGCCCCTAGAGGAAACTTAACAGAACTTTTTTGAACACATAGCCTTTTCAGACAAACCATATTAGCTGACAAGGGGGAAATTTTCCATCTTGAGCAGACAGAGGCTAGAAAAACCCACACCTGTGAAACATTTGGAATCCCTGTGTACTGGGTTGAATCATGACCTTCCAAAATTCATGTCCACCCAGAACTTACGGAATATGACCTAATTTGGAAATATTGCCTTTTCAGATGATATCAAGTTAAGATGAAGTTATACTGAATTAGAGTAGGTCTGAATCCAATATGACTGTTTTCATTATGAGAAGAGGGAAATTTGGGCACAGAGATACAGACATACATATGGAAGATGGAGAGATGGAAACAACCAAAGCTAGAAGAGGAAAAAAGGATTCTTCTGAGAGGCATGGGAGAGAGAATGGCCCTACCAACTCTTTCATTTCATATTTTTGAAATATGAAAGAATATTCTCAAGAATAATTTTGTTTGTTTGTTTACTACCTAGGTCATGGAACTTTATTATGTAAGTCCCAAATTAATTCTGATAGACAGAGTGCCTGAAGAACGATGGACGGAGTTTCATACATTGTACAGGAGGCAGTGAACAAACTATCCCCCAAAGAAACAAATGCAAAAAGGCAAAATACTTGTCTGAGGAGGCCTTACGAGTAGCTGAGAAAAGAAGAGAAGCAAAAGATAAAGGGAAAAAGGAAAGATATACCCATTTGAATGCAGAGTTCCAAAGAATAGCATGGTGGAGAGATAAGAAGCCTTCCTAAGTGATCAATGCAAGAAATAGAGGAAAACAATAGAATGGGAAAGACTAGAGATCTCTTCAAGAAAATTAGAGATACTAAGGGAACATTTCATGCAAACATGGACACAATAAAGGACAGAAATGGTAGAGACCTAACAGAAGCAGAAAATATTAAAAAGAGGTGGCAAGAATACACAGAACTACACAAAAAATATCTTCATGACCCAGATGACCACAATGGTGTGATCACTCGCCTAGAGCCAGACATCCTGGAATGTGAAGTCAAGTGGGCATCACTACGAGCAAAGCTAGTGAAGGTGACGGAATTCCAGTTCAGCTATTTCAAATCCTAAAAGATGATGCTGTGAAAGCACTGCACTCAATATGCCAGCAAATTTGGAAAACACAGCAGTGGCCACAGGACTGGAAAAGATCAGCTTTCATTTCAATCGCAAAGAAAGGCAATGCCAAAGAATGTTGCTATTGCACAAATGTGCTCATTTCACATGCTAGCAAAAAATGCTCAAAATTCTCCAACACAGACTTCAACAGTACATGAACCATGAACTTCCAGATGTTCAAGCTGGATTTAGAAAAGGCAGAGGAATCAGAGATCAAATTGCCAACACCTGCTGGATCATCGAAAAACCAAGAGAATTCTAGTAAAACATCTATTTCTGCTTCACTGACTATGCCAAAGCCTTTGACTCTGTGGATCACAACTAACTGCAGAAAATTCTTAAAGAGGTGGGAATACCAGACCAACTTTCCTGCCTCCTGCGAAACCTATATTGCAGGTCAAGAAGCAATAGTTAAAACCAGACAAGTAACAATGAACTGGTTCCAAATCAGGAAAGAAGTACATCAAGGTTGTTTATTGTCACTCTGCTTATTTAACTTATATGCAGAGTACGTCATGCAAAATGCCAGGCTGGATGAAGCACAAGCTGGAATCAAGATCGCTGGGAGAAATATCAATAACCTCAGATATGCAGATGACACCACCCTATGGCAGAAAGCAAACAGGAACTAAAGAACCTCTTGATGAAGGTGAAAGAAGAGAGTGAAAAATACTGGCTTAAAGCTCAACACTCAGAAAACGAAGGTCATGGCATCCAGTCCCATCACTTCATGGCAATCAGATAGGGAAACAATGGAAATAGTGACACACTTTATTTTTTTGGGCTCCAAAATCACTGCACATGGTGACTGCAGCCACAAAATCAAGACACTTGTTCCTTGGAAGAAAAGATAGGACAAACCTAGACAGCTTATAAAAAAAGCAGAGACTTTACATTTCTGACAAATGTTCGAAGAGTCAAAGGTTTGGTTTTTCCAGTAGTCATACATAGATGTGAGAGTTGGGCCATAAAGAAAGCTAACACCAAAGAACTGATGCTTTTGAGCTGTGGTGTTGGAGAAGACTCTTCAGAGCCCCTTGGATGGAAAGGAAATCAAACCAGTCCATCCTTAAGGAAATCAGTCCTGAATATTCATTGGAAGGACTGATGCTGATGCTAAAGATCCAATACTTTGACACTCTGATGTGAAGAAGTTACTCATTTGAAAAGACCCTGATGCTTGGAAAGATTGAAGGCAGGAGGAGAAGGGCATGACAGAGGATGAGCTGGTTGGATGGCATCACTGACTCGATGGGTATGAGTTTGAGTAAGCTCCACGAGATGAAGGACAGGGAAGCCTGGAGTGCTGCGTTCCATTGAGTCGCAAAGAGTCAGACGTTACTGAATACTGAACAGCAACAGTTCATGGAATTTTATTATATTAGCCCTGTAGCTAATACCTGCTGAGGTTAGGATCTCTTGAAAGTTAAGTGAAACTGTAAGTCACTCAGTCGTGTCTAACTCTCTGTGACCCCACAGACTACAGCAAACCAGGCTCCTCTGTCCACAGAATTATCCAGGCAATAATACTGGATTGGGTTGCCATTCCCTTTTTCAGGGGATCTTCGAAACCCAGGGATCGAGCCTGGGTCCCTTGCATTGCAGGCAAATACTTTACCAACATAGCCACCAGGAAAGGGTCCTTTTTACCTATAAATTATTGAATTTTATATGCACATTTCAAGTGGCAGAGTTTCAGATTGTGTTGCTGACCGGAAAAGAAGCTAAAAATATCCAGTGATTTTGTTAAGCAAGGACGCAGCTTGTCCTCTGACTAGCATAATTTGGCTTTGAATAGACCTTGTGAAATTAAAAAAAAACACTAGCTCCTTGAAAGGAAAGCTATGGCAAACCTAGACAGCGTGTTAAAATGCAGAGACATCACTTTGCTAGCAAAGGTCTCCATAATCAAAGCTATGGTTTTTCCTTTAATCATGTGTGGATGTGAGAGTTGGACTATAAAGAAGGCTGAACACAAAAGAATTGATGCTTGGAGAAGACTCTTGAGAGACCCTTGAACTGCAAGGAGATTAAACCAATCCTAAAGGAAATCAACCCTGAATATTCATTGGAAGGACTGATGCTGAAGCTTCAATACTTTGGCCACCTGATGCTAAGAGCTCACATATTGGGAAAAATCTTGATGCTAGGAAAGACTGAAGGCAAATGGAGAAGGGGGTGGCAGAGGAAGAGATGGTTGGATAGCATCACTGACTCAACAGATGTGAATTTGAGCAAACTCTGAGAGACAGTGGAGGTTAGAGGAGACTGGCATGCTGCAGTCCATGGGTCACAAAGAGTAAGACACAATTTACCAACTGAACAACAACAGACCTTGAGGATTTAGAAAGAGCATTAAATGCTTTAAGGGAAATGATAATTGGCATGAAACCAAAGATATATTCTCAAATTTGTAGGAATATTTGGAAAGCAGAGATCCTCCACTTTCATGACTGACCTTAAATTTCCTCCTGCCCAGGGAGAATTACCCAGTGAGGGAGATGGGGATGGGATTAAATTATATGTTTTAGAAAATAAGAAGATATTTCTTACATATTAGTGTTAAAGAAGAGATCTGCACTGTTTACCCTAAGGGTTAGGAGTTCTTGCTGTAGACAGTAGACAATCGTTGAAGAAAAAACAGCTGACACTGACTGACTCCCAGGTATTAAGCCAATGAGTTTTTGAGATTAGTAGACTTAAGATGCATGGAATATTGGATGGCAAGAATAAAACAAATATTCTCCAAATCTAATGATATGGAGAAAATGATGGACTCGAATGAAGTTGAGTTTGGAAATTTACTAAAAGATGCTTTAAAAATCTTGAGGAAATTCAAGATAATTGGTAGAAATTTCCGAAAATGTGCAAAGGCCAATGCAGTCATAGTGAATTTTTCAAAATTAATTATTTTTGGGGGGGCTTCATACAACTTTAAGAAACTATGGGAATAAAAAATAATTTTAAGCCCCTTTCTCATCACTGATTTTCTAAAATAAACTAAATCTCTCCTTGTAGAGAAAAAGAAAAAATACAGTGGAGCTAATCTAATTCTATCTGACAGTCTGATTATGGGACCTAAGACATGGTCAATACTATTGGATTAGGCTCTAGGGAAGGTTTGTGCCTTCCAGAAAATGAAACAATTAATTTGCAGATATGGAAGATGCTTGCTTACATTGCTCTAGATGTTTGCCAGTATCTTTTCTGTTATTTTCTGAATTCTATGCCTTCTTTCATTGTGAAATTTTCCAAGGCCCTGACAACTTTGAGTTTCTATGGAAAAGATTTATGTTTTCCTATCACCTGTGGGTGGTTTCAATTCTGGGCTTCATTGTATTAATTTTTCTTTTTGAGGTCTTCGTGGGCCACACAGCCTGAAAATATACTGCAAAATCATGTAAGGCATCACTGGTGTTTATAAATTCTCAGATGAAAGGTTTTTCCTCTCTTCATCTAGTTCAAGGGTTCAGAAAACAAGTCTTTTCTTTTCCCCCTCTTTTGGTGAAAGTATCCTTTCTTTTTCACTCTTATACTGCAGGTGTAACCTTTGGGGTAACACTTTGTACAGAGACATTTGTCAGATTCCCTATTTTATGTGAACTATGGGGTTTATTTTTTCCCCCTTTACTATAAGTCTTCAAAGTAGTTAGTGAATTCCTTTAAGTTTAGACAGAACTGCCCATTAAGAGAAGGCCTTTGAATGCTCTTAATTTCAAG
This sequence comes from Ovis aries, assembly GCF_016772045.2. NCBI lineage: Eukaryota > Metazoa > Chordata > Mammalia > Artiodactyla > Bovidae > Ovis > Ovis aries. The sequence goes on from NC_056057.1 coordinate 110,286,531, forward strand.
TTCCTGATTTAGTTCCATTTCTGGGCTCTTTTCCCTACATTTGCGCCTGCTTAACATTGAGTTTAAAAAGAAAAAAAATGCAACATTGGGAATCAACTATAGTTCAATAAAAATACTTAATTTACAACTTTAGTTGGTTTTATAAGAACTACTTTACTCAGTTTTCCTCCTGAAAGTATAATTTCTTCTATTTTTTATAGTTTCAGTTGTAATAAAGGATTTCTGAGAGTATTATGGAATGATAATTTTCAGATTATTAACATAACTATATCATTCCCCCAAATGACTTAAATTGTATTATTTTTTCTCACTAAAGATAGTAAAATAAATCCAATGCAAAACATAGCAAGCCATCTAATAATATTCACCCATTTTCCCCCACCCCTGATTTCCCATACCCCTAACAAAACCGCAAAACTTCAATCAAGTAGGGTTTTTTTTTTTTTTTTTTTGACCAAATTTCTCTCCTTCAGTATAAGCAGGCCACTGTAGCCTTTCTAAATTTTCTTAGTGTTCTACCTGAGAATAAACTTTCTCAGCATTGCATGCACCGAGGCCATAAGCATGTACTCTAGATCAGCCAACAAAATGTATAATGAGAATTACTTAAAAGTGGTTCAGTCGTGAGCTATTCAAAAAGGCAGACATTTGTCAAAACAAGTCATGAGCGGCAGGAGTTTCTGTGGTAATCACAGTCCCTCAGCCCTGGAGGAGGCAGGTGGTGATTTGGATCAATGTTATCGCCTCTTCTGCTCCGAGAGCTGATTCTTGGCTCTTCCTGCTGCCCTATGAGTTAGCATCCTTCAGTAGTTTCTTTTCTTGCTTAAATCATGTAGAACGGGTTTCTGTTCATATCTAAACTCATGGCTAACTCTAGTACTGTTTTGCATATATGGCTACTTATTGGTATCAACCAGGGTGGGAGTTGGGGTGGCGGTGCTTTCAAAAATACCAGTGCCTGGGATTCATTAGGGTTAGTGAAATCAGAATTTCTGTGGAAGGGCAAAGACATTTTCAGGTGAATCCAAGATATACCCAAAGAGTTGAGAAAGACAGTTCCAGGGGATATGTACAAAGAAGCCCAGAGTTATGGAAGCAAAAAAGAAATCAGGATGAGTCTTGTATAAGTAGTTTACCAAAAAATCCTTTCAATTACATTCCACCTGAAAACCAATATTACTCTGTTTATAATAGATCTTTCCCTAAATATTATAATAAAATACTTGTATTATCACCCTTATTTTCAGGCTCTGAATATTTATTCTAATTCATCTTCAAAGGTCATTTGTTCAACAAGTTTAACCACAAGTGATATGAAAGAAAATGAAAGAAAGTGAAATTGACCCTGAGACAGTTATGAACAATAATGAACTTAGCTACAGTTCATGCCAATTTCACAGGGAAGAAGGCTCAAGCCATCAATCAGGAAGAGACTTTCTACACTTATTTTGCATTTTTTTCTACTTTTTATTTTATATTAGAGTACAGCTGACCAAAGTTAAGATAGTTTCAAGCGAACAGCAAAGCAACTCAGCCATACATATACATGTATCCATTATGCCCCAAACTCCCTCCCATCCAGCCTGCCACAAAACATTAAGCAGAGCTTCCTGTGCCATATAGTAGGACCTTATTGGTTATCCATTTTAAATACAGCAGTGGGTACAGGTCTATTTCAAAATCCCTAACTATCCCTTCCCTTCATTCTTCCACTCTGGCAAACGTAATTTGCATTTAATTCTTAAAAAGGAAATTTGGTCAGCTTGCTTGCTTTTTATTTGTTTTGAAGCCACCTCACAAATGAACTGATGACTTAGAAAACAGAAAAGGATCCTAATAGAATCAGGCGTACTGACAACGCTCAGAAGTTATGACTGACATAATGATGAAGAGAAAAACAGATGGAAAAACCATTCAAAGAGGTCAAATAATTAAGAACATGACTTAAGCTTATTTAATTGTAGTATCCTACATGTTTCAGTATTTTAGCTGGAAGATTGTATCACTTAAAAATAGCTTTAATCATCAAAAAACATATTATGCTTAGCATCTTTACTAAGTAAAGAGAATATGCAACTCATTTGAAAAGAATCTTAAATGGCTAAATTTTCATGTTATCCTCAGAAGTCTCAAATTTTCTTCAAAACTCACTTTACAACCATTGTAGTACCTATTAACATTAAATGAGTAAAGCCTTATGGCATTTTCTAGAAATACCACTGTTAGTTGAAAACTAAAGTATATTGCATAGATTTTCCAACATGTATCTGATCAATTCAATTTTCTACATGATTTTTCAAACACACTGCATACATGTTTACCGTTTTAATAAACTTTTACCAAAACTCATATACTTATGCCATATCTGTAAAGTACATAAATAATTTGAACTTCTGTTATCGTTTTGTAAATATATTAAAAATTGCTTTTTTCATTATTGGTTTGCTTTCACATATGCAAAAATGTTTCCAGTTTAAGCTAATTTTGGAAAAGTTCTATTTGGAAAACTTTTTTGAAGTGTAAAATATCTAAAATGCTTTTTATATTTCAATTCAGTCTTTCAAATAGCTTATTAAAGCTGTGATCTGTAGAGTAAAATATCTTCCAAGAGGCCTCCACTTGACCAAAAATTAGTGAACATGCAAAATGGGTTTCAAAACTTTTTTAAGGCCTGTGTTGACCATCGCTGAGATTAAAATAAGATCAGGAAATAAAATGGATTCTTTTGAGAAGAAGGTCGATAACAAAAAAAGTTGGAAAAAATCTACTGTTTGAATGATGGAAGGTTTGGGTAATATAATTTTGTGAGTTAATGAAGAATGAGGTCCTTTGGGCTGTATTATTTAATGTCAAATATTACCATATAGTTTAAAGCTAAAATCCATACCATTTCTGTCCTTTATCGAGCCCATCTTTGTATGAAATGTTCCCTTCGTATATCTAATTTTCTTGAAGAGATCTCTAGTCTTTCCCATTCTGTTGTTTGCCTCTATTTCTTTGCATTGATCACTGAAGAAGTCTTTCTTATCTCTTTTTGCTGTTCTTTGGAACTCTACATTCAGATGCTTATATTTTTCCTTTTCTCCTTTGCTTTTCACTTCTCTTCCTTTCACAGCTATTTGTAAGGCCTCCCCAGACAGCCACTTTGCTTTTTAGCATTTCTTTTCCATGGGGATGGTCTTGATCCCTGTCTCCTGTACAATGTCACAAACCCCCATCCATAGTTCATCAGGTAATCTGTCTATCAGATCTAGTCTCTTAAATCTATTTCTCACTTCCACTGTATAATCATAAGGGATTTGATTAGGTCATATCTGAATGGTCTAGTGGTTTTCCCTACTTTCTTCAATTTAAGTCTGAATTTGACAATAAGGAGTTCATGATCTGAGCCACAGTCAGCTCCTGGGCTTGTTTTTGCTGACTGTATAGAGCTTCTCCATGTTTGGCTGCAAAGGATATAATCAATCTGATATCAGTGTTGACCATCTGGTGATGTCCATGTATAGAGTCATCTCTTGTGTTGTTGGAAGAGGGTGTTTGCTATGACCAGAGTGTTTTCTTGGCAAAATTCTGTTAGTCTTTGCCCTGCTTCATTCTGTATTCCAAGGCTAAATTTGTCTGTTACCCCAGGTGTTTCTTGACTTCCTACTTTGCAGTCCAGTCCCTTAAAATGAAAAGGACATCTTTTGGGGGGTGTTCATTCTAAAAGGTCTTGTAGGTCTTCATAGAACCATTCAACTTCAGCTTCTTCAGCGTTACTGGTTGGGGCATAGACTTGGATTACTGTAATATTGAATGGTTTCCCTTGGAAATGAACAGAGATCATTCTATCCTTTTTGAGATTGCATCCAAGTACTACATCTCAGACTCTTTTGTTGACCATGATGGCTACTCCATTTCTTCTGAGGGATTCCTGCCCGCAGTAGTAGATATAATGGTCATCTGAGTTAAATTCACCCATTCCAGTCCATTTTAGTTTGCTGATTCCTAGAAAGTTGACGTTCACTCTTGCCATCTCCTGTTTGACCATTTCCAATTTGCCTTGATTCATGGACCTGACATTCCAGGTTCCTATGCAATATTGCTCTTTACAGCACCAGACCTTGCTTCTATCACCAGTCACATCCACAGCAGGGTATTGGTTTTGCTTTGGCTCCATCCCTTCATTCTTTCTGGAGTTATTTCTCCACTGATCTCCAGTAGCATATTGGGCACCTACTGACCTGGGGAGTTCCTCTTTCAGTATCCTATCATTTTGCCTTTTCATACTGTTCATTAAATAAATATAAATTTATTTTAATTGGACATCTTTTCTAACCCATTCACTAAAGGAGATGCATACAGAAAGAAAGCTCATGAAACATCAGAAATCTGGAGACAAAGAGAAGTAGGTGTTAATTTAAAAAAGAAAAAGAAAGAAAGACAAAGTACTTTGAGCATGAAAATACTTATTGCTTAGACGAGATAGATCCCAAAATACCACAGAGTAGCCTTAATATATTGGAGGAATGGGTAGAAGAAATTTGTTCAAAGGTCAGAAAAATAAAATCATTAAAGCTAAGTTGTATGGTAACTTGTGACTGGCTGATGTTCACAGAGTTAAACACTTGTTTAGTGTAAAGAATCTCTAATTTGAATGTCAATTGTTAGTATAAAATATTCTTTGCCATCCTTTTAAATTCAGTGACATTAAAAATCAATCATTCAATGTTTTGTTTTCGCTTGACAATTGTAAACTATTTAACAAAAATTAAATAAGCTTGAGTTGAACTTACAATTTACAAGAAAAGTAAATGACTGAAGTGTAACTTCTTTAAAGGACTTATCATCACATTTGTATCCTTTATTTTATTATTTTTTTTACTTTATTTTACTTTACAATACTGTATTGGTTTTGCCATGCATCAACATGAATCTGCCACGAGTGTACACGTTCCCAATCCTGAACCCCCTCCCACCTCCCTCCCCTTTAAAAACATAAATGTATTGTCTGATCTCTAGTAGTTGGATATATACCCTAGTATTTGTATTTACCTAAATCATTAAAAGTAAAACATTTGTGTTCAATTCACACATCTGGTATTTTGTGGTACATAGAACACTGTTTTTTTGTTATTGTTTAGAGTTTAAGAAGGATAACATATCAATTACTGGGCAATACCTTCATAGAGGATAGGTAAGTGGGATTTTACTAATATAATTCCATAAATAACAGGTAAATAAACATCCTAATAAACATTCTTTTGAATGTTCTTCAACTTTAAGTTTTAAAATATTTCAAGTGTAGGATGTCATTTATAAGAACATTGTACACAATTGAATAAAAATACCTTCAGTCCACAATTTTTTTTGCAGAGCACAAACTACAGCTGAAAGAAGTTTGCTGCAAACTTTCGAGGAACATTTCTAAATTTCGAAGACTGAATCCTCTCAAAGTGAACAGGTAGAAATTTAAAGTAAATTAACAGATTCATGTTCACACGTGATAAATTTATACCCCACATCAAGTGAATAAAATCCGCTGGGGCATGAGACTGACACAATGAGAAAATCACCAAAAAGGCATTTTGATAATAATATGGGCGAGTACAAGAGTTCTCACAGAGTGTTCACCTAAAAATGAGAGAAATAAAGCTTTTTTTATTGTACACCCTTCAATGTAGCCATCAATATTTCAACAAGTATGAATTCCATTCCCACTATTTTATAGTCAATTTGAGAGATAGGAAGTCTCCCATAAGTCATAGAGGAAGACAGCATCAGTCCTAAGGCTAGAATTCTATTTCCACTCTGTTGATTAAATGCTATATTTCTACAATTTCCTAACTGGAAACTATCAGTTTTAACATGACTAAATAATTATCAATAAAGGAATAAATACATTACAGAGATTCAATAGACAAAAATATAACAAGGTACACCGAGAAGTCTAAAAGATATAAATTACAGTAGTGGAAAATATACAAGAGAAAACAGGGGTATCATTTCACTGGTTTAGAGGATGCTTCCTAGTTTCATGGTAATCTTCAAAATAGCCCAAGAATTCCCCAAGGTGTTTTAACTTCCTTATTAAAAACGGAAGATCCTTGTTTCCTTCATTCTAGACTACAAAAGCAAAATAAAGTCAACAACACTGGGAAGATATTACCATATGAAAGACTGAATATTGCAAATACTTAATTGAAAGTGAACTGATTCTTCTCCACCAAACGTTTCAGAGCGCTTTTTATCTTAGTGATGGAGTTTTTCCAGACCAAGATTCCCTAATTTGTATTTAAGTAATATGATTTTCATTTCATTTTTAATTACCTTCCTAAGGTTCACAACTGAAACTATGAAAACATATATATATATATATATATATATATATTACAAAACTACATAGTAAAATTAAAAGCTAAGTTCCAATCTATTCTTGAAGCATAGACAAAGTTTTTACTTTTATAGCTACTTCATTTTGGTAATTTGATCATTGCAAACTCTAGCATTGAATAAAATAAAGGCTTCATTGCTCTAACAGGGCATGACTGTTACTCTTATTAGCTCTTTGCAACATTTAAGTTATTCCACCCATATTTCATGTTTATTATTTAATAAAAACTTCAGACTATGCTAGTAGTGGTTCATTTGGTCATTTAATGAAAGTATAACTAGTGTTAAAGTTATGAAACATTATCAGCACCATTATCTGCTCTTTACTTTCCTTCTCTAGCCCATATCATATGTTTTAAAAATGTTTTCACACTGCATGATCAACAATATCCAATTTCAATCTCTGTTCAACCTTTAGGTTTGGGCTATTTCCATAAAAAGAAAAGTCATATCTTTATGTTTATCGGCATCTAAGATTTTTTTTTTAACCGGTAAGAAATTATTACACTCTGACACCTCTGTGATGTATTTATACCCTCCCTCCAATTCCACCCCTACTACCAAAAACATTACACTCAGACTTTAATTAAAACCGAGGATAGGCAATGTACTTTTTGAAAAATGTGCTCATCTGAAATTGTCCTGAAAGTATCTCATAATATTATGATTTCCTATTAATAGATAGTATTGGAAAACAAAACCTTGAACAATTCTTCCTAAAATTTGATTGGTAGTATCTGGTACAGGAAAAGAAACCAGAAAAAAAAAAATTGTTTCTTTTGGAATGAAGGGATGGCACGTCTTGAATAGTGGATTGAGTGTTTTGCATTAAAAATATACAAATAAAGAGCCTTTATTGTACTGCCGTGTATTGTGAATCTCCAAGATGGAGCTTTGATGACATTTTCCAAACACAAAGCTTTCCATGTTACTCTTTTTATTTCCATCTATATGTCATTGTTGTTTAGCTGCGGAGTCATGTCAAACTCTTGTCACCCCATGGACTACAGCCCACCAGGCTCCTCTGTTCATGGGATTTCCTAGGCAATAATACTGGACTAGGTTGCCATTTTCTTCTCCAAGAGATCTTATACTTTTAAGGGACTAATGTTAAAAACAAAAACAAAAGCAAAAACTATAGCTTGGAAAACTTAAGTTGAAAAATTTAGACCAACAATTTCGATATTGATTTAGTGAACTCAATCCATGGATGGACTCTCAGAGATCCATAATCCTCCATATTTCTCATTACTGTGTAATTTCTGTTCTTTTATTTCTCCTGGATATTCAATATTAATTTTTTTCTACTGGTATCTTGAAACTCAAACTTATTACAATTAAAATAATGTGATACAGTGGCAACTCCACATTTGCGAATCCTAAAATCCCTAACGCTGTGTGCATAACTTTGTTTGGGGGGGGGTGCTTTTTCTGATAGAAGGGGAATGACACTTGACAGATAATCAGTCTCAGAGGCTCAGAAAAAGCTCAGAAATAGTGGGTGGGAAGAAGAAACATTATCAAGAATGAACATAGTATAGTGCTAAGGCAGAAGAACCAGAGATCAAATTGCCAACATCTGCTGGATCATGGAAAAATCAAGACAGTTCCAGAAAAACATCTATTTCTGCTTTATTGACTATGCCAAAGCCTTTGACTGTGTGGATCACAATGAACTGTGGAAAATTCTGAAAGAGATGGGAATACCAGACCACCTGAACTGCCTCTTGAGAAATCTATATGCAGATCAGGAAGCAACAGTTAGACTGGACATGGAACAACAGACTGGTTCCAAATAGGAAAAGGAGTACATCAAGGCTATAAATTGTTACCCTGCTTATTTAACGTCTATGCAGAGTACATCATGAGAAATGCTGGACTGGAACCAAAGCACAAGCTGGAATCAAGATTGCCGGAGAAATATCAATCAGCTCAGATATGCAGATGACACCACCCTTACGGCAGAAAGTGAAGCAGAACTAAAAAGCCTCTTGATGAAAGAGGAGAGTGAAAAAGTTGGCTTAAAACTCAACATTCAGAAAACGAAGATCATGGCTTCTGGTCCCATCACTTCATGGGAAATAGATGGGGAAACAGTGGGAAAAGTGGCTGACTTTATATTTTGGGGCTCCAAAATCACTGCAGGTGGTGACTGCAGCCATGAAATTAAAAGATGCTTACTCCTTGGAAGGAAAGTTATGACCAACCTAGATAGCATATTCAAAAGCAGAGACATTACTTTGCCAACAAAGGTCCATGTATTCAAGGCCATGGTTTTTCCAATAGTCATGTATAGATGTGAGTGTTGGACTATAAAGAAAGCTGAGCACCAAAGAATTGATGCTTTTGAACTGTGGTGTTGGAGAAGACTCGAGAGTCCCTTGGACTTCAAGGGGGTCCAACCAGTCCCTCCTAAAGGAGATCAGTCCTGGGTGTTCATTGGAAGGACTGATGCTGAAGCTGAAACTTCAGTACTCTGGCCACCTCATGCGAAGACTTGACTCATTGGAAAAGACTCTGATGCTGGGAGGGATTGGGGGCAGGAGAAGAAGGGGATGACAGAGGATGAGATGGCTGGATGGCATCACGGACTTGATGGATGTGAGTTTGGTAAACTCCGGGAGTTGGTGGTGGACAGGGAGGCCTGGCGTGCTGCGATTCATGGGGTTGCAAAGAGTCGGACACGACTGAGCGAATGAACTGAACTGAATTGAAGAACTATTATACAAGTGGTCAAGACAGATGATGTCAGTTCAGCTGAGTTGTGAGAGACAGATGAGCTGTCAGGTGTCAGAGCTAGAGACCAAAGCAACAGCAAAGTTAGAGTCAAGCCTTTAATCTTTTAATGCACTGGTAGAAGCAAGTGTCTAAAAGCAGAGATGGTACAGACATGCCCTATTCTATTTCCCCTTCGAGTTGACATACTGGTTAAGAGTCAAGTGGCTTAATACAGATATGGGGAGTCATCTTCCTGTTGAGGTAGCCCCAACAGAAGACTCAGGCCACTTCATGGAATCTGGAATTGGGGAGGGGAGTGGGCAAGGGCTGTGATCTGGGAGAGTTACAGTCATCACTCGGTTCCAAAGTGTGGCTGTCTCCAGGACTCACTCCCCTAGACACCAATGCATGGAGGGACAGCTGTACTGGGTGCTGAGTCAGAGTGGGAAACGCAACCTCAAGGTTCCCACTCTTGCCCGCAAAAAGAGCTGGAGCGGAGGCATTTGAAGAATGCCGAGGCCTCAGCTCTAGAGACCCAGTGACGCAATCCCAAGGCTAGAATGTAAATCTGTCAAAGAGCATGACTAACCCAGAGGTCTGAGTCATGACTGCAACTCCCCCAGCATCTGTAGTGCTGACTGTGTCCCAAGGCTGGAATGCAGACAGCGACTTCACCCCACCAACACAACACCACCCCTCAAGGCCCACCAGATCAAAACTGTATAACTGCCAGTAGTGAAGCCTGGAAAATCAAACATAGGCTCTTAACATGGAGTCGGGCTTCCTTGGTGATTATACACTGGGTTATGCTCAGTCATGCCCAGATCTACCATGTATTTATATTTATATAAAGGCCCATGGCTTATGGCTTCCCAAGAGGCACCGTGGGTAAAGAATCAACTTGCAATGCAAGAGATGCAGGTTCGATTCCTGGGTCGGGAAGGAGGAGGGCATGGCAACCCACTCAAGTATTTTGCCTGGAGAATCCCATGGACAGAGAGCCTGACGGGCTACAGTCCATGGGGTGGAAAATCGGACACAACTGAAGTCACAGCACACATGTACCCACCACTTATCTTGCGTCTCCTGCATCAGCAAGTGAATTCCTTACCACTGCACCCCCGGGAAGCCTATACACACACACACACACACACACACACACACACACACACACACACACACATGATATATATATAATACTGATATATAATCTGTAAAATCATATATATATATATATAGTATAGATTACTAGCATATGTGTCAATGTTACATTTTCATTCAGGAAAAAATCTGCACCAAAAATATGCTATTAATCCAAAAGGATTTTTTTCAATATAAAATAAGGATTTGGAATTCTTACAATCTATGGCTGTTATTATGCCTACATACCATTTGAAATCTAGAGAAATGTAATTGTTATAAATTCAAAATTTTGAACTGTTTTTACATATTTTTCTGTCATAAAGCACCTGATTTGGATTAGTGACACTGTACATCAATGTGAGAGGAACAACAAGGAGGTGTTACTCAAATCAAGCCCTCATAAAAAAATGGTGTTCAGTGAATGATTTCACTATGCCTGAAGAGGGAGGATTTTTAAATCACACCAAAAACACTTGACAACATTTTTTCAGTGGCTAATAGATAGAATATTAAAAAGCAGAGACATTACATTATCAACAAAGGTCCATCTAATCAAAGCTATGGTTTTTCCAGTGGTCATGTATAGATGTTAGAGTTGGACTGTGAAGAAAGCTGAGCACTGAAGAATTGATGCTTTTGAACTGTGGTGTTGGAGAAGACTCTTGAGAGTCCCTTGGACCGCAAGGAGATCCAGCCAGTCCATCCTAAAGGAAATCAACCTGAATATTCATTGGAAGGACTGATGCTGAAGCTGAAACTCCAATACTTTGGCCGCCTGATGTAAAGAGCTGACTCATTGGAAAAGACCCTAATGCTAGAGAAGATTGAAGGCAGGAGGAGAAGGGTACAACAGAAGATGAGATGGCTGGATGGCATCACTGACTTGATGGACATGAGTTTTAAGTAAGCTCCGGGAGTCAGTGATGGATAGAAAAGTCTGGCATGCTGCAGTCCATGGGGCTGCAAAGAGTCAGACACTACTGAGCAACTGAACTGAACTGAAGCACATATATACATACATATATGCATATATATATATATATATACATATATATATATATATATATATATATATATGAGAAGGCAATGGCAACCCACTCCAGTACTCTGGCCTGGAAAATCCCATGGCCGGAGGGAGGAGCCTGATGGGCTGCATTCCGTGGGGTCACTAAGAGTCGAGTACCACTGAGCGACTTCACTTTCACTTTCCTGCATTGGAGAAGGAAATGGCAACCCACTCCAGTATTCTTGCCTGGAGAATCCCAGGGACAGAGGAGCCTCATGGGCTGCCATCTATGGGGCCTCACCGAGTTGGACATGACTGAAATGACTTAGCATAGATTTTACAGTCCACACCATAACAGTACAATTCATACTGAATCCATTTTATTACGTAATGAACAAGTATCTCTCACTATCTGTCATGTACTCAGCAATACACTATAGGAAAAAAGCAGAATTATGAGGTATAAGTCAACCTTTAGGATGACTTATAAACTACCCAGGTGGCTCAGTTGTAAAGAATGTGCCTGCACTGCAGGAGATATGGGTTCATCCCCTGGGTTGAGAAGATTCCCTGGAGAAGGAAATGGCAAACCACTCCAGAATTCTTGCCTGGGAAATCCCATTGACAAAGAATCCTGGTGGGCTACAGTCCATGGGAGTCGCAAAAGAGTCATTCGTGACTCTGTGACTAAGCAACACCTACCGCTAGGGAGATAACTTAATTGAAGTGAAAACACAAATGTGTATATATCAGGGAAAAAAATCTTGTCATTAATTTCTGTTATATTTTTCTGTACACTTTAGTTTTCCAAGTCAACTATCAAACCTCTGACTGCAGCATACCATTCTCATCTTCGGAATAAAGATCAAAAACAGACATGTTTACCATAGAGGAAATGTGGGGGGAGGGATAAATCAGGAGCCTGGGATTAACAAGCACACACTACTGTATGTAAGTTAGATAACCAGTAAGAACCTACAGTGTAGCACAGGCAGCTCTATGCAATATTTTGTGATAACCTATATAGGAATCTGAAAAAGAATGAATCTATGTGTAACTGAATCACTTTGCTATATACCTGAAACTAACACATCATTGTAAATCAACTATAATAAAATTTTTAAGAAAGGACTTGCTTACTGCCTTCGCCTGAAGCAAAATTCAAGACCAAGACACGGGTGCCCATAGTCCATTTGCAGAGAACAGAAAGGGAATAAAAAAGTATAGAAATGAAGAAAAACCAAAACAGGAGTACATTACAGAGTTTACTGCTGTGGGCAACTGAGGCTTGACCTTGCTGCACCTTCTCAAAACCGCCCACCCTATGACTAAATAGGGTAATATTTATTCTTTGGTTCCCAACCCACATTGATTTTCCTTGGGCTTGTTAATGACCCTACATTTCAAGACTGATTCATGTGAATGTACTTATCTACAGGCTTTAGCCTGTGCCCACAGCATGTCAGAAAGTTCAAGTGAAAGATTAAGAGTGACCGTCTCAGACACTGTCAGTGTGAATGGGACCTATGCCCACAAATGACTCTGCCAAAGCTGTGGCCCTATTGGAAGTAATGACTCCATAGTGAGAGCTGGGGCCACCAAAGGCATATGATACACCTTCTACTATTACTTGACCATAAAAAGGAACAAACCTGGGTCATTTGTAGAGATGTGGATGGACCTGGACCTAGAGAGTGTCATACAGGGTGAAGTAAGTCAGAAAGAATAAATAAGTATATATATATATATATTATATATTAATGGATATATGTTGAGCCTATTTGCAGGGCAGGAATAGACACACATACGGAGAGACTGGACGTGTGGACATAGACTGAGAAGGGGAGGGTGGATGAACTGGGAGATCAGGGGCAACGTCTATACACTACCGGATGTAAAATAGCTAGCTAGTCGGGCGAACCTGCTATAAGGCCCAGGGAGCTCAGCTGGGTGCTCTGTGATGACCCATGTGGGTGGGATAAGAGGGTAGGGAGGGAGGTCCAAGAGGAAGGGGATATATGTATACACATAGTTGATTTACTTCATTGTGCAGCAGAAACTAACACATCGCAAAGCAATTATACTCCAATTTAAAAAAAAAAAAAAAACTAGTTAAGCATTATCGTATGAGAACTCCCTCTACTGAGTTCCAGCAAGATTTCCTCATTTAATACCCACTCTTTCCTTATTTTCTCCTGAGTAAATACACACCCTGTCTTTCTTGCTGGTGAATGCTTAGTACTCCCTCACCTTGGTGCCCATCCTCCTCCATTGTTACTTAAGTAACTAAATCAAATCACTCATGAGCTTGTTATGAAGTACAAAGAAACTACTAAAGTTTAGATATTGAGCTATAGGCTTGCAATGCATAAATAAACTGATATTTTAAGGAGGGTAGATAAGTTTTAATTTGAGGGGTCAAGGAAAGGTTAGAGGAATATACCCTAGTTAAATTGGGTACTGATACTATATTCAATTCATACACGCAAACAAATGAAAGGAAATTATTTCACGTGTGTAACTGACAGAAAAGAAACACAGAGATTCAGAAATGGATATGCTATATATAAAGCGTGAGATAATAAAACTTGGAAATAAAGATATATACATAATAGTTTATAATAAAATTGGGTAAAGTAAAACCATATCATTAAAAAAATAAAACTTGAAAGATTGTAAATTATGTGCCAGGCTGGATGGGAAGGAGGTTTGAGGGCAAATAGATACATGTACATATGTATATATGGGTAAGTCCCTTTGCTGTTCACCTGAAACTCCCACAGTATTGTTAATTCACTATACTCCAGTAAAAAATGTTTTGGTGTTAAAAATATGGTTTTTTTTTTTAAAGAGAGAGGATAATTGAAGTAGCAGTAGATTAGGGTGTATAATCAAATAAAATAGGTTAATTGGAGAGAAGTGAATAAAAGGAAAGCCAGGTATCTTGTGTTAGGTACATATGGTTGTGATTGATGGAACCAATAATTATTTCAAATAGATTTTGCCATATTAGATATAGAAAATGAAGGGCAAAGAACATACAGGATGAATTAAGCTTGATTTCAAGAATGTTTAGTCTAGGAAATGGTTTTTTTAATTTTAGGAATTATTAAGATGAAATTTTGAAGAGAAAAGCAGTGAGGAAGAAAAAAAATCTGTTGTTACAAAACAGATTGAGAACATTATTAATAATATCAACCCTATCCAGAATTTGGATGGGAATGGCAACCCATCTCAGTACTCTTGCCTGGAGAATTCCATGGACAGAGGAGCCTGGCAGGCTCCAGTCCATGGAGTTTCAAAGAGTCAGGCATGACTGAGGGACTAACATATACAAACTCTGTCTCTATGAAATCTAGGAAACTGAGGTCAGAGAATAAAATCACCAAATGTTAATGGGTCCTAGGTAGATTTTAAATGGCTGCAAATTATTTGCAGCTCATCTCTTTAAGAGGGGTTATACATTCCCATATGTAACCTGAATTTCACCTGGTCTTGTGACTAATTTTGACTAAACGAGATAACATTGTGCAACTTCCAACCCTAGGAATATGGCTGTAATGTGGTTCAGTCCACATCACTGCTATTTTCAGCCCCGGAGGGAAAGCTTCATGTTTGAAACAAGATATGACCAGCGGGAGGACAGATCATCACAAGCGAAAAATAAAATAGTTTTGTAATAAAAAACTAAGCTTTGGGGATTACACACTAATGTGTGTTCAGTCATTCGGTCATGTCTCTTTGTGGCCACATGGACAATAGCCCACCAGGCTCCTCTGGGCATGGAATTTTCCAGGCAAGAATACTGGAGTGGAGTGCACTTCCTACTCCAGGGGATTCCACTGACTTAGGGATCAAACTCATGTCTCTTGTGTCTCCTGCCTTATCAGGTGACTCTTTACTACTAGAACCACCTGTAAGCTTTGTTACACACTAATAGAAAACTGGTTAAGTACCCCTGAAGTGGAGTGACCTTTAAATAAAAACCAAAAACATGTGGCTTTGGCTTTGGGTCCAAGGAGGCTAGGGAGGCGGCAATCAAACTGGTAGAGAAAGAAAATTAAAATCTTGGCTTAGTTGATTGGTGTGTTCAGTTTGTCCTATTTTTCAGAGACATCACAAAATTGCTACTTTAATAATCAGAGGCAATGGAATTCATTTTTAAAAGTGTTTTTAAAAGACATCAGACTTTATTTTCCAACTAGTAATGTTGCTTCTGTTCTCAAGGGGAAATGAAAAATGGACTATCCAGGCAAAATGGAAGAAATGCCTTACATATGAGAACCAGTCATCATAATTTGACCTTCTTTCGAAGTCTGGTGATTTCAGGAGTTGCCTTCTGTACTTAATTACATGTCATATGCCATGATTGGTAAATGGAATTTTTAAATGTCAATATGTATGAAGAAATGTATTAGTTAACTTAAGAACCTTTAGTGTTTTATTCCGTATGTCTCTGGACAGAAAGTTCTTGAAAGGCTAGTGCACAGCAGAAGTGAAGCTATGAAATAATTGATCATAATGAAAAAGCTGGCGGCTGCCTCCTGTGACAGTGATTGATTATTTCCACTTGGAAATAATCTTTGCGCAAAGAGGACTGTTTATACTTTGAGGCTTGTGGTTTACCACAGACCTTATTTTTATGGTGGGATTAATATGGCATTAAGGGTAAAGGGTGATTCTGAAAACAAATTTATGAGAGAATACTGTTTCATTGACAACCACAACACCCCAGTATTTGCAGAAACTAAAAGTAAATGAACCATTTTGATGACGGAAGATTATCCATACAGTAGACCAACTAGCCCTCTCCTCTTTGAGGTCAAATAGAAGAGCTGAACAGAATGTGAAATTAATTCATTTGAAGATCATAAAGAGATATACCTATGATGAGTGTTTAACAGCTTCCCATTAGAAAAGGAAAATGATGGATAACAATTAGGACCTACTGTATAACATAAAGAACTCTACTCAATGTTCCATGATGACCTACATGGGAAAAGAATCTAAAAAAGAGTTCAGTTCAGTTCAGTTGCTCAGTTGTGTCCGACTCTTTAGAGCCCATGGACTGAAGCACACGAGGCTTCCCTGTCCTTCACCAACACCCAGAGCTTACTCAAACTCATGTCCATTGGGTCAGTGATGCCATCCAGCCATCCCATTCTCTGTTGTCCCCTTCTCCTCCTGCCTTCAATCTTTTCCAGCATCAGGGTCTTTTCCACTGAGTCAGTTCGTTGAATCAGGTGGCCAAAGTATTAAGAGTTTCAGCTTCAGCATCAGTCCTTCCAATGAATATTCAGGACTGATTTCCTTTAGGATGGACTGGTTGCATCTCCTTGCAGTCCAAGGAACTATCAAGAGTCTTCTCCAACATCACAGTTCACAAGCATCAATTCTTCAGCATTCAGTTTTCTTTATAGTCCAGCTCTCACATCCATACATGACTCCTAGAGAAGCCATCCCTTTGACTAGAAGAACCTTTGTTGGCAAAGTAATATCTCTACTTTTTAATATGCTGTCTAGGTTGGTCATAACTTTTCTTCCAAGGAGCAAGCATCTTTTAATTTCATGGCTGCAGTCACCATCTGCAGTAATTCTGGAGCCCCTCCAAAATAAAGTCTGTCACTGTTTCCATTGTTTCCCATCTATTTGCCATGAAGTGATGTGACCGGATGCCATGATCTTCGTTTTCTGAATGTTGAGCTTTAAGCCAACTTTTTCACTCTCCTCTTTCACTTTCATCAAGAGGCTCTTTAGTTCTTCTTCACTTTCTGCCATAAGTTTAGTGTTATCCGCATATGTGAGGTATTTATCTCAGCAATCTTGATTCCAAGCTCGTGCTTCATCCAGTCCAGCATTTCTCATGATGTGCTCTGAATGTAAGTTAAATAAGCAGGGTTACAATGTATAGCCTTGACATACTCCTTTCTCAATTTGGATCCAGTCTGTTTTTCCATGTCCAGTTCTAACTGTTGCTTCTTGACCTGCATACAGATTTCTCAGGAGGAAGGATAGGTGGTCTGATTCCCATTTCTTTAATAATTCTCCTCAGTTTTTTTATGATCCACACAGTCAAAGGTTTTGGCATAAAAAAGAGTGGATACATGTATGACTGAGTCACGTTGCTGTACAGCAGAAACACAACATTGTAAATCAACTATGCCCCAATAAATAATTTATAATAATTTAAAAGAAAAGGAAAATGCCTTAGTCCTCTGAGATTTGGGGATATACTTTTATGGTGCATTTTCTGTTTGTGTGTAGAGGGTTTTTTTTTTTTAACTTTAATTGTGATAAGAAAACAACATGAGACACCAAATGTTTCATGTTTGCAATATTGCATTAACTGTATACACGATGTTGTGTGCAGATCCCTGGAATAGATTCATCTTGCTTAATTGAAAGTTTATGTATGTTGATTAGGAACACCTCACTCCTCCTCCTTCCAGTCCGTGGTAACCATCATTCCACTCTGATCCTATAGCTTTGACTTTTTTATATACCTCATATAAGTAAAATTATGCAATATTTATCCTTTAGTGACTAGATTATTTTGCTTAACATAATGTCTTCCAGGTTCATCCATGTTGTTACATAATGTGGAATTTTTTAAAAAGCTGAATTACTTTCCACTGTATATACCAGTTGTTCAAAATGTTCCTTTGGATTTTTCCATAATGAACTTTCAGATAACAAGTGAACTTTTTGGACAGCTCAACAAATGGTATAAGGGTCAATTCTCCAGGAGGATAAAACAATTATAAACATGCACACATACCCAAGTTCACAGTGATTGACCAATATCTTGCAATTTGACTACTGTCATGCAGTGTTTATAAGTGATGCTCTAAGACTCTTTAGTATTAAGAGATAAGTAGGCAATGTGACTGAATGGATTATTAAAAAAGATAGTGCAGATACCTCCATATTCTTCTCATTTTGTTAATTGCAAGCAACAGAATGAAAATAGGCTTATATAAGAAATTATTTCTTTTTAAACATGAGGTGAAAATATTTTAACTTAGTATAAACCAATCTTGCTTTTTGCCTTGGATCCAGGATCCCACTTAATTAAGTCAGTCTTCTATCTTCTTCCAACCCCAAGATTTTACATTATTTTACTTTGTTATCAACTTTAAGTTATAAAGTTCTCAGAGGCCTGGAAACCTATGACTTTAAACAAAGCCATGGTTACGAAGCACCTTGCAAGAATTAAACACAGAATTTCTAACTTACTTATTGAATATATTGACTAATTTACCTTGAGAGTTAAAAGGCATGAGAAGGGACAGGAAGGAACTCCCTAAAAAATATATCTAAGATAAATTAACAATAGGATGTGAAGGTTTGGAGAAAACTGGTAAGAGTACATTTAAAGCAAGAGGACACACTGAAAGGATTTAAGATTTTAGCAAATTGCTGAAATTTAAGATAAGAAGTGATGGATGCTATATAGGAGAAAGAACCCTATGAATTACATAACCTGGTTTCTAATTTATAATCTTTTACCTGAGCTATCTTTAGAGCCACTCTGGTGCTAGCCCAGTTAATCACATGGGAGCTAACATTCAGGCAGCTATTTTCCATGTATTTGATTTAAAGCTGGGGACACCTGAAGGTTCCCACACACCTGTGTGATGTCATCAAAGGATACATTTTCAAGTGCTCCCTCTCAGGCTTTCACACCTCTGTTTCTTCCTTCTCTCTTTTCATCAATCTACTTACCTATTTATATCTCTATCATGTACTCCTTTTAACCCAATGAATTATTTTGAATCAAGCAACGTATTTGAATTGAGTATGTTTAAACAATGCATAATGAAAAGCAGAGACATTACATTGTCAGCAAAGGTCCATCTAGTCAAGCTATGGTTTTTCCAGTGGTCATGTATAGATGTGAAAGTTGGACTGTGAAGAAAGCTGAGTGCCGAAGAATTGGTGCATTTGAACTGTGGTGTTGGAGAAGACTCGACTGCAAGGAGATCCAACCAGTCCATCCTAAAGGAGATCAGTCCTGGGTGTTCATTGGAAGGACTGATGCTGAAGCTGAAACTCCAGTACTTTGGTCACCTGATGTGAAGAGCTGACTCATTGGAAAAGACCCTGATGCTGGGAAAGATTGAGGGAAGGAGGAGAAGGGACTATAGAGGATGAGATGGTCGGATGGCATCACCGACTCAATGGACGTGAGTTTGGGTAGTCTCCGGGAGTTGGTGATGGACATGGAGGCCTGGCGTGCTGCAGTTCATGGGGTCCCAAAGAGTTGAACACGACTGAGCGACTGAACTGAACTGAACTGAAACAAATGCAATACAAAAAAAGAGAGAGGTAGGGGGTGGAGTAGGGGGTGGTGGGTAGGAAGGGAGAGAGAGACCGAGAAAGCACCAAATCCCATTAGGTATCAGAGGTGAAAAGAGAATAGGATAGAGACAGGAAAAATGAAGGAGAAACATAGAGAAAACAAGATAGACAGAAAAGGAGGGGGAAAAATAAACCAAGAGTAAGTTAAAACGAACATGTCATTAAAAAAATAAATAAATTTTCTACTAGCCATTTGTGAGACTGCTTTAAATCTCAAAGTTGTAGACTCTAACTAGATTATATCATATTCCAACACAAAGTTTTCATCTTTTCACCTAGTATAGTGTTTGCAAATATTAAAGCATAAATGTTTGTGGGATAATTAACTATGCACATCTAGTCCTTTGAATAGTGGTGGTATAATTTGAGTCAGTTCTGGTTCTAAGTTGGGTGCATTTCAAAGAGTGAATTTCTTTAAATATCTCAGTGGTGGAACTGAGGCAACAAAATCCAGTTTACCTTTTACAACTAGATGTTGGTTTATGTAATTTATTTTTTCCCTTCTAAATTTCTTGACCTAAGGCTAATTTCTAGAAGCAGTCACTTGTACACCTGAAACTAATTAATATTGTAAATCAACAATTTTCACTGCTACTGTTTAGTCGCTAAGTTGGACCACTCAATTAAAAGGTAAAATAAAGAAGAAAAAGATGGGCAAAAAGTAAATAACATGTTTACAAAGCTCCATTACATGTCAGAATTTTATATTAGGACCTTGAAAATTTTTATGTTTTTATAGCATGGGAATATATATATATAACATTGAGACAAAATACTGACTTATACCAGTTTGGGGGTTTTCCAAGTAATTGGAATAATTCCATAAACTAACAGTGCATTTTTTGTGACCCAAGATGTGGTCTATTCCAGAGAATGTTCCATGTGCCCTTAAGAAAATGAATCATTCTGCATTTGGATGGAATGTCCTAAAGGTATTAATTAGGTTCATCCAATCTAATGTGTCATTTAAGGCTGTGTTTCCTTATTAGTTTTCTGTTTTGGTGATCTGTCTATTACTATAAGTGGGGTGTTAAAGCCACCTAATTTAACACCACACTTAACACCCCTATTATTGTGTTACTGTTGATGTCCCTTTCATTCCCAAGTGGTGCTAGTTGTAAAGAACCTGCCTGCCAATGCAGGAGACATAAGAGACGTGGGTTCCATTTCTGGGTCAGGAAGATCCCCTGGAGAAGGCAGTACTCTTGGTTGAAGAATCCCATGGACAGCGGAACCTGGTGGGCTACAGTCCATGGGAGTAACACGAGTCAGACATGCCTGAAGCGACTTAGCATACATGCACACTGTTGCCTTATGTATGGAGATGTTCCTATGTTGGGTGCAAAAATATTTACGATTACTATGTCTTCTTCTTGGATTGATCCCTTCATCATTATAAAGTGTTCTTCCTTATCTCTTGTAATATAACAATGCATTTTTAAACATGTTTGAAAACTGGGGAAAGAAATTTAGAAGTCCTTAAAAACCTCTAAGTGTCTGAGAATCAAGTGATGTATTACTATTCCTCTAATTTTAATCCTATTTAGTGATATTCAGGTAGTAAAAAGCTCTTTTAAAAGCATCTAAATTCCATCCAGGTAATACCTTTGAGTTAGTATCCTCTGACTAACTAATGGCTTCAACCTTATATATAAGCCCTTAAAACACTAGTACAGGAAAAGAAATTACATCACAGAATATTTGAACAGTTGCAGTTACCAAAAATATGCATAATTTTATGACATTATATATTTATATGTATATGACAATGATTATGCTTCTCCTCAAAAAATTTTTCTTACTTATAAAACTATGAATATAGCCATGGTTCATAGAAATCTAACTTGCAAGCATCAACACAGAATCTATTTTTAATATCAAGAAGATTGAAACCTATTAAGAATATTGACATAAGTGTATGTTTATGTTCATTTATTTGAATTATAAATAAATATAACCCACATCCTAGAAGTATATTATTATATCATGTTTTAAAATAGACTCTTTACCTATCTATCTGATATATTTGTCTATTATTTTTCAATCACTCTACCACAGGAAAGATAACCATTTTACAAGCATAGTAAGTGAGCTTTTGTTCAACTGAAAACAACTGTAAACATTTGTCAGTGCGCTAAGGCAAACATTTCCCTGCCAAGTACTGTTATGGGTTATGACCTCAATCTTTTCACTCCTCATTTATCAGCTCTGTTGTCTTACTGATGGAATCTAGAATCATTTTGAAGTCAAATTTGAATTAAAATTTGAAATTAAAAAAGGCTTCTCAGCATCACCAGCAACCTAGTAAAATATTAGCATCATCCAAGGAACAGTTTGGATTATCCCAATTTGCTTTATTATCAGGAAAATCACCTGGAGAAGGAAATGGAAACCCACTCCAGTATTCTTGCCTGGAAATTTCCACGGATGGAAGAGTATGGCATGTTACAGTCCATGGAGTCACAAAGAGAGGGACATGACTGAGCAGCTGAGCACACACACAATTTGTTTTATAATATTCATGCACATAGTCTTATAAAGCCTGTATTCACTGTATGATCAAAAGGTCAAGTGCAACAAACTTGGAATTTGGATTGAGACAAACTTGAGTACAAAGCCTGGCTTTATACTCTAAGAAGCTTAATTAATGTTTATGGACCTCATATTTTAATTGTTAAAATGAAAATAAATATCATGCTGGCCAAAACTGGGTCAAGTGGAGTTATACAATTTAACTTCAGTTCAGTTATTCAGATTTGTCCAACTCTTTGCGACCCCATGGACTGCTGCAAGCCAGGCTTCCCTGTCCATCACCAACTGCCAGAGCTTACTCAAAGTCATGTCCATTGAGTCAGTGATGCCATCCAACCATCGCATTCTCTGTCATCCCCTTCATCTGCCTTCAATCTTTCCCAGCATCAGGGTCTTTTCCAATGAGTCAATTCTTCACATCAGGTGGCCAGAATATTGGAGCTTCAACGTCAGTACTTCCAAAGAGTATTCAGCAGTGATTTCCTTTAGAATTTCCTGGTTTGATCTCCTTGCAGTCCAAGGGACTCTCAAGAGTCTTCTCCAACACCACAGTTCAAAAGCATCAATTACTGGTGCTCAGCTTTCTTTATGGTCCAGCTCTCACATCCATACATATGAGAGTTGGACCATAAAGAAACCATAGCTTTGACTAGATGGACCTTTGTTGACAAAGTAATGTCTCTGTTCTTTAACATGCTGTCTAGGTTTGTCATAGCTTTTCTTCCAATGAGCAAGCTTCTTAGTACTTAGCACAATATTAAGCAGATGATAATTCTTAATTTATTAAATTTAGCTTTTATCGCACTCTTTACTAGGTACTCCTTAAGGCAAATTCACATACGTACAAACCCTCTCACAACTATTAATATTGGAATGAGAAATAAAATCCATGATAATATATCATGCATCTTCCATGCATATTACACTACATGAACATCAGGAGAAAGAAGAGAAAAATACACTTTCAATCTAGAGAAGGGAGCAGCCCACTGCAAGAATTGCATACTGAATGAAAGGAAACCAGCATCCTCTCAAATCCAAGACTGGTGATGACTGAGACGCATATACCTTATTCCTGTCATCAGCATCAGGATGGATGAACCACTCCTTCCCTTTAAGAAGTCTGTATGTGTTACAGGCCAACCAATTCCCTCTTAGAATTCTCTAGTCAGTTGAAAGGTTTGGAACCTGCACTAAGTACCCAATTTATGACTTATAAGGTTGGCTGAAAGTGAAGTGAAAAGGAAGTCGCTTAGTCATGTGCGACTCTTTGCGACCCTGTGGGCTGTAGCCTACCAGGCTTCTCCGTCCATGGGATTTTTCCAGGCAAGAATACTGGAGTGGGTTGCCATTTCCTTCTCCAGGAGATCTTCCGACCGAAGGACTGAACCCAGGTCTCCCGCACTGGAAGCGGACACATTACCGTCTGAGCCACAGGGAGGTCCATAAGGTTGGCTGCTGCTGCTGCTAAGTTGCATCAGGCGTGTCTGACTCTGTGCAGCCCCATAGACGGCAGCCCACCAGGCTCCTCTGTCCCTGGGATTTTCCAGGCAAGAACACTGGAGTGGGTCGCCATTTCCTTCCCCAGTGCATGAAAGTGAAAAGTGAAAGTGAAGTCACTCAGTCGTGTTCGACTCTTAGCGACCCCATGGACTGCAGCCTACCAGGCTCCTCTGTCCATGGGATTTCCCAGGCAAGAGCCCTGGAGTGGGGTGCCATTGCCTTCTCCGATAAAGTTGGCTACTTCCCTTGATTGGGATCCATGACAGATTGTTTCATGCTTCAAACCTCATAACAAAGGAAGTTCCCATTGTGCAAGTAAATGTGGTAATTTTTCTTCCTCTTGTGTATACTTATACCTTGTTAAAGGATACAGCTTCCATAAGGCAATACATAGCTCTATCATTTAATTAAGGACTGGAAATACTGTCTGCAGTTTATGGAGTAGGCACATGAGTCTTAGAACCGTTAAGTACCTTTCAGAAAAAAAATAAATAAATAACTAATCGAGCTAAACAGAGTCTGGGACCAAAGTGCCTTTAAGATGATTTACTTTAAACAGGGTGAAATTTGGATACTTTAATTATAGAAACACTTAACGACCCATGCATAATGATACAAACAGTCCATTTTGAAGGAGATCAGCCCTGGGATTTCTCTGGAAGGAATGATGCTAAAGCTGAAACTCCAGTACTTTGGCCACCTCATGCAAAAAGTTGACTCATTGGAAAAGACTCTGGTGCTGGGAGGGATTGAGGGCAGGAGGATAAGGGGAAGACAGAGGATGAGATGGCTGAATGGCATCACTGACTCAATGGACGTGAGTCTGAGTGAACTCCGGGAGTTGGTGATGGACAGGGAGGCCTGGCGTGCTGCAATTCATGGGGTCACAAGGAGTTGGACATGCCTGAGTGACTGAACTGAACTGAACTGAATTGTAGGAACATTTAAGGATCCATGCATAAATGATACAAACATATCTTTTTAATAACTTTCAAATAAATGTAAAGAAAAGTTTAACAGATTTTTTTCAGTTCTCTGGTTAATACTTCTTAGTGAACAAATTGCTACATAAACAATTGCTTGAGTCTAGTTATCTGGTACTGTCGTACTAGAAGTAAGTCTAGACATGTAGCTGAAAATAAATCCTATTTTAGTATTAATATGGAGAAGGAAAAGGAAACCCACTTTAGTATTCTTGCCTGGAAAATCCCATGGACCGAGGAGCCTGGTGACCTACAGTCCATGGGGTCACAAAGAGTTGGACATGACTGAGTGACTAACACACACACTACACTCTTTATTCTGTTCCTTTTGTTTGTTCTTGAACTACTGGCAAATTGCTTTGATAGCAAGGATTCTCACCATCAACATGCTCGGCCATTTACATTTCTGCTTCAGACTTAGAGCAAGCTTATCAATTTCTGTAGATACTCAAATGGGGAAATTTGACCATTTGTGGAATGACTTACATTAATGGGAAAATTTTCATTAGATTGAATTGAATTAGTAATCAGTTTAGGGGGAATTGCCATTTTTTAAACATTGTCCTCTAAACTCTAATTGAGACATAGCATTTCCATTTATTTAATTCTTTAAATTTGTTTTATAATTTTCAGTGAAAAGATACTGAATAATTTTATGATCATTTTAATATATACAATATATTCTATGGTTATTGATATTGAGATATTAATATATATTCAATAATGTAGTTATTATAAACTTTCACAACTTTAATTTAACTTGAAAGTATTATATAGAAATTCAAATGCTTGTCTTTTACATTGTCTTTTACCCAGAAACTTTATGAGAAAATGGTTACTGTAATTAGACATCCTTTTAGTTGTTTCTTTTTTCCCCCAAAAGGTAACTATATAAGTTGCTTTATAAGTGGATTATTCACATTTCATTTACTTTACCTGGATCATATCCCTTTCTTTCTTAACATTTCCCTTCTGCTTACATACATACTCATCACAATAAAGGAAAGGAACTTGGGGAATAATATCATATTATATATATCATATAATAATTAACATTTCCACAATCATTGAATACCTGAAAAAAATTTTCTTCCTTCATCTTTTCCATATTTTGGCTGAATATAAGTATTCATGAAAGTCTTAAAACTCTAAAATAGCAACTTATTGACAATGCTTTCATTAAAATGAATCTAGGTAAGTATTGAATTAACTTTTACAAGGAACCTGGGCTCTTAAGGAATTCAAGGAACTTAAAACTTTAACTTTTGCATTCCAGTCCCCTATAATGAAAAGGGCATCTTTTTTGGGTGTTAGTTCTAAAAGATCTTGTAGGTCTTCATAAAACCATTCAACTTCAGTTTCTTCAGTGTCACTGGCTGGGGCATAGACTTGGATTACCGTGATATTGAATGGTTTGCCTTGGAGACGAACAGAGATCATTCTGTCGTTTTTGTGATTGCATCCAAGTACTGCATTTCGGACTCTTTTGTTGACCATGATAGCTACTCCATTTCTTCTAAGGGATTCCTGCCCTCAGTAGTAGATGTAATGGTCATCTGAGTTAAATTCACCCATTCCAGTCCATTTTAGTTCTCTGATTCCTAGAATGTCGACGTTCACCCTTGCCATCTCTTGTTTGACCACTTCCAATTTGCCTTGATTCATGGACCTGACATTCCAGGTTCCTATGCAATATTGCTCTTTACAGCATCGGATCTTGCTTCTATCACCAGTCACATCCACAACTTGGTATTGATTTTGCTTTGGCTCCATCCCTTCATTCTTTCTGGAGTTATTTCTCCACTGATCTCCAGTAGCATATTGGGCACCTAATGACCTGGGAAGTTACTCTTTTGGTATCCTATCATTTTGCCTTTTCCTACTGTTCATGGGGTTCTCAAGGCAAGAATACTGAAGTGGCTTGTCATTCCCTTCTCCAGTGGACCACATTCGGTCAGGCCTCTCCACCATGACCCGCCTGTCTTGGGTTGCCCCGCAGGCATGGCTTGGTTTCTGAAAGAGATGGGAATACCAGACCACCTAACCTGCCTCTTGAGAAATCTGTATGCAGGTCAGGGAGCAACAGTGAGAACAGGACATGGAACAACAGACTGGTTCCAAATAGGAAAAGGAGTATGTCAAGGCTGTATAATGTCACCCTGCTTATTTAACTTATATGCAGAGTACATCATGAGAAATGCTGGACTGGAAGAAACACAAGCTGGAATCAAGATTGTTGGGAGAAATATCAATAACCTCAGATATGCAGATGACACCACCCTTATGGCAGAAAGTGAAGAGGAACTAAACAGCCTCTTGATGAAAGTGAAAGAGGAGAGTGAAAAAGTTGGCTTAAAGCTCAACATTCAGAAAACGAAGATCATGGCATCTGGTCCCATCACTTCATGGGAAATAGATGGGGAAACAGTGGAAACAGTGCCAGACTTTATCTTTCTGGGCTCCAAAATCACTGCAGATGGTGATTGCAGCCATGAAATTAAAAGACGCTTACTCCTTGGAAGAAAAGTTATGACCAACCTAGATAGTATATTCAAAAGCGGAGACATTACTTTGCCGACTAAGGTCCATCTAGTCAAGGCTATGGTTTTTCCTGTGGTCATCTATGGATGTGAGAGTTGGACTGTGAAGAAGGCTGAGCACCAAAGAATTGATGCTTTTGAATTGTGGTGTTGGAGAAGACTCTTGAGAGTCCCTTGGACTGCAAGGAGATCCAGCCAGTCCATTCTGAAGGAGATCAACCCTGGGATTTCTTTGGAAGGAATGATGCTAAAGCTGAAACTCCAGTACTTGGCCACCTCATGAGAAGAGTTGACTCATTGGGAAAGACTCTGATGCTGGGAGGGATTGGGGGCAGGAGGAGAAGAGGACGACCGAGGATGAGATGGCTGGATGGCATCACGGACTCGATGGACTTGAGTCTGAGTGAACTCCAGGAGATGGTGATAGACAGGGAGGCCTGGTGTGCTGTGATTCATGGGGTCGCAAAGAGTCAGACAGGACTGAGCGACTGAACTGAACTGAACTGAAGACTTTAACTTGTCAATCCTGAGATTCTAAGTTAGAGGAATCTGTTAGGGAAGAACTGAATGTATTTAATTGAGGCTGATCAAGAAAGGGAAGAAAGAAAAAAAAAAGTTAACAAGATGGAAACTCAGTTCATGGTCTTGTAACCAAGACAATCTGACAGTACTTCAAGAACAAACAAAAGGATCAGAATAGAGAGTCTAGTGTGTGTGTTAGTCACAATTAACAAGTGTTAGTGTGTGTGTGTTAGACACAATTCTTTGTGACCCAGTGGACTGTAGCCCACCAGGTTCCTCCATCCATGGGATTTCCAGGCAAGAATCCTGGAGTGGGTTGCGTTTTCCTTCTCCTGGTTCACCAACTGTGTTTAAAAATCAACGGGAGGGAGGAAGACCTGACACAGCATTGCTCCTATTCTGAAAGTCTTTCCAGAAATGGCAACCCTAACATGGCATTTTACTTTGAGATCAGAAGACGTGGGATTCAACCAAAGAGCTATTCTCAAAAAGCAAAGTATACATACATACATACATACATATATATGGCACTGTTGTAGTTTCAAAGACATTGCTTCAAAAAGCTATCACTTCTTGGAATTATCTTTTTCCTTAAACAGAGTCAATACATATTCTCTTTAGGAGGATACCAATTTTTTACTGTACTGCCTTTAAAGTAATTGTTCTAAGGCTGTTACCATTCTGTCAGGGTAAACCATGTATAAAATAGTACATTTTTTAGTTTCAATCACACAAGAAATTCCTGCATGAGTTTAGTTTCAATCAAAATTTATCCATCTTTGTTTTTGTCATACCTTGTGTTAATTGTTGAGCCAAATGCTGACCATAATTTTCTAAATAAGTGTGTTTCACATTTCTGATAGTATCTACACTCTTGTCGTCTATAAAATGGTCTTTGTGCTTTTCAATTTGTTACAGTTAGCTGTGTTTTAAGTTTATTTGTTCTATTACATTGCCTCAAATTCTTATGCTAATAAGTAAACTTTAAATAAAAACGAAATGAATAAGTGTAAATGTAATCAAATAAATTTTGGTAAAGTAAAAACAACAGAAAATTACTCCAAGAATAGTGAGTATGCCTATCAAAGTCAGCCTAAAATTATATACCATATTTTATTGATAATCTCTCTATATTAAATATGTAGGCTTTTATCACTTTTAACTATTATAATAATCCTACATTGATCAACTTTATAATTATTAGACAAAAAATTAATCCTTAGCATAAATTGATAAAATAGAATTGAAAGTTCAAGAGATCTCTGTAATTTTATCTCAACAAGTAACATTCAAGTTATCCTTCTGTACCAATTTATAACTGAGATTAACATCTACAGACTTTATAGTTTCAGACAAATATGGCAGTGTGTGAGAATAACAGCTGAGGAGAAAAAGGCAGGTAGCAACTATCTGTACTAACTTATCTGATTCTTTAGTGCTTAATTAGAATGAAAACTAAGGGTTAGTAGATTTATAAATCAAATAAAAAGAATGAAAATAATCAAATATACAAAAATGAGATCCCTGAGAGAAAATAGAGATCATTCATAAGCAGAAGAGAGTGTTTTAAAGCATAGTATATTCAGAAGCATTCTAAATGATGTTTCAACAAAATGAGAGTCATGAATAGGATTCAGTGAAAAATAACTCAAAAAAAATCCTTTGGAAATTAAAAATATATTGACAAAAATTATATAAATCAATAGGAGGATTAGAAGATTAATTTGAGACATCCTTCTAGCACACATATGTGAAAACATAAAAAGAGAAAGCCTATAACAGAAAACAAATTGGTCAAGACTATCTATCTAGTAAATAAATAAATAAAAGTAAATAAAGATAGCTTATCTAGAAGTTTAAAAAGAAAGACATTAATAGAAAAAAAATAGGGGGAAATTATTAAATAAGAAAATCTCTCAGAACTAAAGAGAATCCTGTCTCCAGATTCAACAAAACCCACTAATTGCTGAGCTCAGTAAATAAATATTGATTCCAGGGCACATCACTGGTGTTTCAGAATACCAAGAATTAAAAGAGCTTCCACAAAGTATCCATCATATTTTTCTCAGTATTTGCTGAAGCAATTAATTTCATAATCATTTTATACTTTTACATTAGCAATTTCAGATGATAAAAATGGTAAAATTTATTCTAAAAGGCAATAGTATTTTGACTTAAAATTTTATATCCAGCCAAGCTATAAACTGATGGATATGGCAAAATAAAGTCATTTGAGAGATTCAAGAAGTCAGAAAATATGCCTTCCATATGTCGTTTTGGAGAAGGTTATGTGGGGATATATTTACAGAAAAAGTTGACAATGGAAGATGAATGTGGGATAAAAGACCTAGTGGGTTTATGTAAGAAGCTCAGAGCAAATGAATCATCTCTAGCTGGCTTAGGAATAATCAGAGCAAGAGTGAACAAAAAAATTCCTAAATAAATTTTTTCCAGAAAATAACGTGTAAATATAAGGCTCCATGAAGCTATTGATGGTACCAGTTGGTAAAGACTCCACCTGTGATATGGGAGACATAAGTTCAATCTCCTGGAAAAGGAAATGGCAAGCCACTCCAGTATTCTTGCCTGGAAAGTCCAATGGACAGAGGAGCCTGGCAGGCTATACCCCATGGGATTGTAAGAGTCGAACCTACTCAGGGACTAAACCACAAGAAAAGAGAATGTATTTAATATTGACAGAATATTTCCCATTTCTGAGTAGCACAAGGATTGTGGAATTAGACCTACATCAGAAGAATTATGATACCAGCAATGCTAATTGGTTTTTCAGTGAAAAGTAGCTATGATTATAATGGAAAATAGTAGATTTTGCTTTTACAATAAATATGTAGACAGACAACAGACTGTAGTTTTCAGATACAAATGAAAGTAAATACATTCAATTTGGAAATATTTTAAATATAGTTAGACAATACTAAGGTAGAGAAGGTAAAAAAAGAATAAGTCAAGAGGAAGCTATGGGGTTTTGTTTTGTGTGTGTGTGTGTGTGTGTGTTGTGTGTTTTAAGATAATAGTAACTCAGTCTCAAAAATGACAGAATGATCTCTGTTCATTTCCAAGGCAAACCCTTCAATATTAAAGTAATCCAATCCTATGCCCCAACCAGTAGTGTCTGAAGAAGCTGTAATAGAATGGTCCTATGAAGATCTAAAGATCTTCTAGAACTACAGCCAAAAGAGATGTCCTTTTCATCATAGGGAACTGGAATGCAAGAGTAGGAAGTCAAGACATACCTGGAGTAATAGGCAAACTTGGCATTGGAGAAGAGTTAGGCAGGGCAAAGGCTACAGAGGTTTTCCAAGAGAATGCTTCCAACAACACAAGAGAAGACTCTACACATGGACATCACCAGATGGCCAACACCGAAAGCAGACTGATTATATTCTTTGCATCCAAAGATGGAGAAGCCCCATACAGTCAGCAAAAACAAGACCGAGAACTGACTGTGGCTCAGATCATGAACTCCTTAACGCAAAATTCAAACTTAAATTGAAGAGTGTAGGGAAAACCACTAGACAATTCAGGTATGCCCTAAATCAAATCCCTCGTAATTATATAGTGGAAGTGACAAGTAGGATCAAGGGACTGGATCTTAGAGACAGAGTGCCTGAAGAACTATGGACAGAGGTTCATGACATTGTACAGGAGGCAGTGATCAAGGACACCTCCACGAATAAGAAAGGCAAAAAGACAGAAAGGTTGTCTGAGGAGGCGTTACAAATAGTAGAGAAGTGAAAAGCAAAGGAGGAAAGGAAAGATATACCCATTTGAATGCAGAGATCCAAAGAATAGCAAGGAGAAATACGAAAGCCTTCCTCAGTGATCAGTGCAAAGAAATAGGGAAAACAATAGAATGGGAAAGACTGGGGATCTCTTCAAGAAAATTATAGATATCAAGGGAACATTTCATGCAAAGATGGGTACAATAAAGGAAAGAAACAGTAGGGATCTAACAGAAGCAGAAGATATTAAGAAGAGATGGCAAGAATACACAGAAGAACTATACAAAAAATATCTTCATGACCCAGATAGCCACGATGGTGTGATCACTCACCTAGAGCCAGACATTCTGGAATGCAAAATCAAGTGGGCTTTAGGTAGCATCACTACAAACAAAGCTAGTGGAAGTGATGAATTCCAGATGAGCTATTTCAAATCCTGAAAGATGATGCTGTGAAAGTGCTGCACTCAATATGCCAGCAAATTTGGAAAACTCAGCAGTGACCACCGGATGTCAGTTTTCATTCCAGTCCTAAAGAAGTGCAATGCCAAAGAATGCTCAAACTACTGCACAATTGCACTTATCTCACATGCTAGCGAAGTAATGCTCAAAATTCTCCAAGCCAGGCTTCAACAGTACCTGAACCATGAACTTCCAGATGTTCAAGCTGGATTTAGAAAAGGCAGAGGAACTGGAAATCAAATTGCCAACATCCATTGGATCATTGAAAAAGCAAGAGAATTAGAGAAAAACATCTACCTCTGCTTTATTGATTACACCAAACGCTTTGACTGTGTGGATCACAACGAACTGTGGAAAATTCTTAAAGAGAAGGGAATACCAGATCACATTACCTGCCTCCTGAGAAATCTGTATACAAGTCAAGAAGCAATGTTAGAAACAGACATGGAAAAACAGACTGGTTCCAAATTGGGAAAGGAGTATTTCAAGGCTGTATATTGTCATCCTGCTTATTTAACTTTTAAGTAGAGTACATCATGTGAAATATCAGGCTGGATGAAGCACAAGCTTGAATCAAGATTGCTGGGAGAAATGCCAATAACCTCATATAAGCAGATGACACCACCCTTATGGCAGAAAGTGAAGAAGAACTAAATTGCCTCTTGATGAAAGTGAAAGAGGAGAGTGAAAAAGTTGGCTTAAAACTCAACATTCAGAAAACTAAGATCATGGTATCCATTCCTATCACTTCATGGCAAATAGACGGATAAACAGAGGAAACAGTGACAGATTTTATTCGGGGCGGGGGGGGGGGGCTCCAAAATCACTGCAGATGGTGACTGCAGCCATGAAATTTAAAAAATGCTTGCCCCTTGGGAAAAAAAAGCGATGACCAACTTAGACAGCATATTAAAAAGCAGGGACATTACTTTGCCAACAAAGGTCTATCTAGTCAAAGCTGTGGTTTTTCCAGAAGTAATGCATGGGCATGAGAGTTGGACTATAAAGAAAACTGAGCGCTGAGGAATTGATCCTTTGACCTATGGTGTTGGAGAAGATTCTTGAGAGTCCCTTGGACTGCAAGGAGAGCCAGCCAGTCGATCCTAAAGGAAATCTGTCCTGAATATTCATTGGAAGGACTGATGATGAGGCTGAAACTCCAATACTTTGGCCACCTGATGTGAAGGACCAACTCATTGGAAAAGACCCTGATGCTGGAAAAGATCAAAGGCAGGAGTAGAAGGGGACAGAAGATGAGATGGTTGGATGGCATCACCAAGTCCATGGGCATGAGTTTTAGCAAGCTCCAGGTGTTGGTGATGGTAGGGAAGCCTGGCACACTGCAGTCCATAGGTCACAAAGAGTCAGACACGACTGAGTGACTGAACAGAAATAAACTCACCTTATGAAGAGAACAAGAAATAGAAGTCATATTATTGAAAGTTTCAAGTAGGTAGTCTCAAGTGTACATAAATGTGCTCATTTTCTCAATCATGTCAGACTCTTTCTGAACCCATGGATTGGAGCTGTCAGGCTCTTCTATCCTTGAGATTTTCCAGGCAGGAGTACTGGAATGGATTGTCATTTCCTCCTCCAAAGGCTCTTTCTAACCCAGGGATCAATCCCAGGCCTCCTGTGGTTACTGCACTGCAGGCAGATTCTTTACCTGCTGAACCATCAGGGAAGCCCATGTAGATAAATATAAATATCAAATTTAAGAGAAGAGATCATGGAGATGAAATATTAGTGGAAGTGGATTAAACTATTGAATAATGCTAGGTAAATGGAGTGATACAGACAAGCGTGAAAGCACAGTATTTTAAGGAACAGTGAGAAAAATCAATATGAATATCATTATGAAAATATTAGCTGGAGATGCAGTTTGAGAACTTGAGACCTTATAGGAAAGAAATGCTTTCTTCTTTTAGTCTAAAATATTATTGTATGAGAAGTGAAAAACAGTTGATTTTCTTAATCACATGCTTCCTACCAAGGGAAATCAATTAAAATTAAATGATAATATAAACCCATCACTTTAAAAAATGTTTTATGCAGAAAATGAGTTCCTTCTTAATAAAAAAAAAATCAAGACAGTTGAATGAAAAGGAAGCTTAATGGATATAAGATGAAAATATATTAGTCAAGAGAGACTAAATTTCCTTTGTTTATAGAGTACAGAATTCATAAAGTCTATGCCTAAGTGAGGGGCTTCCCAGGTGGCTCAGATGGTAAAGAATCTGCCTGACAATGCAGAAGACAAGGTTTGATTTCTAGGTTAGAAGATCCCCTGAAGGAAGAAATGGAAATCCACTCCAGTATTCTTGCCTGGGAAATCCCAAGAACAGAGCAGCCTGGTGAGCTACAGTCCATGGGGTCACAAGGAGTTGGACATGACTGAGCATGCATAAATTGGTGGAGGACCTGGAAAACTGTTGCTAAGTCAAGTGCTAACAGTGCTAGAGTGTAGAGAATGAATAAGATGGGATCTATAAAAAGCCACATCAATCCACCATTTAGAATGGAGTAAAAACTCAAGTTCAGAGACAATGTTTCTAGCCATGAATTCAACTTATCTTTAATCATTCTGAACACTTTGTAGGATGCAGAGCAAAAATCGTAAAGGTTTTTTCCCAATTAAATACTATGTAAGAGTATTTCAATTAAACAGTGAATTCCTAAACCAATCTGATCAAGTCCTATATGGGAATAATGATACTTATTTTAATGACTAATTTACTTTCAGTGAGATTCATTATGTGATGTTAAGTATAAATTATTCAAACACAATAAATGTAGATGGCCAAGATAACATAGCTGGAAAGATCTTGAATTTTCAATTTCGTTATACTTACTGCCTAATATTGCAACCTTAATGAAGCCATAATGTCCTTTTATACTGTGAGGAATAAGTGAAACTGATTTAATAACTAACTAAATGGTCTCAATCAAATATTAAGTATCTTAAAAATGGCCTCTGCTAGTTTATACCACTTATGTTGATTTAGTTAACTGCAGATACTAAAAGTGTTTTCTGCCATATCTTTGTGTGACACTGGAAAGATCAGAATCTCTTTTGCTTTTCTTATTTGACTTATAAGAGTAACTGTCCCTTTTGAAAAATACGGCATAGTAACTTTTATGTTGTTAATACTGAACCCTATAGAATTATAAAGTTTTAAACTGATGGTTAGTAAATCATTTGCCCACAAACCTCAGGCTTCTGGCTCCTCAGACCAAAAACTGAACAAGCTTAAGGTCACTGCTTTGTTTTCGCCAGGTTGAAAAGAGCTCATTTCCAAACCTCAGTAGGACATGCAGCAGTGGCAGACCATGTCTCTTGATCACAGACTGAGAAAAAACATTTGCAAATCATATTTATCTAAAGCACCTGAGTCTGTAACATATATTTTTAAAGCTCTCAAAACTCAAAAGAAAATGATTCAACTTAAAAATAGGCAAAAATTTGAATAAACACTTTACCATAGAAAATATATAAATGGCAAAAAAGCACCTAAAAAGACACTCAACATCATTAGTTAAAGTAATACAAAGTAAAATAAAATGGCATGACACACAAACCTAACTGGAATGACTAAAATGAAGAAGACAGACCATATCAAGAGTCTGGAAGAATCTATTCAAGTGTGTATGCAAGGAGCCCAATTGTAGTTGTACAAATACTTGGGGAAAGAATATGACAGACTCTTGAAAACTTATCACCTTAGGATCCAGGCACTATATTACTAAATATTTATCCAAGATAAAGAAGACATATGCTCATACAAAACTTTGTACAGAATCATCCATAGCACCTTTATTTTCAATAAATAAATGGAAAAAACCTAAATTTCTACCACTATGTGAATAAACTATATCATATCCATATAATAGACTAATATTCACCAACAGAAGAAATAGATGATTGATAAGCCCTGAAATAGAAATCAATTTCAAAAAATATCTGAATGAAACAAAGCAAGAAAGAAGAGTACATGCTGTATGAAACATAATGTAAAAATTTTAGGAAAATAATGTTCAGAGAGAAAGGAGATCATTGTTTGCCTGGGGAAGCAGAGAAACGGATTCCTTTGTTGGATAACTACGTTCATTATCTTGAATATGGTGGTGACTTTATCCAAAGCTTATTAAATTCTATATGTTAAATACATGCCACTTATTAATACATGTCAATTATACCAGGATGATAGTGTTAAAAGTTATGAAGAACAATGCATAATTGAATAAAATCTGAGACTAACTTTGAAAGGCATTCAAGAAATAGCAAATATAGGAATTGACGTGTATGTGTTGAAGAAAACATAAAACAATGTTAATTATAGAATTTAGGTGGTAGTAATATAGAGATACCAAGGGAACATTTCATGCAAAGATGGGCACAGTAAAGGAAAGAAATGGTAGGGTCCTAACAGAAACAGAAAAGTTTAAGAAGAGGAGGCAAGAATACACAGAAGAACTGTACAAAAAAGATGTTCACAACCAAGATAATCACGATGGTGTGATCACTCACCTAGAGCCAGACATCCTGGAATGTGAAGTCAAGTGGGCCTTAGAAAGCATCACTATGAACAAAGCTACTGGAGGTGATGGAATTCCAGTTGAGCTATTTCAAATCCTGAAAGATGATGCTGCATTCAATATGTCAGCAAATTTGGAAAACTCAGCAGTGGCCACAGGACTGGAAAAGGTCAATTTTTATTCCAATCCCAAAGAAAGGCAATGCCAAAGAATGCTCAAACTACCGCACAATTGCACTCATCTTACACGCTAGGAAAGTAATGCTCAAAATTCTCCAAGCCAGGCTTCAGCAATACGTGAACTGTGAACTTTCAGATGTTCAAGCTGATTTTAGAAAAGGCAGAGGAACCAGAGATAAAATTTCCAACATCTGCTGGATCATGGAAAAAGCAAGAGAGTTCCAGAAAAACATCTATTTCTGCTTTATTGACTATACCAAAGCCTTTGACTGTGTGGATCACAATGAACTGTGGAAAATTCTAAAAGAGATGGGAATACCAGACCACCTCATCTGCCTATATGCAGGTCAGGAAGCAACAATTAGAACTGGACATGAAACAACAGACTGGTTCCAAATAGGAAAAAGAAGTATGTCAAGGCTGTATATTGTCACCCTGCTTATTTAACTTATATGCAGAGTACATCATGAGAAATGCTGGGCTGGAACCAAAGCACAAGCTGGAATCAAGATTGCCAGGAGAAATATCAATCACCTCAGATATGCAGATGACACCACCCTTATGGCAGAAAGTGAAGAGGAACTAAAAAGCCTCTTGATGAAAGTGAAAGAGGAGAGTGGAAAAAGTTGACTTAAAACTCAACATTCAGAAAACAAAGATCATGGCATCTGGTCCCATCACTTCATGGCAAATACATGGGGAAACAGTGAAAACAGTGTCAGACTTTATTTTTGGGCTCCAAAATCACTGCAGATGGTGATTGCAGCCATGAAATTTAAAGACGCTTACTCCTTGGAAGGAAAGTTATGACAGCATATTGAAAAGCAGAGACATTACTTTGTCAACAAAGGTCCTTCTAGTCAAGGCTATGGTTTTTCCAGTGGTCATGTATGGATGTGATGGTTGGACAATAAAGAAAGCTGAACACCAAAGATTTGATACGTTTGAACTATGGTGTTGGAGAAGACTCTTGAGAGTCCCTTGGACTGCAAGGAGATCCAACCAGTCCATCCTAAAGGTGATCAGTCCTGGGTGTTTATTGGAATGACTGATGCTAAAGCTGAAACTCCAATACTTTGGCCACCTCATGGAAGAGTTGACTCAGTGGAAAAGACTCTGATGCTGGGAGGCATAGGGGCCGGAGGAGAAGGGGACAACAGAGGATGAGATGATTTGATGGCATCACCGACTCGATGGACATGACTTTGGGTATATTCTGGGAGTTGGTGATGGACAGGGAGGCCTGGCGTGCTGCATTTCATGGGGTTGCAAAGAGTCGGACACGACTGAGCGACTAAACTGGACTGAATATAGATATTTACTCTTTACTATACATCTTTTAACTTTTTTATAAATTTGACATTTTTAATAATAGTATTAGAAACTCTGTTTAACCACTGAAAAACATTTAAAAGGAAAGATTATTTCCTAATACTTGTAAGTGAACTTAACAATGATACCAAATTAGGAAAATTGCTTACAAATAAAAAACTGCTTATATATAAAGCAAACAAATCTCACCTATGAGTATGAAATTGACTTAACTAAAATATTAGCTATTTTAATCAGAAAAAAATTAATAACAGTTCATTACGGAGTGGGATTTATTCCAGAAATGAGAAGATAGCTCAATTTTTAGGAAATTAATTATTGAAACTAGTTCTATTTTTAGGAATTTGTTTATTAAAATTAAAGAAAATGCATACTACTATGTATATTTTCACTGAAAAGGCAAAATTTAGCAAGATTCAACAACTCAAGATAAACCAGTATTACAGAAATAAAAACTTTCTTGATATGTTAATTTTCAGAAACCAGCATTATATATGAGAAATAGTAATTTTAACCAGAAAGACAAAAAACATGTAACTTGCCATGTAACTTTTTCAGTGTAAGTACAATGCAATATTTTTAAGAAGAGAAAATAGTGATACTAATAAAGATCTAAAAATTTGGAAAAGTAGAAATAACACTAGAAAGAAATTAATCTATATCACCATATTTATATACTTTACATTAGGATAAACTCCAATGAGTCAAGTGTAAATTTTGAAAGATGAGAAATTTTATCACTCCATAGTTAAGAAATCTCACCATGTCAGAAATTCCTGAAGTCCTAAACATTTTAAAAAGTTAAATATATCTTAAAGAAATTTTTGCATAGAAAACATAGACTCAAAAGATAAATGAGGCATTATAAATTGG
Organism: Ovis aries; assembly: GCF_016772045.2. NCBI lineage: Eukaryota > Metazoa > Chordata > Mammalia > Artiodactyla > Bovidae > Ovis > Ovis aries. Next base: position 110,325,335 of record NC_056057.1, read on the forward strand.
GTAATAATATTTGTAATTCATATCTCACAGTGAAAATGCCAAATTCCACAAATATCAGTAAGAGGGAAACAGCTTAATTAATAACTGGGAAAGTGGTATAAAAGTAGCTCTTAACAATACTAAATTATTTTAAAATAAGATAACTGCAAATTTAAGCTGCACTGAAATATAACTTTCATTTACCACACTGACAAATACATAAAATTTTATTATTTAGTATCAAAGATGGCATAAATTATTTAACTCATATATCAATACTTCTAAAACTTACAAATGAATATACATTTTCTTCCAGGTATTTTACTTCTAGGAATCTGTTTCACAAATATCATGCATATGGAAAATGTTCTATATATATATATAATTAATTAAGAATGTGCATAATAGGTTGTTTCCATGTCCTGGCTATTATAAACAGTGCTGCGATGAACATTGGGGTACATGTGTCTCTTTCAATTCTGGTTTCCTTGGTGTATATGCCCAGAAGTGGGATTGCTGGGTCATAAGGTAGTTCTATTTGCAATTTTTTAAGGAATCTCCACACTGTTCTCCATAGTGGCTGTACTAGTTTGCATTCCCACCAACAGCGTAGGAGGGTTCCCTTTTCTCCACACCCTCTCCAGCATTTACTGCTTGCAGATTTTTGGATCTCAGACATTCCGACTGGTGTGAAGTGGTACCTCATTGTGGTTTTGATTTGCATTTCTCTAATAATGAGTGATGTTGAGCATCTTTTCATGTGTTTGTTAGCCATCCGTATGTCTTCTTTGGAGAAATGTCTATTTAGTTCTTTGGCCCATTTTTGATTGGGTCATTTATTTTCTGGAATTGAGCTGCATAAGTTGCTTGTATATTTTTGAGATTAGTTGTTTGTCAGTTGCTTCATTTGCTATTATTTTCTCCCATTCAGAAGGCTGTCTTTTCACCTTGCTTATATTTTCCTTTGTTGTGCAGAAGCTTTTAATTTTAATTAGATCCCATTTGTTTATTTTTGCTTTTATTTCCAGAATTCTGGGAGGTGGATCATAGAGGATCCTGCTGTGATTTATGTCAGAGAGTGTTTTGCCTATGTTCTCCTCTAGGAGTTTTATAGTTTCTGATCTTACATTTAGATCTTTAATCCATTTTGAGTTTATTTTTGTGTGCGGTGTTAGGAAGTGATCTAGTTTCATTCTTTTACAAGTGGTTGACCAGTTTTCCCAGCACCACTTGTTAAAGAGACTGTCTTTACTCCATTGTATATTCTTGCCTCCTTTGTCAAAGATAAGGTGTCCATATGTGCGTGGATTTATCTCTGGGCTTTCTATTTTGTTCCGTTGATCTATATGTCTGTCTTTGTGCCAGTACCATACTGTCTTGATGACTGTGGCTTTGTAGTAGAGCCTGAAGTCAGGCAAGTTGATGTCCATCAGCAGATAAATGGATAAGAAAGCTGTGGTACATATACACAATGGAGTATTACTGAGCCGTTAAAAAGAATTCATTTGAATCAGTTCTGATGAGATGGATGAAACTGGAGCCAATTATACAGAGTGAAGTAAGCCAGAAAGAAAAACACCAATACAATATACTAACACATATATATGGAATTTAGGAAGATGGCAATGACGACCCTGTATGCAAGACAGGAAAAAAGACACAGATGTGTATAACGGACTTTTGGACTCAGAGGGAGAGGGAGAGGGAGAGGGTGGGATGATTTGGGAGAATGACATTCTAACATGTATACTATCATGTAAGAATTGAATCGCCAGTCTATGTGTGACGCAGGATACAGCATGCTTGGGGCTGGTGCATGGGGATGACCCAGAGAGATGTTGTGGGGAGGGAGGTGGGAGGGGGGTTCATGTTTGGGAACACATGTAAGAATTAAAGATTTTAAAATTTTAAAAATAAAAAACTAAAAAAAAAAAACAAAATTAAAAAAAAGAAAAAAAGAATGTGCATAATAGCAAAAGTTTGGAAACAATCATACATGTATGCCAATAATGTATTGTTTTTAATAGTAAGGCATATCCATATGATGTGATTCTATTCCAATGAAAAATCAAGACAATTTTTTGAATAAATCAGTTTGGAATTAGTAAGAAGTATAAAAAGAAAAGAAAAAATGTTTTACAAGCATTTCTATTATAAAAAATCGATAATATACATCTGTACTTGCATGAAACATCTGAAAGAGTAAAACAACAAAAAATAAAACATGCATAAAAATAAAATGAAAATATGTTTTAAAATAACTCCCCCCCCAAAAAAAACACAAAAATAACAATAGCTATCTATTAAGAATTGTCTTAATTCTTAATAGGTTTTCCCTGATGGCTCAGATGGTAAACAATCTGCCTGCAATGTGGAAGACCCAGATTCGATCGCTGGGTTGGGTTGATCTTCTAGAGAACAAATTGGCAACCCACTCCAGCACTCTTGTTTGAAGAATTCCATGGACAGAGGAAGCTGGCAGGCTACGGTCCGTGGGGTCACAAAGAGTCAGACACTATTGAGCAACTAACACTTTCACACACAGGAGATGTGTAATAAAGAAATGGGAGATATTTTATACTGATCTCTTTATACTTGTTTACACTTCTGAACCATGTAAACATATTAATTAATGAAAATGACTCTAATACACAAAACAGAAATCATTACTCCTTACAAGAAAAATCTAAATATGTGGACAATCAGTGACTTTTCTTGGTCATGTCAGAAAAGAGGTCACAAGGCAAACTGGCACTAATTTTCAAAACAGTCAAATCCAGAGTCACACAACCATATCTGACTTCCTGGAGCAGAAATAGCAGTAGTTATAAACAGGTGGGAACACTTAAATGGTAATTTTGACAAATTGCTAAAGTCTGAGTGTAGACCATCATTATAGTGAGTAACTGCTAAGAACTGCAGTCCTAGGGAATACCAAACCTTCCTGGGTTTTAGTTACAGAATCCCCATCAGATTCTCATGATGAAAAACTGAGAGAAACTTCTTGTGACTTGGGCAGAGGGAGGAATAAGTAGTCAAAGATAATCTTTTCCACAAAATGACTTGCACAACTGGACATCCATATGCAAAAAAAAAAAATCCAAGCACATATATTACACCCTTCACTAACATTAACTCAAAACAGATCACAGATCTGAATGGGCAACACAAAACAGTAAAACCCTCAGAAGGTAACATAGAAGAAAACCTAGGTGACTTGGGTATTAAAAAAATTTATTTCAATACAACACCAAAGGTATGGTACATGAAATAAATAATTGCTAAATGGACTTCATTAACATTGAAAGCTGCTACTCTGAAATACAGTATCAACAGAATTAGAAGACAAGCCACAGATAGGGATAAGGTATTTGCAAAAGACACGTCTGATAAAGGACTATTATCCAAAGTATTCCAAGAAAGTTTAAAACTCAACAACATGAATAACCCAATTTAAAAATGAGCCAAACACTTAACAGACATCTCAAAGAAAATATACACATAATAAATAAGCATATAAACATATGCTTCAAATCATGTCATCAGGCAAATGCAAATTAAAACATGAGACACCACTATCCACCCATTTGAATGACCAAAGTCCAGAACACTGTCAATACCAAATGCTGGTGAAGAGCTGGAACAACAGGAACTCTGATACTTTGCAGTTTGGAACGACAAAGGGTATAGGCATTTTGGAAGAAATGGGAGAAAGCCAAATCCTAGAGAAATAAGAGACTCATTGAAATCACTTTTACCTTGAGCCAGGCACAGCTGAACTTTAGTTTTAATGCATTTTTGAAGCACACAGGAAATAAATTTTTTAAGAGTACCTTTTCCCGAAGATGGAGGTTTATAAGAGGAGACCTTCACCATTTGGCTGAATATTCCTCTGGCAAGTACAAAGAAAACTGAGTTGTTCCTGAGCCAGAAAGCCAATTTCCCTGAGATTTATATTTAAATATGTCAGCTTTTGCAAATTGTCTTCTTGATTTGAAGCCTAAAGTCCCGACACCTGTATGGTCTAAACAACCTCACCACATACACCAAAATGATAAAATCATCATTAAATAGGTTGATATATCCCTCTAAGACAGACAAAAATTAGAATATAAGACAAAAGTTGGAAAAAGATTTAGTGTTTTGAAAAACAACTAAATTAACTTAAATTTCTTCTCAGAAGGATGGCTTCTTCATTTATGCCTTCATTTAAGTCTCAAAAACCCCATATTGAATAAGGAACAGAGACAATGATCAACCCAAAGCAATGTAATTAAAAGCCAAGAAGTGTCACTGAATAGATAGCAGCTGAAACAATACACCATCGAGAGAGTCCACAAAGATTTCAGATTGTAAATGAATAATGCTTACAATTAAATAACTGCAAGTCATGTTTGATAAGGTCTTTAGGATACTTCCCTGGTGGCTTCTGTCTACAATGCGGGAGACCTAGTTTCAATCCCTGGGTCAGGAAGATCCCCTGGAGAAGGAAATGGCAACCCGCTCCAGTACTATTGCCTGGAAAATCCCATGGATGGAGGAGCTTGGTAGGCTACAGTCCATGGGGTCACAAAGAGTCAGAAACGACTGAGCGACTTCACTTTCACTTAGGGAACATAAAACCAATAAAAGTGACTTAATGGTTGGGAAAAAAAGTATCAAATAGGACACCAAAGAAGTCATTCTTCACATCAGAAAGATATATATTTTTTTTTCCTTTATAAAAGTATAGAGTCTCTTGTAGTTATTCAACCAAAGATTTGTAAAGTTCCCTGAACAAGCACACTGTCTTTCATCAATTTTGGAAATTGGTTTCTCTGTCTTGAGATATTGCATCTTTCATAACCTTTCTCTACTCCTTTCAGGATTTTTGTAACATGCAATTTAGATTTTCAACCATATCCCGTATATTGCCTATACTTTGTAAAATTTCTATTTATTTTTCTTCCCATGGTCTACTCTGGGTATTCTAATTTTTTTCTAGTTCACTGGTTCTTCATCTGTACCTGAACTTTCTTTAATCTACTATTAAAGAAAGAAAAAAGAAAGGAAGTTGCTCAGTCATGTCTGACTCTTTGCAACCCCATGGACTATAGCCCACCAGATTCCTCCATCCATGATATTTTCCAGGCAAGATCATTGGAGTGGGTTGCCATTTCCTTCTCCAGGAGATCTTCCTGACCCAGGGATTGAACCTGGGTCTCCCACATTGTAGGCAGATGCTCTACCATCTGAGCCACCAGGGAAGTCCAATCTACTATTAAAACTACCACTCAACTATTAATGACTTCCCTTGTAGCTCAGTTGGTAAATAATCTGTCTACGATGCAAGAGACCTGGGTTCCATTCCTGGGTTGGGAAGATCCCCCTGGAGAAGGAAATGGCAACCCACTCCAGTATTCTTGCCTGGAGAATCCCATGAACACAGGAAACTGGCAGGTCATAGTCCATGGGGCCGCAAGTGTCAGACACAATTCAGCAACTAAACCATCACCACCAAACTATTAACATTATTTTTCATGCTAGATATTATATTTGATATTTGGTATTTTTAATTTCTCTGGTGAAGATTTGATCATGCTACTTAATCCCTTGGATCTCTTATATACAATGATTTTTAAACTACTACTGAGAAAACCTTTTCATATAAAGCCAATATATGGGTCACCTGCATTTCTATTCTTATTAGTTTTTTTTTTATTACAGATTTCCAACATATTTTAATGTCTGGTTATGTTTAATTGAGAGATTTCCTTTTTGTCATGAAGATCCCCTGGAAAAAGAAATGGCAACCCACTCCAGTATTCTTGCCTGGGAAAGCCCATGAACAGAGGAGCCTGGTGGGCTAAAGTCCAGGGGATCACAGTGTCAGATGCAACTCAGTCATTAAACAACAACAACTTGTTTGTAGGAAAATAAAATAGATATCTTTTGTGGCTCCAACTGATGTTATTGTCTCCCAGAGGGCATGTAATTTAGTTCTTACAGATGATCTTGCTATGAACAGATAAATTTAAATAACTCTGAAAATAAGCTGGTTAAAAAAAAAACAGTTTGAATTTTTAGGATATGGATTTGTTTCAATTACTCCTTATAATGAAGTTGGAACATTCTTTGACACTGTCTTTCTTTGGAATTGGAATGAAAACTGACCTTTACCAGTCCTGTGGCCACTGTTGAGTGTTCCAAAATTGCTGACACTTTAACAGCATTGTCATTTAGAATTTTAAACAGCTCAGCTAGAATCCCATCACCTCCACTAGTTTTGTTTCCTTTAATGCTCCCTAAGGCCCACTTGACTTCATACTCCAGGATGTCTTGCTCTAGGTGAGTGACCGCACCATTGTGGTTATCCAGGTCATTACAGTCTTCTTTGTGTAGTTCTTCTGTGTATTCTGACCACCTCTTGTTAATCTTTCTGCTTCTGTTTTGTCCTCACTGTTTCTGTCTCTTATCACGCCCATCCCTGCATGAAATGTTCCCTTGACATTTCCATTTGAGCAAAGGGATCTCTAGTCTTTCCTGTTCTGTTGTTTTCTTTTATTTATTTGCATTATTCACTAAAGAGGCTTTCTCATCTCTCCTTGCTATTGTGGAACTCTGCATTCAATTGGATATATCTTTCCCTTTCTCCCTTGACTTTCATTTTTGCACAATTCTGCTCATTTCACAAGCTAGCAAGGTAATGCTCAAAGTCTTTCAATCTAGGCTTCAGCACTACATGAACCAAGAACTTCCCGATATACAAGCTGGATTTAGAAAAGGCAGAGGAACCAGAGGTCAAATTGCCAACATCTGTTGGGTCATAGAGAAAACAAGATAATTCCAGAAAAGACATCCACTTCTGCTTCTTGGACTACACTAAAGCCTGTGACTGTATGGATCACAACAAACTGTGGAAAATTCTTAAACACATGAGGATACCAGACCGCCTTACCTGCCTCCCGCAAAACCTGTATGCTGGTCAAGAAGCAACAGTTAGAACCAGACATGGAAAAATGGACTGGTTCAAAATTGGGAAAGGAGTACATCAAAGCTGTATATTATCACGACACTTATCTAACTTATATGCAGAGTACGACATGTGAAATGCCAGGCTAGATGAATCACAAATGGAATAAAAATGGCTGGGAGAAATATCAACAACTTCAGGTATACAGATGATACATGAAAGAAAGTGAACAGGAACTAAAGAGCTCCTTGATGGGAGTAAAGGCAAGAGTGAAAAAGCTGACTTAAAACTCAACATACAAAAACTAAGATCGTGGCATCTGGTCCCATCACTTCATGGCAAATAGAAAGGGGAAAAGTGGAAACTTGAGAGGTTTTATATTTTTGGATTCCAAAATCACTGTGGACACTGACTGCAGTCATGATACTAAAAAATGCTTGCTCTTTGGAAGGAAAGCCATGAAAAACCTAGGCAGCATGTTAAAAAGCAGAGACATCACTTTGCCAACAAATGTCCATATAGTCAAAGCTATGTTTTTTCCAGTAGTCATGTATGGATGTGAGAGTTGGACCATAAAGAAGGCTGCAGTAAAGTGAGGTGAAAGTCACTCAGTCATGATCAACTCTTTGCAACCCAGTGGACTATACAGTCCACAGAATTCTCCAGGCCAAAATACTGGAGTGGGTAGCTGTTCCCTTCTCCAGCAGATCTTCCCAACCCAGGGACTGAACCCAGGTCTCCTGCATTGCAGGCAGATTCTTTACCAGCTGAGCCACAAGAGAATTCCCAAAACACTGAAGAATTGATGCTTTTGTACTGTGGTGCTGGAGAAGACTCTTAAGGGCCCCCTTGAACTGCAAGGAGATCAAACCAGTCTATCCTGGAAGGACGGATGCTAAAGCTGAAATTCCAATACTTTGGCCACCTGATGCAAAGAACTGACTCATGTGAAAAGACCTTGTTGCTGGGAAAGATTGATTGTTATTGAAGGAGGAGAAGGAGGCCCCCAAGGATAAGACAGTTGGATAGCATCACTGACTCAGATATGAGTCTGTGCAACTTTAATAATGATACAATATTAACATAATGTTTATATATAGTCAAATACTTCAGTATTAGAAGCATCAACATTCTCTAACAAATCAATGAAATATAGGAAAATAACATGTATCACTTAATATTTATTTTAGACTAAACAACTGTAATTTCATCAAACATTTTTAAAAATATACTTGTCAGAGCTGCTAATTATACTTTTCATTCCTCTTTGAATATACTCAAGTGTGTTATTCTTCTTAAATTAATACTGCAAAATAAAAGCTATACCAAATAAAAATGATCTGATTAGCATTTAACTTAAACACTGACGGGAAAAAGCTCCATTGGCTCATTTACTTACCATATCTTGATCCATGCTGCTGTAGAAAACTTGAGCCACTAAGGTAACAGATATATTTCTGAGGATACTAAACAAGGTGAGCAAAACCCTGAATAATTAGTTACATCTGACATTGATGGTAGAAAGACATGATGGGGGAAAATTTATAAATTAAATGTTCAGGGATGAAAAACTGAGCTATCCTAAATGAAATTAAAACCAAATTTGTCTTTGAATAATTAGTAAGAAATAGAGTGACGAGGATCCTTAGGAATTATTTCACAGAACAACAGGTTTTCAGGCAGACTTTCTTGGGTGGATGTACCAAATCTTTTTATTTTTAGCTAAGAAATTACCTGCAAGACCCACATGTATACCAAAATTGGAACTTTTACTCTAAAGCACATAAAACACAACATTCACAGTTCTAGAAATTACAACTCTATCAAAATATTATTTCCTTTAAATTTAAAAAAATATTCAATTATTTCTCAACTGATATTACAATAAAACTTGCTTGTCTACAGCTCAGCTAACCAGTATCAGTATCAAATGACTTATTTAGGTATCTGCTGCATCTTTGACTTCAACTTTATTATGAGAATTAGAGGCCAGCAATAAAAATGTAACCATTATTACTCTTACCTCAAAGTTTTGCAGTCAGTAATTGAATTTACTATTGCTATTGTCTATTGCTATTGATATTGGAAATTATCAAATATGGCATGTTGACTAGGCCAAAGATGTGTGTGTGTGTGTGTGAGTCACTGAGTCATGTCTGACTCTTTGTGACCCCATGGACTGTAGCCCTCTAGGCTCCTCTGTCCATGGAATTCTCCAGGGAAGAATAGTTTGCCATTCCCTTCTCCAGGGGATCTTCCCAACCCAGAGACCAAATGCAGATCTCCTGCATTTCAGGCAGATTCTTTAGCATCCGAGCCACTAGGAAAGCCCCAGGCCAAAGATGTCTATGGCTTAATCCTAATCCTGGAAACTGTGAATATGTTATATTACACAGCAAAGGGGAATTAAGGTTGCAGGTGGAATACATTTTGTAATCCACTGACCTTCAAATGGGGAGATTATCATGAACTATTCAGAAGGACCCAGTGTAATCACATCACTCTTAAGAAGAAGTTGGCCAAGTAGGGCAGAGAGATTCAGCTTGATACAGATTCCTCTACCTCTTCTGGCTTGGAAGACAAAGTGAGGGGTCATGAGCCCAGGACTGTAGTGGTTCCTAGAAGCTGAGAATACTCTTCATCTGACAGCGAGCAAGAAAACAGGGAGCTTTTCCTGTAGCCACAAGGATCTAAATTCTACTAACAAAACAGATGAGCAAAGAAACTAATTTGTCCTTCGAATCTCCAGAAAGGAATTCTACTGATGCTTCATTTTATCCCTGTGGGGCCCATACCAAATTTCTGACTGGCAGAAGATAGAAAATTATGTTCTGTAAACTGTTCAGCCTGTTGTAATTTGTTATAGTAGCAAAAAAGGGACACCAAAGTTACAGGCCCCATCTCAGGAAACAATAAAAAAAAAAAAAAAACCTATTTCAAATGAGTTGTTATAAATGTGCTAAAAACACACATGTTCACATAAACACTTGAAATACTTTTGCTTACTAAGTCCACTTCATCTTAATTTTATATGTCCCTCATGAAAATCTTGGGAGTAAAGGCAATTTAAATTTAGAATAGAAAATACCATTGGGGCTTTACATTTATGGAAATTTGGTAAACACCACTATTCCCTCATTCCCCTTTAATAGCAATCTTCAAGTGTCTGTTTTATTGGTTTAACCTTTATTAGATCACTGTCAAAGGGTTTGGGAAATGTATGTGTATGTAGACTTCAAATTCTAGGTGTCTGCTCTGTTGTACTCATATAAAACCAACATTAGATTTTAAGGTTTTTAACCTTTAAAAATAAAGCAATCTGTTATGGTAGGTTTTATATGGCATGCTTAATGTTTTCTGTCTCTCTCCTGTCCTAGATTTTAGGACAAAGCAGAGAATTATAACTACCTGAGGGCTGGAAAGATTATTGTTGACACAAAACGAAGAATAACTTAGTGTGATCATAAAATCACCCTGTGCAGCTAACATTAGGAAAAAAGAAACTATGTCGATGGTAAAATTATTCTATTATAAACTAAAATAATTTACAATAAAATAAAATTAATGCTGTTTTTGTGGGTGTGAATTTTGGTCCTTACATTGCTCTCAACAAATTATAACACTTTTAAGAGTGAAAAATCCCTGAAAAGGTCTTTGAGATGGATTAGATAAAACAGCATCCTGAATGAAACACTGTGAAGCACTAATCTGGTACCTTATGATATATTCATACAAGAAGGACCATATATAAAGGAGAGGGACTTTTTTTTTCTTTTTATTTGTTTTCTAGATTTTTTTTTGATATGGGCCACTTTTTAAGTCTTTATTGAATTTGTTATATTATTGCTTCTTTCATGTTTTGGTTTCTTTGTGGGATCTTAACTCGCCGACCAGGGATCGAACCCACAGTCCCTGTGTTGGAAGGCAAAGTCTTAACCCCTGGACCCCAAGGAAGTCGCAAGAAGATGAACATTTCGTGACTGATTCCTTTCACAGCCATTTTTTATAAACAATATTATAAAAAATATGCTGTCTAATTTTTGTAACAGTCTCAGTTCAGTTCAGTTCACTCACTCAGTTGTGTCCGACTCTTTGCGACCCCATGAATCGCAGCACGCCAGGCCTCCCTGTCCATCACCAACTCCCGGAGTTCATTCAGACTCACATCCATTGAGTCAGTGATGCCATCCAGCCATCTCATCCTCAGTCGTCCCCTTCTCCTCCTGCCCCCAATCCCTCCCAGCATCAGAGTCTTTTCTGATGAGTCAACTCTTCATACGAGGTGGCCAAAATACTGGAGTTTCAGCTTTAGCAGCATTCCTTCCAAAGAAATCCCAGGGCTGATCTCCTTTAGAATGGACTAGTTGGATCTCCTTGCAGTCCAAGGGACTCTCAAGAGTCTTCTCCAACACCACAGTTCAAAAGCATCAGTTCTTCAGTGCTCAGCCTTCTTTACAGTCCAACTCTCACATCTATACATGACCACAGGAAAAACCATAGCCTTGACTAGACAGACCTTAGTCGGCAAAGAAATGTCTCTGCTTTTGAATATACTATCTAGGTTGGACATAACTTTTCTTCCAAGGAGTAAGCGTCTTTTAGTTTCATGGCTGCAGTCACCATCTGCAGTGATTCTGGAGCCCCCAAAAATAAAGTCTGACACTGTTTCCCCATCTATTTTCCATGAAGTGATGGGACCAGATGCCATGATCTTCGTTTTCTGAATGTTGAGTTTTAAGCCAACTTTTTCACTCTCCTCTTTCACTTTCATCAAGAGGCTTTTTAGTTCCTCTTCACTTTCTGCCATAAGGCTGGTGTCATCTGCATATCTGAGGTTATTGATATTTCTCCCGGCAATCTTGATTCCAGCTTGTGTTTCTTCCAGTCCAGCATGTCTCATGATGTACTCTGCATATAAGTTAAATAAGCAGGGTGACAATATACAGCCTTGGTGTACTCCTTTTCCTATTTGAAACTATTCTGTTGTTATAGCAGTGGACATAAGTATTTTTGGAATTTATCATGTTTTTGTCTTATTATGTACAAGAATCTGTTATTGGTAATGAAAAACAGTCAGTTAAGACACGTTGTTTCTACCGGTAATTCCAGGTCTGTTTAGCAGTTTGGGCTTTTATACCTACTATGACATAATAAATACTAATGCTTCATCATAAACATTTTATAGCAAGCATCAAAGGTAAATCTTAGTCAGCAAATTCCAAAGTTTGCAAGCTATGGGCCAGAGGTCAAATCCAGCTGGCTGCCTCTTTTTGTAAATAAAATTTTACCTGAACACAATTGTGTATATTTCTTTCAGTTTTTGTTCACTTGCTTGCTTTTGTTAGCTTGTCACTGTCTTCTTCTACGTCCATTGCATAGTTTTTCATTGGGTCTTATTTTCTTTTCATAAATTTTTATTTACATATTGTTTATGGTTGATGGTTTTTATTATTTATGCATATCATTTCACACTACAGTGACAGAGTTGAGTTGTTGTAACGGAGACTATGGCCCACAGAGTCTAAAATATTGGCCCTTTATAGAAAAAAATGTCGCCTAGTGATGTAACTGAAGATAATATTTGTATATAAACAAATATTTTCAATAAAATATTAATAGCATATATCAATCATATAAATTTTGATTAAAAAAAAGAGATGTCAAAGCTTACATTTAGTGTCAGGAAACTTTCCCTAGAAGAGATAATGTTTCAGTTGAGTTTTAAATTATGAACTGAAATCTATTAGCTGGATAAGGGGGATACACAAAAATGGCACTTATGCAAGAAAATGATATGCTAATTAGCTTGATGATAATAATCATTTATCTCTTTATATATATCTAATCATCATGGCATATACCCTAATATACACAATTTTAACTCATAAATAAGAACATGTTTTAAAAGTCATAGAATCCTCATGTTCATAAGAGCACTATTCAGAATAGCAAGGATATGCAAGCAACCTGTGTCCATCGATGCATCAGTGGAGAAATTGGGTCATGAATACACAATAAAATATTATATGGCATTTAAAAAAGAAAAGCCTGCCATTTGCAACAGCATGGATGGAGTTTGAGGACATTATGCTAAGTGAAATCAGTCAGACTGAGAAAGACAGACACTGTTTGGTTTCACTTGCATGTGGAATGAAAGTGGTCAAAGTCACAGATTTCCAGTTAGAGGATAAGTAAGTACTGGAAAGCTGAGCACCGAAGAACTGGATGCTTTTGAACTGTGGTGTTGGAGAAGACTCCTGAGAGTCCCTTGGACTGCAAGAAGATCAAACCAGATAACCCTAAAGGAAATCAGTCCTGAATATTCATTGGAAGGACAGATACTGAAGCTGAAACTCCAATACTTTGGCCACCGGATGTGAAGAACTGGCTCATTGGAAAAGACCTTGATGCTGGGAAAGGTTGAAGGTAGGAGGAGAAGGGACAACAGAGGATGAGGTGGTTGGATGGCATCACTGACTCGATGGACATGAGTTTGAGCAAGCTCCAGGAGCTGGTGATGGACAAGGAAGCCTGGCGTGCTGCAGTTCGTGGGGTCACAAAGAGTCACACATGACTGAGCAACTGAACTGAACTAAAGTACTGGAAATGTCATGTACAACATGATAACTATAGTTAACAGTGCTATCTGGTATATTTAAAAGTTTTTGAGAGTAGCTCCTAAGAGTCTTCATACAAGGATAAAACATTTTTCTTATTTACGTATCAGTATAAGATGACAGATGATAACTAAACTTACTGTAGCAATCATATTGAAATATATGGATGCCAAATCATTATGCTATCTATACACCTTGCTATGCTAAGTCGCTTCAGTCATGTGCAAGTCTGTGTGAGCCCATGGGCATCAGCCCGCCAGGCTCCTCCATCCACAGGATTCTCCAGCCAAGAATACTGGAGTGGGGTGCCATTTCCATACATACACCTTAAACAGTGCTATCTGTCAATTATATATGCACGAAATCAGGAAAAAAGGAATTCTACCAAACTTAAAGCAAGGAACACAGTAACGCTGAAGATAATGATTTATGGAAATAAATATAACTATTCCATAAAGTGGGCTTCCCGGTAGCTCAGATGGTAAAGAATCTACCTGCAATGCAGGATACTCTAGTTCGATCCCTGGGTTGGGAAGATCCCCTGGAGAATGGAATGGCTTCCGGCTCTAGTATTCTTGCCTGGGAAATCCCATGGACAGAGGAGCCTGGGGGGCCCCAGTTCTTAGGGTAGCAAAGAGTCAGGCACAACTGAAGCAACATAGCCCCATTGCACAGCCTGTTTAGATCCTTCACTCTCACCAACTTTTAGATTTATAAAATCACTCCCAGTTGTAGCTGTTTTTCAGTAAATAACTACTGAATATTTTAAGTGTTTCTTGTTTCAAGATCTTTTATAGTCCTCATTTGTATCCTCCGCTTTCTTCTGCACAAAATTGATTCAATGCAGGTCTTAGAAATGTTGAAGGCCTTTCACTATATGTCTGTATTCCAGGGTTCATAGGGATACCTTGTCAATTAACTTTGTTGTGAATATCTCTAATGCCTTTGATATAATTGCTTTGGCTAATTATTTTCTACTTTTGTTTAATAAGAAGACTCTGGGATGTTCAAAACATCATTGCTGCCATCTTCCCACAATCTTCCACATTTCCATTTTTAATTATTTGATATTACTGTTGCTAGAGATGAAATGAGAGCCATCCTACATTCATTGATCATTTAGATTTAAAAAGAAATTTCTGCGTCTTCTAAGCAATACATAGTAGCATAAGGAATAATTTAAGAGACGAGTAATTGAGTGTGAATGTTTATATTCACACTTGGAATTTAATGGAACAAACTCTGAAATTATGGAATGCTGAATTAAAAGACCAATTTGTAAATCAGCTCAGAAGTCTATATGTGACAAAATTATATACAAAAGTACCACTGCATTTACTGAAGCTGTTATTTCTTGCAGAATAATCTGGGCTTCTTTTTTCCTTAGGAGTATGCACACTGAAACTGAATCTATACTTTCCAACATATCTTCTTTCAGCAGTCCAATCAATATTAATAAACAGAATTTTGAGTTTATGCTTAATCAAGTGTATAGTAGGAGCTTTACCAAGTTTCTTCCTCTTCTCTGCCTACATTAGCTTCACCAGAGATAATTAAGTTTTATCATGTAATTTAAGAGGCAGAAACTAGAAAGGCAGGAAAACAGCAATTTATGTAATCTCTTTTAGCAGCTCAAGACTTTTTAACAATGGGTAAGCAATGTAAAATGCAGGGAAATTGAAAGAATAAGCACAAGGCAATTTTCAAATAAAGTGTTCTTTAATATAGAATTTATAAATACAACTGTTTCATTTACAACCATTTTAAATACATAAAATTGCATTTAAAATGGTATCTTAAAAAATAAAATAAAATGGTATCTTATCTTTCAGATTAAGATATTGGATTATGAAAAAAATATCTAATAATTCTCCACTCTCTTAAGACCTCATCTCAATGTAGGAAAAAAAATTAAAGTATGTAGTATCAGGAAATGAATAAAACAAGAAATTTCAATGAATTTATGAAATATAGAGTAAATAAATAAAGCAGAAGTTGCTGCTTAAAGAGAAAGTAGAAGATGAATCCAACCTATTTTACACAAACCCGGAGAGGCTTAGAACACAAAGATCAAAGATAAAGAAACATAGAAATCAGTGGGATTCAGAACACAGTGTGAAGTAGAACATCAGTGAGATAAGCATAGTTCTAGAAAGAGCTCATAAAATGACCTAATGAGATATGAAGAAAAAATGATGGTAGTACCTGAGAATAATGTCTTCTTAACCAAAGTTACGAGGGTTCCCCTGGAAACACCTTAATTTCCAACCATGCACCTAAGCTAATGTTTTTCAGACAACAGATCTCCACACATACTGACTGCTTCATGGGTCTTCCAAGGATCACAGACATGCGAGGAGAGCTGGAAATACAAAGAATTAAGAACAAGATTAAACAGAAAGGATTAGCAGAAAGAGAAGACATAAAAAGGAAAAAGATAAGGCCTTTAATAAGTGTCACAAAACATATTTGCAGCCATATTATTTCTACGAAAGAAAATTAGGGTGTTATGCCACCCTTATGGCAGAAAGTGAAGACTTAAAGAACCTTCTAATGAAAGTGAACAAGGAGAGTGAAAAAGTTGGCTTAAAACTCAACATTCAGAAAATGAAGATCATGGCATCTGGCCTCATCACTTCATGGCAAATAGATGGAGAAACGAAGGCAACAGTGACAGATTTTATTTTCTTGGGCTCCAAAATCGCTACAGATGGTGACTGCAACCATGAAATTAAAAGACACTCGCTTCTTGGAAGAAAAGTTATGACTGACCTAGACAGCATATTAAAAAGCAGAGACATCACATTGCCAACAAAGGTCCATTTAGTCAAAGTCATGATTTTTCCAGTAGTCATGCATGGATGTGACAGTTGGACTATAAAGAAAGCTGAGCACCAAAGAATTGATGCTTTTAAACTTAGATGTTAGAGAAGACTCTTGAGAGTCCCTTGGACTGCAAGGAGATCCAACCAGTCCATTCTAAGGGAGGTCAGTACTGAATATTCATTTGAAGGAATGATGTTGAAACTGAAACTCCAATACTTTGGTCACCAGATGCAAAGAGCTGACTCACTGGAAAAGACCTTGATGCTGCGAAAGATTGAAGGCAGGATGAGAAGAGGACAACAGAGGATGAGATGGTTGGATGCATCACCAACTTGATGGACATGAGTTCGAGCAAGCTCCAAGAGTTGGTGATGGACAGGGAGGCCTGGTGTGCTGCAGTTCATGCAGTTACAAGGAGTCGGACACAACTGAGTGACTGAACTGAACTGAATTGAACTGATAGTGAAAGAGACAGAAACTTATACCAAGAAGAGAGACAAAGACAGAAGATTAGGGAGCGTTTCAGTTTCATTAATGCTAAGATACGGCAGTGCATCAGGCTTCTCCAAGGAAACAAAAATAAATATTGTGTGTGTGCGTGTGTGTATATACACACACACACACATATATATATATACATTCATATGTAAAATTGTGTTACATTTTGAGGAATTGCCTGAAGTAATTGTGAGGGCTGGTGAGTCTGAACTATGTAAGGCAGTCTGACCAACTAGAAACTCATGTGGGAGGTGATGTTTCATTCTTGAAGCAGAGTTATTCCTTCTCTGGTGAAGACTAGTGTTTGTTCTTAAGGCCTTCAAGAAATGATGAGGCCCATTTCCATTACTGATGACAATCTCCTTACAATGGAATACTACTCAGCCATCAAAAAACGAAACGCCATTTGCAAAAATACGGATGGACTCAGACGATACTATGCTAAGTGAAATTGAGTCAAACAGAGAAAAAGAAATACTGTATGCCATCACCTACATCTGGCATTTAAAAAATATGATGAACTAGTAAATATAACAACAACAACAATAACAAAAAATAGACTAACAGATATAAAGATCAAAGTGGCTACTACCACGGGGGAGAGAAAGGAAGGAGGGACAATGTAGGAGTTGAGGTTTAAGAGGTAAAAACTACTATGTATAAAATAAGTTATAAAGATATATTATACAACACAAGGAATATAGCAAATATTTTATAATAACTATAAATGGAGCATAACCTTAAAAATTATAAATCACTATGTTGTATACCTACAACATATATAATATCACACATCATCTATACTTCAATAAAAATAAAATAATAAAAAAGAAAAGTCAGCTGATAATAGATATTAACCGCATTTATGAAATGCCTTCACAGAAACACCTACGTTAGTGTTTTACCAATTAGTTTGGTACTATGGCCTAACCAAGTTGATACCTAAGACATATATCAAATATTCTGTTGAATACAGTACAGTATGTTTCTTAAAATATGGACCCTTTTGTATGAAGCATATCACGATGATCTCAAGAGAATAAGAAATTGCCAGGTAAAATTCTAAGAGAAAATAGGGCATAAACAAGTTTGAAAAACATCAGAGCAACAAAAACAATTTTGCTAAGGACTAGCTGCCGATCCTAGCAAACTTGGCCTTCCTTTGGGAGCCTAAGGGATGGGAATAACAGGAGCCAAAGTCAAACCCCCTTACTGTGTGGGCAACTCTTAGGAGAACTTGCCCATTTTTAAACTGGGTCTTCAACAAGGTCTGCTCTCAGGGTAAAGGAAGTAAAATTTCTCCAACTTAATGAGAAGTGATAAGGAGTTCTGAATGCTAGGTGGTGCACGATTGGAAAAAAGAGAGGAAAAATGTATCCTGGAAAAGTTATAAAAGGGTCATCATACAGATTTTCAAGTCAGGATCAGATAGAAGCCTTGTGAGAGCTGAAAAAGACCAACTAGAGTTTTACAGTGTAAATGAAAGTGAAAGTCACCTAGTCGTGTCTGACTCTTTGTGACTCCATAGACTACGTAGTCCATGGAATTCTCCAGGCCAGAATACTGGAGTGGGTAGCCTATCCCTTCTCCAGAGGATCTTCCCAATCCAGGGATCAAACCCAGGTGTCCCACATTGCAGGTGGATTCTTTACCAGAGTTTTATAATAATTGCACACAAAAAATTTAAGCAATCTATATAATTCCTAGAAGATAACACAGGAGATTCAATATTCGATCTTAAGTGAGAGAAAGATTTCCTAATCAAGACACAAAATAACACTAATAAGCAAGATAAATAGTAATATGTTCATCTAATTGAAACTAAGAACATCTTAAACATCGCAGGACTGGAAAGGTCAGTTTTCATTCCAACCCCAAAGAAAGGCAATGCCAAAGAATGCTCAAACTACCGCACAGTGGCACTCATCTCACACGCTAGGAAAGTAATGCTCAAAATTCTCCAAGCCACGCTTCAGCAGTACTTAAACTGTGAACTTCCAGATGTTCAAGCTCATTTTAGAAAAGGCAGAGGAACCAGAGATCAAATTGCCAACATCAGCTGGATCATCAAAAAAGCAAGAGAGTTCCAGAAAAATATCTATTTCTGCTTCATTGACTATGCCAAAGCCTTTGACTGTGTGGATCACAATAAACTGTGGAAAATTCTGAAAGTGATGGGAATACCACACCACCTGACCTGCCTCTTGAGAAACCTGTATGCAGGTCAGGAAGCAACAGTTAGAACTGGACATGGAACAGACTGGTTCCAAATAAGAAAAGGAGTACGTCAAGGCTGTATATTGTCACCCTGCCTATTTAACTTATAGGCAGAGTATATCATGAGAAACACTGGGCTGGAACTGAAGCACAAGCTGGAATCAAGATTGCCGGGAGAAATATCAGTAACCTCGGATATGCAGAAAACACCACCATCTTCACCCTAAAGTGAAGAAGAACTAAAGAGCCTCTTGATGAAAGTCAAAGAGGAGAGTGAATAATTTGGCTTAAAGCTCAACATTCAGAAAACTAAGATCATGGCATCTGGTCCCATCACTTCATGGAAGATAGATGGGGAAACAGTGAAAACAGTGGCTGACTTCATTTTTCTGCCCTCCAAAATCACTGCAGATGGTGATTGCAGCCATTTTTTTAAAAAGACACTTACTCCTTGGGAGGAAAGTTATGACCAACCTAAATAGCATATTCAAAAGCAGAGACATTACTTTGCCAACAAAGGTCCATCTAGTCAAGGCTATGGTTTTTCCTGTGGTCATGTATGGATGTGAGATTTGGACTATTAAGAAAGCTGAGCACTGAAGAATTGATGTTTTTGAACTGTGGTGTTGGAGAAGACTCTTGAGAGTCCCTTGGACTGCAAGGAGATCCAACCAGTTCATCCTAAAGGAGATCAGTCCTGAGTGTTCATTGGAAGGGCTGATGTTGAGTCTGAAACTCCAATACTTTGGCCACTTGATGCGAAGAGCTGACTCATTTGAAAAGACCATGATGCTGGGCAAGATTGAGGGCAGGAGAAGGGGGACGACAGAGGATGAGATGGTTGGATGGCATCATCAACTCAATGGACATGGGTTTGGGTGAACTCCAGGAGGTGGTGAGGCCTGGCGTGCTGCGGTTCACGAGGTCGCAAAGAGTCAGACACGACTGAGCAACTGAACTGAACTGAACTGAAGCATCAGAGGATATCATGACGTGAGTGAACAGACAAGTACCAAATTTGGAGAAAATATAATGTCACCAAAAAGAATGTATATACAGAGGATATACAAAGTACTTCTTTAAATCAAAGGTATTGTTTCTGGGTTTTGCACCCAAAAAATCTGAAACAAACAAACAAACAATGGTAAAAACACACAGACACCTTAATAGGAACGCAAGCTAAAAGAGAACCATGATTGTGTGTTTCACACACCAAAAACTCCTACTGGCTCTGAAAAGTATGTGTTCCTTCTCATATTTAGTACAAGAAGATAAAAGTATTCATCGTTAGTATAGTTACAAGTGACACACATTTGGCATGTTAAAAGATTTAACATTTTAAAATAGGGGCTTCTGTGGTGGCTCAGATGATAAAAAAAATCTTCCTGCAAGGCCGGAGACATGGTGTCGATCCTTGGGTTGGGAAGATCCCCTGGAGAAGGAAATGGCAACCCACTCCAATGAAGGACAGGGGAGCCTGGCATGCTGCCTGCAGTCCATATGGTCAGGGAGAGTCAGACATGGTTTAGAGACTGAACAACAGTCATCCATTTAGGGCTTCCTGGTGGCTCAGTGGCTAAGAATCCACCTGCCAATGCAGAAAACGTAAGCTCAATCCCTGGGTCCGTAAGATCCTCTGAAGAAAGAAATGGCAACACACTCCCATATTCTTGCTTGGGGAGTCCCTGGACAGAGGAGCCTGGCGAGCTAGAGTTCATGGGGTGGCAAGGAATTAGATACAAATTAGCAACTAAATAACAACAACAACAATAACATCATCCATTTAAAAAATACATAATGAAGCTCTTCTTTAACAAAAATTAAGATCAATAGATAGATAAAGTTATCTATTAGAGTCAGCAAGGGAACCCACATTTAGATAATATTTTCCCATGATTTTGTGAACAGGAATCAAAAATTGTTCACATAATATATTGTATGGTTTTCTTGGGAAATTAATGGATTAACTGGGTTGAACATTTTCAAATTTGAAATAGCTGATTATCTCTTGCCCTCTTCAGGGGTCAGAGATCAAGAGGCAATGAGCTAATGTATTATACCCAGCTTTGCACATCTCTGGAGTATACTTTGCTATTACATGCCAATGGGTGTATATATTGAAACAGCCACTTGGAAAAAACAGTAGGACTTAATACAGTAAAATTCCAGATATGCACACATTTGACTTAACAGATTCACACTGGAGATAAACCCTAAAGAAAATTCTGCATATAAACACTATGATAAATACATATGAAAGTTAATGAGAGCCTTATCTACAATAGTTATAAATAAGAAACAATCATATATGTTTGATTATGTCAAACAACAAACTGCTATACTCATACAATGGAATATAATACAGCACTGAAAATCGAAGGCAGATACAGGTTCTTTAAAAAGAAATGAATCAAATGTAAAACGATTTGAAAATATTAAGATGTGAAGAATATGATAGAATTATCTTTGTTGAAGTTCTATAGCAGATAAAATCTTACTATATTTTTAAGGGTGCAAAATTATTTTTTTAGATAAAAAGAAAAGCAAGGACAAATCTAAACTAAACATCTGCATAGTCATTATTGAGAGGTGGTCACTGGAGAGGAAGGGGAGAAAAAAGAGAAAATGTGATTGGAAAAATGAGAAATATTCTATTTCTTGACCTGGGTCATGCATACATATATGCTTTCTTATGATTATTTATTAAACTATTTACTTTTGTTTTTTAATTTTTCTTTACTAATGCCCCCCCAAGGGTGAAGTAAAAGAAATGTTGACTAAAAGAGGATATTTACATATGATCCTTGTATAATACTAATTTAATCAATATTCTGATGATGAGCCTGAATCTTTTTGAAAAGGTATCCAGATTATACTAGTGTGGATCCAGAATATAGAATCACATACCTGAGCCTGCAGTTTGTGTCTAAACATAAGAATGCTATGGGCCTCAGAGATATTTCAGAAAAACTATGACTCAAGACATACTTTCTGGAGACTGAGTGTTTTTATTTACAGAAAGGACACACATATATATTGAAATATTCAAATAATAGGCTTCCCTCATTGGGAAGTGGATATGAATCTGCCTGCCAGTACAGGAGACACAGATTCAATCCCTGGTCTGGGAAGATCCCGCATACGGCGGAACAGCTGAGCCCGTGTGCCACGTCTACTGAGCTGGTGCTCTAGAGCCTAAGTAGTTGTGCTCAGTCCTGTCCGACTCTTTGTGGCCGCATGGACTGTAGCCCACCAGGCTCCTCTGTCTATGGAATTTTCCAGGCAGGAATACTGGAGTGGGCAGGCATTTCCTTCTCCAGGGGATCTTCCCATCCCAGGAATGGAGCCCGCATCTCTACTGTCTCCTGCATTGGCAGGTAGGTTCTTTACCACTGGCGCCCCCTGGGGAAAGCCTGGGGAGCTGCAACTACCAAGCCTGTCTGCTGCAACTAACGAAGCCCCTGGGCCCTAGAGCTTGAGCTCCACAGCAAGACCCCGCAGTGAGACGCCTGTGCACCGCAATGAAGAGGAGCGCTCCCACTTGCAGCAACTTGAGAAAGCCCATGTACAGCAATGAAGACTCAGCACGGCCAAATATCAATAAATAAAACTATAAAATTAAATATTCAAATACCTTATTATACTACTGCTAATTATACTATTACCTTTCTCTAATTTTAACTAGATAATATTTCCATATTTTAAAATGTTAAATTTTTAATAAATACTTAAAATGTGTGATGTAAAAAGTAAATCTTCTAACTCTTAAGCCTATCACATTCATTTTCCAAGAGTCAATGATTGTTAACTGTTTCCTCAGCACTCCTCCAGAGATAGTCTGCATATACGAACACATATATTAATGTCACTTTTGTTCACAAAAACAGTGAAATGTACACATTACAAGTTGTTATTTTCACTTCATAGGAACCAATATACATGCCGCTGCCTTGTAGCTTTCAGAGACCACAATGCATTGCTTTTATGTTTGTATGGTGTTGTTTTTCAAATATGTAGATACTAAAATTATTAAAGTATCATCTCATTTTAAATAGAAAAACAGAGAGAGCAAGAGAGAATGCTATAAATATTCTAAAGATACTGCTGAAGAATTAATAGAAGGAATGCAATATAGAACAAAATATATATTTTGAAACAAAAGCAAAACTACTAGCGATACATGACAGAGCTTATTTATTAGGAGTGGGAAAGGTGGAGCATGTGCCTGCTAAGCAGTGAGAACAGTGCACAGATGTTGAGGAAAACAGCCTCTAGTTCCCAGGCCTCCATTATGCACGTGAGAGTCGTTTTCTGATGCTGGGAGAGTTTGAAAACTGGGGAGCACCAGGGATAACTACAGCAACATTAAAACCCCAAACCAGCCAAACCAGTGTCTGCACTTGCTAAATTCATCAGATAGGCAGCTTGAGGAAAGAAGAAAAAATTGCCAAAAAAAAAAAAAAAAATACCTTGGGTTCAATTGTTCTTCTGCACACTGTTCAGCGTAGAGTTGAAAATTATAAGATGCAGTGAGAAAAATAAAAAAGCAACACATCTTTAAGTGTAGTTCCACTGACTACTCATTAAAAGATAAGCTAATTCATAGAACTACAGGCAGAAATGGTCCTAATGATAGAACGGTTAAAATGGGGTTGCAAATAAATATGATTTTTATTTAAAGGACATGACGTAAAAGGTGGACACTGTTTGAGAACAGATGGGATGTTATAAAGGAGTGATTGAAGCTACTTTGAAAAAGTCAGCTATTTATGCTGGCAATTAAAAAAATGCAATATTAGAGATAATGAATTCCTTTGATGGACTTTTCAACAGACTGAACACCACTAGTGAGGAAATAGTGAACTTGAACAATGATAATTAGATATTATCCAAACTGAAACACAAAGAGGAAAAACAAACAGGAAAGAAAATCAAGCAAACCAAAAGCAACAGACCACCCATGAGCCATGGGACAATTTTGAATATCTAATATAGATACATTTGGAGTCCCAGAAGTAAAGAAAGAGGAAGTATGAAAAGTATCTGAAGATCTCAAGGACAAGAATTTTTCAAAATTAATGAATGACTGGAAGCCACAGATGCAAAATCTTGGAAATTCCATGAAGGAAAGGTACAAAAAAAAAAAAAAAACATAACTAGACATGTAGTGAAGTGTTAGTAGCTCAGTTGTGTCTGACTGTTGGCAATCCCATGGACTATAGTCTGCCAGGCTCCTGTGTCCAAAATCCCTACCTTGCGCCATACATAAAAATTAATTTGAAAGTGATTATAGAATTAAATGTAAGCACTCAAACTATAAAGCTGCTACGGGAAAGTATAGGAAAAAAATCTTTATAACTGAAGTGAAGATTTTTTAATATGTGATACAAAAAAAACATGAAATGTAAAAGACAATAATGAGAAACTATACTGTAATTTTTAAGTTATCTTGCTTGAAAAAACATTTACGTTAATAAGAAGATAAGACTCAGACAAGGAGAAAATATTTGCAAATGACATTTCTTGCAAGGAACCTGTATCCAGGATATAATAGAGAAACTTAAAAGTTTAATAAAATACAGACAAGCAGCCAGAATTAAACAGTGAGAAAAAAAAGAAAAGAAAAAAGAAAAAATCAACAGACGTTTTACCACAAGAAGGTACACAGAGAGTAGATAAGTACATGAGAAGTTGCTTAACGTCATTAACTGTAACAGTAATGCAAATTGCTATGACAATAAGATTCTGCTTTACATGAAATAGATTACCTAAAATTAAGACTGTTAATTATATATGAATTCAGTTTCCGGGCCACAGTCTAATCAAAACTGTATGCTAGGTTAAAGCCTCCTGTGTTTTGGTTTATTTGTTTAAATAAAAACTAACACTCAATGTCTGCTTCCCAGATGGCGCTAGTGGTAAAGGAGGTGTCAACGCAAGAGACTCAAGAAACATGGGTTTGATCCCTGGGTTGGGAAGATCCCTTGGAGGAGGAAATGGCAACCTGGTCCAGTATTCTTGCCTGGAAAATTTCATGGGCAGAGGAGTTTGGCAGGCTACAGTCCATGGGGTCATAAAGAGTTGTACACAACTGAGCGTGTGTGTGCACACACACACACAAACACACGCACAATGCTCAATATATGAATTATTCTAACCTATAGTCAAGCTGATATAGAATGTTTATTCTATCTTTTCTAGTGTCTGCATATATTCTATATCTTAACAGAATGTGTTAACAAGGAGTGTGACTTTTCCTTTGTGGAATGACTTACTCTAGGGAGGGGTCGGGGGTGTTCCACAAAGATTTACCTGGCAACTTTTTACAGTCATATAAAATTATGTGACATCAGGAGCTATAAGTTATGGAGTAGGAGATGCAACCCACTCCACTATTCTTGCCTGGAAAATTATACAGACAGAGGAGCCTGGTGGGCCACAGTCCATGGGATCACAAAAGAGTCAGACACGAGTAAGTGACTGAGTATTCAGACAGAGCTGTATGCTAATTTGTTCTTTCAAAAATTGTTTATTGAAGCCTATTTTGCCTCTGATGCTCTGCTAACCATTGTCTTCAAGAATACTAATAACAGACTGTTTTGTGTTCATAGTTTGACTTCATTTAATGCTTTTGAGATGCATTCATAAAGTTACATGTATCTGTTCTTTTTTTATTTCTAAGTATTATTACATTGTATGCCTATTTCACAATGTTTTTATTCATTCACTAATTGAAGGACATTTGGGCTTTTTCTACTTTTTTCTGAATAATAAATAAAATGGCTCTAGACCTTTGCACCCAGATTTCTGTGCGGCTATATGCTTTCACCCATTTGGATAAATTTCTAGGAAGGAATTAGCTGTGGTCGCATGTATGGAAGCATTTGGTTCAATGTATCTTACTACACGACAAACTGCCAAGTTTGTTTCCAAACTTATATCACTTTTAATTCCTATTAGCAATGGATAAATGATTCAATTGCTCCACATCCTTATCCCCACATCTAACCCACCTGCGCTCACAAATCAAATTAGTGCAGTCCACCAAGTAGATTTAAATCCGTGAAAACTTTAGTGAAATTACTGCCAAAAGCAATAATTCCGTCAATGGGAATACTTTTAGGATCTCAATCCAATAATATTTGTAAAAATGAACCTACATGCATTTAGGATTGATTTGTTTTACTTCATTTTGATTGGGAATTGTTTCCCTAATTTACTCTGCCGCCTGTGAAATAAGTTAATTCTGTTTCTCAATTCTTCCAACTTACAATGGTTGTAATTTTAGGGAGTCTATGGGGAAAAATTGCAAAATGATGAGGTAAATATTTATGTTTTCAAATCTACACCAATTGAAAGTCTCACTTTATGGATGAAATGTTTAAAAAAAATCATAACACTATTTGTCTCAATTAGCAGAAATCTAGCTAGCAATAGAAGAAAACTAAGCAAATAAACAGATTTTTGCAGGAGGAAAAAAGCTACATCCAACTAAATTTAACTGAATTAAAGTAATATACTATAGCAGGGCATCACTGACTCAATGGACATGAGTTTGAACAAGCTCCAGGAGTTGGTGATGGACAGGGAAGCCTGGCATGCTGCAGTCCATGGGGTTACAAAGTCAGACACAACTGAGCAACTGAACAACAATAGCAGTGAGTTATAGTAGGAAAGGTACTGGGGAGTGCGGAAAAAGTTTAGAATCCTGGATTCCAGAATGAATTTTCAAACCAGGAAAAGTTTAAACTTATTTTAAAAAGAGATACAGTATTACTTGCTATTTATGAAAGTCCTCTTACTATGAAGGGGCATGCAATTGTATGAGAGCTAATCTGAAAAGTTTTGTAAAGTCGCTCCTCTTCTAAAATATTACAGCTATTTTTTATGGTATATTCTACTAAATAGGGGCTTCCATGGTGACTCAAATGGTACAGAATCCACCTGCAGTGCAAGAGACCCAAGTTCAATTCCTGGTCCAGAAGATCCCCCAGAGAAGGGAATGGCTACCTATTCCATTACTCTTGCATCGAGAATTCCATGGACAGAGGAGCCTGGTGACCTATAGTCCATGGGATCAATGGAGTGACTAACACACACACATTATTTAATAGAGGGCTTCCCAGGTGGCACTAATGTAAAGACCCTACCTGCCAATGTAGGAAGCATAAGAAATGCTGGTTCAATTCCTAGGTCAAGAAGATGCCCTGGATTAAGGCACGGCAACCCACTCGAGTATCCTTGCCTGGAATCCACTGGACAGAGGAGCCTGGCAGCCTACAGACCATAAAGTCACAAAGCTTCAGACAGAACTGAAGTGACTTAGCATGCATGCACTACAAAATAGAGTCTTGTCTAATTTTTTTGACATCCAAACCTAGGTTAGAACACATAGTCTATTTCAAATCGAAGTGTGGGTGAAGATGATGAGTTAGACTTCGTCCAAAGTTAAAATAACTTTGGATTCTTGGAAGTCAACAAATAAACAAATCGCAAAATGATGCTAGTGAATGGGGCAGTGTCCCTGTTGCCTGCCTCATGTCTCAAAGAAGTACACCTGGAGTTTCCTGGTCTTCAAAGGGAAACATCAAGGAGTTTAGCAAATCACAGAATCATGGGCTCACTGCTGTTACACTCCAGCCATATAAGCACTCACACAGCCACTAACACTGCTACTCAGTGAGTTACTTCTACATGATGACCAAATACGTGGGCTCTGGGCCAAGGAAATTCTTGCTAATAAAACCAGATGGTTATCTCCCCTTATCTGCATTTGCATTACAGGATTTTTTTGACTGGATTCCAATTAACGACATTCAGTTTAGTTCAGTTCAGTCACTCAGTCGTGTCCGACTCTTTGCAACCCCATGAACTGCAGCACACCAGGCTTCCCTGTCCACCACCAACTCCCAGAGTCCACCCAGACCTATGTCCATTGAGTCGGTGATGCCATCTAACCATCTCATCCTCTGTCGTCCCCTTTTCCTCCTCCCTTCAACCTTTCCCAGAATCAGGGTCTTTTCAAATGAGTCAGCTCTTTGCATTCAGGTGGCCAAAGTATTGGGGTTTCAGCTTCAACATAAGTCCTACCAATGAACACCCAGGACTGATCTCCTTTAGAATATACTGGTTGTATCTCCTTGCAGTCCAAGGGACTCTCAAGAGTCTTCTCCAACACCACAGTTCAAAAGCATCAATTCTTTGGCACTCAGCTTTCTTTATGGTCCAACCCTCACATAAACATGACTATTGGAAAAACCATAGCCTTGACTAGACAGACCTTTGTTGACAAAGTAATGTCTCTGCTTTTCAATATGCTATCTAGGTTGGTCATAACTTTCCTTCCAAGGAGTAAGCGTCTTTTAGTTTCATGGCTGCAATCACCATCTGCAGTGATTTTGGAGCCCAGAAAAATAAAGTCAGCCACTGTTTCCCCATCTATTTCCCATGAAGTGATGGGAGTGGATGCCATGATCTTCGTTTTCTGAATGTTGAGCTTTAAGCCAACTTTAGTTCTTCTTCACTTTCTGCCATAAGGGAGGTGTCATCTGCATATCTGAGGTTATTGATATTTCTCCTGGCAATCTTGATTCCAGCTTGTGCATCCTCCAGCCCATGTTGTACTCTGCATAGAAGTTAAATAATCAGGATGACAATATACAGCCTGAAATACTCCTTTTCCTATTTGGAACCAGTCTGTTGTTCCATGTCCAGTTCTAACTGTTGCTTCCTGACCTGCATACAGATTATTCAAGAGGCAGGTTAGGTGGTCTGGTATTCCCATCTCTTTCAGAATTTTCCATAGTTTTTCTGTGATCCACACAGTCAAAGGCTTTGGCATAGTCAATTAAGCAGAAATTGATGTTTTTCTGGAACTCTCTTGTTTTTTTGATGATCCAGCAGATGTTGGCAATTTGATCTCTGGTTCCTCTGCCTTTTCTAAAACCAGCTTGAACATCTGTAAGTTCACAGTTCATGTATTGCTGAAGCCTGGCTTGGAGAATTTTGAGCATTACTTTCCTAGCGTGTGAGATGAGTGCAATTGTGTGGTAGTTTGAGCATTCTTGGCATTGCCTTTCTTTGGGATTGGAATGAGAACTGAGCTTTTCCAGTCCTGCGGCCACTGCTGAGTTTTCCAAATTTGCTGACATATTGAGTGCAGCACGTTTACAGCATCATCTTTCAGGATTTGAAATAGCTCAACTGGAATTCCATCACCTCCACT
The DNA here is from genome assembly GCF_016772045.2 of Ovis aries. Lineage (NCBI taxonomy): Eukaryota > Metazoa > Chordata > Mammalia > Artiodactyla > Bovidae > Ovis > Ovis aries. The sequence continues at coordinate 110,354,649 of NC_056057.1, forward strand.
AGCCTTGTTCGTAGTGATGCTAAGGCCCACTTGACTTCATATTCCAGGATGTCTGGCTCTAGGTGAGTGATCATACCATCGTGATTATCTCAGGTTATCTCGGTTGTGAAGATCTTTTTGTATAGTTCTTCTGCGTATTCTTGCCACCTCTTCTTAATATCTCCTACTTCTGTTAGGTCCCTCCCATTTCTGTCCTTTATCGAGCCCATCTTTGCATGAAATGTTCCCTTGGTATCTCTCATTTTCTTGAAGAGATCTCTAGTCTTTCCCATTCTATTGTTTTCCTCTATTTCTTCAACAACCTAATCCACTTCCATTTTCCCCTCCACTCTTGTCTTCATCTTACAGATGTAGAAATTCAAGTTCAAAATGATTAAACATATTTCTCAAGGTCATAGAGCTGGTCAGAGCAGGATACATTTTCCCCTAAAGATCAATCAAGATTTCAGCAACCAAATGTAACAGTTCTTCATCTCTGCCTTTTCCAACAGATAAAAAGGATCATTTGTCCTCTGGTCAGATTAGCCAGAAGACACATTGGAGGAGTCATGGAAATAGTAATCAACTAAATGAAAGAATTTTTCTGTATGATCTTGGCAATGTTTTGTTAACTGTCTCTATACCTTGAGCTCCTTAACTGAAAAAATTTATAATAATGCCTACCTTATAATGTTGCTCTTGAATTAAATGAGTTAATAATTGAAAAGTAATTTAGGGACCTTCCTGGAGATCCAGTGGTTAAGAATCCACCTTGCAATGCAGAGGACACGGATTTGATCCCTGGTCTGAGAAGATTCCACATGCTGAATCCAACTAAGTCCATGCACCACAACAACTGAGCAGATGCTATGGAGTCCATGAGACACAACTACTGAAGTCCATGCTCCCTACAGCCCTGTACTCCACAACAAGCAAAGCACCACAATGAAATGACCAAGCATCACATCTAGAGAGTAACCCCTATTCACTACAACTAGAGAAAGCCCATGTGTAATGACAAAGACCAAATGCAGCCAAAAATAAAATTAATTAAATGAATAAGATTTTTTTCAAAAGTAGATTAAAGTAGATCTGACTACTGAGACAGTAGATCTGACTCAACATAAGTGTCTTATAACTTATTAGTGTCTCATAACTTATAAGTCTCTTATAACTGTCTGAGAACTACAGTTATGATGGTGATAATTGTGATTTTTCCATTTAGAGATGGAAGGAGAGATTCATTTGTCTGTAGGGCCCAATCATGAAAAGCAAGTATGTGTCTTGGATATTCTGGGAATATTGTCTTTGGAGATCAAGTTTTAAACTCACCAGCATCCTAGGTTTTAGCAGTGAATTAGAAATCCTGTTATCAGCAAAGAATATAATTTTGATTTGGGCAGTGGCCACTACCAATGACTTGAGTTTTATTTACCCATAATCAGTACCAACCATCCATGTAAAAGTCAAGTCTCCTATACAATTCTCAGTTGGGAAAGGAGTACGTCAAGGCTCTATACTGTCACCATGTTTATCCAACTTATATGCAGAGTACATCATGAGAAACACTGGGCTGGATGAAGCACTAGCTGGAATCAAGATTGCTGGGAGAAGTATCAATAACTTCAGATATGCAGATGACACCACCGTTATGGCAGAAAGCTAAGAGGAACTAAAGAGATTCTCGATATTGGTGAAAGAGAAGAGTGGAAAATGTTGGCTTAAAACTCAACGATCAGAAACTAAGATCAGGGCATCCAGTCCCAACACTTCATGGCAAACAGATGGGGAAACGATGGAAATAGTGACTGACTTTATTTTCTTGGGCTCCAATATCACCACAGATGGTGACTGTAGCCATGAAATTAAAAGAAGCTTGCTGCTTGAAAGTAAAGCTATGACAAACCTAGACAGCATATTAAAAGCAGAGACACCACTTTGCCAACAAAGGTCTATATAGTCAAAGCTGTGGTTTTTCCAGTAGTCATGTGTGAATGTGAGAGTTGGATTATAAAGAAAGCTGAGCGCCAAAGAGTTGATGCTTTCAAACTGTGATGCTGGAGAAAACTCTTGAGAGTCCCTCGGGCTACAAGGAGATCAAACCAGACAATGCTAAAGGAAATCAACCCTGAAGGACTGACACTGAAGCTAAAGTTCCAATACTTTGGCCACTTAATGCAAAGAATTGACTCATTGGAAAAGAGCCTGGTGCTGGGAAAGATTGAAGGTAGAAGAAGAGGACAACAGAGGATGAGATGGTTGGATGGCATCACTGACTTGATGGACATGAGTTTGGGCAGACTCTGGGAGATGGTGAAGGACAGGGAAGCCTGACTGCTATAGTCCAGGGAGTCACAAAAAGTCAGACTGAACAAAAACCTAATACAATACTTCCTTTCTGTGATTTCCTTTTTCCTTCAAATCAGTTTCACATATTCATTTTACTTGATTTCACTTTTATGAAAATATATGATGGAGAGAATAAAATACACTACGATACGGCTAAGGCTTCAAAATTGCCCCTAGGGATTCTTCAGGTCTTAGTCTATTAACCCTCCCCCTCCAGTCTCTGCAATGGATTTGAAAAGGCAGCATCTGAAGAACAACTTTGCATATTTCAATTTTTGGCCTAAAGCCAGCCTACTTTACTACTTAGAGAAGGCTTTGAAGCCTGAAATTTATTTATTCAGGCATAGGCACAAATCCAGCAGTTCCACTGTTTCTGTAGACTCAGTGCTAATAGTTAACATGTTATTGTGCTTATTCACTAAGGATGTTCAAGTTTCATAAAATTCAATTTCCTTTTCAACAAAACAAAGAACAAAATTGTATTAGACTTCTGTCTAATCTTGTGTTTTTAACTGAACACCATACATTAATGACTGTCAAATAGACGTTTACATCCCTGGCTCTCTTCCAAGGATATTTTTATTTTCATTTGCCTGTAGGATGCTTATTTCTAAATTCACTACAATAATAAAAATGACAAAAAATAGAACAATAACAACAACTACCATTTATTCAATACTTACCACTTAACTGGCCCTCATGGTTACTTCATGTTCATTATCCTATTTACTTTTCCTCTGAGATTAATAATCCTTTGAGGTGCATATTCACTGTTATTTTACTTTAAAAAATAAAAAACGGAAGCTCAGAAAGATTAATTTTGCAAATCTATATTGAGTATGGAGAAATATGTCCTTGTTACCTTTCAATCAAATTTAGAGTCCCCATGTTTAATTCTAAATTCTAACTTGTAAATTCTTATCAGTTCAGTTCAGTTCAGTCACTCAGTTGTGTCTGACTCTTTGCAACCCCATGGACTGCAGAACGCCAAGCTTCCTTGTCCTTCACCAGCTCCCGGAGCTTGCTCAAACTCATGTCCATCAAGTTGGTGATGCCATCCAACCATCTCATCCTCTGTCATCCCCTTCTCCTTCTGCCTTCAATCTTTCCCAGCATCAGGGTCTTTTCCAATGAGTCAGTTCTTCGCATCTGGTGGCAAAAGTATTGGAGCTTCAGCTTCAGCATCACTCCTTCAAATGAATGTTCAGGACTGATTTACTTCAGGATTGACTGGTTGGATCTCCTTGCTATCCATGAGACTCTCAAGAGTCTTCTCCAACACCACAGTTCAAAAGCATTAATTCTTCAGTGCTCAGCATTCTTTAAAGTCCAACTCTCATGTCCATACATGACTACTGGAAAAACCATAGCTTTGACTAGATGGACCTTTGTTGGCAAAGTAATATCTCTGCTTTTTAAGTTGGTCTGTTTAAGTTGGTCATAGATTTTCTTCCAAGGAGTAAGCGTCTTTTAATTTCATGACTGTAGTCACCATCTGCAATGATTTTGGAGCCCAAGCAAATAAAGACTCACTGTTTCCATTGTTTTCCCATCTATTTGCCATGAAGTGATGGGACCAGATCCCATGATCTTTAGAGTTTGAATGCTGAATTTTAAGCCAGCATTTTCACTCTCCTCTTTCACTTTCATCAAGAGGTTCTTTAGTTCTTTTTCACTTTTTTTGCCGTAAGGATGGTCTCATCTGCATATCTGAGGTTATTGATATTTCTCCCAGCAATCTTGATTCCAGCTTGTGCTTCATCCACCCCGGCATTTTGCATGATGTACTCTGCATATAAGTTAAATAAGCAGGGTGACAATATACAGCACTGGCGTACTCTTCCCAATTTGGAATCAGTCAATTGTTCCATGTACATTTATACCTGTTGCTTCTTGACCTATATAATCTTGAGCAGATTTCTCAGGAGGCAGGTAAGGTGTTCTGGTATACCCTTCTTTTTAAGAATTTTCCACAGTTCATTGTGATCCACACAGTCAAATGCTTTGGCATACTCAATAAAGCAGAAGTAGATGTTTTTTTTAAATCTCTCTTGCTTTTCCTATGATCCAATGGATGTTGGCAATTTGATCTCTGGTTCCTTTGTCTTTTCTAAATCCAGCTTGAACATCTGGAATTTCATGGTTCATGTACTGTTAAAGTTTTGCTTGGAGAATTTTGATCATTACTTTGCTAGCATGTCAGATGAGTGCAATTGTGTGGTAGTTTGAATGTTCTTTGGCATTGCCTTTCTTTTGGATTGGAATGATAACTGACATTTTCCAGTCCTGCGGCCACTACTGAATTTAACAAATTTGCTGGCATACTGAGTGCAGTTCTTTCACAGCAACATCTTTTAGGATTTGAAATAGCTCAACAAGAATTCCATCACCTCCACTAGCTTTGTTCATAGTGATGCTTCCTAAGGTCCGCTTGACTTCACATTCCAGGATGTTCGACTCTAGGTGAGTGATGACACCACTGTAGTTTTCTAGATCATTGAGATCTTTTTAGTATATTTCTTCTTTTTTGTATAGTTCTTCTGTGTACTTTTGCCACCTCTTCTTAATATCTTCTGCTTCTTTTAGGTCCATACCATTTCTGTCCTTTATTGTGCCCATCTTTGCATGAAATGTTCCCATGGTATCTCTCATTTTCTTGAAGAGATCTCTAGCATTTCCCATTCTATTATTTTCCTCTATTTCTTTTCATTGATCATTGAAGAAGGCTTTCTTATCTCTCCTTGCTTTTCTTTGGAACTCTGCATTCAGATGGGTATATCTTTCCTTTTTTCCTTTGACTTTAGCTTTTCTTTTTTTCTCAGCTATTTGTAAGACCTCCTCAGACAACCATTTTGCCTTTTTGCATTTGTTTTTCTTGGAGATGATTTTGATCACGGCCTCCTGTAAAAAGTCATGAACCTCCATCCATAATTTTTCAGGTACTCTGTCTATCAGATCTAATCCCTTGAATCTATTTCTCATTTCCCATGTATAATCATAAGGGATTTGATTTAGGTCATACCTGAATGGACTAGCGATTTTCCCTACTTTCTTCAATTTAAGTCTGAATTTTTGTTGTTGTTGTTGTCATCAATAAGGAGTTCATGATCTGAGCCACAGTCAGCTCCCAGTCTTGTCTTTGCTGACTGTAAAGAGCTTCTCCATCTTCAGCTGCAAAGAATATAATCAATCTGATTTTGGTCTTGACCACCTGGTGATGTCCATGTGTAGATTCATCTCTTGTGTTGCTGGAATAGGGTGTTTTCTATGACCAGTGTGTTCTCTTGGCAAAACTGTGTTAGCCTTTGCCCTGCTTCATTTTTAACTCCAAGGCCAAACTTGCCTGTTACTCCAGGTATCTCTTGACTTTCTACTTTTGCATTCCAGGCCCCTATGATGAAAAGGACAATCTTTCTTTTCATCAAAACTATCCCATTTCAGGAAATTCATATGATATATAAACTTGACATCCCAAGTATTTCTTCTCTTCAGTCAAGCGTCAACTCTTAAGATAGTTTGGGGAGGGGGGGTAACCTTAAAAGAAAAAAAAAAAAAAGCTATGGGAAGTTCCCTGGCAGTCCAGTAGTTAGGATTTTGCTTCCATTGTAAGAGGCACAGGTTCAGTCCCTGGTCAGGGAACTAAGGTCTCACATGTTGGGTGGTGTGGACAAAAAAAAAAAAAAAAGACTATTTTATCTTACTTAAAATCAGTTTTACGTATTTCCTATAAAATAAAAATCCAAATTTCTTAGCTGACTTACAAATTACTCACAATCAGACCACTTATTATTCCTGTTGACACTCACTGGATACTTCCACTGATCCATTCAATGTTTGAATGACATTGGGGCTTGTCATATTCTCAACCACATCATGGCCTTTCACGGCTCACTGTCTTTCTGCCCTATTCTTCCTATTAAAAAATCTAACTTTTTTTAATATTAAGGTCAGAGAAATCCCTTCTTGTAAAAACTTAAGTGATTCTCTTCCAGAATTGACCCAGTCCCTTCCCAGTTTCCTCAGTACTTTGATGTATTTGGTTGACCACATGGAGTCATCAGGCCTTTGACTGACTTGTATATTGCCCCATCTACAATCTTAGATCCTTAAAAGTGAACTGAATAGATAAATAAATAAAAATAAATGAATCACCAAATCTAACCTGACACCACATCCAGAAATAACAAACCTTCATACATCAGGAATCTAGAGATCTGAATCTAATCCTGACTTTTTTCTCTTTTATAATCTTAAGAAATGTTATTAACCAGAATGTGAACCAGGGATATTAATACCTCACCTCTGGGACCAGGGGATTGCAACAGATTACAGTTCAACATGCCTTTAGCTTTAGGACCTATGAGTCTATGAAACAGTAATTTGAAATATTCTCTCTAATAGGCCATTATCAGAAGAAAAAGACTTATACTGAAAAAATTTTACCTAAAAAGTATCTATCTGCACCATGCCTCATCATTTACTTTTTGTTTCATCTTTATTATATCCCAACTCTTCCATTTAGCTCTGGGCATTCCTTGTAAAATGTTAGGACAGTCACAGAAATGCTGAAGAGAAACACATTTTGCCCCTGGATAGTAATGAGAATCTATTAGTGCTTTATCATTCTGGTAGACAAGTATACGTAGGCAATGAGCGAAATGTTGAGCCAGTTCTGGTATTAATCATCGGAAACAGCTGAGGAATTATTGCATATTTAACCATACACAGACTCCAATCACCTGATTCAAAGTACAATAAATCAATGATCTATGAATGCCCAGCCTTATAACAACTCCCTGTTAGATGCAAATGATTATTTATAACACATACAAACTATGCTGATAAATAGAAAATGTCATAAAAGTTTATAGTTTGGAAGATGTCACAGCTTACTCAGAAGTATTTGATTTCTGACTAATGGAATTTAGTTTCAATATTCCTTGCAATCTTGGAGTATTTTGAGAAAGTATAATAATAAAAGAGTATATTATTTAGATTGGTTCAACTATATAACCAAAAGACTCAAAATAACTAGTGTATTTAATGAGGTAGAAATGTCCCCTTTACCTAAAACGTCTGTGTAGCTAATCCAAGCTGATTGGTGCTACCACAGTCATCAGAGATCTAGATCCTTCTATATAATTATTCTGTCAAACTCACCTTGAGCTTCAAATTAATAGTCTAAGATGTATGCTCTAGCTTTAATTAGAGTCTGTACCATAGCCAATGGAAAAAAAGAAAAAAAAGAAGTATTAAAAACCCTTGACTTGAAGAATGCAACCTGACAGTAGCTTAAATCACTTCTGCGCACATCTTATTAGCCAAAGTTTGCAGGGCATGTGATCATATCTTTCTTCAAGGGAAACATAAAAACATGGTAATTGTGCAAGGAGGCCCTGGGCCCAAGCAATATCCAGACATGCTGTTTCTAAGGGAAGAAGGGAAGAAGAGAGATGACTGAGAGACTAAGAGACTTAGCCACAAGCATGCTCCAACAATGCACAAGCATTCCACATACCAAGCAGAGGTTGGCTAATATATATTTTATTTACCATTCAGGAAAAATTCAAATAACAATTTTCTTAATTAAACGTTTTTAAAAGATATTTTTCAAGGAACAGTTGTCAATGATGACCGGAAAAGCAAATAGTAAATATCACAAGAATAGGAATGTGAAAACCTGCAAAAAGTTAGTTATAACTATATTGATATTGACCAGGTTCTTTACCACTAGAAGCCTGGGGAGATTTAACAAAGCATTGTAGATGCTGTAGAGGGAGCTGATGGCAGTACGAATGAAGTTTCTTGTACAGTTCTGTTGCTGGTGAAGGTAAGAGCTGAAAGAGCCAAGTTTAATGACCCTCAGAAGCAAGTACAAGAGAGCATGACACTAATAATGGCCCAAATACTGAGAAGAAAGTTATATGACTAGGTTTCAAAAAGATGCAGGGGATAGAAAGAAAAGAAAAAACATGAAAAAAGAAGAAACAAAAAGGTAAAGGAGAATGAAAAAAAGTGATCAAGAGAATGAATAAGGTATGCTCATCACCTTGGATGTCCATGGACTTTTCGTTTACCCCATGGGTGTATTTCTTGAGTAATTCCTTACTGCAACTGAATACATTTTTGTTTTCTTCTACTGTTACACTGCCTAAGATCCACGTCACAGTAACAAACAGAAAACTCCTAAAACGTGAGACTCTCACACTCTGTTTATTTTTATACATATGTCTCCTCCTGATCCTCCTCCTCTTTCAGCTACTGACACATTCTTTACTTCCCTGGATTCCCCAAAATTTTTCCTATAGTTTTTCTTTCCAATTTATCTTCTCCTACTCTCATTTAAAACCATTTCACTCCAGCTCTTATATCAAATATCCTAGTGAAACTCTGTTAAGTTTGCCAATAAGCTCCAACTTACTGAATATAATATTAATTCTTGGTGCTTATATCATTCAACTAATTATTAATATTAAAAGCACAGATGATTGATGACTCTCTCCTCCTTTAATTCTCATTCTTCACTTCTCTTTATTACTTCCCTCTATTCTTTATTGGTTCCTTCTTGTTATGTTGGAGTCTCAATATTGGTTTGCTTCAGCAGTCAAGTTTTAGACCCCCTTTCATCTCTATTAATACTCCCTTGGTGATAGCATCCAGTCTAACCAGTTCAAATACCACCTTCTGAGGACTTCCCTGGCAGTCTGGTGGTTAAGACTCTGTGTTCCACTGCAGAGGGCACAGGTTTAATCCCTGGCTGAGGAACTAAGACCCACATGCCTCGAGGCATGGACAAAAAATAAATAAAAATACCATGTTCTTGCTGTCCATGCCCAGTAGTGTACCTCTAACTCAGGTTTCTCCCTGCTGAAAGTATTTGTTAGTTGCTCAGCCATGTCCAACTCTCTGTGACCCCATGGACTGTAGCCCGCTATGCCTTCTGTCCATGGAATTCTCCAGGTAAGAATACTGGAGAAGGGTATTCACTTCCCCAGGGGATCTTCCTGACCCAGGGATCAAACCTAGGCCTCCCGCATTGCAGGAAGTTTCTTTACCATCTGAACCACCAGGGAAGCCCTTCTCCCCTTAATTCCAGACTTACACTTTCAACTGACTATTTGATATCTCAACTTGGATATATAATATGCATCTCAGGCAAAATATATCCAAAACTGACCTACTCCAATTGGAAATACTCATATCTAATTTGATGACAGCTCTTTAGATCTAGTTTCTCAGGCCAACAGTCTAAGTCATCCTTTCTCTCACACCAGAACTTATCATATTTTCTCCTGTAAACATGTATTAATATCCAGATACAACCTTTCATTTTTTAATAATTTCCATGCTGATGCTCTTGTCTGACTACAATGATCTCTTATCTGGATCATGCAACAATTTTCTAATGTCTCTCAAACAATACACATTTTCCTCAGAACAGTGACCCTAATTCAAATTTTCATAGGAGCATAATTCAAATTTTGCTACTTCTCTGTTCAAAATCCTGCAAAGTCTCCTTAATTCACTTAAACTAAAAATCAGGCTCTTAAAAAATACCTAAGTGAATTGAAAATGAAAGGGAAAGCCGCTCAGTCCTGTCTACCTCTTTGAAACCCCATAGATTATACAGTCCATGGAATTCTCCCAGCCAGAATCATGGATTGGGTAGCCTTTCCTTTCTTCACGGGATCTTCCCAGTGCAGGGATTGAACCCAGATCTCCCGCATTGCAGGAGGATTCTATACCAGCTGAGCCACAAGGGAAGCCAAAACAAAGGAAAAAAAAAAAAAAAAACTAAGGAAAATAAAACCAAAAATGAAAACAATAAAATCCTTCCTGATAGGCATCCTGTTCACTTTCTAACCATGTCTTGCACATTCTACTTAGGCTGGCCTCCACATTTAAATAACAAAAGCCATATTAAAGCCCTTGCTTCAGATAATCTGTCTGCCTAGAACAGAGTTCTGTAAGATATCCACTTGATTAGATTCCTCATTACATTCAAGTCTTTCCTCAAATACTAATTTCTTGAGGAACCATACAACACAATGTGACTTAATATTTCATTTTCTCTCCTCTCTCTGGGAATTGGGATCCTCTAGTTTCCCCCCCTTTTTTTTTCTTTAAATAATTGATCACTAATTTAATTTATTGTGTACAGAGAGAATGTTTTCTACATGCTAACAAAGCTTTGAAATATAATGAGCTTTTCTTCATACCCCAGTATGTGGTCAGTTTTCATAAGCATTCTTTCAAGCTTGAAATGCATTCTGCCATTGTTGAGTGTAATGGATACTTATCCACTGGATCAAATTAGTTAATTGCATTATTCAAATCTTTTGTATCCTTAGTGATTTTTTTTTCTGCTCAATTTATCAATTACCAAGAGAAGTGTATTTAGAGTCTCCTATTCAAATGGTACACTTTTCCATTCTTCCCTGCAGTTCTGTGAATTCTTTAAATATTTTTGAGTCTGATATTAGTTGCATATAAGTTTATAGTTTTTCATCTTTTTCTATTCATTGAACTTCCTATTAGTATAGAGAGGTCTTCTTTATCTTTAGTAATGTTTTCTACACTTTGTTGTTGCTATTCAGTTACTAAGTCATGTCCAGTTCTTTACAACCCCATTAACTGCAGCATACCAGGCTTCCCTGTCATCCAGTATTTCTCAGAGCTTGGTCAAACTAATGTTCATTGAGCTGGTGATGCCATCCACCTAGCTCACAATTTTTATGGAAGTAAAACTTGACCTCCTTCAACCTGTAGTTTCACTTTGGATCCAGACAAATGGAAGCACCAGATATAGAACCAGGGCAGGGTCGTCTTTCTCTACCTGAGGACACAACTACTGTGGGACAGCCTTCTTCTGTACCTGCAAGTCTCACTTTTTCCCCTAACTTCTTTAGGTGTGGCATTGCTAATGCCTCCCTACTATTTTGATCCTTGGAATACTTTATATGTCTTTGTTAGCTTTCCTTAATATCTTTCTGGAGAGCCAGAACCCCTTGACTGAAAGAAAAAAAAAAAAAAGAACAGTTAGTATAATTTATAAGTTCAAAGTTCCAGGAACAAGGAGCACTGATGCCCAAAGGCAGGAAAAGTTGGACATCCCAGCTCAGGAAGAGAGAGAAGCCACCCTTCTCTTTACCTTTTTATTCCACTCGGCTTCCAACTTATTAAATGATAACCCCCCCACACACACATTGGTAGAGACTTCCCTGGTGGCTCAGATGGTAAACCGTCTGCCTACAATGTGGGAGACCCAGGTTCAATCCCTGTGTCGGGAAGCTCTCCTGGAGAAGGAAATGGCAACCCACTCCAGTATTCTTGCCTGGAGGATCCCATGGACAGAGAAGCCTGGTAGGCTACAGTCCATGGAGTCGCAAAGAGTTGGACACGACTGAGTGACTTCACTTCACTTCCTTCCACATTGCTAAGGGTAGGTCTCTTTATTCAGTCTACTGAAAGTTCAGTTCATAATTTCACTGCATTCTTCATGTGAAAGAGTACTCACTGGGAAACAATGTGATATTGAAATTTGGAATGAGGACATCTGGTTGGATCTAAATAACACTATTGGACTTCCAAGTCATAGAGCCTTCCTTACCAGGGGAGAAGCTTTCCCTCCAATGATCAAGATCAGACTTCCTCTGATGGAGCAAACAAACAAACAAACAAAAGACTTTGTTAAATCCATTTGAGATAGATGCCCTGAAGGAGAACCATCATTCTCCTTATGGTCAACCACAAATACTCTTTGTGGTCACTTGACCAAAAGCTAGGGTCAAATATGAGTATGCTCCAGGGGACAAGTATATAATATGACACCCCTAAACAGAGCTTACCTATCAAAAGAATCACCCAAAAACTTTATTACTATATCAGCAGAAACTTAGGAACATATTTGATAAAAGAATCTAGGAGTATTCAATCAAGTTAAATTCATTACTATGGATGCACTTAATAGAGATTTCTAGATTTAACATGCTAACTCATTTATCTAGAGGTAAGAGGTAGCTCTAACTACTTCCTTGGTTGGTTAACTGAACACTGGAAGCAAAGCTGGCCAACATTTAATGTGATTGAGGTGACAGGTCTTCTCTTCCATGATAAGGAGAAAGGAATCCAAAGATTGGACTTATCACATGTAACATGCATACTCATCTCCCATATACATTTCATAAAAGATAAAAAAAAACTTTAATAAGATATTGAGAAATTTATTAATAAGTAGAACACATATCTTTGAAAGTTCTGAGATTATTTTCCTTTTTAGGTCAGGTACAGTTTTAAAGATGCTGGCATTGAGATGAGGCAGAGATATCTACAATAAAAGAAAGCAAGGACAAGTGGCTAAACAGAATGCCTCGATCCTCAGCAGTGTTAGCAGTGGCCAATTTATTTCAGTGTCCTTGGGACTGCAATGAGTGGAGAAACCAATAGAATGTCACTGGAGCTACAGTACAACAAAAACTTGAGATAGAAAACATCTGGCTTGATTTGGTACTGAGGAAAGTCACAGCCTTTCTCCAGAATCTAGACCTAAGTCAACATGGAGAGCCAGAGTCCCTTGACTGAAAATAATAATTAAAAAAAGAATAGAATTTCTTGAACAAGGATTATGCACAATTGCTACCAGTATATACTACAAAGTATCTCTAAATTTTCCCCAATTAGCCTGGAGCCATTTAGAGAAAAGAGAAATACCCAGAATTCTTACAGTATTTCAATACATCAGTCCTAAAATGATACTAATTTCTGGGGACTCAAAATTTCACTCTTGCCCAAATGCAATTTTTTGGTGATTAAGTGATATCTATAGTCTTAGCTTAAGTGTGTCTCAGTGAGCCCTGTTAATCCATGGACTCACCGTATAGTATTTTCCTAGTGCCTAAATGTGTAAATGAAATACAAATTCATGGAAACTTCAGAATTCCTCTATTACCACTCTGATACTTGACATAAGATCCATTCAGGTAGAAAAGGCTTGATGACAGTCCCTGGAACATTCACTCCCTAGGAAGAAAATGAACCTGAAGCAATATGAGATGCTTGAGGGAAGAATCAATGCTATTGTTAAAGATTTTAAACAAGCAGGATGATGACTATTCAGTGGGACTATCATGGAATTTGAGGAATAGTGAATATTGTCAGTTGTTGTTGCTGTTCAGTCACTTAATCATATCCAACTTTTGCAACATCAAGGACTACAACACACCAGTCTTCCCTGTCCTTCACCATCTTCTGGAACTTGCTGAAACTCATGTCCACGGAGTCAGTGGTGCCATCCAACCATCTCATCCTCTTGTCATCCCCTTTCCATCCTGCCTTCTATCTTTCCCTGCATCATGGTCAGCAATAGACTCAACTACTACTAGTCTATGCCTCTCCTAATTTAGGGATAAGTGTGGTAGCTTTCTCACTTTTAAGGATGCTCGTGCCCCATTGTGTGCATGCATACTAAGTCGCTTCAGTTGTGTCTGACTCTTTTCAACCCTAAGGACTGTAGCCAGCCAGGCTCCTCTGTCCATGGGACTCACTAGGCAAGAATACTGGAGTGGGTCACCATGCCCTCCTCCAAGGGATCTTCCTGACCCAGGGATTGAACCCGTGTCTCTTACCTCTCCTGCACTGGCAGGGGGATTCTTTACTGCTAGTGCCACCTGGGGAGCCCAAGGTAGTTCATGGAAAAAAGAAGAAAGTTCCAGAAAAACGTCCATTTCTGCTTTACTGACTATGCCAAAGCCTTTGGCTGTGTGGATCACAATCAACTGTGGAAAATTCTGAAAGAGATGGGAGTACGAGACCACCTGACCTGCCTCTTGAGAAACCTATATGCAGGTCAGGAAGCAACAGTTAGAACTGGACATGGAACAACAGACTGGTTCCAAAAAGGAAAAGGAGTACATCAAGGCTATATATTGTCACCCTGCTTATTTAACTTATATGCAGAGTGCATCATGAGAAACGCTGGGCTAGAAGAAACACAAGCTGGAATCAAGATTGCCGGGAGAAATATCAATAACCTGAGATACGCAGATGACACTACCCTTATGGCAGAAAGTGAAGAGGAACTAAAGAGGCTCTTGATGAAAGTGAAAGAGGAGAGTGAAAAAGTTGGCTTAAAGCTCAACATTCAGAAAATGAAGATCATGGCATCTGGTCCCATCACTTCATGGGAAATAGATGGGGAAACAGTGGAAACAGTGTCAGACTTTATTTTTGGGGGCTCCAAAATCACTGCAGATGGTGACTGCAGCCATTAAATTAAAAGATGCTTACTCCTTGGAAGGAAAGTTATGACCAGCCTAAATAGCATATTCAAAAGCAGAGACATTACTTTGCCAACAAAGGTTCGTCTAGTCAAGGCTATGGTTTCTCCAGTGGTCATGTATGGATGTGAGAGTTGGACTGTGAAGAAGGCTGAGCACCAAAGAATTGATGCTTTTGAACTGTGGTGTTGGAGAAGACTCTTGAGAGTCCCTTGGACTGCAAGGAGATCCAACCAGTCTATTCTGAAGGAGATCAGCCCTGGGTGTTCTTTTGAAGGAATGATGCTAAAGCTGAAACTCCAGCACTTTGGCCACCTCATGTGAAGAGTTGACTCATTAGAAAAGACTCTGATGCTGGGAGGGATTGGAGGCAGGAGGAGTAGGGGACGACAGAGGATGAGATGGCTGGATGGCATCACGGACTCGATGGACATGAGTCTGAGTGAACTCCGAGAGTTGGTGATGGACAGGGAGGCCTGGCGTGCTGCAATTCATGGGGTTTCAAAGAGTGGGACACTACTGAGCGACTGAACTGAACTGAAATGAGGTATTTCCTTGTTAGATATTTCATTCTGCACACATATTTCAATGTGTTTAGAATGGTATATATGAAAGCTGGGTAACCAAAAGGAAGGACTTTCTCAGGTGCTGACATATTGCATCTTAACTACAAATGCATACTTCATTGTTTGCTCTGAAAATGTGGAACTGGGCTATATTTTAACTTTTTATTTTGTATTGGGGCATAGCCAATTAACAATGGTGAAACAGTTTCAGGTGAACTGTGAAGGGACTCAGCCATACATAAACATGTATCCTTTCTCCCCCAAACTCCCCTCCCATCCAGGCTGCCACATAACATTGAGCAGAGTTCCCTGTGCTATACAGTAGGCCCTTCTTTGTTGTCCATTTTAAATACAATGCTGTGTACTGGCAACCATTAGATTGTTCTCTGTGAGTCTCTTTCGGTTTTGTAAGTTCTTTTTTTTTTTTTTTCATTTCTTTTTAGATTTTACGTACAAGGGACGGCTGGACTTTTTAAAGATGTTTGGACTTTTTAAAGATGTTTCCTTTGCCAACTGGTACAATGTTAAATATTGTCAATAGGGATACAGAGGGGGCAGTGGAGTTGGAGGGAGGTTTTCTCTTCCTGGTTCTAACATGCTGCCCTCACCAGACTTTTACATCATGCAGTTTCTCTAGTGCTGAGCTCCTGCAGCTTGTAGGTTCTCCCATGCCTGGCTCCTGCTCAGCTCAGCTCATGAAGCATATTTCCCCAACGTCTGTCGTCTAAAGTGATGGTTTTCTCCAGGGCTGGTTCCTGCGGTTTCTCCTTGTACTTCCTCCATCTTCCCAGTGGAGTGTCACTGATGAGGGACCACCCCATGAATGGCTCCCCTTTCAGGTGCCTTTTCACTGAGTTCTATTGTATGCAATTGTCAGATGAGTGTATTCTCCTCGGTTCTGTATCGTCTCAACAAAAATTTGAAGCGACAGACGTTAGAGCCCTAGGCATGTCATAGCTCTCAGACAGACAGTGTTATAGCTCTTGGGTCTTGGACAGACTGTGTTATAGCTCTCAGGTATCAAACAGACTGTGTTATAGCTCTTAAGACAGATCAGTGTTAGAGCTCCGTGTTACAGCTCTATTTTATTTAGAAAATAGCAGGAAAATCCATCCTCGAGGCCTGAGGGTGGGCCGACCCAAAGACTCAAAGAGAAGAGAGTGGGGGAGCGCACCAGAGTGCAGGAGAGAGAGAAACCCCTGGCCCTTTGGCTCCTCTTTATATGTTTTTTCTCCCCCTGGGCCTGCCCTATGTAAACTGGGCTATCCAGGAGAGCTGTTTGTTCTACCTGAGGTCCTCACTCCTGTCCTCAAACCTTCCTTTGTTCTATTTTTGTGGGCTTTTCCCTTCCTTGTCTTTCAGCCACCGCCATTTTGGACTCCTGTTTCCTATTCTAACTACCTAACAGAATCATGCCTCGGGGCAGGGGTGGGGGACACATTCTAAGCAAGTTCCATTGACAGAGCATTCAGTTCAGTTCAGTTCAGTCACTCACTTTTGTCTGACTCTTTGCAATCCCATGGACTGCAGCACACCAGGCCTCCCTGTCCATCACCAACTCCTGGAGTTTACTCAAACTCATGTCCATTGAGTCGGTGATGCCATCCAACCTTCTTACCCTCTGCCAGCATCAGGGTCTTTTCAAATAAGTCAGCTCTTCGCATCAGATGGCCAAAGCATTGATGTTTCAGGGTGTTAGGAAAATTAAATAAGTTGTCTTGTTTAGGCTTCAGAGACAGAGCAGAGCAGACCTCTGACCTTGCTTCTAACCTGCCTGGACTGATTGGGAGTGACTGGAAGTGACGGCCTTATGTGAATGCAAGACTTGCAGCACCATAGATAAGATGGGGGAGAAATTTGAGATTGTTGAGCCCCTGGAGGGGTCCTGGCCGGCCAAGCCCCAGGCTTAACCACATTCCAAGTTTTACACAACAAAACACACAGCATGAACATGGAGCCAAATCTACAACTTGGTCACAGGTTGATAATATCAGTTTGTGTCCTGGGGTTATAAATGGGAACCCCGAATTACAATCTTTGAAGTCTCACCCACTAAGCAGACATGCTTTCTGGGACATATTCCCAGCTGGGACTCCAGATGTGCTGTGTCACAGGAGTTGCCAGAGCTGTTTAAGTCTGGATGTTGATCAAAACCCAATTTGGTGATGTATCATCCGCTCTATTTCTCTTCTCTTTTAATGTTAGTGTATTGCAAGTAAGCTAGATAATTCCCTAATAAATATTTGTATTATTTATTTGCATATGATGAGTGGCTTATTTTGTTAACAAGTCCTTCGAACCTGAGACGAAAGTGAAAACTTTCAGCAAAACATAGGGTCTCCTAATAATGTCAACATCATCCACTAGACTGTGGACAGACATGCCCCCCTCTTTGAGAAGATATGGATTTGTGGGTGCTTCTGTTTTGGGCACTCTACTTCAGCCCCAGGGAGAGTGGCTGTTCCTCGCATCTGTGATTCTCGAACTCTCTGGAATTTTCATGATTTCTTACTAGTCTATCTCTCCTCACCCCAGTTCCTGTTACAGTTTATTCTTTATTTTAAACTTGTCCTGTTCCATTTATTGTGTGCTTTCTGTCATGCGGTTATCTCCCAACTGGTTAGATTACAAGATGTCAATAATCCACTCTAGCACTAATAATTAATTACTCATTCATGAATTAATTATTGCTTCATATAAAAGCAAACCTACTCCCCACCCCCATTTTTGGCTGTACTGTACAAGGCAAGCATGGAGTCTTAACCACTGGACAGCCAGGAAGCCAAACACCCCCACTTTTTTCCTGATGAACTGCATCACAGTATATATAAAGACAGAGGAACTAAAAATGTTTTTTGATCCATGCCACATATATTAAATAATATATTAGACACCATTACTTTATATCAATTAGCTCTAATGTAGAGTTTAATTTTTGTTCATCAAGGAACAAATTAATATTGCTATAAACCTATACTACTAGTATTTATTTTAATGTCCTCCTAAATTACTTTCAGATATAAAGAATCGCCAGACCCATTAGGAAAAAGTCACATTTCCTAATTTTAGCCAAAATATTCTGTATTAGAGTGATGTTTCCTCTTTAAGTGTTATGTAATGTATATGGTATGTCTGCCTTGTCGTAGTATTAAAATAGGCTGTATGTAATACTTCAATCAATTGATTATTAATTAAAATAAGAAGAATGAAAAGTGTTATGAATTCTTTATAATTCACTTCAAAAGAAAAATGTTCCACATTATGAAGGAGAAAAAAAAAAAAAGAACTAAGAAATATTCCAAGTGGTATTACATAGTGTTTAAGGAAGACCCCATACTATTTATTTAATTAATATTAGAATGCAGGCATTCCTGATGGCCACTAAGAACCATGATATCATTGTGATTTCATAACTCATTTATCTGTGTCCTTAAACAAATGTCACTCAATGTCAATGACAATCATCAAGTTCACATACTCCACGAGGTCCCTGAAAATAAAGCAATCTTTTGTACACTGAAACATGCATTAGCATGAACATCCGGAAGACAAGACAACAATCAGTCCAGAGAGAAAAATCAAAGCAAGATCACTATGGAATTTTCAAATGATGAAGAAAAACACTGAAGATAAAAGACAGAAAGTAAGCTACAAAATGTCTATATAAATACAAAGTAGTAAATTAACGCCATGGGAAATCACAAAATTTCTGGTATTTCTTTCAAGAAAATTATTCCACTGTAAGTGTTGGGAGGCCATGCTAAGACTTAGAGTTGTGTAAAGACTATATGGTTAACTTGTGCTGACGAGCTCAGCCATGGCCGACCCTTTGCAAGCCCATGGGCTGTAGCCCACCAGGTTCCTCTGTCCATAGAATTCTCCAGGCAAGAATCCTGGAGTGGGTTGCCATTTCCTTCTCTGTGGTTAACTTGGAGATTTCAAACTGAAGCCTCTCAACCTATTTGATTCATCATCAAAAGATAGCATATTTCTTTTCCTGAATTTTCTTCCAGACAGAAGTGTTTATAGTATTTAAAATGTAATGAATGTTTTAAAGGTGGAGCAGGCCTGTAGCATAGTATCCAAGGATCTCTGTCTTCTATTTTCATGCCCTTCTGGAATCTTCTCCCCTTACCGTTACTTATGGGAATCATACATTTGTGAATAGGTATGATGCAGGCGACACAGGAGATGCAGGTTCAGTCCCTGGGTTGGGAAGATCCCCTGGAGAAAGAAACGACAACCCCACTCTAGTATCCTTGCCTGGAAAATCCCACGAAACAGGAGCCTGGCAGCCACAGTCCAAAAGGATTACAGGAAGTTGTGACTAAGTACATGATCCCCATAAGTAATGGTAAGGATCAAGAATAAGTACAGAATTATGAACAAACATCAGAGAGTGACTGAACTATATGAGTGGAAATGAACTAGTGATAACACAGTGAAGCAATGTATATCTCATCACTTCAGGCTTTTTAAATTGTCAGAAAGTTTAAGTAGGGAAATACACCTTTAGAGAAGTGTATGAAGAGAGGTGAATGAACAGAGTCCTTGTCTACAAATTTGTAAGCAGTACTTCCCATGGCTTGCTCTTACTTTGTCATAACAAATTCCTTGCTATAAACCAGCCTGGGCCAACCTGTCAGATTATGAATTAGAGAATGACCTAATTACAATCTTAGGAAATGAATCAATGGGCACATTAAAAATAAATGGAATGATAGACATGTAGGTAGACAAACCTACAGACAATACAACCATGGAGATTAGCCTCAGGAATTGTTCTTTAATTTAAAAGAAAGCACTCTTATAATATTAATACTCCCTCTTGTAGAGAAGGCTAAATACTCAACAAAACAGCCTTCTCTTCCTTCTGAGAATTCAATTACTTTATTTCTGTTGCT
Source organism: Ovis aries (assembly GCF_016772045.2). Lineage (NCBI taxonomy): Eukaryota > Metazoa > Chordata > Mammalia > Artiodactyla > Bovidae > Ovis > Ovis aries. The sequence continues at coordinate 110,374,722 of NC_056057.1, forward strand.
TCCTTTGAAATCAGGACCACTCATGTGATAAGCTTAGACCAAAGCCCTTTGCTATATTTAGGCCAGACTGATGAAAATTCTACAGTCCTTTCTGTTTCTGAGTGCCTGGCATATAGACAAATCCTCAAGAGACTGTGACAGTAATAAATTGCAAATGGCCTGATCACAACAGAGAAGAAGCCTTGTCATCTAATTTACTACTCAGATGAGCACCATCCAGACAGCGGTATCACATCAGAGTGAGACTTGAGCGATAAATACAATTATTCCGTTATATCATTCTGTGTGTTTGTGTGCATGTATGTGAGTTTTCAGATGTATCTGTTAGAACAACCAGCATTTAATTTTTCTGATCATTATACTTTGCAGATAAAAAGTTTCCAGGGGAAAAACAAATATCAGAGAAAGGATATTGAGAAGATTCTTCATGTAGAGAAAGAGCACAAATTCTTGAGCTGAGTCTGAACTCTCGCTCCACCATTTACTAGTTGTGTAAAGTTGGGCAATGTATTGATATTCGAATTCTCTATGCCTCAGCTTCCTCAGGTATAAAATGGAGTTAATAATAGTTGCTCTAACTTTTATACTTGTTCTAGGGAATGAAAGGGTAGAGACATTTGCTGCACATGGCATAGCAACCGGCACATTTAAAGTAATCTGGCACTCTCGGTGCTCCTTCTTATCCACTTGCTCCTCCTTTTCCTTATATTTCCTACACTTATTCCTTGATGAGCATGCTTTTTTTTTTTCCCACAAACTACAGGAGGACTGAAATAAACAAAATATATGTAGCAATTTTGAGATAAGTAGAAGGGATTTCAATCAACTGAAGCTGACACTTGAGTCTAAAATAAGTTTTTTGACTTCCAATAAATTGGGCAGGATTTTATCCTTTCGGAATCAAGGATAAAAGACTGTAATGAGAATAAAAAGCTAAGTAATAGAGTAAAAATGAAAATCATAACAATTATGTTTGCCTTAAAACATTTTATTTAAATATAGTTTTAAGATGGTTTTTAAGATCACCTATGTTATAATTTTAGTATTTATTTTAGAATATGACATTTTTGGAAATGTTGAGATTATAAATCCAAGCAATTGGAACAGAGAGCTGTTAATCAATCTCTGAATGATATAATTTTGCTATGTGGAAAAAAAGTGATTAAGGCACCATTTTGTTCCTTGGTGCAATAATAATAGTAATAACTCTAATGGCAAACATTTCTATGGCTATGTACTAGTCACTTTTATGAGATGGTTGAATAGCACCACCAACTCGATGGTCATGAGTTTCTGCAAACTCCAGGAAATAGTAAAGGACAGAAAAGCCTGGCGAGCTGCAGTCCAGGAAGTCACAAAGAGTCAAATACAACTAAGGGAATCAATAAAAGCAACTACATCATCTCTGAGAAAATTCATTTGTAAAGATAAGGTTAAATAAACCTCATATTTTAATCAGTGGCATATATTTCAGGATTCAAACCAAGGCACTCTAGCTGAAAAGTGCATGTTCTTACTGGATGCACTTTACTGTGATGGATTTATGAATTGTTACATCCAGAATTTTATTTTTTTTTAAATGGATGAACCCCAATAAATCTTTTCATTTTAGGCAGTTATTCTCACTTTGAACTAACTTTTAAAGAAATCTCCCCAGAAGTTTATGTGTCCACATAGAACATATTTAGAACAGCTGGAGAGAGAGGCGCAACCTGTGATTATGGAGCAGATTTACTTGCTGAAAAGTTGACTGAGTGAAGAGGAAAGTCTATCCAAGGATCAGCTTGGAACTGAGCACTGTAGCATGAAATGAAATGCAAAGGATGATTCATACGCAAATGCAATGATGAATGGCAGTCTGCTGAATTTTAAGGAAACCTTTAATGGGACATATATGGATCAATGCGAGGTCAGGTCTTGTTCAACAGCATTTATAATTAGCTGGGACAGGAAGTAATGATTAGATTAATGATTCTTACAGGTGGTGTTAATTTGAGAAGGCATCTAGATATCAATGTGACGATATTTTATAGAAACTATGGTGAAAGAGAGAGAGGAAGGAAGGGAGGGAGACGAAAGAAGAAGGAAAGAAAGAAAAAAGACATGGACACATAGATAGTGTCTTAAAATATGGAGAAAAAAATGTTCCTGTTTTGACACTGATAGCGTTTGGTTTTCTAAATAAATTCAACGTATTTAGTACATATAATTTAATACATGATGATTCAGTTTCTTTATAATCTTCCATTGTGGTAATGGTTGAGATAGTTTAATGACATTTTTGAGACTATTTGAATACAATTCTTGCCTCTGATTCTAGAAAAGCTACACTTTCAAGTTAATTGACTACTCTTATGGTGTATAATTCCTTACCTTCAGGATCTTTGCTGTCACTTATTGTTCTTTTATTTCTTAACTGTCTCTCAAATCCATTATAATTTATTATAGCTATGTGCATTTTTACATTCAAGCTTATGAGAATTGTATACAAATGGTCTTGGAATGAGGATCTAAAGATTCTGTGTCTTCTGAGTGAGACAATGAAAGCACTGTGACATGTATTTATTAAACTTCTCTGTTTTCCTAAGTTGAGGTTTCTAGATGTGATTTCCAGATAAGTGAGGTGATCTCAGAATCCCTAAGGCTTTAAATGCTATTCCTTCCCCCATGGGGTCACTTTATAGATTAATTTGATAGAATCTATTTGCAAGATTGAAATGTGGAAACCTACTTTGATGATAAATAGAAGGAACAACAACAAAAAAACTTTAGTATAAGTATACAATTTCTTCCCAAAGTTTTTTTAATGTATTATTTAAATTCCTTTTCTATAAATCCTCATACCCTCAATCTATTATTCTTATTAATAAATCTCTCTTGCTTTCCATAGCCACATTGACAGTGGCCGATAACAAGCATGATACACCGAAGAGTTAAAAAGAAGACAGAACTTATCTGAGGCCTTTTTACAAGCTGCAACTATCAGCTCTGAAAGGGCAATATTAGCTGTTGCAACATTTTGAAGCACCACATTAAGTTTTCCTTCAAGCTTTCTTCAAGTAGTCCTTGATCCTTTCCACATTGCTGAATAATATTAACATGTTGATTCTGCTTTCCCTAAATTATCTTCCTCCACAATGTAAACAAGATACAAGTAGTTTCACTATGTTAATAAATGCATATTGATATTGTCTGGATCAATTAACACTAACTGACACATTTCTGACAAACCACAAATTTTTCAAATAAAGTTAATAAACAGATCAAAGTAAAGCAACAATAAAATGAAATTAACTAATAATTTGAGAGTCAAGTATAAGACCAATTGCTTTTATCAAGAAAGACTAAATTTGTCCCAATCATTTGTACAGATGTCCAAAATAAGCTGCTGTTATCTGAATTAAATAATACTTTTGTGATTAATGGATAGGTACACATTTTAAATTCTTTTGCTTGTAAATTATCTCATTATAGTAAAAAAGACTAACTATTTAAGGATTTATTCCTGTAATGATCCCTTTCTCTTCTATATGACCTTTTTATTATCTCTGTGAATATCCAACCTGCTCTAATAGCTGCATTTCTAATCATTACATCTTCCCCCTGCCTGCATGCTCAGTCCTATCTGACTCTTTTCGACCCTCTAGGTTCCTCTATCCATGAGGTTTTTCAGGCAAGAATACTGGAGTGGGTTGCCATTTCCTAAGCCAGGAGACGTGGGACGTGGGGTAGCTCCTCTTGGCCACGCTCAGTGCGCCAGCTCGCAGCCGCCTGTGCTCATGACCAGATCGTCAATATCGAAATCAGATTGATTATATTCTTTGCAGCCAAAGATGGAGAAGCTTTATACAGTCAACAAAAACAAGACCAGGAGCTGACTGTGGCTCAGATCATGTACTCCTTATTGCCAAATTCAGACTCAAATTGGAGAAAGTAGGGAAAACCGCTAGACCATTCAGGTATGACCTAAATCAAATCCCTTATGATTATACAGTGGAAATGAGAAATAGATTAAAGGGCCTAGATCTGATAGATAGAGTGCCTGATGAACTATGGAATGGGGTTCGTGACATTGTACAGGAGACATGGATCAAGACCATCCCCATGGAAAAGAAATCCAAAAAAGCAAAATGGCTGTCTGGGGAGGCCTTACAAATAGTTGTGAAAAGAAGAGAGGTGAAAAGCAAAGGAGAAAAGGAAAGATATAAGCATCTGAATGCAGAGTTTCAAAGAATAGCAAGAAGAGTTAAGAAAGCCTTCTTCAGCAATTAATGCAAAGAAATAGAGGAAAACAACAGAATGGGAAAGACTAGAGATCTCTTCAAGAAAATCAGAGATACCAATGGAACACTTCATGCAAAGATGGGCTCAATAAAGAACAGAAATGCTATGGACCTAACAGAAGCAGAAGATATTAAGAAGAGGTGGCAAGAATACACAGAAGAACTGTACAAAAAAGATCTTCATGACCCAGATAATCACCATGGTGTGATCACTCATCTAGAGACAGACATCTTGTAATGTGAAGTCACGTGGGCCTTAGAAAGCATCACTATGAACAAAGCTAATGGAGGTGATGGAATTCCAGTTGAGCTGTTTCAAATCCTGAAAGATGATGCTGTGAAAGTGCTGCACTCAATATGCCAGCAAGTTTAGAAAACTTAGCAGTGGCCACAGGACTGGAAAAGATCAGTTTTCAGTCCAATCCCAAAGAAAGGCAATGCCAAAGAATGCTCAAACTACCACACAATTGCACTTATCTCAAATGCTAGTAAAGTCATGCTCAAAATTCTCCAAGCCAGGCTTCAGCAATACATGAACCGTGAGCTCCCTGATGTTCAAGCTGGTTTTAGAAAAGGCAGAGGAACCAGAGATCAAATTGCCAACATCTGTTGGATCATGGAAAAAGCAAGAGAGTTCCAGAAAAACATCTATTTCTGCTTTATTGACTATGCCAAAGCCTTTGACTGTGTGGATCACAATAAACTGTGGAAAATTCTGAAAGAGATGGGAATACAGACCACCTGACCTGCCTCTTGAGAAATCTGTATGCAGGTCAGGAAGCAACAGTTAGAACTGGACATGGAACAACAGACTGGTCCCAAATAGGAAAAGGAGTACATCAAGGCTGTATATTGTCACCCTGCTTATTTAACTTCTATGCAGAGTACATCATGAGAAACGCTGGACTGGAAGAAACACAGCTGGAATCAAGATTGCCGGAAGAAATATCAATAACCTCAGATATGCAGATGACACCACCCTTATGGCAGAAAGTGAAGAGGAACTAAAGAGCCTCTTGATGAAAGTGAAAGAGGAAAGCAAAAAATTTGGCTTAAAGCTCAACATTCAGAAAACGAAGATCATGGCATCTGGTCCCATCACTTCATTGGAAATAGATGGGGAAACAGTGGAAACAGTGTCAGACTTTATTTTGGGGGGCTCCAAAATCACTGCAGGTGGTGACTGCAGCCATGAAATTAAAAGATGCTTCCTCCTTGGAAGAAAAGTTATGACCAACCCTGATAGCATATTCAAAAGTAGAGACATCACTTTGCCGACTAAGGTCCGTCTAGCCAAGGCTATGGTTTTTCCTGTGGTCATGTATGGATGTGAGTGTTGGACTGTGAAGAAGGCTGAGCGCCGAAGAATTGATGCTTTTGAACTGTGGTGTTGGAGAAGACTCTTGAGAGTCCCTTGGACTGCAAGGAGATCCAACCAGTCCATTCTGAAGGAGATCAACCCTGGGATTTCTTTGGAAGGAATGATGCTAAAGCTGAAGCTCCAGTACTTTGGCCACCTCATGCGAAGAGTGGACTCATTGGAAAAGACTCTGATGCTGGGAGGGATTGGGGGCAGGAGGAGAAGGGGACGGCCGAGGATGAGGTGGCTGGATGGCATCACGGACTCGATGGACGTGAGTCTGAGTGAACTCCGGGAGATGGTGATGAACGGGGAGGCCTGGCATGCTGCTATTCATGGGGTTGCAAGGAATCGGCCATGACTGTGTGACTGAACTGAACTGAAGCCAGGGGATCTTCTCGATCCAGGGATCAAGCCACGGTTTTCTGTGTCTGCTGCATTGCAGGCAGATTTTTCACCTATTGAAGCATAGGGAAGTCCTTATGGCTACACATCAGATTCTCTTCTACTCAGGCTACTACTCTGCTACAATTATGTACCATTTTATTTCTAATACTATTTATTTGTCCTCCATAAGTTTCTTCTTTTTTAAGCAATGCCACCAGAGGTTCTACAGTTCATTATTTTTTTCTAATAACACATTTTGGGATGAGTTCATCCTCCTTATTGCCTCTTTGTTTACTTATATTATTTTCTGCTTTTATCTGTGTTATTTCCTCCTAGTTTTGACTTTTTCTATTGCTTTATTTCTATCTTAAAGCAGATATTTTTAACCTTTCTTCTCTACTAGATATTATTTTCCTGCTGTAGACTTATTTCCCAAGCTTTGATATTTAATATTTTTATCTCACATTTTTAGTGGTTCTAATGTAATAGAATTTCTTCTTTTTGCTTTTCATACAAGGGTCGACTAAAAAAAATGCACAATGTGAGAGTTATGAGTTAACTTTTATTTGGGGCAAATGAGGACTGCACCCCAGGAGAACGCACCTCTGATATCTCTGAGGAACTGTTCCAGAAAAGGTGGTGGGGGAAGGCCAATATATAAAATTCTGTAAAGGGGGTTGTTTTTCAGTCACTTGGTCGTGTCCGACTCTTTGTGACCCCGTGGACTGTAGCACAGCAGGCATTCCTGTCCTTCACCATCTCCCATCTTCACCATCTCCCATCTTCACCATCTCCCATCTTCACCATCTCTCACATCCATGCCCGCTGAGTTGGTGATGCCATCCAACCATCTCAAACTCTGTCATTCCCTTCTCCCACTTATTAGTTCTAGGATTTTTTTTTTTTTTTCCTATGGCTCTGTTGAGATTTTCTGCATAGATAATCATGCTATCCACATCTGGAGAGTTTTATTCCTTCCCTAACTGTATGCTTTTTATTTATTAATCCTGCCCTATTCTTGCCTTATTGCACTCAGTAGAAATGCCAACACTAGATGGATAAGAGTGTTGAGAATAAGTATCTTTGCTCTGTGTCCATCTTAGGGCTAGACTTAGTAGCCTTTTGTTGGAGCTGTTTTTCTTTTATATGTTTGTGTTTTTCTGCTCCTGTTGACTTTTCCGCATTGCTACCTTCTTCAGCTTTGACTGTGGAATATACAAAGCAAAATGAAAGCCCAGGCAACTGACCACCATGTCATTCCTCGGCAGCTGAAATCCCTACCCTGGCTGCGTTCTTGTCTCCATATCTCAGAGTATCCTAATGTTTGTTCTATTCAAAATGTCCAGGGTTATTTAGCTGTACATTGTTGGTGGACATCTATTCCAATTTCTCTAACTTTTATATTTTGGCTCCAAAATACTTCCTTAAGCTTCATCATGCTATGATTTTGCCAGCCGTGCTTAACCTGAGAGGTGATGGTCAACTTTTTACAAGTAGAATATTCTGCTATTTTGTGTTGACAGTATGAGTTATCTCCATTAGCATCATGGTGACTGGAGGTTTTAAATTCCTATCACCTACCACTGGACAAACAGACCCAATGATACTTCAGCAAACAATCCAACCCCTAGCTGCAGAGGTTCAAGGGGATACAGCAACCTAAGCGTTTCATACCCAACAAACCTGCATTATCATCTCCTTACAAAACAAGGACAACTTGCATGTGTTTGTCAGGAACATAGATGCACAGAACATAACTCAATTGGGATAACGATGCCGGAAGCCAGTGTGAGGAATCCCGCCCGTGACAAGGTCATGAGGAAGGAAGCTGACATATGCAAGGCATGCTCAGACTTCAGGGGCCCCTCTGGAAATTCCTAAACACGTACCCCAACAAAAATCTGCCGGTTTTTGTGCTCTGCTTTTCCATTCTTCTGACATTTTCTGGAAAAAGTCAATTCAGGGCTTTAGTCTTCTGCATTTGAAAGAGTGTTTCAATCCAAAAACCCCTCCAATGGCTTTCTAGCCTGCCTGCAGGACTCGTACAGCTGCGCATGTGATTGTTTGAGGCCTCCTGACCGCAGGAGGCACAGGAAGCTTAAAACATCCTAGGAATGTAGGAGCTTCCGAGGAGTCAAGATCTTTAGAATAGGACTGATTAAAAGTTTCATTTGTTGAGCCAATACTTGCTGCCAAATTGTCATATCCTTTCTTTTAGATATAGTTGGTATATAGAAAAACAAGTAGTAGACCTGGTATTAGCAACATTAGATCTTTGAGTTAAGTACCTTCTTTGTTATAACCCACTGCACCTTTGTTCTATAGAGATGTAACTTTAATGCTTTAAGGAGATGTAGATTAAAGAAAAACACTTCAGGGGAAACAAAATTAACATTCATTAAGGAAGAGAGCCAAAAAGTGTTAACAAGCCTCTTGGCCAGAAGATAATGTAAATCACCTGAGACCTTTTGTGTACAAAATGATATACGGAAAGAATCTGGGTTGCGAACGCTACATAATTTTGTGTTACCCATTGATCTCCATATTTTATCAAAAGTATAAAAGGCCTTCTGAACAATAAAGGACGGGACCAGCTTCTCGGACCAGTTTCTCGGACTAGTCTCTCGGCCTGGTTTCTTGGGAATCTGGCTCCCCCCGTGTCTCTCTCTCTTCCCCTCCCTCTGCTCTTTACTTTAATTTCAGGCTGAATTTCCATCTGGGGCACGGAGGCTCGCCAGGTCTACTTACTTGCCCTGGCTGTTAAGACCCGCGCGAAAGGGAGCTTAAGGCGAGGCACCCTTAGATACTCAAGCGGGCACCGGTGGCCCAACGTAGATGGTGCAAATTCCTTGTCTGGAATTTTATTGGTCTTCCGCGTAACCCAAGCTATTCAGCCCTCTTTCTCCACTTAATTTTCCTACTACACTATAGTTTTTTTAATCTAATCTTATATCAATCAATAAACAAGTCTTTCCATGCCAACACCGTCCACCCTTCGAATTCCCTGGATCCACCGGGGCTGGACCCTGGCATAACATGCTGTTTCCAAAGAATCAAGAAAAATTTAATAATAACTCCCATATTTGGAAAATTGAAATGGCAAAGATACTATTAATTTATTTTAGTCTCAGTGTCACTGGCAGGAAATCTGGAAAGAATTCTTGCTTTGTGACTCCCTAACAGCTGGATTTATTGCAAAGCAAGCCTTACTTAATTCCTGGGATTAACAGGACTAGTATTAGGATATTATTTTTCCCCAGTATTTTATTAAGCACAGCTGTGCTTACTCATGGACAGAGAAAGGAGAGAAGAGAAATTTCTAACTTGTGTGTGATCATCAAAAATATCATTCCTGAGGGTCACCACAGTCCTAAAAGCCATTTATTGGTATTCTGCAGATAAACTGCAAAATTAGCAAGATGTCTAGCTCCCATGGTGTAGAGACTCTATTCAGAGAAAATTAAATAGCTGACTAATTTGGATACTGCACATATTCTTAGTAGACATTTATCTGAATTTTCAAAAGTATAACACAAGCCTGCAGTATGCAATTAGAGACGTAACAAAGAATTTCATGTATTTTTTCAAAGCCAAATTGTTATGAATTTAGGTCCTTAATGTGCCATGCTTAATTAGACTAATAGAGAACAATAATTTAAAAGACAACTTTAAATCTGGAAACAAATTTCAGTTATTTTGTCATAGTGATTCTGTTCAAACATCCTATATTGAAATAATATCTAAAATGCTATGTATCTTTACTGTTATTTTGTCCTCATGGACTCTAACACATCTTGTAATGGAAAATAGAGTTTTCATCTCTAAAAATATGGATATCTTTACAGACTTTGTAATGCGTTGTAAATAGTACAATAATTATACATTTTTGTTTGATTTTGGCTTTTTAGATTTGAGCTACATCCACTAAGCCATACACATCCTTCTTAATGATACTAATTTAAGCTTAACACAAGACACAAAAACTTCTAAATTTTATAACAAAAATGTCTTCTCTTTAAACTTGCTCCCAGATTTTAATATATTCTTATTTTACACCTATATGAGGATAATGATCACTCCCTAGTTACAATTAAAATATCTTATCTTTTCTTGAAATAATAATAAACATGGGAATAATTAAGAAGTAGATGTTCACAAAATGAAAAAAAGAAGTATAATAGCATTATCTGATCAAAAGCAAATTTAAAACAAAAAAAAGACTAATATCATTGCCTGGAGACAAAATATAACATGAAGTTACCAACAGTCTGGTATCTTGGTGACCTAAGACTGATATTAGTCAACAAATTTTTGTTCTCAAGTTTCTTTAAATCAAAACCACTCCAATTTTACTGAGACATAAATGACTGAGACATAAGTTAAGAGCAACTAGACTTATAAACGTCTCTTTCTCTCATCTTCACTCATATGAAAACCTACGTAAATGAAATTGTCATCCTCTTTTGTTGAAAAATGCAGTCAGAATAACCTCTTTTTCTTTCTTTCCTTTTTTTATGTTTAATTTGGTATGAGAAGGAAATTAAGGACTGAGATATCATCACCAAATCATAGGAGTCCACAAGACTGGGCTCAGGGAAATATTTTAACCCAATCTCATAACTTATGAACATATCTAATGCTGATATTTATAACACCCCTATTGCAGAAACAGGACATTCTTCACAGCTGATGTAAACAATGTTTTTTCACCCCAGATTCATATAATGAAGTCCTGATCCCCAGTGTGATGGTGTTGAGGCATTTGGGTGGAAATTAGGTTCAGAAGAAAACATGAAGGTGGTGCCCCATGAAGGGATTCATGTCCTTATAAGCAGAGGAAGGCATCAGAGTCCTCTCTGTCTCCACTACGTGAAGACACAGCAAGAAGAAGGCTGTTCAAATTAGGAAAAGGGCTCTCAGTTCAGTAGAGTTCAGTTGCTCAGTCATGTCCGACTCTTTGTGACCCCATGAATCGCAGCACGCCAGGCCTCTCTGTCCATCACCAACTCCTGGAGTTCACTCAGACTCACGTCCATCGAGCCCGTGATGCCATCCAGCCATCTCATCCTCGGCCATCCCCTTCTCCTCCTGCCCCCAATCCCTCCCAGCATCAGAGTCTTTTCCAATGAGTCAACTCTTCGCATGAGGTGGCCAGAGTACTGGAGCTTCAGCTTTAGCATCATTCCTTCCAAAGAAATCCCAGGGCTGATCTCCTTCAGAATGGACTGGTTGGATCTCCTTGCAGTCCAAGGGACTCTCAAGAGTCTTCCAGCAGATACCAAATCTTCTTGCACCTTGTTCTTGACAGGGTAACAGACAGACAGGCCAGGGGTCTCCAAATGGAGGAAATAGGCTACAAGTGTCCAACTATTTTTTATCTCTCTTTTAAGTAGCAGGAGGGAACAAACTAGTGTTATATTTTTTCCCCTTCTCTATACAAATTTAAAGAGAGATTTCTCTTTTGTTTCCATAATGACACTTGGTTCCACCTGAATTTAACTTTTCTCAAACCTTGAGCTAACCAATGCATTTTTCTCATGAAAATGTTTGTCTTAAGCTATGTTAATGTACTATGTATTTTCCCTAGACTCTGTCTTCAAGTCAGTTCTGGTTCAGCCTAAAGACTCAGAACCGACTTGACAAACCAGTATGTTTTAGTCATACATTGTTCTCCTAACCCATGTTAATGAAACTATATATTTGCTTGGAAATCTGCCTTTCTTCAAAATTCACGTCAATAGTTTTATGACCTGGGATGACTCACCTGGTGCCAATGTTATCTCAATGCATGTTGTGGGCGAGGGGCCTGGTGCCAATCTCTGAGTTTTGAGACATTTCCTTTCTATAATTAACAGCTTGCTAGTAGGTATATACCATTGCAGCTAAGGACTAGCAGGGGGGCACTCTTTCTGCTCCCTTCTGATGTCTATGTCAGAAGCTTTCTCTATCTCTGCCACACTTTAATAAAATTTTATTACATGAAAGCTCTGAGTGATCAAGCCTCATCACTGGCCCCAGATTGAGTTTTCCTCCTTTGGAGGCCAAGAATCCCCACATCTTTCATGGTTCAGCAACAAACTTTCAATCTCTGACTGCTTAGCCTCCAAAAATGTAAGAATTAAATGCTTGTTGTTTAAGCCACAGAGGATAAGATTTTTTGTTATAGCAGTCCAAATTGATGAAGACAATAATATATCAGTCAGTATTTTCCAGAAGAACAGAACTAATAGGAGAGATAGCCAAGTAGATATTTAAATAGATCCAACCATGAATATTCATTGGAAGGAATGATGCTGAAGCTAAAGCTTCAATACTTTGGCTACCTGATGCAAAGAGCTGACTCATTGGAAAAGACCCCGATGCTGGGAAAGATTGAAGGGAAAAGGAGGAGGGCACAGCAGAGAATGAAATGGTTACATAGCATCACTGACTCAATGGACCTGAATTTGAGCAAACTTTGAGAGATAATGAAGGACAGAGGACCCAAACATGCTGAAGTCTATGGGGCTGCAAAGAGTCAGACATGGCTTAGCAATCAAACAACAACAGCAACAGATAGGTAAGAAAGATTAGATAGACAGACATAGAAATATGAAAAGGGAGAAAATGAATGAGATTTAATATAAGGAATTGGCTCATTTGATTATGGAGGCGAAGAAGTCCCAGAATCTTCCACTTGCCAGCTGGAGACCCAGGAAAGCCCGTATTACAGTTTCAGTCCAAACCCAAAGACCTGAAGATTCTAGAATCATGATGTAAGTTCCAGTCCAAATCTCAAGTCCCAGTCTCAGAGCAGGAGAATACCAGCTCAGCAGTCAGGCAGGGAAAGCAAATTCTCCCTTCCTTGGTTGGTTGGTTGCTTGTTTCATTCAGGCCCTCAACAGATTGGATGATGCTCATCCACAACCAGAAGCAAATCTGCTTTACTCAGTTTACCAGTTCAAACACTAATCTCATCAGGCAGCATCTCCATAGACACACCTAGAAATGTTTACTCAAATATCTGGGCACCCTATGGCTTTGTCAAGTTGACACATAACAGTATTCATCCCAGTAATCTGTTATTGTAACTACTAGAAATTCTTTTTTCCCCCTTTTCCCTCACAATTTTACATTTTTATAAGGTCTTATGTTCATTCATTCATTTGCTTTCCTATATTATGTTTTAGGCACTGTTCTAACCCCTGAAAAAAATACAAAGTTGCATATGGAATGCTTGCAAGTAATGAATAGTTTCCATCTATGGGTGAAAAAAATCAGATTAACTATTATGCAAGGTGGTAACTGCTGCATTTACCTTGTGAACCAAGGTTATGCAAAAGACAAGCAGACACAAATTAAGTTTACTGAGAAAGAACAGAGTGTGTTTTAAAGAGGAAGTGATGTATTCTAACTGGGTCTTAAAGAATTAACACAATTTTACAGGAAATAGAAAGGACAGGGCAAGCAAAGGGAATAGCCTATGACAAGGCACAGAGGTGTGTCGAAATGGGAGGAATGAAGGCAGTGAGACTGATGGTAGGATACTGGAATAGACCAGAACCTCACTGGATTGTGAATTCTCTGAGCAATTATTATCTTTAGCGATCTAGCAGCAACAATTATATCAACCACTTTCTTTTGAAACCCTTCCTATAAATGCCTGTCCTCTCCACCATTTTCAGAGATTTAGGAGGGTAAGTAAGTGTGGTTCATTCTGTGTAATGCTTTCATTAGTCTTATCCTCCAATGGTACTGTAATTCTTTCAGGTTGACCATATTACTCGGGATGGGTATTGTAGATAAATATGATTTCTCAGAAGGGCAGTAAAATGGACCATTAAAAACTTAGCACAAATTAGCTTTTTCAATGTAATTGACTGCACACAGAGGGACCATAAGGGATTTGGGACATGACGCAGGCTCATTTCAATGCAAATGAAAAGGAACAAAAGTGTGCAGATATGGGAGGCTATTCAGTTAGGGCAGATCTCAGCAGAAAACCGAAATAGATTTTTTGGATAATCTAAGAGGCAGCATGAGACTTTTAATTATCAAAACACAGGAAGTCTCTAAGGCAGTGATTGACAGATCCTGAAACCACATATGACTCAACTATGTCAGTTCAGACCCAGGCTCTTCCAGGTTTAAGGACTAGAGAGAAAAACAAACTGTCTTCATTTCAGTTTATTGTCAGCACAGCAGACAAAAAGTGCAAAAGAGTCACATAATATTAAGTTTAGCAGAAGTGGATATGGTTCACTGCTGTTTTCCTTTGCTCTTCATAAAAGCATATTCAATCTTCTCTGGCCCAAGCAGCCCTCATGGAACTCTTATCCGCAGGTAAGAGAACTCAGAAGTACGAACTATTACCTTTTGCTTTTTATGCCAAAGTTGGCTAGATGGTTGGAGAGATACATCAGTACTCAAGAGTCTATGCTATTCTCATGAATGGAAGTATTTATAAGGGCACAATTGCATGATCACACATATTATGTTACTGAGTCACTGTATCAGCTAAAGGTACCCATGTGGCTAGCCTGCCTACCAGTCCACCATATTTATCTGCCTCCAGTTTTGTTTCTACCTAAGTCTGTTCACTCTACATATATAGAGAGAATAAATATTTCAAAGAGATTTCCTATGACAGTAAAGTTTATTCTATCTAATTTCATTTCACTTAATATTTAATTTTATACAGAAAGAAATCATTGTCTAATTTCTTATTCTATGGGAAGTCATTTCAATTTTAACTCTTCTTTGAACTTTCCAGTTTGATTCAACATATAATATTTCAATAATAAATACACAGGTGGCTTCTGACCTGCCTCTTGAGAAATCTGTATGCAGGTCAGGAAGCAACAGTTAGAACTGGACTTGGAACAACAGACTGGTTCCAAACAGGAAAAAGAGTACGTCAAGGCTGTGTATTGTCACCATGCTTATTTAACTTATATGCAGAGTATATGAAAAACACTGGGCTGGATGAAGCACAAGCTGGAATCAAGATTGCCTGGGAAAAAAATCAATGAATTCAGATATGCAGATGACACCACCCTTATGGCAGAAAGTAAAGAACTAAAGACCATCTTGATGAAAGTGAAAGAGGAGAGTGAAAAAGTTGGCTTAAAGTTCAACATTCAGAAAACGAAGATCATGGCATCTGGTCCCATCACGTCATGGCAAATAGATGGAGAAACAGTGGAAACAGTGGCAGACTTTATTTTGGGGGGCTCCAAAATCACTGCAGATGGTGACTGCAGCCATGAAATTAAAAGACGCTTACTCCTTGGAAGAAAAGTTATGACCAAACTAGACAGCATGCTAAAGCAGAGACATCACTTTGCCAACAAAGGTCCACCTAGTCAAGGCTATGGTTTTTCTTGTGGTCATGTATGGATGTGAGAGTTGGACTGTGAAGAAAGCTGAGCACTGAAGAATGGATGCTTTTGAACTGTGGTGCTGGAGAAGACTCTTGAGGGTCCCTTGGACTACAAGGAGATCCAACCAGCCCATCCTCAAGGAAATCAGTCCTGAATGTTCATTGGAAGGACTGATGCTGAAGCTGAAACTCCAATACTTTGGCCACCTGATGTGAAAAACTGATTCATTGGAAAAGACCCTGATGCTGGGAAAGATTGAAGGCAGGAGGAGAAGGGGACGACAGAGGATGAGATGGTTGCATGGCATCACTGACTCCATGGACACGAGTTTGAGTAAACTCTGGGAGTTGCTGATGGACAGGGAGGCCTGGTGTGCTGCAGCCCATGGGGTTGCAAAGAGTCAGACATGACTGAGTGACAACTGAACTGAACTGAGGGTGCCTCTAATTATTCAGATGTACTTAAGTCAAAATGACATATTTCAGTACCTGTTCAAAACCCATGAAAGTGATTTCCAAAGGGGGTCATGGAGTCTTCCCATAAAGAATGACAATGTACTTGGCCAAAGAGCATCTCTAAAAGGTGTCCTGAGTTCTAGCAATACTTCCCATATTTCTGATTTCATAGAGTATCAAAGACAACATCCACTTGGGATGGGCGTGTTGGGCGTGTTGCATTTCTAAGCCATCTGATCACAGTGTTTGGGGGCCCATGACTCATCAATCACACATAAGCTGTCTGTAACAGTGTGCACGCCATTAAAGGACTTGCAACAGCAGAAGGTAAGTGAACTGATGACATCTTGTGCAAGTATGTATCCTACAACAGGCAGAGAAAGGAATAATAGCTTGTCCCATGTTATTCCATTTCTAACTTTACCAGAAATAATGGTCTTGCTTTCAAAGTATCAATATCAATGCATATCCTAGAACAACCCAAGTGACACATTGGGTTGGTGGATTGATACGGTACACCCACTGGGAGAACAAATATGCCTTCATTTTTCTCTCTGGAAGGATCTGTCATTGAGTCTATTCTCAGACATTCAGGAAAGCAAGTGTGAAATCTCACGTGAAAGTGAGAGGTCATGAGAGATGCCCAGGGTCCTCAGAGGCACCAGTATTAACAATGTTTAGAAATCAAATAGGCGCTCAATATGGGGAGGGCTTCTGAATGTCTCATATGCATGAATCTATTTCTTCAAAGTGCCCAGTATGGCTCCAGTCCTTGACACATCCTCTCCAGTTCATAGCATCCCTTGCCAATACACATGTTTAGCTGCCAAATCCAGGATTCACTGGATAGATCTTATAAGCTTAAACTAAAGAATTAATTATGAAAAAAAAACCTACTTTAAACTCCTTTTGAGGAACCTTGTTCATTCATTAGCCCCACTCACATTCTGTGAAAATTAGACAAAGCAATGCTTTCTTACAAGAGTTAACATCAGATCCTTAGTGAAATGCATGCATATGTATAAGCTGAACATATAAATTACCTACAGACATGTGTTTATGTGAACTCAATGTTGTGTGCAGAAATGGGTGTTTATATTTGAAACAAAGAACAGAATGGCGTATCATGAGGCTGGTTCAAGATTCCTAAAGCATAATATTTCTTCTACTAAATATTCCTCCCTCTATATACCCATAATATGAAGAATTCGGATTGTGTGAAATTGGGACTTCCCTGGTGGCTCAGACGGTAAAGTGTCTGCCTACAATGTGGGAGACCCGGGTTCAATCCCTGGGTGGGGAAGATGCCCTGGAGAAGGAAATGGCAACCCACTCCAGTCTTCTAGCCTGGAGAATCCCATGGATGGAGGAGTCCACGGGGTTGCAAAGAGTCGGACACGACTGTGCGGCTTTACTGTTTACTTTACTAGTTGGTTTCTATAATTATTAGACAGTAAAGCAGGCAGAAGAAATGTTAGAAGTAATGAATATATTTCATAGCTTCACACAGGATTTCTTGTTTACTGCATAAAGCCCAATATCTTTTCTATTGATCAGAATAAAGTCTGAAGGCTGTATATAAGGAGGTGCATTGAAAATAAAGCCATAGTTTTATTTTAATCATAAAATGCATGAGCATTTAACTCTGAAAAACTAAAGAAACAGAGGTGACTTTGAAACCATCAAAAGTTTAAAGTTTTCTTCCTCACAGAGACGGTGGAAAAGTTAATTCCACTTTTTGAGACTCAAACTTCCAAAAATGGAAAAATTCAGTAGAGCACAGACAATTTTTGATAAAAACTCTAGGCCATTTCTTTTTTACCACCTGGAAGTCGTTAAGAAGTTTAAGGAAGATGGCAGGATTCACCTTCTTCCATCCTTCTTTTAAGTGACTTAAGTGGAAACAGGTGTTTGTGTCTTATAATATGTAAATGACCCTGTGCAAACACCTGCCAACTGAAACCCTGCGTGATCCCTGAGCATTGGTTTGCTACCAAAACTTATCCAAAAAGTTAGTTTATATTTAGTATTTTCCAGTTCATCTAACTCTCTATGGATTTTCATCAACTATATGTGAGAAAAATGGCTAAACATCCGTGAACGTGTTCAGTAGACTCTGGAGTCATTGCACATGTCTGGAAAAATTATCCTGTTGTTTCCAGCAACCCACAAGCAGGAACCTTGCACATATGCATAAATCATTTTAAAAATTCACGTTGATGGTAAGAACTGTTAAAGTGATGAATAGGCCACATATTTAAGTCTGTCCACATACAATCAATACTGAAAAGCCAATTAATCAAGAAATAGTCACTGAACTACTATAGGTAGATTGCTGTACTCAAAACCAAAAGGTTTTAGGAATAGAAAACATTGCTTTGCACAGTGCCAGTCCCAAATTCATAAAGAACATTTATCTTTGATCTGCCATTTTTTTCTTCTCATGATTGTACAAGTCACAGAAAGTTACATAAAGATATGAAGATAGACAAAGATATAAATATATAATTTAATGTATATAGAGAGAGACTATCTAAATATATCACTTTTATAGTCTGTTTTACCATGCTCTACAAATATTGTAATGTTTTAGGTGACCATAGGTTACAATACGGAGAAGGCAATGGCACCCCACTCCAGTACTCTTGCCTGGAAAATCCCATGGACGGAGGAGCCTGGTAGGCTGCAGTCCACGGAGTCGCTAAGAGTCGGACACAACTAACCAACTTCACTTTCACTTTTCACTTTCATGCATTGGAGAAGGAAATGGCAAACCACACCAGGGTTCTTGCCTGGAGAATCCCAGGGATAAGGGAGCCTGGTGGGCTGGTGTCTATGGGGTTGCACAGAGTCAGACATGACTGAAGCGACTTAGCAGCAGCTTAAGCTGGTTACAGTTGATTAAATAGAGAAATGTAGAAATTTGAGATAAAAGTATAAAGTGGGTTAATTTCTCCTGAGGCCCTTCTCCTTCCCTTGTAAATGGCTCTCTTTTTTATGTGGCCTCATGTGGTCCTTTCAAACATATCTGTTTCCAAATTTCCTTCTCATATGACACCAATAATTTTGAATTAAAGCCTGCTTCCAAGCTGACACTAGGGGTAGAGAATCCAAATGCCAATGCAGGAGACTTAAGAGAGGTGGGTTTGATGCCTGGGTTGGGAAGATCCCCTGGAGGAGCGCATGGCAACCCACTCCAGAATCCTTGCTTAGTGAAGCCCATGGACAGAGGCGCCTGGCGGGCAACAGAGCATGGGGTCACAGAGCTGGACACTGAGCGACTTAGCAGAGCAGCCCTAATGGCCGCACTTTAACTAATTACATATGCAAAAACTCTATTTTCAAATAAAGTGAGTCTGAGGTCTTGGGGAATAGGGTTTCAACATATGAATTTGGGGAAGGGGCTAACAGTTCATAACAGTGTCTTTTGTGTCAAAACAAATCTTTGCTTACCACAGTTTGAAGAAAATATTCTCCAATGTTTTCTTCTAAAAGCTTCAAAAGTATAGTTTTCATGTTTGGGTCAAGATTTATCTCTAGTAATTTTTTGTTAGTTCTAGTTAGAAATTAAGCTTATTTTATTCCACAAAATATCCAGGGTTTACAACACCATTCATTGAAAATAATTTTCTTTCCCCATTGATTTCTTTTGGTGCTATTGTCTAAAATTAAAATTAATTAGCCATGTTTACAATATTGCCTAAAATGTAAAATTGGTCATATATTTGTGAGTTCCTCTCTGGATTCTCTGGTCTATTTCTTTGAGCTATTTTTCTATCTTTATGCCAATAACCACACTCTCCTAATTGTTTTATACTAGAACACAGCAGCTTCATTGTAAACCTTGAAATCCCCTTTATTCCCATGTCTTGCAAATTCTAGCTGCTTTAGCACTTTCACATTTCATTCTGTGTTTCCTCCATCTACTGAGATTGCTTTTTATTCTTGTATTTTATCTCTTTGCATCATTGTTTAGAAAATGCTTCCAGGCAAAAAGTTGCAGTAAATGTGCAGCTTGTTTCATTTCTCTTAAGACATGAAGTCCTGCATGATCTGCTGTGTAATAACTGTGTCTTCATAAATTTGCCAGTTGAATAACTATTTACCAGGAGAAGTAATCTGAAGCCAGCTACTCCATCATGGCTGGATCAGAAGTCAGCCTTCAGCTGCTTTGATCCATCAATTATTCTATTCCAACAGTGGGGTGCCATTGCCTTCTCCAATGATCAACTCTAGATTTCAACAAATAGAGAGGCTTTATGTATAGATTGGAGAAGACAATGGCACCCCACTCCAGTACTCTTGCCTGGAAAATCCCATGGATGGAGGGCTTCGTGGGCTGCAGTCCATGGGGTTGCTAAGAGTCGGACACGACTGAGCGACTTCACTTTCACTTTTCACTTTCATGCTTTGGAGAAGGAAATGGCAAACCACACCAGGGTTCTTGCCTGGAGAATCCCAGGGATAAGGGAGCCTGGTGGGCTGGTGTCTATGGGGTTGCACAGAGTCAGACATGACTGAAGCGACTTAGCAGCAGCTTAAGCTGGTTACAGTTGATTAAATAGAGAAATGTAGAAATTTGAGATAAAAGTATAAAGTGGGTTAATTTCTCCTGAGGCCCTTCTCCTTCCCTTGTAAATGGCTCTCTTTTTATGTGGCCTCATGTGGTCCTTTCAAACATATCTGTTTCCAAATTTCCTTCTCATATGACACCAATAATTTTGAATTAAAGCCTGCTTCCAAGCTGACACTAGGGTAGAGAATCCAAATGCCAATGCAGGAGACTTAAGAGAGGTGGGTTTGATGCCTGGGTTGGGAAGATCCCCTGGAGGAGCGCATGGCAACCCACTCCAGAATCCTTGCTTAGTGAAGCCCATGGACAGAGGCGCCTGGCGGGCAACAGAGCATGGGGTCACAGAGCTGGACACTGAGCGACTTAGCAGAGCAGCCCCTAATGGCCGCACTTTAACTAATTACATATGCAAAAACTCTATTTTCAAATAAAGTGAGTCTGAGGTCTTGGGGAATAGGGTTTCAACATATGAATTTGGGGAAGGGGCTAACAGTTCATAACAGTGTCTTTTGTGTCAAAACAAATCTTTGCTTACCACAGTTTGAAGAAAATATTCTCCAATGTTTTCTTCTAAAAGCTTCAAAAGTATAGTTTTCATGTTTGGGTCAAGATTTATCTCTAGTAATTTTTGTTAGTTCTAGTTAGAAATTAAGCTTATTTTATTCCACAAAATATCCAGGGTTTACAACACCATTCATTGAAAATAATTTTCTTTCCCATTGATTTCTTTTGGTGCTATTGTCTAAAATTAAAATTAATTAGCCATGTTTACAATATTGCCTAAAATGTAAAATTGGTCATATATTTGTGAGTTCCTCTCTGGATTCTCTGGTCTATTTCTTTGAGCTATTTTTCTATCTTTATGCCAATAACCACACTCTCCTAATTGTTTTATACTAGAACACAGCAGCTTCATTGTAAACCTTGAAATCCCCTTTATTCCCATGTCTTGCAAATTCTAGCTGCTTTAGCACTTTCACATTTCATTCTGTGTTTCCTCCATCTACTGAGATTGCTTTTTATTCTTGTATTTTATCTCTTTGCATCATTGTTTAGAAAATGCTTCCAGGCAAAAAGTTGCAGTAAATGTGCAGCTTGTTTCATTTCTCTTAAGACATGAAGTCCTGCATGATCTGCTGTGTAATAACTGTGTCTTCATAAATTTGCCAGTTGAATAACTATTTACCAGGAGAAGTAATCTGAAGCCAGCTACTCCATCATGGCTGGATCAGAAGTCAGCCTTCAGCTGCTTTGATCCATCAATTATTCTATTCCAACAGTGGGGTGCCATTGCCTTCTCCAATGATCAACTCTAGATTTCAACAAATAGAGAGGCTTTATGTATAGATTGGAGAAGACAATGGCACCCCACTCCAGTACTCTTGCCTGGAAAATCCCATGGATGGAGGGCTTCGTGGGCTGCAGTCCATGGGGTTGCTAAGAGTCGGACACGACTGAGCGACTTCACTTTCACTTTTCACTTTCATGCTTTGGAGAAGGAAATGGCAAACCACACCAGGGTTCTTGCCTGGAGAATCCCAGGGATAAGGGAGCCTGGTGGGCTGGTGTCTATGGGGTTGCACAGAGTCAGACATGACTGAAGCGACTTAGCAGCAGCTTAAGCTGGTTACAGTTGATTAAATAGAGAAATGTAGAAATTTGAGATAAAAGTATAAAGTGGGTTAATTTCTCCTGAGGCCCTTCTCCTTCCCTTGTAAATGGCTCTCTTTTTTATGTGGCCTCATGTGGTCCTTTCAAACATATCTGTTTCCAAATTTCCTTCTCATATGACACCAATAATTTTGAATTAAAGCCTGCTTCCAAGCTGACACTAGGGGTAGAGAATCCAAATGCCAATGCAGGAGACTTAAGAGAGGTGGGTTTGATGCCTGGGTTGGGAAGATCCCCTGGAGGAGCGCATGGCAACCCACTCCAGAATCCTTGCTTAGTGAAGCCCATGGACAGAGGCGCCTGGCGGGCAACAGAGCATGGGGTCACAGAGCTGGACACTGAGCGACTTAGCAGAGCAGCCCTAATGGCCGCACTTTAACTAATTACATATGCAAAAACTCTATTTTCAAATAAAGTGAGTCTGAGGTCTTGGGAATAGGGTTTCAACATATGAATTTGGGGAAGGGCTAACAGTTCATAACAGTGTCTTTTGTGTCAAAACAAATCTTTGCTTACCACAGTTTGAAGAAAATATTCTCCAATGTTTTCTTCTAAAAGCTTCAAAAGTATAGTTTTCATGTTTGGGTCAAGATTTATCTCTAGTAATTTTTTGTTAGTTCTAGTTAGAAATTAAGCTTATTTTATTCCACAAAATATCCAGGGTTTACAACACCATTCATTGAAAATAATTTTCTTTCCCCATTGATTTCTTTTGGTGCTATTGTCTAAAATTAAAATTAATTAGCCATGTTTACAATATTGCCTAAAATGTAAAATTGGTCATATATTTGTGAGTTCCTCTCTGGATTCTCTGGTCTATTTCTTTGAGCTATTTTTCTATCTTTATGCCAATAACCACACTCTCCTAATTGTTTTATACTAGAACACAGCAGCTTCATTGTAAACCTTGAAATCCCCTTTATTCCCATGTCTTGCAAATTCTAGCTGCTTTAGCACTTTCACATTTCATTCTGTGTTTCCTCCATCTACTGAGATTGCTTTTTATTCTTGTATTTTATCTCTTTGCATCATTGTTTAGAAAATGCTTCCAGGCAAAAAGTTGCAGTAAATGTGCAGCTTGTTTCATTTCTCTTAAGACATGAAGTCCTGCATGATCTGCTGTGTAATAACTGTGTCTTCATAAATTTGCCAGTTGAATAACTATTTACCAGGAGAAGTAATCTGAAGCCAGCTACTCCATCATGGCTGGATCAGAAGTCAGCCTTCAGCTGCTTTGATCCATCAATTATTCTATTCCAACAGTGGGGTGCCATTGCCTTCTCCAATGATCAACTCTAGATTTCAACAAATAGAGAGGCTTTATGTATAGATTGGAGAAGACAATGGCACCCCACTCCAGTACTCTTGCCTGGAAAATCCCATGGATGGAGGGCTTCGTGGGCTGCAGTCCATGGGGTTGCTAAGAGTCGGACACGACTGAGCGACTTCACTTTCACTTTTCACTTTCATGCTTTGGAGAAGGAAATGGCAAACCACACCAGTGTTCTTGCCTGGAGAATCCCAGGGATAAGGGAGCCTGGTGGGCTGGTGTCTATGGGGTCGCACAGAGTCAGACATGACTGAAGCGACGCAGCAGCAGCAGCAGCATGTATAGATAACTTGCAAGGGCTGCTTTTGCTCGTTTTTAATTTGCATATAATTGCTTTAGAATGTTGTGTTAGTTTCGGCTGTACAACAACATGAATCAGCTATGTGTATAAGTATATTCCCGCCCTCTTGCACCTCCCTCCCATCCCCCCCCCATCCCTCTGGGAATCGCAGAGCTCTGAGCTGAGCTCCCTGAGCTGTACAGCAGCTCCCACTAGCTACTTCACACATGGTAGTGTATATATGTCAATGCTACTTTCCCAATTCCTCCCACCCACCCCTTCCTCTGCTGTACCCACAAGTCCTTTCTATACATCTGCATTTCTATTCCTGCCCTGCAAATAAATAACACTTTTTCTTCCATGAGTGATAATGCAATGAAAAGAGCAAGGCTTTGGAGATACACAAAAGCAGTAGAAACCAGGTTTGAGGCTTTGTTATGTCCACATGATAGTCACTCCAACTACCAATGCCTGAGGCTTCCCAGGTGGCACTAGTGGTAAGAACCTGCCTGCCAATGCAGGAGATAGAAGAGATGCAGGATTGATCCCTGGATTGGTGGGAAACTCCCGTGGAGGAGGGCATGGCAACCCACTCCAGTATTCTTGCCTGGAGAATCCCCGTTGATGGAGGAGCCTGGTGGGCTACAGTCCACAGGGTCATGAAGAATTGGACACAAAGGAAGCAGCTTAGCACACATACATGCACATCAATCTCCTCGTGGGTTGAAATGAAATCATAGCAATGCTTTTTAATGTTGTTTCAAGGATTTAAACAGTTAATCCATGTAAGGTGTTAATCAAAGCCACTGACTCTCACTATCTTCTTAATAAGTGGTAGTTATTATTATTTTAACTGAAGATGAATGTAACTATCTTGGCTGGATGTTAGAGGCAACAAATATAATTGCCTCTTGGCAAATATTCAAAATGGGCTGATAGTTGAATGATGTATACAAGCACATTAAAAGATAACAAAGAAACAAAACAAGAATTACTTGGAGGTGGATGTCAGGGAGAGAAAAAACAGAAATTCACCTTTGGTCCCAACAAACACTGGTATATTCTGAGAAAATAATCCAGGTGGCATTTACTCTTCTAGCATAACATGATTTTCCTTCACTCCTGGTATGACTCTAACTCACATTTGTGGCTACTGAATGAAAACAGAAAGGGGCATTTAACACTGAATCTGTGTACTATCTGTATGAATATGCGCAGAGCCAATACATGACTAATTTTGCATTCCTGTCAATTTTAATGTTTACCAACTTGTCCATTTCAAACTGGTATAATTTAACCTTCATATGTAGTACATCTTTAGAATCATAATGTTATTTTGTGGTTGTAAAAATTCTCCGTCCCCTGTTGTTGGGAAAGTTTTACTTAATAATAGGAAAAATATACCACCTTAGAATCTTGGTAAGGTTTAAAGAATATTTTAAGGATTTAAGATGAAGGGATATTTTTAAATCACTTGCCACTTCTTAATAATGATGTTTATTTAACAAAATATTATATACCCAATTTGCCCTTGTGTGCATGCTCAGTTATGTCTGACTCTTTGTGACCCCATGGACTGTAGGCTGATAGACCCCTCTGTCAATGAGATTTCTCAGGTAAGAACACTGGAATGGGTTACCATTTCCTTCTCCAAGGGATATTCCCGACCAAGGGATTGAATGAGAGTCTCCCGCATCTCCTGTATTGGCAGGTGGATTCTTTACCACTGAGCCATGTGGGAAGCCCCCTAGTGTAAACATTATTTTAAAGCCCACAATATCTATTTTCTCTTCTGGAAAATTCACAATGGGTTCACAGGGAAAGTGGCATTCTTGTTTTGTATTAATGTATCCGTTATACCCCCTTAGGAGATCAGTTAGGGGAAGGAATCTTTTAGGCCAAGGAATATACAGAATTTTTAAAATGTATGCCATGCTTAGAAAATAGGTTAAGAGTATAAATTGTATGGAAGAGAATGATAGAATGTGATACCAGAAAGACAGTTTGCAACAGATTGTGAAAGGTTCTAATGTCATCCATTTTAAAGTGTTAGATTTTATATTTATGGTACTCAGAAGCAGATAAATTGTGTTCAGATCCTTTTTTAATGAGATACAAAATATTCTATAGATGATATAATGTAACAAAGTATACAACAGAATATATACTGCATGTACTATCATTATTATTTAATATTCAATGGATAATGATTGATACCAATTTTTTTTTAATTACTAGGATTTGAGCAACATGTATTTATTTATTGCATGGAGAAAACCATAAAATAACAGCTTTGTACTATAAAAATTATACATGTATTATATGTTGTAAACTTGGACTGAGGTATCTTTATGATTTTAAATTTTACAGATGAAAAACCATTTAAATACATTCTTCTGTATGGCCTAGATTTTTGTTTCAGCATACTGCAGGTGCAGAGTGGATATTGTTATTTCTCTATATTATGTGAACCATTTAGTGATACTTGGGAAATTACCCATTTTATAAATCTTAAGTCTGTCTCCCATTAGCAAAACTATGTCCCTGGAAGGTTTGGATTCATGCGTGACCTAGGTATATGCCCAGAATATTGCTTCTGAAGTCAATAACTAAAACACACAGGAAAGCAGACACAAAGAGGTTCCATTGTAGCTGTTGTTTCCTATATTTGAAAAGCATAATTTCTAGAGGAATAGCTGCAATGGTACACCAGCAGTGCAGGTCTCATTGGGCTGGTCTGTGAACTATGAGCTTTGACTGTTGATCTGACCTGACAGCCCCTCTTTTCTCTGTTCACTGAGCCTGGTTCTCTGAGCCTGTTTCTCCCAAGTGTCTAGGCTTTCAGAAATTCTTTCAATCACCCTAGTTTTTTGCAAACATTTATTTCTTGCATATGCCCTACACAGACACTGCTTATAAATCAGATCTCAAATGCAAGGTAGGTCAACTCTTTGAGAGTAGAAGCAGTGTTTCTACCTTTGCAATCTTACGCACAAAATCTGACAGTAGTAGTGCAACTGTTATAGAAAACATCTATTTATAAATTAATAAAGAAAGCTAAGCATTTCTTGTATTTCCATACAAATTGTGAAATTATTTGTTATAGCTCTGTGAAAAATACCGTTGGTAGCTTGATAGGGATTGCATTGAATCTATATGGAAACACAAAAACTCTCAAATAGCCAAAGCAATCTGGAAAAAGAAGAATGAAACTGGAGGAATCAACTTGCCTGACTTCAGGCTCTACTACAAAGCCACAGTCATCAAGACAGTATGGTACTGGCACAAAGAAAGAAATATAGACCAATGGAACAAAATAGAAAGCCCAAAGATAAATCCACGCACCTATGGACACCTTATTTTCAACAAAGGAGGCAAGAATATACAATGGAGAAAAGACAATCTCTTTAACAAGTGGTTCTGGGAAAACTGGAAAACCATTTGTAAAAGAATGAAACGAACACTTTCTAACACCATACACAAAAATAAACTCAAAATGGATTAAAGATCTAAATGTAAGACCAGAAACTATAAAGCTCCTAGAGGAGAACATAGGCAAAACACTCTCCGACATAAATCACAGCAGGATCCTCTATGAGCCACCTCCCAGAATACTGGAAATAAAAGCAAAAATAAACAAATGGGACCTAATTAAAAGTAAAAGCTTTTGCACAACAAAGGAAACTCTAAGAAAGGTGAAAAGACAGCCTTCAGAATGGGAGAAAATAATAGCAAATGAAGCAACTGACAAACAACTAATCTCAAAAATATACAAGCAACTCCTGCAGCTCAATTCCAGAAAAATAAGCGACCCAATAAAAAAAAAAAAATGGGCCAAAGAACTAAACAGACATTTCTCCAAAGAAGACATACAGATGGCTAACAAACACATGAAAACATGCTCAACATCACTCATTATCAGAGAAACGCAAATCAAAACCACAATGAGGTACCATTTCACGCCAGTCAGAATGGCTGCTATCCAAAAGTCTACAAGCAATAAATGCTGGAGAGGGTGTGGAGGGAAGGGAACCCTCCTACACTGTTGGTTGGAATGCAAACTAGTACAGCCACTGCGGAGAACAGTATGGAGATTCCTTAAAAAAACTGGAAACAGAACTGCCATATGACCCAGCAATCCCACTGCTGGGCATACACACTGAGAAACCAGAATTGAAAGAGACACGTGTGCCCCAATGTTCATCTCAGCACTGTTTATAATAGCTAGGACATGGAAGCAACCTAGATGTCCATCAGCAGATGAATGGATAAGCAAGCTGTGGTACCTATACACAATGGAGTATTACTCAGCCATTAAAAAGAATACATTTGAATCAGTTCTAATGAGGTGGATGAAACTGGAGCCTATTATACAGAGTGAAGTAAGCCAGAAAGAACAACACCAATACAGTATACTAACGCATATATATGGAATTTAGAAAGATGGTAATGATAAACCTGTATGCGAGACAGCAAAAGAGACACAGATGTATAAAACAGTCTTTTGGACTCTGTGGGAGAGGGAAAGGGTGGGATGATTTGGGGGAATGGCATTGAAACATGTATATTATCATATATGAAATGAATCACCAGTCCACATTCAATGCATGAAACAGGATGCTTGGGGCTGGTGCACTGGGATGACCCAGAGGGATGGCACGGGGAGGGAGGAGAGAGGGGGTTCAGGATGGGGAACACGTGTATACCCGTGGTGGATTCATGTTGATGTATGGAAAAACCAATACAGTATTGTAAAGTAATTAACCTCCAATTAAAGTAAATAAATTTATATCAAAAAAAGAAAGCTAAGCATTTAAATGGCACTTATAATTTGAAAATTATGGATAACTCTTGTAAGCTGCTTTACTAGAAACTTGGCATACTTTGAATAAAAGACTGGATAAAGTACTTTTGGGTCCAAGGAGGTATCTAAGCTTCCAGAATTAAAGCAGCATCTTAGAATGGAAGATCTTTTGATGAGCTATTTAGTTCTGATTAGTCTTGTTCTACATAATTTGAGTATCTCTGTGGGAAAGTGCCATATGGTGTCAATAAATAAGTCTTCAGTGTGTTCACTTATGTTCTGAAATGTATATAAGAAGGTCAATTATCTCTAATTAAGTCACTGTTTTCTTTGGTAAGGGTGTGTGTGTGTTTTTCTAATCAAGCACTCAGTGAGATGACAGTGTTTCTACATTGCTGATTAAGGATATATCAGAGATAAGAGTCAGAAGAAAAGTTGAAATGTCTTGCTCTCTTAAAAAATATATATACTACTGTGTTTTGCACATTATTATCAGTCTTTCATCTAACCACTATACCTCTCCTCACTTAGGTGGATAGAATGTAAGGATAATCTAGAATAGGGTCATGCTAGGTCTGTTCCTTAAGAACTGACACCCATCCTTCAAGGGCTCAGCACAAATCTACAAGAGCACATGCAATGAGACAAGGAACAGCCCTTGAGAGAAGAGAGCAAGTTCCGGCTGTAGGGAATTAAATCCCACTGAGGCTGGGAGGTCCCAGGAATGGAAAACATTGGAACCATAGAGAAGCACAATCAGTATGTGTTACATAACCATTCTAAGGCTTTAGGGAAATATAAATGACTTCATTAAAAAGTATTTGGGGCTGGTGCATGGGGATGACCCAGAGAGATGTTATGGGAGGGAGGTGGGAGGGGGGTTCATGTTTGGGAACGCATGTAAGAATTAAAGATTTTAAAATTTAAAAAATAAAAAACTAATAAAAAAAATTAAAAAAAATAAAAAATAACATATATATATATAAAATAAAAATAAAAAAAAATAAAAAGTATTCAATAGGAAAAGTTTGTACTCACCCTCATGTTCCAAGCAGCACTATTCACAATAGCCAAAACATGATAACAACCTAAATGCCCATCGACAAAAGCATGGGTAAAGACGATGTGGTGCATATATACAATGGAATATTATTCAGCCATGAAAAAGAATTAAATAATGCCATTTGCAGCAATAAGGATGGACTTAGAGATTATCACACTAAGTAAGTCAGAAAGAGAAAGCCGAATGTCACATGATATCTATATATATGGAATCTAAAATATGACAAAAATGAACATATCTATGAAACAAAAACAGATAGCCATAAAGAAAGACATAAAGAACAGACGTGGTTGCCAAGGTGGGGGCTGGAAGAGGGGAGGATTGGGAGTTCGGGATTAGCAGCGGCACACTATTATACGCAGAATGGATAAAGAACAAGGTCCTTTTGTATAGGAGAGCAAACTATATTCAAAATCCTGTGATAAACCATAATGAAAACTATTATGAAAAAGAATATATATATGTATAACTGAATCACTTTGTACAGCAGAAAGTAACACAACATTCTAAATGAACTATACTCAAATAAATTTTAAAAAAGAAAAGAGTTGCATTCAAATCTCATATTATAACAAGCTAAGGAATAAAAATTGTGCAGGAAAATTTCTATGCAAACAATGAAGGAATGCCACAAAGCCAGCCTCACGACAAATGAAAATTGCAGTTTAACATTTTAAAATGAGCTAAAATAAATTAAACAATAGACATTCTAAAAACAGTGCAAAATCCTATTGCGCCAAGTTAAGAAATGCAACAATTAGGCAAGAAGAAAAAAATTAAAGAGAAAGCTAAGAGAACAAGGGAAAGAAGAAGAAATTAAAATGTATTAAATAAATAAAGCCTATGCAACAAAGAATAAATTAGAAGGAGTGCAACAATGGATGTGACATGATAAAATAATGCCACAGAAGTAGGAAATGGAAAGCAAATACAGGGAAATAATAGACAAAGAATGAAGGGAAATAATACAACTAAGACAACAGACTAAAGCAATAACAGCAATTCAAGAAATACATTCTGAAGTTAAAAGAGATGTAAAGGTGTATATATTTACATTAAAAAAACAATAAAAGTATTCTATTGGAAGAAGGAAAGAATAGAGTGAAAGGAACAGAAATAGAAACTGGAAATTATTAAATATACCATGCTTTTAGATTCGAATTTGGATATATGTAAAGGAAATGATAAAAAGTTAAGTTAAAAACTTAACCCCTGATAATAAAAGGCATTAAAAACACCTGTTATTTACTCAGTGGTGAACCCACTCAAGGAGAAACTAATGCCAAGTGCTTTTACACATAAGTAATTTTACTGTATATCTCTTGATAGGCTATGTCTTAGAATAAACTACAAGTACTGCAAAGACCCTTATGTTGATGATTATTTCTGATAACACATGATTGACGGTATTGCTCACAGCTTTAATCCAAGACTTTTGTGTGTGTATTATAAAAGACAGTTAAAGACTATTATGCTTACTTCACTGAAAATAGGGATGAGGATAATGGAAGAGAGTACAAAGGTAAGATTGCTGAAATCAGGGTAGTTTTTGTTTTTGTTTTTTTAATTTTAAAAACTATCCTCCTGATTTTGCATCAGAAGCCTCATCATGAACTCATATTATATTTTTTCAAAAAGGAAAAGCCACATGCTTCCTATCCCTCTCAACTAAAAACATTTAAAAACAGTGACACCCTAACAGCCATAGTGCTGACTGTGAATACAGTTTTATATTGCATAAATAAGGACTGTTTAAAGATATTCCTGCTTCTAGATACAGGGAAGGAAATGTGTTGGATAAGTTAAGACTATTCTGTCTTTTCAGGAAGTAAGTAAATGTTAGAGATAACACATAGGGAGTCCTTGGCAGTCCGGTGGCAGGACTTCACACCTTCACTGCTGTGCCCCAGTTCAATTCCAGGTTAGGGAACTAGGATCCTGCAAGCTGCTCAGGATGGCCGCCTCCCCCCCCACCCCACCACCACCAAAAGTAGTTTAAAAAAAGACGACAGGGAAAATGTCAAAAGAACTCTGGGACCAACTTGAAGCTTCTCATAGTCAGTGACGGATTAGTTTGAGCGTCATTAAAAGCAAGAACTGCAACGTATTTAAAATTATAAAAATGTTTAAACATGTGAATTCACAGTTACTATATGCATATATAATTATATAAATAATGGTTCAGACATTCTATAGAATATTTTGCAGCATTTGTAATTGTGTTTGGAAGGTCACTCAACAAATTGGAAATGTTTATGGTTTTACCTTAAGTAAGATAATAATGCTGACCCAGGTGGTGCAGGGGTGAAGAACCCACCTGTCAAAGCAAGGGAGGTAGGTTCCATCCCTGGGTGGGGAAGACCCCCTGGAGAAGGAAATGGCAACCAACTCCAGTATTCTTGCCTGGAAAATCCCATGCACAGAGGAGCCTAGCAGGCTTCAGTCCATGGGGTTGCAAGAGAGTCAGATAGGACTGAGCAACTGAGAGCACATGCGCACGCATGCACACACACACACACACACACACACCTACCTCCTGACCCTCACAGTATGTAGATAATAATAACTACTACATAATTGTACATAAAAGGTAATATACAAGTATATTTGTACATGAACATGAACACAGATATAATTAGATAAATGACAGAGAACAAAAAAGCATTTAAAAAGTGATGAAATTGTGAATGATTTTCCTAGTGACTTCCACTTCATGGTTTCAATGCATTTTGTTCAATGAAAGTACTTTCGTGCAATAAAATCAAGTTATAATTAACATTTAAAATTTTTGCACACTGATAGATTTCCTTTTCCCTTAAGTGAGGACAGAATGATATGAAAAGAAAGTGAAAGCCAAGTCGCTTAGTCTAACCCTTTGTGACCCCATGGACTATACAGCCTATGGAATTCTCCAGGCCAGAATACTGGGGTGGGTAGCCTTTCCCTTCTCCAGGGGATCATCCCAACCCAGGGATCAAACCCAGGTCTCCCGCAGTGCAGGTAGATTCTTTACCAGCTGAGCCACGGAAGCCCAAGAAAGCTGGAGTGGGTAGCCTATCCCACTATGAAAACAACAAAGTTGTTAAAGTCAGTTGTATCTGGGTACAGACCTCAGATCTGTCATTACTTTAAACCCTGGAGTAACATCCTAATTTAACACTTCAACCACAATGAATTTCTTTAGGAATTCCTTGGCAGATAACTTGGTGTAAAAATATATCAGATCAATACATTTTTAATTTTTTTTGTTTCCTATTCCCTCATTTGATACTTAAATTTGAGAAACTTTTTTCTTATTTTCTGCCATTTACCAAAACACATTAAGATCAAACCAAGTTATAATATTCAAGTAAAACTCTTTATTTGAATAAGAATATTCAAATAAAATTCAAATATAAGATTCAAGTAAAAATCTTTGCATTGATTCATGTTTTCGTTCATGAATCACTTATTGATAATTTATGGTTGTCTATACACAGACTTCTGCTTTGTCTATAACTCATTCTCACCAGATTCCCCTTGCAGTCTTTCTGATAATAGGAAACATATTAATGAAATTTACGTTCTTGGTATTCATTTTCTGCAGTGAAATCCAATTTGATGTCTAAATACCCTCTTTTTATTCTTTATCGTTTCAATGCTGAGTAAATTACAGTTGTCCTCAACTTTTTACCACATTAAAATTTCTCAGCTTGTGTCTCTTAGAGGACAAAGGATATTTTGAAACATAGGTTTTGCTTTGGCTACAATTTAATCAGGTCTCTAAATCCTGCCAATCACCTTCAGACTAAAACAGCTCCTCTGTTCAGATCAAAATATCACCTTTAGTGCCTGTCTGTCATTTCAAGTTCATGCCATTGTAAGTCAAGATACTGTCCTTTGTCACTCTCCACAATGAGAGGACATTAAGGAGTTTCTCGATTGAATTTTGCTCCTCAGATTTCAGACAACTTCAGACTTAAAATGACCTCTCATTCTGAACTCAGTACTGCCTTACTCCTCTCAGCTCTGTGACTGGCTCTCTGAAAGCAGTCCAGGGCACTTCAAACTCATCCTTATCATCTCAGTATCTTTCCTCTTCATCTTCCTCTTTATATTTCAAGGACTACTTTCAGATCTGCCCTGGAATGTCATTTTGCACAAACCTTGTACTGTATACATTGCCTTTAGTCATATATAAGAACGGAATGCTCTTAGCTGACAACTTGGCTAATACGTATTGATTACTGTTAATTAAACTAAACTAGACAGTATAACTTGATTCTTTGTTTACTTCCTACAATTTCCTGAAAAATCTGCCTTTCTAACTTGAGTATTTCAATTTACAGGAAAATAAGTGCTCACCGATTAATTAATGCTTGATCATCTGTTCCATGGAAACTGCATATTTCCCCTTTGAGTTGTACTCCCAGACTTTCTAACCTGTGACTTTTCTCCTTTCCAAATATCTTAGATAATGATTTTTGATTAGGCTACATTTACACTGACTTCTCTCTGCTAGAAATTATGCTTCACTAGGGCAAGGGTCTTCATCTCTTTTATTTACTGATACGTGTCACATGCCTAGAGCAGAGACTAGCACATGGTAGATACTCAACACTTCCTATCATGGAATGTATACATAGTTTTCCTTTGCTTTCTTCTGTTTGACAGGGAAGAGGATATAGAATGTTGTATTGGGATATAGAATTTTGTATTATTATTTTATTTCATTCGGGTCA
This sequence comes from Ovis aries, assembly GCF_016772045.2. Classification (NCBI taxonomy): domain Eukaryota; kingdom Metazoa; phylum Chordata; class Mammalia; order Artiodactyla; family Bovidae; genus Ovis; species Ovis aries. The sequence continues at coordinate 110,409,011 of NC_056057.1, forward strand.
TTTGGAATTTGTCTTTCCATCCACTAATACACTTGTAGGAATGTTATGCTCACATGCACACTAGGCCCTGATGAGATGACTCCCGCATATGAGTCCCATGACTTGTAGTTATGTAATGGAGCAGGATGGAAGAGCCACAGTAATGCACAGTATACCATGCTTGTGGATAAAGGCATGATCCTTCACATAAAGGAGGTAATTAACTGAAATAAAGTCATGAGCAAAATTTTAATGGAAGTGTTCCTTAAGGAAGTCTTGGACTTTCTTTCCTTCCCTTCTGTAGCTCTTTGCCTCTTTAGCATTGTCCTTTTCTTTAACTCACATACATTCAATATTGTTCACTATATAGACTCTCAGAAAATGCTTTTAGATACCCATGTAACACAAGGCTGCAAAACTGGTAAAATTTTATCAGCGACTTTTGCAAGAAGCAGTTGAATTTTCATACAGAACAAAGCATTTAACTAAAGAGGTGGAATGCAAAAGTCTATTGCTAGAATTCAAAATATATAGATGGGTAAGTCAAAACCATTTGGCACGATGACAATTCCTTTGACCTGAAATCACTGAAGTTAGAAATCAGCTACTGAGAATTTGACCTACCACTTTACTCCCCCAGTCCCCAATACTTTTAAGAAGTATTGAATACTGTGCTCCTATATTTACTATAAATCTTATTCAACTGTACTTGGAAGGATCCCTTTCTTCACATACACATGAAAAGCCAATCTCTGGCAAAACCCTAAAGGAGAACCAGCTTGTTTCTGCAAACTTCACCCTGGCCCTTTAAGGATCTACTAGGAAAAGGGAATGAAGGAAATTCAAAGTGCTCTGTAATGTACTCAGCATCCTTATCTCTTTTAAGTAAACCTATTTGTTCTAAGCAGACAGTCCAATAACTCATGAAGAGTTAAAGGCACTAAACCTTCCAGATGGTTACAATTTTAAAGCACACGCCTGAACAAAGAATTCATTTTTAACAATGGATTTTTCAGAAATGAATAATAAATTGGGGTCAGAGTGCCTACAGGAGTCAAAAGGGCTATTAAAATTTAATCTGTTCTCTGAATCCAGAGAAATATTTTAAAATCAATATATAGGAATTCTTTTTCATTCTAAATCAAAACTTGCCTTCACTCTACAAAATGCTTTTACACACATTACATGTTGGTTAATATTACTAAAAGTAATTAAAATGTATCCGTAACTTTGCATCATGTGGTACTTTCTCAACCTTTAATAATCTCCATACCTCTTTTCAGCCTTTTAAAGAGCTCTCTGTTCAGATACTTCTTGCGTAAAACATTCCTAGATCACATGGATTGAGCTCTCACACCAGAATAGTCTTATTTCTTAATTGACCTGTTTTCACTGTTGTTCAGTCACTAAGTCAAGTCTGACTCTTTGTGACCCCGTGGGCTGCAGCATGCCAGGTTCCTCTGTCCTCCACTGTCTCCTGGAGTTTGCTCAAATTCATGTCTATGGAGTTCAGTGGTGTTATCTAACCATCTCATCCTCTGTCACCCCCTTCTCCTTTTGCCTTCAATCTTTCTCAGCATCAGGATCTTTTCTAATGACCTGTTTCATCCTGAGATACTTCTATTAAAATCTAATTATTTTAAGTAACCCAGGAATGATGAGTGTACTTAAAATAGCTCCACTGCCTTCTGAAAAATTTTGTTAAATATCAAAGATTCTCAATACTTATTTATCCATTTAAATACACTTTTGTATTTTTAATTCCTATATACGTAAGGTTTTAGTGCACATATACAATACCTCACACCAAGATTTTATTTATTATACAGAAACATTTGTTATACAGATGCTATCCACATAGTGCCTAACCCAGTAATGAATGTACAAATATAATAAACCTCTGGTGAGATAATAAAGATTAGATTATTCCTAAGCAAAGAGTGTCCATAATTCAATTTAGTTTGATGGAACATAGACCACAAACTACTTCCACACCAGAACTCTGTGAAACTGATCCACTCAGTACCATGTAACTTTGACTTTGTAACTTATGACCCTTTTTATTCATGGATCCTGTGTTATTAAATCAGTAAGTGGGGCTATACAATATTAAGATAAGTTAGTAATATTCTACCCATCAATTTCCTGCTTATAAATTGTTTGTAATGCCATTGATCTGATGCACATAATTTCTTAATATGAATATCCAGAAATCTACAATCTTTTGGCCTGGAGACATCATCTGATTGAGGAGAGGTCCATTTATATTAGCAAGAGAGTTCCAGAAAAACATCTATTTCTGCTTTATTGACTATGCCAAAGCCGTTGAGTGTGTGGATCACAATAAACTGTGGAAAATTCTGAAAGAGATGGGAATACAGACCACCTAACCTGCCTCTAGAGAAATCTGTATGCAGGTCAGGAAGCAACAGTTAGAACTAGACATGGAACAGACTGGTCCCAAATAGGAAAAGGAGTACATCAAGGCTGTATGTTGTCACCCTGCTTATTTAACTTATATCCAGAGTACAACATGAGAAACCCTGGACTGGAAGAAACACAAGCTGGAATCAAGATTGCCGGAAGAAATATCAATAACCTCAGATATGCAGATGACACCACCCTTATGGCAGAAAGTGAAGAGGAATTAAAAAGCCTCTTGATGAAAGTGAAAAAGGAGAGAAAAAGTTGGCTTAAAGCTCAACATTCAGAAAACAAAGATCATGGTATCCGGTCCCATCACTTCATGAGAAATAGATGGGGAAACAGTGGAAACAGTGTCAGACTTTATTTATGGGGGCTCCAGAATCACTGCAGATGGTGACTGCAGCCATGAAATTAAAAGACGCTTACTCCTTGGAAGAAAAGTTATGACCAACCTAGATAGTATATTCAAAAGCAGAGACATTACTTTGTCAACTAAGGTCCGTCTAGTCAAGGCTATGGTTTTTCCTGTGGTCATGTATGGATGTGAGAGTTGGACTGTGAAGAAGGCTGAGCGCAGAAGAATTGATGCTTTTGAACTGTGGTTTTGGAGAAGACTCTTGAGAGTCCCTTGGACTGCAAGGAGATCCAACCAGTCTATTCTGAAGGAGATCAGCCCTGGGATTTCTTTTGGAGGGAATGATGCTAAAGCTGAAACTCCAGTACTTTGGCTAACTCATGCGAAGAGTTGATTCACTGGAAAAGACTCTGATGCTGGGAGGGATTGGGGGCAGGAGGAGAAGGGGACGACCGAGGATGAGATGGCTGGATGGCATCACTGACTCGATGAGCATGAGTCTGAGTGAACTCCGGGAGCTGGTGATGGACAGGGAGGCCTGGCGTGCTGCAATTCATGGGGTCGCGAGGAGTCGGACACGACTGAGTGACTGAACTAACTGAACTGACCATTTATATTATGAGTGCACTCTGAACTCTGATACAAATTGATTAATGATTTTTAGACACTAAAATTTTCCACAGATATCATAGGGACTTTAGATTTCATCAGCCCATATCAGTTCCATAAAGTCACAGTATCTTTTATTCTATACAGTTGGGTTAAATGTATCTGCAGATTAATCAACAAGTGTTTCTTCAGCATCTGGAGCAAGGACTGTGCATCAGGGGCTGTTCTAGGCAAAAAAAAAAAAACAAATAACAAGATTTGTCCTTATGAGGCATTCATATAGGAGAAAACAAGCACATGTTAAATATTATGGTAGGTTGTCAGATAATGTTAAAAAAAAAAATGAAGACACAAAGACTGGGGATGGGCCTGAGAAGGTGACATTTAAGCAGGATGTGAATGAATTTAGGGAGTGAGTTAAGTGGAATCTGGAAGAAATTTCCAGCACAAGAAGTAGGTCTATTTAAGTTCTTATTTGGAATACTGGTTAAACAATAGGAGGGTCAGTGTGGTTATATTTGGAGTAAGGTAATCAAGGGAAAACATGTTAAAAGACCAAGGGCCAGATTACAGAGGGAATATACATCACAGGGGGGTATTTGGATCTCACTTTGAGTGCTATTGGGAAACAGTGAATTGAGTAATCAAGGATGAATTCTAAGAATTTTGACCTGATAATTGGGTCAAATGAAGTGATATTTATTGATATGTATTGAAATAAGGAACACTAAGGGAAGAGCAGGTTTTGGATGGGGAAATCAGGAGTTTGGTTTTGGACATGATACATTTGAGATGCCCTTTGTAATTCCAACTGACGGGTAGTGATATTACAATGCCCAAATCATAGTAAGGTGAATGGGGCATTAGCCTAATATGCAAAAACCCAATGGGGCACCAAAACACTTAGTAGTCAGGATAAATATTTTAATGTGAAAATTTTAAAAGTCAAAATTAAAGCAGACAATCCATGATGAATAAAATAGCAAAATTTTAAAAGAAAAGTAGTTCGGTAGGCAGGGTTTTGTTCCCCATGATATTTGTCCCCTATATTACCTTATATATTTCATGGGATTTCACAGATTGTATGGGCTTCTCAGGTGGCTCAGTGATACAGAATTCACCTACCAATGCAGGAGACACACATTTGATCTCTGGGTCAGGAAGATACTCTGGAGTAGGAAATGACTACCCACTCCAGTATTCTTGCCTGGGAAATCCCATGGATGGAGGAGCCTGGGAGGGTACAGTCCATAATATCACAAAGAATCAAATGCAAATGAGTGAGCATGCACAGATTGTGCAAAGGTTGCTTATCAGTTACCCCTAAAACAAGATCGGCCTGGATTGTTAAATATGCTCACTGTAATCCCATGAGCATTTAACAGCAGAAAAGAAAAACAAAAGAGTCAGATTTTTGCGGAGGAAGACGAGGTGGGAGAAGCTAAAAGCAAGAGAACAATACAGTCACCATTGTTGTTGATAACCCATGATGAGTTGCGTCAGTGAAGCTCAGAATGACTCCTGGGCAACAGGAAGCAAGGAAACAGGGATTTCAGCTCCGTCACTTCAAAGATCTGAAGTCCCTCAATACCTGAGTGCATCTGGAAACTGCCTCCACTAGGAACCTCCAGAAAGGAACCCAGTCCAGCCACCACCTTGGTATCAGCTTTATGAAACCTCAAGCAGAGAAGCCAGATGAATCTACGGGACTTCTGACCTTCAGAATTGTGAAATACCTAATTTGTTTGATCTGGGTTTTCTGCTTTTAAAATGCTAAGTATGTGTTAATTTATTAGAGCAGCAATAGAAACCCAAAGGCAGTGTTCATTTAGTTGATTCTGCATGATGGAAGTATTTTATGAAATACTGGGGATGCTTCTCTCATTAAAAAGTTTCCCAGGAAAAGTTCTGTAAATTAACCACAGATAATGCTAATGGGATTGGCCCTGCCTACCAAAGGTTCATTTGAAGACGTACACCTTCATAAGAAAACTTCCTTCTCTCCAAGATGATGGTTTGTTACACTGTCTAGGTATTGTTCTTTTATTTTTTAAATACTTTACTTATATTTGTTTTTATTTGACTGTGCTGGGTCTTAGTTGCTGCGTGTGGAATCTAGTTCCCCGACTAGGGATCGAACCCAGGTCCCCTGCATTAGAAGCACAGAGGCTTAACTACTGGACCACTAAGGAAGTCCCTACAATAAGTATTATTCTTGCAGACCTGTGAATCAGTTTACTGCTACCTAGACAAAACTAGTTATATTCTCAGACAGATGGGTTAAGATGGGGAGTGTAAATTTAACTTATTCAAAATAGACAACTCTCTAAGGAGACAGAGTTAATTTAATAAAAGAAAAAAATTCAAGTGCCAGTCAATATTGCATGATAATGCTGTTTTTGACAGTGGATATTGACTTACTGACATTAATCCCAGGATTGTGTGTTCTTATTTTTAATATAAGATTCTGTACTTCATAAACAACCATATATTAACCAATTTTCTTCATATCTTTCATCTTTGGGACATTTCTGTGATCCTGCAAATGTCATTCTTCCTCCTGATTTAAGCCTTGATTATTGAGATTTTATCAATACCCTAAAAATGGGATTGGGAAATACTTCAGCCAGTCAAATGTGACAAGTTAATTTGGTCTTCACATTTATAGCTATATCATCAGAAAACCTGCTTTAAACTGTGAGGAAAATGGCAGTTCACAATTGCATTAAAAATACCAAAATGAATGAATCCATTATTCAGACACAGCCATGACAGGTCTGTAGTTGTTATTTATTCCAACCACCTCCCAATATTATCTATTCCAGACTTGGATTCTACTGTTGCCTGGCTGAATTAACTCCTTCAATTCCAGCTCCATTAAAAACACCATTTCAAATTTTAATGTGCTCAAAATTACAGCTTCCTTGTTTTTGAAATATAGTTGAAGGGGACTGGTTATTCTTTAAGGAGAGAATTTTCCTGATCCTGTTTTTCACCTTTACATTTATATATTCTGAAGTTCCCCAAGTCTAAGTGGCTCAGTGGAAAAGAATACGCCTGCCAATGCGGAGACACAAGAGATACAGGTTCGATCGGGAAGATCTCTCGAACAAGGAAATGGCAGCCCACTCCAGTGTTCTTGCCTGGGAAATCACATGGACAGAGGGGCCTGGCAGGCTACAATCTATGGGGTCACCACAAGTCAGACACAACTGAGCGACTGAGCATACTCAGGAGAGAAGTTAATAAATGATCTAACAAAACAACATTTGAATTCTGTCTTTTGGATTGCATTGTGGATATCTGGAAGATCCGTGAAGATGTGCCCTTTAAATGAATCTTCTGTTACTTCTTCGGCATCTAAATAGGTTTCTTTATGCATCTTTTTTAAAGAATTTATTCTGGAGTTGAGTCATCTCATGTTGAATCCTAACCCAGTGCTTTTTAGTTGTGATGACTGGCAACTGATTTAATACACAGTGGTTCAAATCATAATCTGTAGTAGTTATATCATAGGGTTTCATTTCAAATAGAAATTAACATACAGAGGAGAAACATATTCTGAGCCTCAATCCTTATTTTTTTATTTTTAATGGTGCATCCTGCTTTGGAGTTTACCAGCCACAATGTATTTATTGAAATATATCCAAAGTTGACCACCTCTTTTGACCTCTGCTGTTAACATCCTATTCCAGAATATCATCTCTTGCTTAGACTGAATTATAGCTTCCAAACACTCTCTTTACATTTTGGTGCTCCTGCAGTCTGTTCTACCTAAAGTAGCCACAGTGGTTATTTTTAAAACAAATGAAATCATATTCACTCGCTCAAAGCTATCCAGTGGCTCGCCATCTCACCCAGAGGAAAGACCAAAGTCCTTAAGATCAGCAGGCCCACGCTCCCTCCCTTTCCTGTCTTTGTCCACTACCATTTTCCCCGTCTTCATGCAACTCCAGGTTCTCTGGCCTCAGCACTCTTCAAAAACACCAAGTACAATGAGAAGCAGCTAATGAAACTAAATGAGCAAATGGTGCTGAGTACTTTTGTAAGTCACAGTTTCATTGTCTTAGTTAAGACAGGGTTATTAAGTGGTGATTTAATTGTTTTTTATTAGCAACTTCAAGTATAACTGAAATAAGTGTATTTTCTATTAATAAAAATGAGTTTTGATCCCCCCCCCCCCAAATCAAGTATACTCCTGCCTCAGACGCTTTAGACTTGGTGATCCCTCTGCCTTTAATGTTTTTCTCAGCTATATGCATAGCTCACACCTTACACACTTCAGTCTCACTCAAATGTTACTTGATCAAGGCTTTTCTTGACTGTATATACACTGGTACTCCATGTTTCCCCTCCTTTCAATTTGTCCATAACACATATCATGATCTGACCCTACTGCTTGTTTGTTAATATTTGTTTTCCTATACTGGAAAATGAGCTCTGTGAGGGCAAAGTTTTGTGTTTTTGTTGAATCCTGCATTTGTAGAACAGCGTCTGCTTCATATTAAGCACTCAGTAAGTATTGAGCATTCAAAGTATAACTAATAGAACTTCGATTTTTGAAAGAAAGAATAGCTTTAACTATTAGATATTTATGATTTTTATAGTTCTGTTTCATGTGATATTCAGTTTATTATATCAGAATCATGTACATTCAGATTGATGATTAATAATTATAAACTATTTGAAAGCAAAGTAATTCCAGTGACAAAATGACTGTAGAATTTGGACAGTAATCTTAATTGTGATGCTAAGCAACTTATTAAAGACCTAGCTTATTTTACAACTAGACCCTACCACAAATGTTAAGCATGTTTCCAGCTAGAAACGATGTTTTTTCACTTACACAGGGGCTTTCCTGGTAGCTCAGCTGGTAAAGAATCCACCTGCAACACAGGAGAGCCTGGTTCCATTCCTGGGTCAGGAAGATCCCCTGGAGGAGGGCATGGCAACCCACTCCAGTATTCTTGCCTGAAGAATCCCCACGGACAGAAGAGTCTGGTGGGGTACAGTCCATGGGATCGCAAAGAGTCAGACACAACTGAGTGATTAAGCACACAGCACACCAGCACAGCACAGAGACCATGTTTGTAAATGCCTATTTTGATTTCTTCTAATGTTTTGTCTTATCCTAATAACCCATTCCAAAATCTAATATTGGTAGAGCTTTTATGGTTTACACAGTTTCACATAACTCATATTCTTCTTAATGTCATGATCATGACCACTCTGGAGGACAGATATTATTTTAATCCTATATCACAGAAGAGAAATCTGAATGAGGGATGCTCTTCAAAGTATATATATACATACATACATACATACATATATATATGCATATATATATGTACATATATATATATAAACATCTTGCCCCATTTGCCTCTGGTTGTCCACAACAGGCCTGTTCTTTATTTTAAAAAATGCAGTGAGTAGCACTAATAGTAGTTACCACTAACTAAGTTAGAAATTATCATGCATAATCTTTTCATCTTTTCAGCAACTCAGTAATATTATTTATTATTATAATTACCTTCATACAGATGAGGAACCTTAGGACTTACAGAGAATAATGGACATATCCAGTAAGTAAATGAACTACTGGTGCAATAAAAGCTCAGATATCTTGATTTCAGTGCCAGGATCTTTACCTTCATCCTCTATTGCCCCTGTATGCTTGCTAGTAGAGAAGATGAAAGAATCATCCAAAACCAATTTAGGGTTCTGTTGTTATCACAGCTTATTAAGTATGTAGCTTATTATGCCATGCCATAATAAGCATAATACTTTGTAACTAAATACATTTATCATATATAGATGAATAATTTCCAATTATTTAGACCTATATTTCCTGCAATTCTGATATTAATTTTGGGGTGTGGGACCTATAACCATTTCTACTGTTTTCCCTCAAAAATGTAGATATCAGCTACTGTCTAACATAAGCATGAATATGGACAGAGGAGCTGGTGGGCTACATAGAGTTCATAGGGTTGCAAAGAGTCAGACGCAACTTGGCAACTAAACAACCACAGAAATGCTATCAGCTAAACATATATGCACAATTGTATGCCACTCACCATATCATAATATCCCTACAATGTTGCTTCGGAAGTTCTTTGATATCCTACAGTCGTATTTCTAGTTCTGTGTACATGTAGGCAATAAGTTACAGAGGGATTAACTATCAACCCGCATATACTGTTCTCAAGTGTTCATTTTAAAGTACTTTCATATATGAACACTCAGATGGTAAATAATCGGCCTGCAATATGGGAGACCCAGGTTTGATCATTGGGTCAGGAAGATCTCCTGGAGAAGGGACTGGTTACCCACTCCATTATTCTTGTTTGGACAATTCCATGGGTAGAGGAGCCTGGCAGGCTACCGTCCACAGGATCACAGAGACTTGGACACAACTGAGCAACCAACACTACTTTCAAACCTTTTCAAATTTTAAAACAAAATAGTTATAAAGAGTTCTTTTGAAGAAATAAATAAATTGATGCCTTAAACAGGCAACAAATACACTGAAATTTTTAATTCAGTTGATCAATATCAAATAATGATTAAGAGAGGGTTCATAGCGCTTTTAGTTCTAAATAGACCTACCTATATTTCCAATGTGTATTGTTTATCAAAGCAACCTCAAGAAAGCAAGGAACTCCAAGACTGAAATGAAATCTTTTTGACCCGACATAATTTAAATACATTAAAATCAGTGGTGTGTGAGAGAACATTTTTGCTAATCTTTTTAGTAACAAAGATGTCTCAGTTATGCATTTAGTCAAATGATTAGTTTGCCATGAATACTCATTTAACTATAATACCTTATTGACTGGGCTAACATTTTTAGACTTATAAAGACAAAGGAAAGATCCAATTACAGTTATAGAATAAAATGTAAATGCTACAAACACTGACATTTTAAAGATCTTAAAATTGCCAACATTTTAGAACAGAAGATGTTAGAAATAGAGAATAATTTTCTTACCTTTTGAACTGGAAGTTAAAAATACAATATCTGAAGTCGGTGACTCAGAAAATATATTTAAAATCATAAAGTATACCAACGGAATAAAATGATTTAAATGAAAAAATGAAGAGGACTGAGCTGAAGATAAAATTGCATTTAATTCCTATTCTTTATAAATGGAGTCAACCAAATTCAATACAAGTTGATAAACTAAGCAATTGACAGATACATAAATTGTTTAAATTTGTAAAGATAGCTACTGGAAGAACCAAATACTAAGCGCTATTAAAAATGGTTACTTTTGATGAAGCAGATTGGAGGAGGGGCAAAAGGCAGAGATTATACAATTTTGACAATTCTGCATAAATTTCTGTTTTGCTCTTGTTTTTGCTTTAGATCATAGCAGGTAACTTTTAAATTAATAATAGCAGTTTCTCCTTCCCAATGACTTTCTCCACATGAGTTAAACCATATTAAACAGGATTACTTTTCAAAAATTCTCAAATTATTCCTCTTATTTGGCTCTATGAAGAAAAGCACAGTAAATATTGGTTTGAAATAGCTCATTTATAAAGATCAGAATTCTAAAAAGACATATGAATTGAAAGAAAACACTTTGCTACTACGCTTCCATTGTCACAACAATTAAAGCATACATTAAACATACATAAATTTGTAGTTATCTGTTAAAGACAATTTGAACCCCTTGTGGGCTACGAAGGATGCTGACTAGCTTACCCAAGAAATAACTGCCTAGCAATAGTTCTTGGTTTAATTGAGGTCAAACTCATGCAACATAAAATGAACAACTTTACAGTACACCATTGTGTGGTATTTCGGATGCTCAAAATGTAGTTCAACCATGACCTCTATCTAGTTACAAAACTTTTATTCTTCCCCCACAAAATTCCCATACCCACTTAGCAGTAATTTCTTATTCATCCCCTCCTCCCAGCCTTAGGCAACAATAATCTGCTTTTTATGTCTATGAATTTACCTATTCAGGATATTTCCTGTAAATGGTTGCATGCAATATGTGATGTTTTATATGTGGCTTATTTCATTTCATTTTGAGGTTCATCCATGTTGTAACATATATATAGCAGTACTTTATTTCTTTTGGGGGCTGAATTGTATTCCAATGTAAATATATGATACGCTTTGTTTGTACATTCATTCATGGATGAATATTTGGGTTATTTCTACCTTTTGGATATTATCAATAATGCTGCAATGACTATTTTTGTACAAATATGTGTTTGAGTACCTGCTATGATTTGTTTGAGGGTATATACCCAGAAGTAGAATAGCTGGGTCAAATTTGGGAGGTTTTCATCCATTATTTACTTGAATATTCTTTCTGCCTTTTACTCTCTTCTCTTTAGGGACTCACGTAATGCATGTGTTGGTATATTAGATTGTTCTCCACATGTCAGTTCAGTTTTTTTTTTTTTTCTGTTCACACTGGAAAATTTTAATTGTCTAAGCACTAAATTCAGTGATACTTTCTTATACCTTCTCAACATCCTGTTGAACACATCTAGTGAAAGTTTTATTTCAATGGCTGTACTTTTAAGTTACAGAATTAATATTAGGTTCATATTACCTCTTTATTGATGTTCTATGTTGGTTCATAGATAGTTCTCCCAGCTTCCTTTAGTTATTTCCTCAAAGGTTCCTTTTGGTCTCCACGTATGTATAAGACAGTTGATTTAAAGTTTTTGTCTAGTGCATTCAATGCTTGGGCTTCCACAGAGAGGTTTTCTGTTAATTAATTTTTTCCAGTAAATGGGCCATACTTCCCTGATTCTTTTTATCCCTCATTTTGTTTTGTCTTGCCTTGTTTTTCCTGAAAACCAGGCATTTTGAATATTTGAATAAAGTGACTCTGGAAATGCAGATTTTTTTTCTCCCCCAAATACTTTTTGTTGTTGATTTGCAGGTTTGCAGCCATCTTTTTTTTTTTTTTTTTTAATGACTTTTCCACACTATTTGCTACAGAGACTGGATTCATTTTCCTGTGTGGTCACTGAAGTCTCTGCTGCATTCTCTTTGTAGCTACTCAGTCCCTGGAGAGGGATGCTCTCAAATAGCAAAATTTAGCAGTCATTTTCTTAATTTAGCATTCCCCTGATGTTTTCAATTCCTGATTAATTTTATTCATTCAGGTTTTTGTTTGTTTGCTTTGAGGTTTTTGTTTTGCTGTTTTATCAATTTAATAGTTATTTCAGTGGAGATTCTTTTCTTTGAGCATTCTCTTCTACCATTTCCATGATACCACTCTCCACACAACTGTTTGGGAGAAAATATGCTTGTGCTGATGGGTTTGGTGACAAGAAAACTTAACAATTCTATTCATTTTCTCCTGGCTATCTTTGTAACGAATTCTTAGGTTTCTTAGCTTAATTATTCAAGGGAGTAAATACATAGAGCAGTATAACATAGTTTTGTAATAAAAAAAAATTTTATAAATAACACAATGAAAAAGTTTTCTTGGGAATATTTTTCTCAAAAATTATGCAATTATCCTCCAAACATTTATCCAACAACTGTTATGTACCAGGAAACTTCTAGGGTACAGTAATAGAAAAAAAAAATTCCTTCATTTTATTTATACTCTAGCAGTGAAAGACAAATCATAATCAAATGTAAAAGTAAATGTTATTGTTCAATCTCTTCATCATGTCCAACTCTTTGTGACCCCATGGATTGCAGCATGCCAGGCTTACCTGTCCTACCCCATCTCCAGGAGCTTGCTCAAACTCATGTCCATTGGGTCAGTGATGCCATGCAACCATCTCATCCTCTGACATTCCCCTCTCCTCCTGCCTTCCATCTTTCCTAGCATCAGAGTCTTTTCTAAAGAGTAGGCTCTTCACATCAGGTGGCCAAAGTATTGGAGCTTCAGCATCAGTCCTTCCAATGAGTATACATGATTGATTTCCTTTAGGATTGACTGGTTTAATCTCCTCACAGCCCAAGGGATTCCCAAGAATCTTCTCCAACACCACAGTTCAAAATCATCAGTTCTTTGGTGCTCAGTCTTCTCTATGGTCCAACTCTTACATCCATACATGACTACTGGGAAAAACATAGCTTTGACTACCAGATATTTGTTAACAAAGTAATCTCTCCACTTTTTAATATGCTGTCTAGGTTGGTCATAGCTTTTCTCCCAATGAGTAAGCATCTTTTAATTTCATAGCTGCAGTCACCATCTCCAGTGATTTTGAAACCCAAGAAAATACAATCTGTCATTGTTTACATTGTTTCCCCATCTATTTGCCATAAAGTGATGGGACCAGATGCCATGATCTTAGTATTCTGAATGTTGAGTTTTAAGCCAACTTTTTCACTCTCCTCTTTCACTTTCATCAAGATGCTCTTTAGTTCTTCTTTGCTTTTTGCATAAGGATGGTGTCACCTGCATATCTGAGGTTATTGATATTTCTCCTGGCAATCAATTCCACTTCGTGCTTCATCCAGCCTGGGATTTCCAATTATATACTCTGTATAGAAGTTAAATAAGCAGGGTGATAATATATAGCTTTGATGTACTCCTTTCCCAATTTTGAACCAGTCCATTGTTCCATATCTGGTTCTACCTGTTGCTTCTTGACCTGCATACAGATTTCTCAGGAGGCAGGTAAGGTGGTCTGGCTATTCCCATCTCTTTGAGAAATTTTCAGTTTGTTGTGATCCATGCAGTCAAAGGTTTTAGTGTAATCAATGAAGCAGAAGTAAATTTATCCAATTCTTTGCAACCCCACCAGGAGTAGACCACCATTGCTCTTCTGTCCATGGGAATTTTCTGGGCAAGAGTACTGAAGTGGGTTGCCATGCCCTTCTCCAGGGGATCTTCCTGACCTAGGGATCAAACCCTGGTCTCCTGCACTGCTGGTAGATTCTTTACTGTCTGAGCTATCAGGGAAGCTAGGGCACAGCAAAAATGTAGAGTATATAAAATTATTTTAAGTGCAAGTGAAAAATAAACTGATGAAGGAAGGCAGAAAGTGTAAAGATAGAGAAATGCAACTTTAAATCCCTAAGAAGGTGATTTTCAAAAGAAACCTAAATAAGATAGGTGATGGGCTGAGTTGTACATGTGCCTGCATGCTAAGTCACTTCGGTAGTATCCAACTCTTTGCTACCCTATGGGCCACAGCCTAAAATGGCATTTCATAGAAATCACAGTTCAAAGAGCCTGAGGCAGGAACTTCCCTGGAGAGACTGCAGGAACACTAAGGAGGTGAGTACCTAGCTGTTGAGTAAAATGGGCCGCCAGCTTAGTTTTAAGACACAAAGTTAGATGGAGAGGGGTTAGATTGTATAGCAACATGTAAACCTTTAAGACATTGCAAGCAATTTGGTTTTAATAGAGGTGAGATGAGAATCCACTGGAGAGCCAAAACCCTTTTATGATCAGACTTTCAGTTTTGAAAAAAATCACTCTAAATGAACGAGTTGAATATAGGGTTCAGAAACAAAAGTAGAAATAGAGAGCATATTTTAGAAACTATTACAAAAATCCTGGGGAAAGCTGATAGTTCTTTGTTTTGAGGGTAGCAGCACTGAGGATAAAAAGAAGTGATCAGAATCCAGATGCATTTTTGAGAGTAGAAGTACAATTTATCCTGGCACAGCAATCACATTCAAAGAATCTACATTCATACCTTTTTTATTGCACTTTATGTCATCAGTATTCACAGATAATGCATTGTTTATTTTACAGGCTGAAGATGTGTGGCAACCCAGTGACTTGTAAGTCTATTGGTACTGTTTTTCCAACATCCTTTGCTCCCTTCACATCTCTGTGTCATGTTTTGGTAATTCTCAGAAAATTTTAAACTTTTTCTTTAATATTCTATTTGTTATGATGGTCTGTGATCAGTGACTTTTGATGTTACTATTATAATTGTATTGGGGCACCATGAACTGTACCCATATAAGACTGTAAACTCAGTTTAGAGGTGCTTTTGTGTTCTGACTTTTCCACCAACCAACCATGCTCCCATCTCTCCCCCTTTCCATGGGTCCCTCCATTCTCTGAGACACACATATTGAAATAAATCCAAGTAATAATCCTACAATGGCCTCTAAGTGTTCAAGTGAAAGGACCAGTCAATCAATGTGGAAAACCTCATGTTGTCTTAGTTTAATGTTCTCATTGTTGTCCTACTTTAAGAAAGGGCCACAGCCGCCCCAGCCATTAGTAACCACCTGGGCAGTCAGCAGCCATCAACACTGAGGCAGGATCCTCCAACAGCAACAAGACTATGGCTTATTAGTGGCTCAAGTGATGGTAAGTATTTTTCTGCAATAAAGTATTCTTTTAGTTAAACATTGGTTTTTAGGCATAATGCTATTGTACCCTGATTAGACTGCAATATAGTGCAAAGCTAAGTTTTATATGCACTGGGAAACCAATAAATTCATGTGATTTGCTTTACTCCAATGGTTGGAAGGTAACCTACCATATCTCTTGAGATATGCTAGCATTAGCACATCTCATGACAATCTGATATCATCAAGTATTTTATCAGTAAGTGTTTTCAGAGTATTTATTGACTCATTACTTTCATTAGTACAAATGGTAACAACCTAAATAAACAATGTGCATTCATCACATATTAGACATTTCTACCCAATAACTAAATAACTTCTCACCTATGGATTATCAATGATCTATTGTCCTTACTGTTAGATTATAATGACTTTAAATAAAAGAAAAATCTTTCATGGATCCTCTGTATCAAAATATCCATTCCTGTACTCGACTTTCTTACTTATGGCAGAAAAAGAAGAACTAAAGAGCCTCTTGATGAAAGTGAATGACGAGAGTGAAAAAGTTGGCTTAAAACTCAACATTCAGAAAACTAAGATCATGGCATCTGGTCCCATCACTTCATGGCAAATAGATGGAGAAACAATGGAAACAATGGCAGACTTTATTTTCTTGGGCTCTAAAATCACTGGAGATGGTGACTGCAGCCCTGAAATTAAAATATGCTTGCTCCTTGGAAGAAAAGTTATGACCAACCTAGACAGCATATTAAAAAGCAGAGACATTACTTTGCCAACAAAGGTCTATCTAGTTAAAGCTCTGGTTTTTCCAGTAGTCATGTATGGTTGTGAGAGTTGGACTATGAAGAAAGCTGAGTGCCGAAGAATTGATGCTTTTGAACTGTGGTGTGGGAGAAGACTGTTGACCATCCCTTGGACTGCAAGGAGATCCAATCAGTATATCCTAAATGAGATCAGTCCTGAATATTCATTGGAAGGACTGATGCTGAAGATGAAGCTCCAATATTTTGGTCACCTGATGGGAAGGACTGACTCATTTGAAAATACCCTGATGTTGGGAAGGATTGAAGGTAGGAAGAGAAGGGAATGACAGAGGATGAGATGGTTGGATGACATCACTGACTCGATGGACATGAGTTTGAACAAACTCTGGGAGTTGGTGATGGACAGGGAGGCCTGGTGTGCTGCAGTCCATGGGGTTGCAGAGTCGTACACTACTGAGTGAGTGAACTGAACTGAACTGTACTAGACTGTCTTAATATAAACTCAGTTTATCCAATGACAGTACAAATGGTCAAAGAGAACATGAGCATTTGAAAATGAAATGTTGTTATTCCCGTTGATTATTCTTCATGTGTAAATCTGAGGGGGAAAAAAACTGCTAAAAATCAACATTTTTTGGAGTTTCCCAGTGGGATGCTGGATGCAACTGCATCTGCTCTGGAGGACTAATTGTTAGATATCCAAGAATTCTGCAAGCCAGCTGGCAGCACATCAGTAGCTTGCAGTCAACCATGGTGGGAGTATTTACACCACGGATACTGGTAGGCACGACAAACCAGCACCCCCACAGAGCCAGTTTTTAAACATTTATCAACACACTCCTGAGTTTAGGTTCTTAATTCTAAGTAGTAAAAAGATTGGGAAAATAGATTTAGCCCAGAAGGAGCCTTGGATTAAAATATAGTTCAAAATAAATGCATTTGTAGACAGTTTATGTCTTAAAACAAGATTATATTCTAAGAATGCACTAAAGGTACATCATATTTTTGAGAGATACCCATATATCAAACACAGGTTCCCCTGGTGGCTCAGTGGTATAGAATTCACCTGCCAGTGCA
Organism: Ovis aries; assembly: GCF_016772045.2. Lineage (NCBI taxonomy): Eukaryota > Metazoa > Chordata > Mammalia > Artiodactyla > Bovidae > Ovis > Ovis aries. The sequence continues at coordinate 110,426,502 of NC_056057.1, forward strand.
GGAAGTGTGGTTTTGATCCCTGGGTTGGGAGGATCCCCCAGAGAAGGATTCCCCGGCTCTAGTATTCTCACCTGGGAAATCCCATGGACAGAGGAGCCTAATTGGTTATAGCTTATGGCATTGCAATGGGTCGCACACAAGTTAGCAAACCAAACGACTACAACAAATACCTGAAACACTTTTGAATATGTCTCCTAATGAAAACTAGAACTTGTGCAAAATCAAAATATTTAGTGACTTGGGAAATTAACCAACCAAACTTTAGAATTTGCAACACATTTTTTCCTTCAAAATATTTTGCAAAGCAGCATGCAATAATCAAGTACGTCAGAAATGTTCTTATTTACCTGGATACCTGTGTTGACCTTTTAAAGATCCATGTGACAAAACTGCTTACCAACAGGACTTGCAGCAACCAAGTCTGCAGACACTGAAAGAGAGCAGATATAGCGATTCTTTAGAAAAATATCCATCACTGTCACCTGCTTGCTTTTGCTACAACTTTCCTTTTCAAATTTCTCTTTCAGCACATATATCTGGTGTCTCTCTTGTTGGGTTGTAAATTGTCTTTGTTCTATGAAATTTACGAGAGTTTCACTGCATAAAATAGTCTCTGACAGAATCATTTTTGATCTGTCCACTAGGATTTGGCCAGATGGATCTGCTATGATGGAGCCACCAGCCATTCTCAGCCTGGCAGTTCACCACTTCGCCACAAGGGGCATAAAAGAGCAAATCATCCTTGAGTTGTTTCAGTGGAGAGGTTTAAAATATGAATCATGGCCATCTAATAAGCCTTCTAATAAATCTTCTAATAAACATGGGGGAAAAAATCCATGTTTTGAGGGGCTTAGCCTTGCAAATAAGCAATTACCTATTGTATTTAAACTATATACGTCAAAATGCTTATCTGTAGCTTGACAACTAAATTTATAGTACCGTCTCTGAGACAGACAGGACTCTTAGGAATTGTAGTCTATATCTGTGGGGAGTTGTATGCGTTTTTTCAGTATTCACATAGAGACACTTTCTAGTTCCTTCAAGGCATCATGTTTCCAGTGAAGGTAGAAAGTGAACTGGCTTTGACCTGAGATTTTTTTTCCCTTATAGATTAGGGATGCTATAATGCTGGGAGGGATTGGGGGCAGGAGGAGAAGGGAACGACAGAGGATGAGATGGCTGGATGGCATCACTGACTCGATGGACGTGAGTCTGAGTGAACTCCGGGAGTTGGTGATGGACAGGGAGGCCTGGCATGCTGCGATTCATGGGGTCGCAAAGAGTCGGACACGACTGAGTGACTGAACTGAGCTGAACTGAGTGTTGTGGATAGGACCAAGGGTGGTAGAGGAGGATCAAACGTTCAAATACCAGCTGTTACTTCACTATAGCTGTTTGAAATGGGTGAGTTGCACAGCTGTGTTCTCAGCCCCCTCTTATAGAAAATCCAAGTAAAATCGGATCGTACTGTGAAGGATTTTGTTGTCGCTAGTGTGTGTGTGTGTGTGTGTGTGTGTGTGTGTGTGTGTGCGTGTGTGTGTGCACTCAGTCATGTCCAAATCTTTGCAACCCCATGGACTGTAATCCACCAGGCTCCTCTGTCCATGGGATTTTCCAGGCACAGGTGCTGGAAACTGGAAGTTGGTTGTCATTTCCTACCCCACGGGATCTTCCCACCCAGGGATTTAACTCATTTTTGTGGGGGTGGAAAGGATTAAAAGACATCACACATATAAATAAATGTGCTTTATGTGTTTGCTACTATTTTATTGTTTCTAAAATGTGTTATTAAAATATTGGTGCTAAGAGAGAATTGCGCTGAGAATAACTGTTATTCAATAACAGTGAACATTGATTTTTCCTCAGTCTGAATTACTACATTATTGTCCTTTCCTTCCAAAGGTTATGCTCTTATCCTACCCACTGAATATTCACTTTCTTGAGGACATAAATGACTTCTTACAATTCTCTTTTATGATATTACATGAGATCTCAGAACTTCCCAGAGTGGTTGTTTGTCCACCATAAGAAACGTGACTGGAACCAGAATCGTGGATTCCTGAAACCCAGAGCATCTTGTTTTTACCAAGTTCCTGAGGGAGTATTGCAAGGAAAGTCACACGTTTACTAAAAGAACTTAGGACTTCAGTCTTGACATTCATGTTCTTTGGTTATTTCTGGGCAACCTGCCTCATTTTGACTTGGGCTTATGGTTAAAATCCGATCTCTGTGCTCCGTGTTAGACTTATTAATCAGTCTTGAAACAAGAGGCCTGGGAATGTACATGTCATTCCAATCCCCAAGGTTACTATTTCCTTTAATATTTGGAAATTTGTTTTCTTATCGCCTACCTTTTCAACGAGGCAACTGGGTCCCACTATTGGGTCCCAGGGAATCTTCTTGCTTTTTTAGAAAATACAAAAACAGTAAACAATTGGCTTTTCTTGCATTTCCTGAGCTTCATTCTTTCGAGTTTTCTATATAAGTAAGCTAGACTATTGTATTTATTGATTGGGTATGTCATAATACTGAACAACAACAATACTGATACATAACAAACAGCCACAAAAACCTTAGCAGTATATAATAATACACACTTATCTAAGTCAATACATTGAAGTCAACTGAGGCTTGTCTGGTCTAGGCTGGATCTGGCTGGGTGATCTGGCTACACTCCATGTTTCTCTCCTGTTTCTGACAAAAGTACGTTAGCACAAAGAAAATTATTCTCTTAGCAATAGCAGAGATGCCAGAAAACAATCCCCAAAGTGTAGACAAATTTCAAGCCTTTGCTGAGTCATGTCTGCTAATATTCCACTAGCCAAAGAAAGTAACATATCCACATTAGACATGAACAGAGCAAGAAAGTATGTTTCCATGGCAACAGTGAGTATGCATGGTCTTTCTGAAGAATAGTCTAACTGACCGCATTGACCTAAGTCACTTTCCTTTACTTTATTTTCCTAGTTACTCTTTTGGCCTTCTGGTTTCTCCAAGGTAAGGAGAAATTAAGACAGTCTCCACAAATAAATCTCAAACTAAGACATCTTACCAAAACTACTGCATTCAACATTCGAGGAAGAACAAGGAAGAAGCATAAAAATGCACTTCATGCTATCAAGTTCTAGAAAAACATTTCTTTTATCCTGTTAGAATTCCTGCATCCTATGTAATAGTCCAAGACCTCTCTCCTTCTTGAAGACTAAGGCATAAGGACTTGAGATTATCTGAATGAGATGTGCTCAATTACAGCTTTCAGTTACATCGCTTAGTTCTGCGTTGTTCATATACTACTGCTATAGCATTTAACATAAGAAATGATTCAGGAGAAACTTTCTCAAAATTGCTAAAAATCCAACATTAACTTGAGCATTTATAATGATCCCACTGAAACAATATGTTAAGAAAGTAGTGAGCACTTTCTTTGTATATAAACATAAATATTTATTTTTTAAATATATTAGATAGAAATTTTGTGTTCCTTAATCTAGTTGAAAATTCACTCAAGATTTTAAAGTTAATCTTTTCACCTCTTTTGAGGACTAAAATATTATTTGGAATGTGACATAATAAGCTATTTACACTAGCTTATATTACATGTTTTGCATTTGGAGGGAAAATTATGGCTATGATTTTAATAATTCAATTTAATACAATAATTACAGCTCTCTCAGACACCTGCAGAGGCCTGGATAAATAAATGGCATTTTTTAAACAGAGACTTTTTTAATCTTCTGAGAACATAAAAATGAATTTCAAATAACCATATCCATTGTTATGTCTTGAAGACATAATTCCTAGCTGAGGAAATGCTTTCTAAACATATGTTGAATAACTATTTTCTTTAATGCAATAAAAATTTTACTAGTAGTATGAATTTGTCATACAATCAGAAAGGAAAGAAATTTTGATGAAAAAAATCTGAATTAGATCCATGCAGATTCTGGATAAATTAATTTTTCATAAGTGATTTGTCCTTGAGAAGAGTAAATTCCAAGAGTAATTTTATGTTACCTGTCATTTTTAGGTTTCTTAAAAAAATTGTCAGAAAAATATAGTATATAGTCTTTTATAAATGGAGGATAATCACCGTTTGATAATATAACAGCCTCTGTACCATTTCCTAAAATAAGTCAATGAACAAGCAATTTTCATGAAATTTTGGGGTTCTGTGAACCCATAACATCCATCCACATGTCATGGAAATCTAGTTTAAGAAATTCTAGGTCACAGTATTACCAAGCAAAACTTCCAATGGTGTGGAAAACATGTCATGGTCACCCTTGTATTACTGGCACACTTTAGACTCCCCTGGGAAGCAGAACAGCACAAGCAGTCTAGCTTAAAACTTTGACTTTACAATGTTGCAGAAGCAATCCCATTCAGTAGAAATAATATTGCAAATTTTGACTTCTTCCAAGCTGAGCAAGACGCTGGAGTATGAGACATACTCTCTTATGATGCTTGCATGCAGTCTCAAGATCAAGAGTGTAAACCAATGAGACACTTTCAACTATTCTGTACCCAGACAAGCACGCAGTTGTTTACTTTTAGTAGAACATTGAATACATTTTGTGAAACGCTTAACACTTTGTAATAAAATAGGCTCTGGGTTCAATGATTTTGGCCAACTATAGACCAATGTAAGTGTTCTGAGCACTTGCTGAGCTAGGCTGTGAGGTGAGGTCGTTGTTCAGGTGCTAAGTTGTGCCCAGCTCTTTGCAATCCCCTAGACTGTAGCCCACCAGGCTCCTCTGCCCATGGGACTTTTTCCGGCGAGAATACTGGAGTGGATTGCCATTTCCTTCTCTAGGTGATCATCCTGCCCCAGGGATTGAACTAGAGTCTCCTACATGCACAGGTGGATTCTTTACCACTGAGCCACTGGGAAACTCGATGTGTGGTAGGTCAGGCATATTAAATGCATTTCAACTTACAATATTTTCAATGTCAGATGAGTTTACGGGGCATAACCCCCATCATAAGTCAGGGAGGATCCGACTTATGAAATCCTAGGACACCTAGGATTTCAATAAGGTTATGTGAAATCCTAGGTGTCTCTATCAGACAAAGTTTAGACCAGGTGTGTTAGTCAGTGCTTTTCTCAGGTAGATGTAGTCTATGTGGACATTAATTTATATCAACTACTCTATTAGAGCCCTGTTTAAAAAGGGGTCAATGAGAAAACAAAGAATACACAAAACAGGGAAATTACTAAGACCACAGAGAGCTCTGTCCCCTCAACAAGAGAAACTAGAGTGGCTGAGAATTGAACCATTTAGCTTTGACCTAGTTAAGAAACTATAAAAAGACACTGCCTTGCACAAATGAGAAAAGCATAGACGCTCTATAGACTGCAAATCCAATCAGATTTTGTAGTGCCTGAAACTTCTGAAATGTCATGGTCCTTTATTCTAGCTAGTGATTGAAACCCAGAGCAAATTGAAGCCTTCAGCAGATGTCCCTCCGTGACCCTTGACACACTTGCTTGCCCTCACTATCTCCTTGATCTTTCCTTTTCCAGGGGAAGAAATGTCCCTTTACCATTGAAAGCAGAAGAAAAATTTTAAATTTTTCTTCAAACTTTCCTTTTCCACTGATCCAGTTTCTTCACATCACTATCATTCACTCACCCTCAAATCTTCTTTCTTTGTGCAGAGAAATTCTGATGAAAAGCAAAAGGCATTTGTACATAAACACTGTACCTTCTCCTGTCCGTTCCACTCACTCCTTAGTACACTGATCCAAAAGTTGCCTCTACCCTGAGCTCCATGGCATGAATGGAGCTTGTATTTGTCTTAACCATGTTAACTATCTCCTTTTTCTTGAAATATGCTCACCTCTTGATAAAGTATGATGCTTTTCTCCCCCTTTTATTCCTACTCACTGTCTCCTTTGGACGATATACTCTCTCCCAAAGCACTGATCTGGTTTTACTCCATTCTTCACCCTCTTCTGGTTCAAAACCTTCCAACTTTCTAATTTCTCCACTTTTTCTTTTCTTCCTGAAGCAACCTATCTGTTTAAGTGATTTAAAATATGATTATAGATTAATGTCCCTCAAACGTCTCTCCACCTAGATCCCTCTTCTGGACTCAAGCCCATGTAGCCAAATCTTCACAGGATACCTACAGTTGGATGGCATACAGAGACTACAAATTCAAATGTCCAAAACAATAGCTCCTCCTCATGTCAGTACATGTTGCCAAGAGCCATGCAACTTTATTTTTAATCACCATTCATTACAACAAATAGGATAAGCAATTATGGAATAATGTGAAAAGAATAAATATATAAAATTCTGGAATTGTATACGAGCCCCAAAATTGGCTCGACCAAAAAAAAGGAACCTTGACTAAAGCCAATTTTTAAGCCTTAAATTTAAAGGCTAAATAAGGCCATCCATTTATCCATTTTGCCAAAGGAGGTACGCTTCACTCTTAGCCTCCAGTCACACTAAGGTTTCAAATGTGCCCATCTTGTTCATGCTTCAGGCCCTTGACATTCACTGCTGTTTCAGCCTAATGTATCTCCAGTTCAGTCGCTCAGTCATGTCCCAGTCTTTGCGACCCCATGGACTGCAGCATGCCAGGCCTCCCTGTCCATCACCAACTCCTGGAGTTTACTCAGACTCATGTCCATTGAGTCAGTGATGCCATCCAACCATCTCATCCTCTGTCATCCCCTTCTCCCGCCTTCAATCTTTCCCAGCATCTGGGTCTTTCCCAGTGAGTCAGCTCTTCACACCAGGTGGCCAAATATTGGAGTTTCAGCTTCAGCATCAGTCCTTCCAATGAATATTCAGGACTGATTTCCTTTAGGATGGACTGGTTGGATCTCCTTGCTGTCTGGGGGACTCTCAAGAGTCTTCTCCAACACCACTGCCCACCTCTATTATCCTCCAAACAGAACTTCACATGGTACTTTCTAAGGGATTCTCTCCTCCATCCCCACAGGGTACCCTCCCCTTTATAAGCCCTTCCCAAAGAGCTCATTTTTCTTCTTTATCACAGATAATAATTATTATTAAAATTCTATTTGATTGTATTTCCCTGATAATCTCATATTTTTAATAACTGAAACGTCATCTCTCGGGGAATTCCTGGTATCTATTTCTGTGCCTGGCATACAGCATAGGAGTTATCAGATGGATAAGTGAGTAAATGAGTTTTATCATTTCATATTTTATTTCTGTGCAGAGTTAATGAGCAAACATCCCATTCAGACTTGCAAGTCACTGACTGAAATGCTAAACAATATTTTGTGACCTCAAAACATTCTGTTTATTGGATGGATGTTCACTTAGCAATAACCATCCATCTTAGTCTGTTCTCAACTATGTTGAAAAAATATAAAAGTTGATATGCAAACTCCATTTCATATCACTTATCCCCTTTCCCTGAGCATTTGTATTCTATTATATACACTATTGGCTTGATACAGTTTTCTTCAAAGCATGTTCTTTTCAAGTTTTTGGCAAATAAAATGATGGCCTGTTGTTTTATTAGAGAATCTCATGAAATTTAACATTAGTGTCATCAGCATATAATTTCTAAACTCATTTTAAAGCTATTTTGAGATATATTATACACACATACAGACACATATATATTTTATCTGTAACTTTCAGATCATTTTTTATCTTCAGTGAATTGGCAGAGATAATAACTAATGGCTCTGTAATAGCATCAGCTATTTCTTAAATACTCTCAGTATATGCCATCAAGTTGCTTTTAAAAGCAAATTTTGAAAGTAATCTGATGTAAGCTATTACATATAAAATGGATAAACAACAAAGTCTTAATGTATGGTGCAGAGAACTATATTCAAGATCCTATGATAAACCATAAGTAAAAAAGAATATTTTAAAAAAGAGTGTGTATATATGTATAACAGAATCACTTTGCTGTGCATCGGAAATAAAGACAACATTGTAAATTACCTCTACTTCAATTAAAAACAAAACAAAATAAAAGTAACCTGAAAACTTCCCTTCCCTATGCCTCTCTTCACAAGTAATGGGCTCTGATTATGTGATCACATTTATAAATACTTTCTATACCCATTCAATTAAATAAATATATATATATGAGAATCCATGTGGCAGTGATGGGCAACTATATTAAAAGATTAGTATATTTGAAAGTAAAATTTTCCCAAAAGCGGAAGAGAAAGAAATCCCTTTTGTCATTGAATAAGCATTAAACCATAATGCAAGGCACATGACAGACAGTCCACTGAAGGGATTGCAGAGGAGAGAAATCCCACCTTATTTTTTAGCCAAGCAGATAAAGCCTATTACACACATGTTCTCAGGATAAATAATAAGTAGTCTTCAAGTAAGAGAACTTCACAGTGTAGTCATGCAGAGTTCAAACTAAATTTATTTTGGAATTGGGGTAACGACCATTCTTTGTTAACTGTCTTTAAATGAAAAAATAAATGTCTCCTATCTTTATGCCCTGAGGGGGTTTGCAATTTGGAGTCATATACCTGCTGAAGTCTGGCTCCTCTCAAGCCAAGAAACTAGAAGGCCTGGGCTCCTTGCTTCTTGATTATTATGTTTCAAACAGATGGCTCCCAGGTCCTGAGAAAAAAAAATCCTGGGGTTATAATTTAGCCTTTTAAAAGGTTCACATACATTTCAAAGAAGCAAAGAAAATACTCACACATTTTCTATAGTGAATGTTCTAAGGAAAAGGAGGGGAGGGAAGTCTTCCTTTATTTTCAACAGAGAGGGTCAAGTCTCTTAGATTGAATTTCTATTTGTGCTTGCTGTAAACTCAAAGTTACAACAGGGTATGAGGTATTTGTGGGTCTTAAATAGAGTTGTGTTTTGTTTTTTTTTTTTTTTTAATCACTAACTTTAATGATGCAGACAAAGGTAGAATAGGAGCAGATACGGATGGCTCACTAGTGGCTCAGTCAGTAAAGAATCTGCCTGCAATGCAGGAAATCTGGGGTTCAATCCCTGGGTTGGGAAGATCCCCCTGGAGAAGGAAATGGCAACCCACTCCAGTATTCTGGAGAATTTCATGGGCAGAGGAGACTATTGGGCTACAGTCCAAGGAATCACAAAGAGTTGGGCACAACTGAGCAACTAACCCACATTGTGCAAAAAAGGGGTGAAACTTGCTACCGGCAAATTCAGGAAAAACTGGGAAAAAAACAGCTAATATCTGTAGGGAGACAGCATTCAATATAACATAGTGAAAGAGCTACCTAACAGTTCAACTATGCAACAGTATCTCCTGCTGGGCACTTCCTTGAGCTTTCCAGGCCTTGGGGTAACATTTGCTTGGTGAGGAAAGTACAGAAATGATCCAACATCAGCTGAATAATCAACAAGGTGATCATCAGGGCTCCTTCCAATACTAAGATTTTGTGATACGTTTACATATTTTATGGACAAAAAATGTGTCCATGTTTCTAAATGTGTACTCAGAGAAATAGTGCAAACAGTAATACGACTCTAACATTTTTGCATGTCAGTTTAATACCATCCAACTTGAGCGATCACCCTATAGGAAGAGTTTGTTTTGCTCACTATATTTGTTGGGCTAACCAGTGTTAAAGACTGGGTGTAGAACTAGCAAGAAAATGCTTTATTAAAATTTGTTTTATTTAGCAGACTGTGTTTATAATTCTGGGAACCATTTAGCCTGGGTAAATGTTATCACGTGTAGATAGAAAAGCAGGACAGAATGATGGCAGAGAGGACTACTGGCACTAAAATTAAAAAGGGTGGAGGGGCAGGAAGATGGACTAAAGACCAGGTTCAATATGCTGTGAAAGTCATATAAGAGGATAATAGCTCTCAAAGAGAGTGAGTGAGGAAGATGAAACGCATCTTAAGGAGAAAAGGGGCTTCTAAATATTCTAAAGAAGTAGCAGTCAAAGAGGTCCATTCAGAGTCAGTACAAAAAAAGACCTTGACCAAAGGATACATGAACAGCTGAGAAACAGGTAAAAATTCCAAAAGAACTGGTGATTACCTGTGGAGCATGCCCACATAATTGCGCTGTGATAAACTTCAGTTAATAAAAGGCTAGAGAGTTCATTATAATATTTGGTTAGCAGGATTTCCTTTTTTTTAATTTCCTCTGGTATTAAAGTAAAAAACACTCATTGTTGAAAACAACTTAAAGTGCAGAAAGATTCAAGAAAAATTCGATCTTCTGCACTGACACTTTATCATCACTGCTAAAATTTGCATTCTGAATTTTATGCAGGATTTTTGCCTCCGTTTTTAATGCAGTATATTTTAAGTCAATTGCATAAGTTCCAGATAGCATTACATTTCTGAGTTGCAAGGAGATATGCTTTCATAATTTTTACCAGTTTATGGAAGCATATCTCCCTGTAATTCACAATAACAACACCTGGGTTTGGAACATCTTACAGAATTTTAACAATATCTGTACATCATTTCTTCTTTTTTTCTTTGTAATTTTTTTTTTCTTCAGTTTTGGCCCTTTTGTAAACAAGAAACATTGTCTGGAAAGATTTCAGTCTTTCTCCAGGGCATGTTTCATGATGAACTGGATAATATAGGCCACAAAAGTAATGACATTAAGTGCTACAGATCTATAAAAGAAGGGGATCTGAGAAGATCTACTATGTGCCAAATGCTTTATATTCATTCCTCACTGCATTCTCACATATAGGAAATAAAACCCACCGGCCCATACCCATAGAATAGAGTTGGAGATATGAGGTACAGCAAGAAGCCAGCCTTTAAGGACTGTCTTGCAAGATTAGATGCTTGGTGAGCAGCCATGCCCAGCGTTGTTAATAGCAAGCATTTTATTCCCTCGCACACAAGTCCCTCCCCCAGTTCCTCATTGGCTGAGTACTATGGGGTGACCAGTCTTCCCAGACATCACCTAAACTTATTCTCGTCCTCTTTCTGGGCTGGCCTCCCTTTCATCTTATTTCTCCCTTTCCTGTGCACTTACTCCTATTCTTATGTTTTGAATTCCCCAATAGAAGCAGCCCCTGTGAAACCCTAGGTGTCCCCCCCTTCCTTTGTCTGCCTGAACTTTCCTGCTTTGTAACCCTTATGGTCGCCACATCAGCAACAAGTTATCATTCAAGCTAGCTATTTGTAGTTCCTCCCTCTTAAGTCAGGAGTTTGAATAAGCTCCGGGAGTTGCTGATGGACAGGGAAGCCTGGCTTGGTGCAGTCCATGGGGTCGCAAAGTGTCGGACACAACTGAGAGACTGAATCGACCTGAATTCTTAAGTTAGCCATTTACTCTTGAAAATGGACCATGTGGTGGTGGTTTAGTCACCAAGTCGTGTTAATGTTTCTTACATCACAGAAGCATGTATTAATGTCAGAGTAAAAAACTGAGGCCCAAGAGGTTACTTGTCTGTTATATTTTGTTTAAAATAATTGATAAGAATGAGAATCATAAGTCACTTCTTCTAAGTAATCCAAATGGTCACTGCCAAAATGCCCTTTTAAAATTTTGCATAGCAAAATTAGAGGATTCCATTGCATTTGAAATAACAATGAAAACATACTATAAATGCCTCGCACACCTGCTTTTCCTAACATCGTCTTCAGTTGGTGGGCAGCATCTTCATTCTTCCAGATTTGCTCAGACAAAATCCTTGTAAGACGTCCTTGATTCCCATACAGCAGCAAATCCTAGTACTTAGCTTCTAGTGCTGTCTCCTGTTGAAGACACCATCATCTCTCACATGCAACATGGCCATAGTTTTCTAATTGCTGACACTGTTTCTTCCCTTAGTCCTCACTACTTCAATCTATTTTCAACACAGCAGACAGGGTGATCATTTTAGAATGCAAGTCAGCTTGTCCCTCTTTTGTTCAAAACTTTGTAGTAGTTTCCCACTTTCCTCAATGTAGGAACTAAATCTTTACAATGCCTGCCAAGACCCTATTTTTATGACCAACCATATCCTCACTTCCAACTACCTGAAAGTCAGTTTCCAACCCATCACTCACTGGCCTCAGCCAGACAATTTGTTAAGCACATCATTGCCTCAAGGCCCCTACCTGGAACCATTTCTCCTGCACTCCACTCCCTACTATTTTCAAGATTCATTCTCTTTTCCTTTAAGTGTCTGACAAATGTCACATTCTCAATAAGGTATTTTCTGAATATCCTAATTAAATCCCAACTCTACACCCAGGCCACCTCCTGATCCCTTTTCCTGTTTCATGTGTTCTTAGCACTTACTGCACTAACTTACAGTATTTCTTTGTGCTTGTATGTCTCCTCCATGAAGATAAGGATTAGTTGCTGTTAATTAATTAGCACATGTAACCTAAAAAAACCCCAAGGTCCAAGGAGTGGTGGCTGTGCGGGGTGCAGGAAGGCCGAGAGGAGCTACTCCACGTTCAAGGTCAGGAGGGGCGGCCATAAGGAGATACCCCTCATCCAAGATAGGGAGCAGCGGCTGTGCTTTGCTGGAGCAGCCGTGAAAAGATACCCCACATTCAATGTAAGAGAAACCCAAGTAAGACAGTAGGTGTTGCGAGAGGGCATCAGAGGGCAGACACACTGAAACCATAATCACAGAAAACTAGTCAATCTGATCACAGGGACCACAGCCTTGTCTAACTCAATGTAACTAAGCCATGCCCTGTGGGATCACCCGAGATGGGTGGGTCATGGTGGAGAGGTCTGACAGAATGTGGTCCACTGGAGAAGGGAATGGCAAACCACTTCAGTATTCTTGCCTTGAGAGCCCCATGAACAGTAGGAAAAGGCAAAATGATAGGATACTGAAAGAGGAACTCCCGAGGTTGGTAGCTGCCCAATATGCTACTGGAGATCAGTGGAGAAATAACTCCAGAAAGAATGAGGGGATGGAGCCAAAGAAAAAACAATACCCAGCTGTGGATGTGACTGGTGATAGAAGCAAGGTCCAATGCTGTGAAGAGCAATATTGCATAGGAACCTGGAATGACAGGTCCATGAATCAAGGCAAATTGGAAGTGGTCAAACAAGAGATGGCAAGAGTGAACGGCAACATTCTAGGAATCAGCGAATTAAAATGGACTGGAATGGGTGAATTTAACTCAGATGATCATTATATCTACTACTGTGGGCAGGAATCCCTTAGAAGACATGGAGTAGCTATCATGGATTAAAAAAGAGTTTGAAATGCAGTACTTGGATGCAATCTCAAAAATGACAGAATGATCTCTGTTTGTTTCCAAGGCAAACCATTCAATATCACAGTAATCCAAGTCTATGCCCCAACCAGTAATGCTGAAGAAGCTGAAGTTGAATGGTTCTATGAAGACCTACAAGACCTTTTAGAACTAACACCCAAAAAAGATGTCCTTTTCATTATAGGGGACTGGAATGCAAAAGTAGGAAGTCAAGAAACACCTGGGGTAACAGGCAAATTTGGGCTTGAAGTACAGAATGAAGCAGGGCAAAGGCTAACAGAGTTTTGCCATGACACTGGTCATAGCAAACACCCTCTTCCAACAACACAATGGAAGACTCTACACATGGACATCACCAGACGGTCAACACCGAAATCAGATGGATTATATTCTTTGCAGCCAAAGATGGAGAAGCTCTATACAGTCAGCAAAAACAAGACCGGGAGCTGACTGTGGCTCAGATCATGAACTCCTTATTGCCAAATTCAGACTTAAATTGAAGAAAGTAGGGAAAACCACTGGACCATTCAGGTATGATCTAAAACAAATCCCTTATGATTATACAGTGGAAATGAGAAATAGATTTAAGGGCCTAGATCTGATAGAGTGCCTGATGAACTATGGATGGAGGTTCATGACATTGTATAGGAGACAGGGATCGAGACCATTCCCAAGAAAAAGAAATGCAAAAAAGGCAAAATGGCTGTCTGGGGAGGCCTTACAAATAGCTGTGAAAAGAAGAGAAGCGAAAAGCAAAGGAGAAAAGGAAAGATATAAGCATCTGAATGCAGAGTTCCAAAGAATAGCAAGAAGAGATAAGAAAGCCTTCCTCAGCCATCAATTTAAAGAAATAGAGGAAAACAACAGAATGGGAAAAACTAGAGATCTCTTCAAGAAAATTAGAGACACCAAGGGAACATTCCATGCAAAGATGGGCTCAATAAAGCACAGAAATGGTATGGACCTAACAGAAGCAGAAGATATTAAGAAGAGGTGGCAAGAATACACAGAAGAACTAGACAAAAAAGATCTTCACAGTCAAGATAATCATGATGATGTGATCACTAATCTAGAGCCAGACATCCTGGAATGTGAAGTCAAGTGGGCCTTAGAAAGCATCACTATGAACAAAGCTAGTGGAGGTGATGGAATTCCAGTGGAGCTACTTCAAATCCTGAAAGATGATGCTGTGAAAGTGCTTCACTCAATATGCCAGCAAATTTGGAAAACTCAGCAGTGGCCACAGGACTGGAAAAGGTCAGTTTTCATTCCAATCCCAAAGAAAGGCAATGCCAAAGAATGCTCAAACTACCGCACAACTGCATTCATCTCACATGCTAGTAATGTAATGCTCAAAATTATCCAAGCCAGGCTTCAGCAATACGTGAACTGTGAACTTCCAGATGTTCAAGCTGGTTTTAGAAAAGGCAGAGGAAGTGGAAATGAAGTCGCTCAGTTGTGTCCAACTCTTTACGACCCAGTGGACTGTAGCCTACCAGGCTCCTCTATCCATGGGATTCTCGAGGCAAAAATACCTGGAGTGGGTTGCCATTTCCTTCTCCAGGGGAACTTCCCAACCCAGGGATCGAACCGGGGTCTCCCACATTGGAGGCAGACGCTTTAACCTCTGAGCCACCAGGAAAGCCAGATATCAAATTGCCAGCATCTGCTGGATCATGGAGAAGCAAGAGAGTTTCAGAAAAACATCTATTTCTAGTTTGTTGACTATGCCAAAGCCTTTGACTGTATGGATCACAATCAACTGTGGAAAATTCTGAAAGAGATGGGAATACAGACCACCTGACCTGCCTCTTGAGAAATCTATATGCAGGTCAGGAAGCAACAGTTAGAACTGGACATGGAACAACAGACTGGTTCCAAATAGGAAAAGGAGTACATCAAGGCTGTATATTGTCACCCTGCTTATTTAACTTATATGCAGAGTACATCACGAGAAATGCTGGGCTGGAAGAAGCACAAGCTGGAATCAAAATTGCTGGGAGAAATATCAATAACCTCAGATATGCAGATGACACCACCCTTATGGCAGAAAGTGAAGAGGAACTAAAGAGCCTCTTGATTAAAGTGAAAGAGGAGAGTGAAAAAGCTGGTTTAAAGCTCAAAGTTCATAAAACTAAGGTCATGGCATATGATCCCATCACTTTATGGGAAATAGATGGGAAACTGTGGAAACAGTGTCAGACTTTATTTTGGGGGGCTCCAAAATCACTGCAGATGGTGACTGCAGCCATGAAATTAAAAGAAGCTTACTCCTTGGAAGGAAAGTTATGACCAACCTAGATACCATATTCAAAAGCAGAGACATTACTTTGCCAACAAAGGTCTGTCTAGTCAAGGCTATGGTTTTCCAGTGGTCATGTATGGATGTGAGAGTTGGACTGTGAAGAAAGCTGAGCGCTGAAGAATTAATGCTTTTGAACTGTGTTTTTGGAGAAGACTCTTGAGAGTCCCTTGGATTGCAAGGAGATAAAACCAGTCCATTCTAAAGATCAGTCCTGGGTGTTCATTGGAAGAACTGATGCTAAAGCTGAAATTCCAATACTTTGGCCACCTCATGCAAAGAGTTGACACATTGGAAAAGACTCTGATGTTGGGAGGGATTGGGGGCAGGAGGAGAAGGGGACGACAGAGGATACTTGGCTGGTTGTCATCATCGACTCGATGGACATGAGTTTGAGTGAACTCCGGGAGTTGGTGATGGACAGGGAGGCCTGGTGTCCTGCCATTCATGGGGTTGCAAAGAGTCAGACGTGACTGAGTGACTGAACTGAACTGAACCTAAAACTGTTCATCTCATAGTCAATTCATAGTCAGTTCTCATAATCAGTTCATCTGGTAGTCAGTCAAAATGAATGAATGAATATGATTCACTTAGGAATAGTTTTAATTGGTTAAATGCTCTAACTGAGCATGTTTCCTCAAATTATTAAGTAAGAGTCACACCATTTTCATTAAATATGCTTCAAAAGCAAAAGAACCAAAGATCTTTAAGTGTTACCCTTTTCCCAAGGTTCATTAAACAGTAAAACACAAAGCTGAATAGGTAAATCACAAAAGAATAACTAGTAACTAGCAATACTGAAACCAAGTTACCTATTGGTTATCCAGCTAACCAAGTTATTCAGAACACTTTACTCACTAAACTCAATGGAGAAATGCCATTTAAATGTATTTATAATGCACCTGCTGGACTAGAAAAATGTTAGCAAAACATCTGTATTTTTCTGCTGGAGACAGATACTCTCAGCTTCTTTTTGTCTAAAATCATGTTTTTCCCCTTTATTCTTCAGGGATATCTGGTTATAAAGTTGTTGATTGATAGCTACTTTATCAGTTTAAAGAAATCATGTCTTTATCTCTCTGGTTGCAACTTGGTGGGGGGGGGGGGCGGGTTGAGAAGTTAGTGGATAAACAATGTCATTCATTTGAAGGTATGATGTTTTGTTCCTAGAAGTTTTTTTTATGTTTCCTCCTTAATTTTGGTCCTTAGTAATTTTAAAATATGCCTTTTTTTCCCTTTGGATTTGCTGTTTCTTTGAGATATGTAGTTCCTGAATTTAAGGTTTGATAGTTCTCTCTTTTAGGAAGTCCTCTTCAAATACTTTCCCTCTGTTCTTTGAGACCACAATTACATTTGTCTTAGACCTTTGCACCATATCCCCTACATCCCTTACAGTCTTTTTCACAATTTTCTCTTTTAGTCTTCATGCCCAGACCCTACCTATATATTTTGTGCAGTGTGCTCATTCTGTCAGTCGTGTCCAACTCTTTGCGACCCTGTGGAGTGTAGCTCACCATGCTCCTCTGTCCTTGGAGTTTTCCAGGCAAGAATACTGGAATGGGTTGCCATGCCCTTCTCCAGGGGATTTTCCTAACCCAAGTATCCTGCATCTCCTCATTGCCAAGCAGAATCTTTACCACTGAGCCTCCTGGGAAGTCCCATTTATATACTTTACTTGGATCTATTAAATATCTTTTGGTTCACTAATAATGACTTGAACTGTGTAACTTCCACCATTACATTTCTACTTTAATTCTTAATTTCAGTATTGCATTTTATTATTGCTAAAATTAACTTTATACAGCTTCTAATTCTCTGACAAATCTCTCTATCTTGTCTTTCAAATCCTTGAATTTATTATTTCTGACTATTTTACAAATAGTATCTGAGAACTCAGTTATCTGCATTTACTGTGTGTCTTTTTAAAAATTTTCTTGTATTCCTTTGTTTTATATCATTTCTTATCTTCTTATATATCTTTTTATACTTTTTCAGGACAACATATGTTAACATTTACAGAGATATGCTGAAGCTCTTAATGCTATTATCTTCTGGTAACGAGGATTATTTTGGCTTCTGGCAGACAACCGTTCTAGTGGATTCATTCTCTGTGAGCACTGTCTCATGCTGGGTTTACTCTTGTTCCTTGTTATCCTTTTAGGAAATAACTAAAAGCTGAGAATATTTACTAAAAGACTCATCCATCCTAGACGGCCTTAAATTTTACTTTTTATTATCCCCACCATATAATACAATGGCAAAATAATCAGTAACATTTAATACTCACTTACACTTTTAAAATATTTTCTGAAAGGAAAACAAAGTTATTTTTTTGTGTACATCAAAAACACACCCCAGATTATGCTGGTAACTGATATCGCAATATAAAGCTCTTTGAAACTAAAACTATGCAATAAATGGCCAGTGATTTATTAACTTCAGCATTGGTATTATTGTTGCATTGTGTGATTCTCAACAGTTCTGAATTGCTAATATATAATGGCCATGATATAGAAACTGGAACTGTTCATTTCAGCATTCTTTTGTCTAGTTGGGAGTTTCTTAAAACACCTTATCTTAAGTAGCTTTTAAGGAACTCTACTTAGAGAATTGAATAGAGTTGATTATTAAAATATATTTATCATTAATTATTTCAGAAAATATGCTATAAAATTTAACAAACAATAGTCCACACAGCTTTGTGTTAGCTGCTCAGTCAGGTCCGACTCTTTGCGACCTCATGGACTTTAGCCCCACCAGCCTCCTCTGGCCATGGAATTCTCCAGACAAGAATACTGGAGTGGTTTGCTATTCCCTTCTCCAGAGGATCTCCCCAACCCAGAGATCAAACCCACATCTCCTACATTGCAGGCAGAGTCACAGATTCTTTACCATCTGAGCCACCAGGGTAGCCACCAAACAGCTTTACACACTAGTATGATATTTTGTTATAAGAATAAATTCAGATGTTAAATATATGATAAATCATTTAATCTTTCTGATCTTCTCTCCAAAATGTAACTTTGCACATCTGTCAAATAGTTTTATATGTATAGAGACAATGTAAATTAGATTTCCTTTGGCTTAGGTCATTCTTTATTCAAATCATTGCATTAACATAAGATGTAAATAATTTAAATGATAAATATTTAAAATAAAATTCATGGTAATAAGAAGTATAGACCAAGACCTTTGTTACTATGTGCTCTTCTTAACCTATACATCTTTATTCAGATCACAGTGGGAAAAAGGGTTCAACTTCTGACCAGTTCTAGTGGTGACCTAGAACACTGTTTTAAAGGCGCATCTGAAATTTATCTATATTTCTGACATGGATGCAGGAGAGAGGTATTGAACAAATAAATGTATATATTCCATCACTGAGTTCTTCCTCAGAATATTTGCCATTTGTCTTATTTCTGGGTTTCCCTGGTGGCTCAGATAGTAAAGAATCTGCCAGCAAAGCAGGAGACCTGAGTTCCATCCCTAGGGTGGGAAGATCCTCTGGAGGAAGGCATGGCAACCCACACCAGTGTTCTTACCTGGAGAATCCCCATGAACAGAGGAGCTGGGGGGCTGCAGTCCATCCATGGGGTCACAAAGAGTCGGACATGACTAAGTGCAGTGCAGTCTTATTTCTTAATTTATCAGAGTTCAGGCAGAAATGGTTCCTATGACACTCCTCTCATACATCTTATCAACCCATTTTTTGCTCACCAACACCCCCAACTTGCTCTCTCCATCTCTCCGAGAGAGACCACTTGTGCTATCTGTGTTTTCATTCTGTGGATTTAACCCTAAGGAGACCTTTGAACGTGGAGACATATAATAGTTTTATATTGAAACTCAACTTCATACTGATCTGTCTCCATCACTTTATAACTTAGCCTCTGAAATGAACTCTTAAAATTACTTTCTTCTTATCTGAACAATCTGGCACATTAAATGGCTCTAAATAATTAATTTTGAAAAGGAAAGTGCAGATAGTGAGCACACGGGAGTTCACAGACAGGGCTGCAGCCTGGTCCCTGATAGAGAAAAATCTAATGAACTCAGCTGAGGTCCCTCCCTCTGCATCTGAATCCTTCCCAACCCTGCTCCCTTCTAGAAAGTTCTTCATGGAGCCAGTCTCTGTCTTGTTTGCTCTAAGTAACTTCACTTTCATTAAAATCATAACCATTCATATTTCCTTTGATCTCCACTGATCTCAGTGTTTGTGTATATTAGGTAACATATATAAATATAGTGTGTGTTGTTGTTTTTCAGTCGCCCAGTCCTGTCTGACTCTTGGTGACCCATGGCCTGCAGCATGCCAGGCCTCCCTGTGTATGTATTAGTTAATATGCATTAGGTAAAATGTGTTCATATATTATAACTTACATAACAGAAATTCCATATAATTCACTTGATTTACTAAGCAATTCTCAACTTGAAATTCTTAAGGGAGGAATTTTTTTTTTTTTAATTTTGTGTTTTGTTGCTGATAGGAAGGGAAGCTTTGTGTGTTTGGTTCTCAGTATTTCAGACCCCACCTGAACTCCAACTTAAACAAACTTAATAGTTAATTCTTAAAATAACACTGAGAATACAATGTGCATGAGTATGTGTGTGTGTGTGTGCATCTTCAGTTCAGCGCAGTTCAGTCGCTCAGTCGTGTCCGACTCTTTGAGACCCCATAAACCACAGCACGCCAGGCCTCCCTGTCCATCACCAACTGCCAGAGTCCACCCAAACCCATGTCCATTGAGTCGGTGATGCCATCCAACCATCTCATCCTCTGTCATCCCCTTCTCCTCCTGCCCTCAATCTTTCCCAGCATCAGTGTCTTTTCAAATGAGTCAGCCCTTCACATCAGGTGGCCAGAGTATTGGAATGTGTCTGGTTATATATTTAAAGGGGTTCCCTTCCAAACACAGTGGAAGAAGATAGAGCTGAATCGATACAGGTAGGAAGAGAAATAAACAAACCTGCTTGCAGGTGAGCATTACAGGAGGGGCAGGTTTGGACCTTCTTTCCAATCAGAAAAGAACACTTCAGCAGCTTTGTTTGGCTAAGGGAATCATTATGTCTTCAATTTCCTTTAATAAGCTGCTGTTTATTTTGAATTGATAATAATAGAAGATTCAAAGGTGTTAACAACTGATATCAAGATTATCTGACCCTTCTTTGTCTATTTCCCTTTCATCCTCTAATTGCTTCGTCCCTCCTCACTGACCTATCTTCAATTCAAAATATGTTCTTTGGTAATTTGGCTAACTTCATATTTCACATTTCCTCCTCTAGAAGAAATATTAATAGCTCTGTCCCTTAAAGCAGAATGTGCGATGACATTTTAAAAATGCAAAAGTCCAGCAAAGAATTAAAAGTTTGGAAAAGATAACTCTTTCTTTGGTAATTGCTCCCAAACTGGAATGGAAGTAGATTTTCACTACCAAGCATACTGTTTTGATTTTCATCTGGAAGTGGGATTGGCATTCAGGCAATACACACTTTGAGAGCTGGACCAATTGTTTAGAAGCTGAAATACTTTCATATTTGTTGATAAATTAGCTGTTCCAAACCTTCTGTGGTCCCTGCCATCTTGCAGCACTGCCACTTCCTCAGTATATCCCACACCTCTCTTTAATCAGACTGGGTTCCCAGGTAGTACTAGTGGTAAAGAACCCACCTGCCAATGCAGGAGACATAAGAGAAACCTGTTATATACCCGGGTCAGGAAGATTCCCCTGGAGAAAGGTGTGACAACTCACTCCAGTATTCTTGCCTGGAGAATCCCATGGATGGAAGAGCCTGGTAGGCTACAGTCCATGGGGTCACACTGAGTCAGACATGACTGAAGCAACTTGGCATGCATGCACATGCTTTAATCAATCATCAAGAAAATTGTAGAGGACTGTCTCTAGGAAACCATTGGGCTTTACCAGCTGGAATGTATCCTACTTAGTTACTGGGCTTCCCAGGTAGCTCAGTGGTAAAAAAAAAATCCACCTGTCAATGCAGGTGTGATCCTTGGGTTGGGAAGATCCCCTAGAAAAGGAAATGACAACCCACTCCAGTATTCTTGCCTGGGAAATCCCATGGACAGAGAAGCCTGGTGGGCCACAATCCATGGGGATGTAAAAACAAAACAACAAACTGTTAAATAATCCAAACATGAGTCAGCTCATGAAATCTGGCCTCTTAACTCCTTCAGTCCATGTGGCACACATTGGATTTAGATTTTATTCTCCTTATGCCATTGCATTTTACATGAATTATTCAAAGCAGTAATTCTTTGATTAATTATAGCACCAGTGGATTTTGAAACTAAAGACAACCTTGACTGGAAAAAATAAATCACCCTCTGTCACAGGATGCAATAAGAGGCCATGTCTAATAAGGGCCACTGTGTCTGCAGATATTTCTCTCTTTCTTTCTGACTTCACACAACCCATCACCCAGCCTGCTCTCCTGCGATCCTATCCACTTAGGAGGGGATAAAATATTCTGAAAGGAAAATACTGTCAGAAATAAAGACATATGAGAAAATCTAGCCTAAAACTGATCTTCTTTAATTATAAAATCCAATTACAACACCTAGGAAGGAGGATCAAGATTATAGAGTTAGAGGATGTGGAGTTCACCTTCCCCTACAAATGTGGGACACATGGAACAAGTCTCGTAGAAAACTAACTGGAAATGGACAGAGAACTCCTGCTCATAACAAGGCTGCATGAAAGTCTGCATGCAATGGGGTAAGACAGGAAACAGAGCATCAGGTGAAGACTTGTACCCCTGGAAGGGGAGGAAGAGGAAGATTGCCCAGGCAGAAACTTGCCCTGGTGAGTGAGCTGGTTGAGCCACAGACTAGGTGTCCCAGAGGGGACAGACCTCCCTGGCTGCATGGAGAGCCACTAGAAAGATGCAGGGCTGGAGAAACCTAGACTCCCTTCATGAGGAGTGTACATGTACTGCTTACCCACAGACAAGATAGAGAGGGGTGTGCCCTAGAGGTTGACACGTTGTCATCCTCCCCAATCCAAAATGTCTAAACACCCTAACCCCACTCACTTCACATCTCAGCTTGGCCCTGGATCTAGGGAAGCCAGAAACTGGGGGAAGATTTTGTCTAGTAACCTGGCGGTCTGGGTTGTGGTCCAGGTTGAGGGGAAGTGGCCATCACTGGCATTTAATCAAACAGCACCCAAGAAGCAGCCCAGACCTCTGATGGTAGCACAGTCACTCAAACCCCCGCCAACATACTACAATCCCCACTCCCAGCCAAGCAAATACTCTGGTCCTGCCCACACCATGCTACAACCTTGCATTAGATCTGGGACAACTACAGGGGAAGCCCTTGCGGGCTTTTCATGTGGGCTTCCCATGTGAATAGACATGAACCTGGGCCATGTCTGAGTAGAGCCTCAGACAGCTACACAGGCAGTACATATGAACTCTGTAAGCACACAAGCCCACTGACCTCGGCACGCTCTTCCTTTGCAGCAGACACCTCAGTGCGGGGGAAGGAAAAAACCCTCAAAAGTAAAGAGCCAAATTGAGCCCAGCCTTCAAGGTTTCTGCTTCAGCAACTTGGGAGCAGTCCCTGCCACGACAGGGCAGCTGGAGACTGTGCCTCAGGAGTAGAGGCTGTAGATCCTCCAACACCAGCCACAACCACTATCAAGGTGATAGCAGTCAGCACACCCTGAAGGAAAACTTGGCTGGTGTCCACATCACATCCAGCCTTCACACTAAAGACATTTGATACACACAGTCTACATAGAAATGCTCCTACCAAAAAAAAAAAACAACAACAACAGCAAAACAAAACAAAAAACAAAACCTAATTTAAGACCACAATGGATAACTGTTTCACCTAAACTCATAGAGACAGAGAAATTAAGTAAAATCGACTGCTGCTGCTGCTGCTGCTGCTGCTGCTGCTGCTGCTGCTAAGTCGCTTCCGTCGTGTCTGACTGTGCGACCCCAGAGACGGCAGCCCACAGGGTCCCCCATCCCTGGGATTCTCCAGGCAAGAACACTGGAGTGGGTTTCCATTTCCTTCTCCTGAAAGAGCAAGAAAAAAAAAAAAAACCTGAAAATATAATGAAACAAATACAATCTACCAGACACTGAGTTCAAAGTTTTGTAATAAAAATAAATACTGAATTGAGAAAGAAAATTGATCTAAACACAAATAAATTTAACAGAAAACTAGAAATCATAAAGAAGGCCCAAATAAAAATGGACATTCAACTTCTGAGATAAAAAGCACTCCAGAAGCAATGAATAGCCAGCTAAATGACACAAGGGGTGACTAAGGGATCTTGAAGATAGAATAATGAAAATCACCCAATCAGAACAGTAGATGGCAAGACAAATTTTTTAAATAAAAGCAACATAAAAGTTTTATGGGAGTAATATAAGGTGTACCAACATATATATTCTAGGATTTCCAGAAAAGGAGAGAGGGCTTCCCTGATAGCTCAGTTGGTAAAGAATCCGCCTGCAATGCAGGAGACCCTGGTTCAATTCCTGGGTTGGGAAGATGCCCTGGAAAAGGGATCAGCTACCCACTCCAGTATCTTTGGGATTCCCTTGTGGCTCAGCTGGTAAAAAATCCTCCCACAATGCGGGAGACCTCACTTCAGTCCTTGGGTTGGGAGGATCCCCTGGAGAAGGGAATGGCTACCCACTCCAGTATTCTGGCTTAGAGAGTTCCATGGACTGTATAGTTAGTCCATGGGGTCACAAAGAGTCAGGCATGACAGAGTGACCTTCTCTGAGAAGAAGAGAGATCAAAAATATATTTCAAGAAATTATAGTTGAATACCTCCTGAACCTAAGGAAAGTAACAGATATTCAGGTACAGGATCACAGAGGGTCCCCCAAAATATGAAACCAAACAGACTCACACTAATACACATCATAATTAAAATGACAGACATTAAAAATGAAGACAGAATTCCAAAGGCAGCAAGGGAAAAATATTCAGTTACAAGAGAAGTCACATAAGAATATCAGCTGATTTCTCTGCAGAAATATTGCAGGCCAGAAGGTATTGACATGATATATTCAAAGTCCTGAAAGGGAAAGTTCTGCAATCTAAGATATTCTATCCTGCAATCATTTACAATAGAAGGAGAAATGAAGAACTTTTCAGATACGCTAAGACTAAAAGAATTCATCAATATTAATCTTATCTTAAGCCTAAAAGAAATGTTAAAAGGTCTTCTCTAAATGGAAAAGAAGTAAGATTTTATAGAAAAGGCAAATATATAGTAAGGATTGAAGAACTCTTAAATAAGCCAGTAGGTAGATTAAAAAAAAATTTTTTAAGTTATAAAAGCAACTAAAACTACAATAGAACTGTAAAGGGATAAAGATGAAGATGTAAAACATGCTATCAAAATATGGGGGAAGAGATTAAAAATATAAATCCTTTAGAATGTGCTTGAAATTAAATAATTATGTTTAAAGGAAATATATATAAACAAATAAAGGAAATAGATATAATAATGGGTCAATATACATAAACCCCAAATTGAAAGTGAAAGTCACTCAGTCATGTCCAACTCTTTGAGACCTCATGGACTATATAGTCCATGGAATTCTCCAGGCCAGAATACTGGAGTTGGTAGCCTTTCCCTTCTCCAGGGGATCTTCCTGACCCAGGAATTGAACCAGGGTCTCCTGCATTGCAGGTGGATTATTTTCCAACTGAGCTATGAGGGAAACCCTTATGAACCCCATGGTAACCACAAATCAAAAATATAGATACATACAAAAAAAGAAAGAAACTCAAGCATACTAAAAAATAAAATCATCAAACCATAAAAGAGAAATAAAATGAAGAAATGAACAAAGAACCTCAAAAACAATTAGAAAATAAGGAATAAAATGGCAATAAATATTAATACACACTTATCAATAATTACTCTAAATGTCAACAGACTAAATGTGCTAGTCAAAGACAGAGTAACTGATTGCATTAAAAAATTAGATTCTTCCTAAATGTCCATCAATAGAGGAATAGATAAAGATGGGATACTACTCATCCACAAAAATTAATGAAATAATGCCATTTTCAAAGTTGTGGATGGACCTAGAGACTGGCATACAGAGTGAAGTAAGTCAGAGAAAAACAAATATCGTATATTAACATATATGTGTATAGATGAACTTATTTGCAAAGCAGAGATAAAGACACGAACCTAGAGAATAAAATGTATGAATACCAAAGGGGGAGAGGATGGGTAGAATGGATTGGGAGATTGTAACTGACACATATACACTACTATGTATAAAGGAAATAACTAATGAGAACTGATTTTACAGCACAGAGAACTCGACTCAGTGCCTTCTGGTGATCTCAATGGGAAGGAAATCTAAAAAAAGAGGGGATATATGTATGCATATGATTTTGCTGTGGTGCAGAAACTGGCACAACACTATAAACCAACTATACTCCAGAAAAATTTTTGAAAGAAAAATAAGACCATTCAATATGCTGCCTACAAGAAACTCACTTCAGGGCAAAAGACACACACAGACTGAAAGTGAAAGGATAGATAAAAGATATTTTATGCTAACAGAAATGAGAAGAAAGCAACAGTAGTAATACTTAGATAAAACAGACTTTAAAACAAAGGCTATAACAAAAGACAAAGAAGGGCATTATCATTATATAACAATAAAGGAATCAATATAAGAACAGGATATTGCACGCATTAACATACAGATCCATATCAGTCCAGTTCAGTTCACTTGCTCAGTCATGTCCAACTCTTGCGACCCCATGAATTGCAGCACGTCAGGCCTCCCTGTACATCATCAACTCCCGGAGTTCACTCAGACTCACGTCCATGGAGTCAGTGATGCCATCCAGCCATCTCATCCTCTGTCGTCCCTTTCTCCTCTTGCCCCTAATCCCTCCCAGCAAGCTGGAATCAATATTGCCGGGAGAAATATCAATAACCTCAGCTATGCAGATGACACCACCCTTATGGCAGAAAGTGAAGAGGAATTAAAAGCCTCTTGATGAAAGTGAAAAAGTGGAGAGTGAAAAAGTTGGCTTAAAGCTCAACATTCAGAAAACGAAGATCATGGATCCGGTCCCATCACTTCATGGCAAATAGATGGGGAAGCAGTGAAAACAGTGTCAGATTTTATTTTGGGGGTCTCCACAATCACTGCAGATGGTGACTGCAGCCATGAAATTAAAAGACGCTTACTCATTGGAAGAAAAGTTATGACCAACCTAGATAGCATATTCAAAAGCAGAGACATTATTTTGCCAACAAAGGTCCATTGAGTCAAGGCTATGGTTTTCCAGTGGTCATGTATGGATGTGAGAGTTGGACTGTGAAGAAGGCTGAGCACCAAAGAAATGATGCTTTTGAACTGTGGTGTTGGAGAAGACTCTTGAGAGTCCCTTGGACTGCAAGGAGATCCAACCAGTCCATTCTGAAGGAGATCAGCCCTGGGATTTCTTTGGAAGTAACGATGCTAAAGCTGAAGCTCCAGTACTTTGGCCACCTCATGCGAAGAGTTGACTCACTGGAAAAGACTCTGATGCTGGGAGGGATTGGGGGCAGGAGGAGAAGGGGACGACCGAGGATGAGATGGCTGGATGGCATCACAGACTCGATGGACATGAGCCCGAGTGAACTCCTGGAGTTGGTGATGGACAGGGAGGCCTGGCGTGCTGCAATTTATGGGGTTGCAAAGAGTCGGACACGACTGAGCGACTGAACTGAATACTGTGAGAGTAGGGGACTTTAACACTCCACTAACATCCATGAATGGATCATTTAGACAGAAAACCAATAAGGTAACAGAGGTACTAAATGACACAATAAACTAGTTAGACTTAATCAATATCTACAGGACACTATATCCAAAAAAGGCAGCATATACTGTCTTTAAAGTGTGCTTCGGATGTTCTCCAGGATAGATCACTTATAAGGTCACATAAAAAGCCTCAACAAATTTAAACATTTATATCAGGTATATTTTCCAACAATAGTATGAAACTAGAAATCAACTACGGAAATAAAAATGGGAAAACAGACTAAAAATTATGCTACTAAAACCCAGTGAGTCAATGATGCAGTCAAAAGGGAGATCATAAAATACATCAAGAAAAATGAAAACACAACTGTCTAAAATAAATGAGATGTACTCAAAGTGATTCTAAGAGTGAAGTTCATAGTGATACAGCCCTTCCTCAAGAAATGAGAAAAGTACCTCATAAAGCTAACCTATCTCCTAAAACAATTGGGAAAAACAGAATAGACAAGACCCGAAGTCAGCATAAGGAAGAAAATAATAAAGATTGTGAAGGAAATAAAATAGAGACCTAAGAACAATAGAAAAGATCAATTAACCAAAGAGCTTTTTGAAAAGATACACAAAGTTGATAAGCTTTAGCCAGGCTCAACAAGAAGAAAAGAGAGAGGATTCAAACGAAATAATATAAGAAATGAAAAAGAAATAACAAGACTCAAATATAAATGCTAAAACTATGAACCTTCCAGAAAAGAACATAGGCAGAACGCTCCTTAACATAAATCATAACAATATGTTATTGCCTCAGTCTCTTAAGGAAAAAGAAATAAAAGCAAAAAAAATAAATGGGAGCTATGGAAACAGTGTCAGACTTTATTTTTGGGGGCTCCAAAATCACTGCAGATGGTGACTGCAGCCATGAAATTAAAAAACGCCTACTCCTTGGAAGAAAAGTTATGACCAACCTAGATAGCATGTTCAAAAGCAGAGACATTACTTTGCCAACAAAGGTCCCTCTAGTCAAGGCTATGGTTTTCCAGTGGTCATGTATGGATGTGAGAGTTTGTTTGTGAAGAAAGATGAGCACCAAAGAATTGATGCTTTTGAACCATGGTGTTGGAGAAGACTCTTGAGAGTCCCTTGGACTGCAAGGAGAGCCAACCATTCTGAAGGAGATCAGCCCTGTGATTTCTTTGGAAGGAATGATGCTAAAGCTGAAACTCCAGTACTTTGGCCACCTCATGGGAAGAGCTGACTCATTGGAAAAGACCCTGATGCTGGGAGGGACTGGGAGCAGGAGGAGAAGGGGACGACAGAGGATGAGATGGCTGGATGGCATCACTGACTCAATGGACGTGAGTCTAAGTGAACTCCTGGAGTTGGTGATGGACAGGGAGGCCTGGCGTGCTGCGATTCATGGGGTCGCAAAGAGTCAGACACGACTGAGCGACTGAACTGAATACTATGAGAATAGTCCTTCAAGAAAAAGGAAAACACAACTGCCTAAAATAAATGAGATGTACTGAAAGTGATTCTAAGAGTGAAGTTCATAGAGATACAGGCCTCGTCAAGAAACGAGAAAAGTACCTCATAAAGCTAACCTATCACCTAAAACAATTAGGAAAAACAGAATAGACAAGGCCCAAAGTCAGCATAAGGAAGGAGGGTAGTCCAAGGAGATCCAGCTAGTCTATTCTGAAGGAGATCAGCCCTGGGATTTCTTTTGGAAGGAATGATGCTAAAGCTGAAACTCCAGTACTTTGGCCACCTCACGCGAAGAGTTGAGTCATTGGAAAAGACTTTGATGTTGTGAGGGATTGGGGGCAGGAGGAGAAGGCGACGACAGAGGATGAGATGGCTGGATGGCATCACAGACTCCATGGACGTGAGTCTGAGTGAACTCCGGGAGCTGGTGATGGACAGGGAGGCCTGGCGTGCTGCGATTCATGGGGTCGCAAAGAGTCAGACATGACTGAGCGACTGAACTGACTGAACTGAAATAAACTTACAAGCTTTTGCACAGCAATGTAAACTTTGAAAAGACAACCTGTGGAATGGGAGAAAGCTTTTGCAAATGATGCAACTGACAAGGGGTTAATATCCAAAATACACAAACAGCTCACACAACTCAATAACAACAGCAAAAAAACCCACAAAGTAGTCCAATTAATAACTGGAGACTTCACCAGACACTTTTCCAAATGAGACATAAATTGGCCAACAAGCACATGAGAAAATGCTCACCATTGCTAACTGTTAAGAGAAATGCAAATCAAAATCATAATGAAGTATCACATCACATTGGTCAGAATGGCCATCATCAAAAAGTCTATAAACAATAAATGTTGGAGAGGATGTAGAGAAAAGGGAACCCTTGTAAATTGTTGATAGGAATGTAAATTGATGTAGTTACTATGGAAAATAGCATGAAAGTACTTTGCTGCTGCTGCTGCTGCTACATCGCTTCAGTCATATCCAACTCTGCGTGACCCCCATAGATGGCAGCCCACCAGGCTCCACCGTCCCTGGGATTCCCCAGGCAAGAGTACTGGAGTGGGTTGCCATTGCCTTCTCCTATGAAAGTGCCCTAAAAAATTGCAAATAGGACTACCATATAATCCAACAATTCCACTCCTTGGTAGACATCTGGAAAAAATGAAAACACTAACTTGAAAAGACACAGGCACTCCAATGTTCATAGCAGGACTATTTATAAGAGCCTAGACTTGGCAGCAATCCAAGCGCCAATCAACACATGATTGGATTAAGATACGGTATCCATATGTGCACATACAAACACACATGCACACAGTGGAATATTACTCAGCCACAAAGAAGAATGAAATACTGCCTTTTGCAGCAATGTACACAGACCTAGAAAATATTTTGCTTAGTGAAAAGTCAAATAGATAATGACAAGTACTATATGATATCATTTATATATAAATTTAAACATAATACAAATTAATATACAAATACAAAACAAAAACATATTAACAGATCTATAAAATGAACTTGTGGTCACCAAAGAGAGGGAGGGACAAATTATGGAAATGGAATTAAATGATACAAACTACTATGTATAAAATAGCTCAGTTACAAGGATATACTGTATAACCAAATTATAGCCTTTATCTTATAATAACCTATAATAGAATTAATATTTTATAAAAATATTGACCACTATGCCATATACTTGAAACTAACACATTATTGTAAATAACTATACTTCAATAAAAAATATGAACCCTTATGTAAGGTAATAAAAATAAGTTTAATTTTAAAAAAGAAGTTTTGAGGAACTTTGGTTCAAATCAACTTTAAATTGGTATTTCAGGTTGTTTTTTCCGTGTGGTGTTTATAGTATAAAGAGAGTATAACATTTTGGGGGATACACATACATTTTTGGCTCAATAATAACTTTACTATGAACCAAGAAATCACTTGAGACAAGGAGATTTAGTTAATCATGCACATGCTGAGAGATTTGGAAGAAATTTACTGATGTCTGCAATTTAGTTTGAAGTACACCAAAAATAAGATGGCTTTGTAATGGGAGATAGAAATGGAATAATGTTTACTTGATAAAACATTTATAGGGAAATGATAATTTTGGAATCTAGGTGATGACTGTCAGCTCATTATAAAAGTTTTCCAACTTTGCTAGAGGTGTAAAGATTTTTTCACAATAAAAGATTAGAAGAAAATATAGTGTCTGTATGAGGTATCAGTGCTCCCTGAATTCATTTCATATTTTCCACCCATAGGACTGATATAGAAATATGGGGGTGGGGTCACTCTAGCTGTGTTAAAACATTTTCTCTGTACTCTTACAAAATAGAAATTAGGAAAAGGATCAGGCCCAGAGGATATAGACTTATCCAAACCTGAGCCTGGTATAATTTATAATTTATATATATATATTTCTTATGATAGGAGCCAGTTGACTGTTGATATAAGTGGCAAGAATTTAGGGGATTAGTATTTTAGCCATTTTTTCACATGATTAAGATTGAATATTCAGTTCAGTTCAGTTCAGTCACTCAGCCGTGTCTGACTCTTTGCAACCCCATGGACTGCAGCACGCCAGGCCTCCCTGTCCATCACCAACTCCTGGAGTTTACTCAAAGTCATATCCATTGAGTCAGTGATGCCATCCAACCATCTCATCATCTGTTGTCCCCTTCTCCCCTGCATTCAATCTTTCCCAGGATAGCGGTCTTTTCAAATGAGTCAGTTCTTCACATCAAGCCAAACTATTAGAGCTATATTAAGGGCATGCAGAAAGACATATTTGTGCTCAATGACTATGATTATGTAATGAAAGAAAAATGAACATAGAAATCCTGACAATTAAGTGAAAGATAATGTTTTACCATTTGTGTAGTGCCTTTGGAAATTTGTTTAATTTAATTTTTATTGGAAATTTGAAAAAATTATCAGTTAACCATATCCAACTAAATACACAAGGTTTTTTGTTTGCTTTTTTTTTTTTTTAATCTCCAGGGCAACATTAGAAAATTTATGCTTTCATCTTTATGGTTCCTGAATCATTATGATGTTGTAATTAAAAGCCAAATGAATGAATAAGACTCTAAACACTATAAACTCACAAATCCTAGAGATTGCTTATGAGCCGAAGAGTTGAAGATTTTACTATAGAATGTGAGATAAAATAAACATCTCCTCATTTTTTTTTGCCATGACCTAAATTCAAGATTCAAATAATATTTGAATACTCATTCTTGCTAATTTTCATATCTCTTTTCCAAATTTTATTTTACAAAATTCTCTACAGAACTTACTAAAACTCTTTTTGCATTAGAAATTTTTTAAAAAAAAAGTACACACTGTGGACTTTGGGAACAATGCTCCTTTTATACCCTGATCTTTACTGAAATCAAATTCTTATTCAAGGACTGCCTTACTTGAAAGTTGCAAGGAGCTAGTTGCTCTATACATCATGAAATTGAAAGTGAAAGTCGCTCAGTCATGTCCGACTCTTTGCAACCCCATCAACTATACAATCCATGGAATTTTTCAGGCCAGAATACTGGAGTGGGTAGCCATTCCCTTCTCCAGGGCACCTTCTCAATCCAGGGATTAAACCCAGGTCTCCCACATCACAGGTGGATTCTTTATCAGCTGAGCCACAAGGGAAGCCCAAGAATACTGGATTAGATAGCCTATCCCTTCTCCAGGGGATCTTCCTGACCCAGAAATCAAACCCAGGTCTCCTGCATTGCAGGCAGATTCTTACCAACAGAGCCACAAAGGGAAGCCCTACACATCATAGAACTTGGGAGAAAGAACACTGATATCCTTCTAGGAACCTAGACCATTGCACACTTACTTTTATGCCCAAGTCTTTCCCTCTGTGTGTTCTCCCAAATCCACTGTAATAATTAAAGCCAGGTTACTTCCTCTCAGTCACTGATTGTCCACTTCACTGAAGTCCTCTCAGTGCATGGCTGCAAACCACCCTGACCTGAACAGCTTCAGCACCCTGTGATCAACCAAACACATAGCTCTGAGTAAAATCTTTCTTGGTACTGTTGGTTCTAGTTGCTAAGTCCAGCCTGACTCTTGCAACACCATGGACTGTAGTTCACCCAGCTCTTTGACCAATGCTCACTTCAGCCCCAAGCTCTCATGAGCAGACTCAGATCTCGTCATTTCCCTAAACTTTAGCAACTTTGAATCTCAATTTCCATCATAGAAATCTCACTCTCTTACTCTTTCTCTCATGCTGTTTAGAAATGCAGACTCTTTTCTACCAAACTCTACTTCTCTCTACAATTCTAGGCTCTTACACATCCTAGAACCTACAGTTCAGGGGGTTCGTGGTCCATCATTTCAACCACTTATTGTAAGCACCTTCAATGCCTAGGTCTATTTTCCTTCCATTGTCCTTACCCTATAAATCCCCAGCCTTGGATTAATCTACCCAAATTCCCTCTCTGCTTCTAATAACTAGCTACTCAGTATGGCTGAATAAGAGAACACATCAGTCAAGAACTAGTGCCGCCAATCCAAGGTCATGGTCTCCAAGCTCAGCTGGGCCTTGGCACTACTATGATGCTATTTTACATGAACCTGGTCAGATCCATCTTCACATGCCACAAGACTAGCCAAACCTGTAGTTCTACATATCACTGTAGAGCCATGCTCCAAATTTTCTGAGAAAAAATTATGATTTTCCTAAATGTCCATTACCATTTTCAAATGTTCTGCTCATTTTCACTTTCTCTCCTTTGGTCCTTTGAGAAAAGCGATATCATCTTTGGAAGGAAAGTTATGACCAAACTAGATAGCATATTAAAAAGCAGAGACATTACTTTGCCAACAAAGGTCCGTCTCAAGGCTATGGTTTTTCCAGTGGTCACATATGGATGTGAGAGTTGGACTGTGAAGAAAGCTGAGCGCCGAAGAATTGATGCTTTTGAACTCTGGTGTTAGAGAAGACTCTTCAGAGTCCCTGGATTGCAAGCAGATCCAACCAGTCCCTCCTAAAGGAGATCAGTTCTGGGTGTTCATTGGAAAGACTGATGCTAAAGCTGAAACTCTAATACTTTGGGCACCTCATGCGAAGAGTTGACTCGTTGGAAAAGACCCTGATGCTGGGAGGGACTGGAGGCAGGAGGAGAAGGGGACGACAGAGGATGAGATGGCTGGATGGCATCACCAACTCGATGGACATGAGCCCGAGTGAACTCTGGGAGTTGGTGATGGACAGGGAGGCCTGGTGTGCTGCCATTCACGGGGTCGCAAAGAGTGGGACACGACTGAGCAACTGAACTGAACTGAACTGATATCGTCTTTAAATTCAAAGTACACTTTTTCACTGTGTCCCATTTCTGACAATCCACTGCATGTTTTCACACCTGGGTTTTAGAAAGACTGATAAAGGGGACAAAA
The DNA here is from genome assembly GCF_016772045.2 of Ovis aries. Classification (NCBI taxonomy): domain Eukaryota; kingdom Metazoa; phylum Chordata; class Mammalia; order Artiodactyla; family Bovidae; genus Ovis; species Ovis aries. The sequence continues at coordinate 110,460,644 of NC_056057.1, forward strand.
AGAAAGTTTTTAGAAAGAGGCTAGATTTAAGCTGACATAGGAAATTTAGTTTTAATCACAATTAATCAAAATCCAAATTATGTACATTTTTTCTAATAAAGGGTTAGGAAAATTAGAAATGAAAAATAATCAAACTTTGGGATTTCCCTGGTCATCCAGTGGTTAGAAATCCACCTTGCAATGCAGGGGACTTGGGTTTGATCTCAGGTCAGATAACTAAGGGGTTTCCTATGTGGCTCAGTTGGAGAAGGAAATGGCACCCCACTCCAGTACTCTTGCCTGGAAAATCCCATGGATGGAGGAGCCTGGAAGACTGCAGTCCATGGGGTTGCTGAGGGTTGGACACGACTGAGCGACTTCACTTTCACTTTTCACTTTTATGCATTGGAGAAGGAAATGGCAACCCACTCCAGTGTTCTTGCCTGGAGAATCCCAGGGACAGAGGAGCCTGGTGGGCTGCCATCTATGGGGTCGCACAGAGTCCTACATGACTGAAGTGACTTAGCAGCAGCAGCAGCATGTGGCTCAGTGGTAAAAAACAATCCACCTACTGATGCAGGAGATGTAAGAGACACAGATTCTATCCCTGGGTCTGGAAGATCCACTGGAGAAGGAAGTGGCAACCCACTCCAGTAGTCTTGCCCAGAAAAACCCATGGAAAGAGGTGTCAAAGGCGAGACTTAGCAACTGAACAGGCACCCACATGATGTTTGCACATTGCCACTGCAGCATCAATAACAAGAAACTTGGCCCAGAATGGAACTCTGATTTTGACAAATTTTGCAACTGGAGATTATCCTATCAGTCTTAGGCAGTATAGCAGTTAAGAATACAGATTTTGTAGTTTGGATTTCTGATGGTAAATTCTATCCTTGACAATTACCACAGTAGTAAGCAATGTGAAATTTGGAAAGTTACCTAACTCAATGGTCATACACCTTAGGTGCAAAGTAAGGAAAATTAAATATTCAAATCATTAGTCTGTTTTGTAAGTTAGTTAATGCATATTAAAATATGGTATAATGTGTGAAGCACAGTAAATGCTCAATAAATTATAGCTATCATTAATATTTTATTGTAATTTTGTCAGTAATTCAAACCAACCTAACTGAATTGCTTTCCTGCCTAAACTCAATATACATGAATCATGAATGAAAAGCATAACTTTACATTTGAGGAATACAGCTGTTCAGTATTTTTATCAAACTGAAACAACTTTTTACTATGTATTTTTCTTATCTACTAAGTTAAAAAAAAAAAAAGGTAAAGTTGTTTAGTTAGGAATTAAAAATTGTCTTAGACATTTGAGAGTTCTTCTCCAAATTGACTATAATATCCAAAGTGGTCATTAAAAATAATTATTTCTTCTGTATTAAAAAATTGATAAGCCCTTACCTTATAGATCAGCTTACCCCTACATCACTGACATTGGCTTTGCGGCATTACATCATTAAAGGCATACTTGTACCATGAAACACAAATTTTCTTTTTTTTTTTAATACTCAAACATGTTTGATATGTTAATAGTGAGGTGCAAAAATACATATTAAAATGTTTTCTATACTCTAAAGCATTGCATTATTTATCAGAATTGTTGTCTTGATCTTTCAGAAAAGATCATTCCAACATGAAAAGGTAGGAGCCATCATTGATAAAGGGGCTGAATATTAGCAACAAAGACGATCCAGATGACAAGAGGCTCTACAATTTGGGGATAAATTGTAATTGAAAGCATGTGTGCCTGAAAAGAATCAATGAGATGATGCTATATTAACAAGCCTAGGCAGATGGTCTATTTCTGTCTAGAGTAGTCAGATGAGACTACTGCAGCTAAAAATCATGGCATCCATTTCAGAACCAGAATTTCTAGATATCATCTCTTATGTGGCATATAAAAATAAATGCATCCTTTTATAGACCAATGCTGTCATGTGGAAATAGCTATTACACATGAAATATTGTCTCTCATTATTGTTAATTATAGCACAGTTTTCATGATTAGATTACTTATTTTTTATGTGAGCCGCCGCTGTGTATAAACAATGGGATTTTAGCATGAACTGAATGACTATATCTGACAGATAATTTAAAGATCATCAGTGATGTATTGGCATATACCCAACTAAATATTATAATATCATTTAATAAAGAAACATACAAAAGAAAGGAAGAAGTTAATAATAAAAAGATGAGGGTAGTCTTTACTGTGTAAGGAGGAAATAGGAAGAAGTTGCTTAAACATAATTTATATCAGAAGCTTAAACACACATGTATATACATATATATGAATCATTCATATTATCTTAACCAGATGATACCCTATCTTTTATCACATTGTTTTTTTGGTTATTAAATGTTTGTGGCAATTATCGTATAATTAATTACAGGACATGTGTATCATGCACCAAATATATTGCATTAAATATACTGCATGTAATTTACATCTAAATAGTAATGACAGTATTATGATTCTAACTTTATTAGAAAATTGAAAGTCAGGAAGGTAAAATAATTGGAACATATTTCCAAAAATATTAAATGTTTGATCCGTGCTTATAACAGTCTTGTATGACATGAAATCCCGTCCTTATATTTGCCAATGTTTGATTGTCAAATAGAACAAAACTAGAGGGACATGTGAATATCCAATTGATTGACTGATGTTCAGTCACTAAGCCATGAGCTACTCTTGGCAACCCCATGGACTGCAGCTAGCCAGGCTTCCCTGTCCTTCTCTATCTCCTGGAGTTTGCTCAAACTCCCGTCAGTTGTTTTGAGGAAGCCATCCAACCATCTCATCCCCTATCACCCTCTTCTCCTCCTGCCCTCAATCTTTCCCAGCATCAGGGTATTTTTTTTTTTTTTCCAATGAGTCAGTTCTTTGTATCAGGTGGCCAAATAATTGGGGCTTCAGCTTTAGCATCAATCCCTTCCAGTGAATATTCAGGTTGATATCCTTTCGGATTGATTGGTTTGATCTCCTTGTTGTTCAAGGGACTCTCAAGAATCATTCTAGCACCACAATTCCAATTAGGCATCTAAAACTGTTTTCATAACGGAGTCTTAGCAGGCTGATGACTGCTCTTTTAATATAGGCTATACTCCAAAGTCCTCTAGCTCCTTGCCATGCTTACTGCATTCATCCTTAAAAGCCAACTTTAACTTCACCCTGGGCATCTTGTTTATCACCTATGGCCAGCCCTGGTGGTCTGTAGATTTCTTTGCTCAAATCTGTGGCAGCACGTACTGCATTTCAGTGTAATTTCCTGTTTACTCTTTCATCTCCCACCCTCGACTATGTGCAGAGTTGATGTGAAACATTTTATAAAGTCACTCAGAGTTTGGTAGGAAAGCAAAAGTCCCCAGGCTTACTTTGTCTTTATAGTAAGAGAATCCCTTATTTAGCAGAGAAAAACAAAGTGAGGCTTTTGATCCTGAACTGAGAGTTACTTGTTAAACACCAAAAACACCAATGTGCTCCCTCTCTCTCTCAAGGCATCTTTTGGTTCAGAATTTCTGCAGTGTGCAGTATGTCGGAGCTACCCCACGACTGTCTGGTCTCTTTGAGAGAGATTGAGAAATCAATGTACACAGCAGTTCTGCAGGATCAGATCTGGAAGAGTTGCCTCAGATGTCCTGCCGCTTATGGGTGATGATGTCTACAGCACACATCATACTAAATACACTCTCCTTAAACCTCCTATTTACAGTCTTGCTGTATAGATTTTGTCATTTTGGATGTAGCTGCCAAGCTGCTTTCTGCTCAGTATCTCCAGGCTCAGTTTTATGGCAGGCTTCTAAGGACCTTGGGACATTTTTGGATTATGACACTCAGAAACATTCATGCTGAAACCTGCCTGGAGATGGACTCTTCTGACATTAAAAAAAAAAAAAAAAAAAAACCTGCTAAGATATGGGTTGTATAATGTTAGGAAAATGACTCAATGGTATAGTCATTATGTGTGTATTGACATGGACACCAAACAGGATCAATTATTTACTTGGATGACTGCTATTAAACATGTGAAGTAACACTGCCATTGGAGGATCTTTGGGCTGGTGTTCAACATTCATCTCTACAGGATGTGCAGTTAGCAAAGGCAAGCTATTGTTCTTCAAATTGATTTATAAGATTATTTTTAGTCTTATGAGTATTCCCCAGAAAAAAATGTATATCATCCTGCTGCTAAGTCACTTCAGTCGTGTCCGACTCTGTGCGACCCCATAGACGGCAGCCCACCAGGCTCCCCTGTCCCTGGTATTCTCCAGGCAAGAACACTGGAGTGGGTTGCCATTTCCTTCTCCAATGCATGAAAGTGAAGTCGCTTAGTCGTGTCCAACTCTTAGCGACCCCATGGACTGCAGTCCGCCAGGCTCCTCCATCCATGGGATTCTCCAGGCAAGAGTACTGGAGCGGGCTGCCATTGCCTTCTCCTATATATCATCCTATATTCCTCTAATTTTCAAGATACTTGCAGTATTAATTTCATCCATTATACTTCCAACCAGATAATCTAGAAAGAACCTCCTTTTACCAAAAATTATATTCAGTGATTATTTTTACCTCAAAGCAGTGTTTATGCTTTGTCATCAATAAATAATATCTAGATTATAATATGCATTCATAAGGTAACAAAAATTATAAATACTTTTAAATGAAGTAACAAATGCAAAATGTGTGGTGAACTGTAGGCCACGTATTTTTAGTCTCCTGAAAATGTATATGTTGGGCACACATTTTTAAGTATTTGAAATAGAGAATCATGATAACTAATGAGAAAAGTGTTTTTATAAGCCTTTTCCACTTATATTTAAAAAACATGAAATTTAAAAATTAGTTTGCAACATTGATGAAGGGGATGTGTACATCCCACCAAATCTAAAAGATACTTAAACAGAAAAATAAAAAGTACAAATTAAAAGGATCAAAAGTGTATTAAAATCATGAAAAACTAAGATATATTAAAATGTACCAACTACCATAAATTAAATCACTTCTGCAGTTTAGAGCTAAGCAAATTTGGGCTTAGTGGCAGACAAAAGAAAAAAAAACTAGTTTATTTAATATTCATTCACTTGTGATACAAGGAAATAAATGAGCTTTTCTGAAAATATCCGTTTCTTGACAGATAATTTCATGAAGAATTAATTTCTAAATACACACCTAAGCCACATTGCATAATATGTTTGGCAATATCTTGGAGTAAAATATAATTATTTTAACGTTTGTATCAATATATCACTTATTTTTGAATGGCCAGCTTATAAGAAAATATCATCTCTAATTTTTAGAGAAATATGTACAATTTCCTACATGACAGCATTAGTGGGAAGTCACTCAGGCATTAGACCCTTCAACACAATTATTTCCCAGCTCTCGGCCGAAGCTCTGTGAGGCATGAAGCCTATAAAATTGGGAGAATTCCCTTTACAAACAAGAAAAAATTAAATCTCAAATTTGGGACATTTACAAGAATATGTCCACGTGTTTACCTAGGATTTGAAAGGATCCAGAAAGTTAATTGTATTAGTTCGTTGGACAGCAACTTCAGTCCTGCTTCTGGAAACATGCCCATTTTTCTGAACCCTTGAATCCCAACCCAGATCTCAGACCAGAAACTTGAGTGAGCATAAATAGATTCTTCCCTCCCATTAACACTCTCTCCCTCCTGCCATGCTCACTCCAAATCTGATATCCAAACATATTGATAATTTTAATTCCTAATCCTTACCATTTTCTTTCTCTGAAGTAAGCCAACAAACCCCTTCTGGCCCTTGGTGATTCTAAACATTCCTCTTCATTTAACCTGTGCAGTCAGCACCTTACTGCCATGCGATCTACGCAAACAGGTGGTTCTCAAGCTGAGGGTGGGTCACAATCACCTGAATAGGTCTTGAGAAATCGAAAACATCTGGGATCCTTTACTATAGACTTGTGTGATTGGTTCCGTGCAGAAAGGCGGGAGTGGGGAATGGGGTAGGGGTTCTTACTGTGAATTTTTTTTGAAATAAAAATACCTGACATAATTTATATACAGACAGTGCTCACAGTGAGCTCACTTCATGTTTCTTTTCCTCCTTCACAAGGCACAATATATCACAAGCATTCAATAAATACATAATTAGCATGTGAAATGGTAACATTAAAATATTTCCATGAAGTAATTTCCAGATGGAGTGAAGCTCTAAAGACAGGGATTGATGCTTTACTTTTCATGGGGATTAAATTTAAAGACCCTAGTACGGTCTGATCATTATTGGAATCACAGAGGTACTTGCTAGAACCTTGATTTTCAACTATAACCAGACCTTCATACCAATCTCTGGGTAATTTACATTTTCATTAGCTTACCAAGTTATACTGTTATGTACTTTCATACTTTAGTGACACAAAGTGAAAAGTGAAAGTGAAGTTGCTCAGTCATGTCCAACTCTGCGTATGGACTGTAGTCCGCCAGGTTCCTCCGTCCAGGGGAATTTTCCAGGCAAGAATACTGGAGTGGGTTGCCATTTCCTTCTCCAAGGGATCTTCAATCTTCCTGGACTAGAGATCAAACTCGCATCTCCTGCATTGGCAGGCGGATATTTTACCACCAAGCAACATGGAAAGCTGTCACAAGTAATCCTGTGGTTAAACTCAGAAAATAACATACTTTTCAGATATCATTTGTACACTGATAGAACCTTATGTTGAGAACATTTTAAGGAATTATATACCCTACCTGTTATAGATGTCTCTCTCCTGTTATCTCTTTACCATGAAGGGAGACCACAGCATTGCTGCAAAAGTGGGTGTGTGTGTATCCTTAGGGGGGAAAAATGTTTTTAAATTCCTAAAGAATTTAGACAGGGATTCAGTTGCAACTCCAGAATTCTGAGGAGAGGATTTGGGTCTCTTTAATATAGAGGTCAATAACCCATTTCAACTATCTTTTTTTTTTTTTAATTAGATTTGTTATTTCAACTAAAGTTGAAGTCAAAGAAAACACAATCCTAACCCAGCACTTTAGGGCAAGGATGACTGTTCTGGAATCATGCTCAGTGCTTTGCCAGGGCATCAAGCTGGTCTAAGTATTTAGATGTTTAGAGCTATGCTTTTGCAGGATGGGGTATATTGAGGAAATCGGAGGAGTGATTCTGATGAATTCCTGCACTCTATCTAATTTATCTACATCTTCCACAATCCCATGAGTATTACATTGCCCAGACTTTTAAACAAAAATGTTATCTTGGGAATGAGGGATTTTTTTTTAAGCTGTCTCAAAAGATGGCTATTTCCGTATCAAAGCCGGTACTTGCTGGGAGAAATCCGTGCTATAACACAAAATCCCCGTTGGATTCTGATTTCTTCTTGCTAAGAGCTTTGATCTGGTCTTTTTGTTCCGGAAGTCTTAACAAACTATTGCCGGAACTTCTACCTGCATCTCAGATTCTTTTTTTCTTCTTACTTGCCCAGTTCTAGAGCCACTTGACCTTGTCTGAATGGTAAGTCTTCCCCGTTTAAAAGGACAGTGTTCTGCCTGATCTGATTGCTCTGCAAATCAACCCTAGCACCTACACTTCACTAACTGCCTCCCGCTGACAACTCCGACCTTAACCCCGACATGGCCCTGTGGGGCCCGGTTAATATACTAAGTTTCATCTGGACACCTCTGCCTCCGACTGCTTCGTCAGATATATAGGCTGCTTGTTTCTCAAGACTTTCCTGCGTCAGAGCTGCTGCTGCTGCTTCTTTTTTTTTTTTTTCAAGAAGTGGATTTGCTGTGGTGACAAAGCAAAATTTCCTTTTAGTATGTTAAATGCAATTGTGGCAGTAGCTGCCAGCAGATCGGATCATCAGAGGTTCTATTCATTAAATTGTCCACAATCACCATTTTTATTTGCCCGGTTGGAAGCAATTCATCATCATTAAATGTTGCAGGGAGGCCTTCGGAAAGAAAATGTTTGTGAAACCGATTGTTGGTATGCCTTGCTAACAGTTGGTAGATGAGACTGTTTCAGGCACAGAACAAAATATTGTCACTTCCTAATAATTTGTTTATCAAATGATTTTTGGCAATATTCATACTAGGTAGGCTTTGAGGGTAGACAGTAAAGAATTTTAGGAGGAATGCATGGAACTGTTCACCTTCAGATACAACACTTGTAAATATTCTGCAATATTGTTATGTGTATTCATTTGATGAGGCTTTTTTCTTTAGCTCTGGATATTAACAATGATAATTCCACAAACAATAAAATAATTCTTTATGTCTGCCTAAAGATTCACAATTTCCAAAATGTTTTTATGTGAATTGTCTCATTCCATCACAGCAAAAGCTCCACGATGCAGGCAGGGTAAATTTTAACGTACCCATCCTACATCTCAAAGACTAAAAGCCCACTGAAGGGACCTGGTTTGTCTTCTACTAAGAAATGGTGGCCCAAAGCACTTGCTTTCCTCTACTATACTCAGGGTTTCCTCCTGATGAAGTTCACCCGTAATTACCAACTATGCATCAGAGGAAAGCAAAGCTGGCTAGTTGAGCCTGGTAGAAAGTGCCCAGGACTTCTGTAAGTTGAGACTTTTAAGTCCTAATATTCCATATAACACAGTTTTAAGAGAGAAGTTATGTGATCAAGTCTGCTTTTAAGAAAAAGAATAAAATAGAAAAAAAAGGAGAGATTACTCTGGCATAATAGATCAATAAAAAGGGGAGCGCACATGAGCGAAAGTCAGCATCTGTCAATTCACAATAGGTTAGAGATGCTGTAAAACTAGAAAAACAAGCTGAAAGATCACATGAGTTTTGTATGAACCATATTTAGGGGGATTGGGCACCCACACAAGTTTACCCTAATGTATTCTGGACAGGATCCTTCTAACTCAACATCATTTTTTCTTTCTAGCAATAATCATTGGAAAGTACTTTTAAGTATTATGTGTCTTCTGTTTGCTTAAAGAAAAGAACTCATGTTACCACTGCAAGTGTATTGAATATTTTATAAAACAAACCACAGACTACTCAGGAAAATGCCCAACACAATAAATCCAGCGCAACTTGCATACCTTATCCTCTTAAATTTTGCTTTTAGATTACACTCGGCTTCATTGAATACACATTGTTACCTGATAACTCAGCTGGTAAAGAATTCGCCTGCAACACAGGAGACTCTGGTTCAATTCCTGGGTTGGGAAGATCTCCTGGAGAAGGGATAGGCTACCCATTCCAGTATTCTGGTCTGGAGAATTACACAGACTGTAAGGTCCATGGGGTCACCAAGAGTCAGACACCACTGAGCAGCCTGCACTTTCAGTTTCACCACAGCACTAGAACTTGGTATAACAAATAGATTAAGGGCTTGATTTGCCGGTAAAGAAAACTAAGTTCAGACCTAGCTCTGGAATTATTTCTTAAATGAACTTGGACCAGTTAATTATAGAGGGTATCATTTTATCATTGTAGAATAGTGATAGCAATGCTTACTTTTAAGGTTAATTTTATATATATATATATATATAAAATCCTGTTTCACTTACATATTTGAATTTACATATATATACATAATCCAGTTTCTGTATCAATCTAGTTGCAATGCCTGGAACATAATAAATCAGTGCACAATTAATATTTGTCATTTCAACTAACCTCTAAGGCTTCATTTGAGCAAAGTGTCAGAAAAATGATAACGATGGCCTGAGAGTCAGTCTGATTGGCCAAACTGACCTCTTGAAACAGAATTCCTCATATATTGGCTGCTTCCAAGTTTCAGAAAGAGTTAGTTACAGGGTGAGCCCGGAATATCTCCTTGTTCCAGAAAGTCTCAAAGTGCTTAAAAAAAAAAAAAAAAAGCACGATCATTTCACATGGCTGCAGAAGCCAGTGAAAAGGGGTTCCCATTAGTCAAAACTGGAACATTATTAAAATTAAGTACAATAATCAATTATAAGCCATTGAAAAAATTGAAATATGTGATTTCATATTGATAATGAGTAGACAAATGAATATATACATGTTTGCATGCATATAAAGAGACATAAACAAAGGAGAAGGGAAGCCTTTTGCTTAAGTAGAAGGGGGAAGACCACCTTATAAATGGATAGGTGCAGGTCAAGTGGGGAAATCATTTTCTATCTTCATAGTAGGGATTGGATCAGCCAAAAACCATCACTGAATGCTAACATTCAGGGGAAGAGTCTGGGGAAGAGTTTCAATGAGAAGCAGAATATTCGCATGGTCTTAAAATTTTTCCCAATTGAATACTTACTAATTACAAGGAAAAATAGTAATTATACATAAAGATAATTGTTCAAGTGACCAAAAAGATTTCAATACTAAGAGACAGATGGATTTCATGACCCTGAAGACGCATCACCTGGGCAATAAATACCCCTCAGAATGAAGACATCTAATCTAATCACAAGTATATACCGATAAGTGCAAAATGAACATATTTCTCTCAAATACCAAAGAAGAAGGCAGCTGAATTCCTCAATAGATTAATGTCCTAAAAACTAAGAAAGCCTGTGTAAGTATTCCAAATTAAGGAAATCTGAAGAGGTGTGAAAACTAAATACAATTTCTGACTCTAGACTGGGTCCTGTATTGGAAAAAAAAAAAAATCTACAGAGAATATTATTGTGTTATCTGACAAAACTGGAGTGTGAATGATAAATTCAGTTAAAATATTTTCGTGTGTTGTTATAGTCATGTTAAGGCTTTTGAGGTTAATACAGTAATTGTACTGTAGTTATATGAAAACATCACTATATTTAGGAAATACTGAAGTATTTATGGGTAAGAAGCCATGATATTTGAAACATTCCTCAAAGGATTCAGGAAAATATGTGTGTGTGTGTGTGTGTAAATTATATGTGTGTGTGTGGTGTGTATAAATAGAGACTGAGAACAATAAATAAATGAGGTAAAATGACAGCAAATGGGTAAATCTAGGGAAAGAAAACATGGATGCTCTTTGTTCGAATTTTATTTTTGCAATTTTTCTGTTTTAAGTTATGTCCAAATCAAAAATTAAAAGATAAAAATAGAACTTTGAATAGCAACATATTATTTTCATCAAAATAGAATAACCCTAGTAAAGATCTCTGAGCTCAAAATCTGTTACTACATTTATTTCATTGATGCATTTTCTGAATGCCTTACTGACATGTAAATGAGGATCTATCCAAAATCACAGAGTTTGCTTTGGTGAGTTTGTGGGTGGATTTTGCTTTTCTCATAGTATTTTTTTCCTGCCCTTTGTCATTCTATTTGCTAAGCATTCAACAATGGCTTGTTTTATGAATAATAAAATGCATACAAGTTTTACTTTCAGTTTTTATGGAAGAGAAGGAGCTAAGGGCAAAGACCATGTCTTATAAATGCTCTGAGTATTTTTATTGAGTTTTTTAAAATTCACAGTTCTAAGATTTTACAGCTTTGAAATAAGAGATTTTGTCATTCTTTCTCTCTACTATGCATATAGATTTAGTGGGCATATCTTTTTTAAAATTACATATTATATGATATAGAACCAGTGATAAATTAATAATTTCACCTGTGTTTTGTTTTGGGGGACATTCTTACAATGCTAGGAAGTTAAAAAATGCTTTCAAACCTTTATCATCATTCTATGCCAGTTCTGGAAAAACTTCAAGTTCTGCTGAAGATATTTTTGTATCCAGTATCAGTAAGTTTCACATTGCTATTTTCTTTATCATTTCTTCTTTTATTATGTTTTAATTGGTTGTTTATAATAATAAATAAAATGCTGTTTTCGGTTCAGAACACTCACAATAAATGAGAATCATTGAATTAAACATTTACCAATATTTGAACACATAGAAAATGCCAAATAGATAAATGAAGGTATTCAATTAAGTTGAATTTTAATAATCACATCTTCATTAGCCTATAATAGATATTTTTGGTACAAGGAGATTTAATACACTGACACCTGAAAATCCATGCATCTAAAAATAGATATAGTTGAACTACTGAAAAATTCTTGTTGAATTTCTCTGCCCTAGTCTCTCTAATAAGATATTTTAAGTGTTCAAAATCTAATGGAATTGCTTCAGGCTTTGGTTTGAATTTTCAATGCACTGTCTAAAATAACTTCAGGACTAAAATGTAGCACTTTAGCTATTTCTGAAACATGGTAATGGAGCACACTAACTCTAGTGAGTACTACTGAATAAGGAGGGATTGGGCAGAGGACTTATATAAGTAAATTCCTTAAGGAAAGTTATTACAGCATTGGGTTAAGCTCAGGGATTTTGATCTGAATACCAGCAAAATATATTTATAGTCTATGGAATTATTTACTGAAGCCAAATTATTGATGTGTTAATCTGCTCAGGCAGCCGTAACAAAATACCAGAGACTTAAACAAGAGAAATTTATTTTCTCACAGTTCTGGAGGATAGGAAGTCCAAGATTATGGTGCCAGGAGATCTGAGTCCCCATGGACGACTCTCTTCCTGACTTGCAGATGCCTATCTTCTCTTTCTGTCCAAACAACTGGGAGAGAAAGGGAGGGTTGGGAACTCATGTACACCTGTGGTGGATTCATGTCAATGTATGGGAAAACCAATACAGTATTGTAAAGTAAAAAAATAAATAAATTTTAAAAAATGATAAATAAAATAAAAAAAAATAAATAAAGCATGTTAATACCTTTATGAGGGCCCCACCTTCATGATCTCATCAGGACCAGTTTATCTTCCAAAGGCCCCCTCTCCAGATGCCATCACAGTGGGGTTAGGGATTCAAGGTTAATTTGGGGGAACACAATTCAGTCCATGACAACTGTCTTTGAAAGATGTATGATAATCCTCTAACATGACCTTTAATTATGTGCAAATCAGGTGGCACAGTGGTAAAGAATCTGCCTGCCAATGCAGGAGACACAGAAGACGAGGGTTCAATCCTGGGTTGGGAAGATCCCTGGAGTAGGAAATGGCAATCCACTCCGCTATTCTTGCCTAGAAACGTCCATGGACAGAGGAGATTTGTGGGCTACAGTCCATGGAATCACGAAGAGTGGGACACAACTGAGCATGCACGTATCCTTAATTTCCACTATTGATTGTGAAGGATGGTATAGACATGTTGAGAACATATGGTATAGACATGTTGAAAATAATATCTTTAATAAAAAAAAGAAAATGTTTAACTTATGTAAACTTATTGCCACTGCTAAATAGTCTTGAAATTTGAAAACTTTGTATTATAATTCTTTATCATTCTGAAAGAAGACTAAAAATGGCACAATTTCTTCACACTTTGCTGATCTTATTATCTAAAAGAAATGGGTGTTTTTAGCCTATCTCATTTATTTTTATGGAGAAAGAAATTATATTTCATTATAGCTCACAGTACTAAGACGAAGACTAAATCAGATAGATATATATTTCTTGTCCTTTAAAATATGTTTAATTCCGCATTTTCATTTTTGTTTGGATTCTCTAGGTATAATTTCAACTATAGAATATATGTTATGATTCCTAACTAATAAAAGATAAAAGTAGAAAACAAACTGACAGGATAAAACACTTAATCTTAAAAACACAGAAGGAAAAGAAAGAATTCTGTATTTGAAACCGCTGTTTAAATCTCAAAGCACAGAAAAAAAAATATTTAAAATTTGTAACGATATGGCCCATTAATAACTGAAATCAATAAAAATTTTATAAAATTAAAAGTACTCAGATAAATATTCTTTTTAAATCTTTTAATTTGTACTCAAAATTTTTCCTTCATTAATATAAATAATGTATATTAATATAAAACTTTCTTTATATTAGAAAAAAAGCTTTAGTCATGCATATTTTGCCTCCTGATAAGAATATAGAGGCCTAGAATTTCTGATTATATATTTAATGTTATCAATATTTTTATAACATTAATGAACAATTGATCAATATATTGTTCATTAATGGTCAAACTGCCACCGTGGGCTGAATCTGGTCCACTGGCTGTTTTTATAACTTTATTGGAACATAGCCACAGCCATTTATTTGTGTACTACCTATGGTTGCTTTCATGCTTCAACAGGGTTCAGTAGTTTTAACAGATCTTCTGGCCCTAAAATATTTGCTACCTGACAGATTACAGAAAAAGATAACCAGCTCATGCAAAAAAAAAAAAAAAGATACTTTACCCAAAGAGTGGATATTCTTTTTTTGTTGTTAAGCAGAGTTGAGGGAGAGAATATGCTTATGTATTTTTCGTGGTGCTCATGTATTTTCATTTTTGCCTTCAATAGCATGATTTTTACATATATGGGCTATAATTCTATAGTTGTCCTTAATTGTTTATGAATCAGACATTCTATAATACATGCTCTGTTTTACAGTAAGTCTCTTCAAATTGTTGTTTAGGACACATTACTTTTTATAGAGATTTTCCAAATTTCTTTGAAAATTTTGAAATTGTAATGTCAAATTTGGAGATTTAGAGTACACTATGGTATAGAGTACACTATGATGGTGATTGCAGCCATGAAATTAAAAGATGCTTACTCCTTGGAAGGAAAGTTATGACCAACCTAGATAGCATATTCAAATCAGAGACATTACTTTGCCGACTAAGGTCCGTCTAGTCAAGGCTATGGTTTTTCCAGTGGTCATGTATGGATGTGAGAGTTGGACTGTGAAGAAAGCTGAGCGCCAAAGAATTGATGCTTTTGAACTGTGGTGTTACAGAAGACTCTTGAGAGTCCCTTGGACTGCAAGGAGATCCAGCCAGTCCATTCTGAAGGAGATGAGCCCTGGGATTTCTTTGGAAGGAATGATGCTGAAGCTGAAGCTCCAGTACTTTGGCCACCTCATGCGAAGAGTTGACTCACTGGAAAAGACTCTGATGCTGGGAGGGATTAGGGGCAGGAGGAGAAGGGGACGACCGAGGATGAGATGGCTGGATGGCATCACTGACTCGATGGACAGGAGTCTGAGTGAACTCCGGAAGTTGGTGATGGACAGGGAGGCCTGGTGTGCTGCGATTCATGGTGTTGCAGAGTCAGACACAACTGAGCAACTGAACTGAACTGAACTGAACTGAACTGACGGTATAAAGCCTTAAAAATTCAGGCCCAATAATATGTATTCCGTGACATTTAGGAAAATCTAGAATAGCCTCCAGTGGCTTAACTACAAGTTCCTCACTCCCTCCTATGGAGGAAGTCCTCTAACCAAACAAATGACCATCCCTCTTACAGGGTCCAGGCCCAGTGCCTGATCATCCCTGAGCAGTAGGTTTTATCTCCCTGTCAGCTGTAGAATTAATCGGCCATACCGCAGGAACCAAGAGCCACCTCCTCAGCTTGATCATATGAAACCTGTCATACTCAGGCATTGTCATTCACTTTGTTTCCAAGTGGAACTCCATGTGGTCCAGCATGGTGTATAGTATCCTTCATCCCCAAGCTGGGATGCTCTGTGACTAATATGCTGCTGTCAATCTATCTAATTACAACTATCAGTTTAACCCTAGGAAGGGACTCTGTCTTCAGCAATGGAGTGAATAGGAGACGACTAAAATATATCCATCCTAAAGGAAATCAGTCCCGGATACTCATTGGAAGGACTGATGGTGAAGCTGAAACTCCAATACTTTGGCCACCTGATGTGAGGTACTGACTCATTGGAAAAGACCCTGTTGCTGGGAAAGATTGAAGGTGGGAGGAGAAGGAGATGGCAGAGGATGAGATGGTTGGATGGCATCACCGACTCAATGGATGAGTTTGAGGAAACTCTGGGAGTTGGTGATGGACAGGGAGGCCTGGCGTGCTGCAGTGCGTGGGGTCGCAAAGAGTTGGACATGATGGAGCGACTGAACTGAACTGACTGAAAATATATCCCCATGACTACCAGTTCTTTTGCACATTTGCAGCTTTTGAAGCCTTAAGACATTCAATAATACATGTACATACTTTCAACTTTTAGTGACTATTTTTATTAAGGTTTCTGATAAATTTATAACATTTTGCTTGCCCAAAGTCACTAAGCAAATACTGCAAAATAATAGTAATCTAGTTCTTCCCATGTATCTCCCCTGTCACTTTTTAAAATTTTTCTTTCAAAACAAACAATTCTTATGTACATTCCCTTGCATCTGAGAGACTGGTTTATATTCTTAAGAAATGTCTGCTGAGAAAAATAAAACAGTCTCATTTTCTGAACAGTGATAGTTGAGTTCCAGTGTGTGTTTTTGGTGAGAATCTATGGAAGCATGCTCCTAGTGCTGAACTCTAAAAAGATTAATCTGGCTTTCACAGTATCGTCCAGGACCACCGCTGTGGTCCTTGGCAGCTAGAAGTTTAATTCAGTGTCTCTGAAGCTGATCACCGAGGAAGCATTTAAGAGGTTGCTTTGATTCCTGACAGCATGTATGAAATTTAAAAAAATGGGGTAGGGAGCCACAGAGAGGACTTGGCAGAAGAAGCATTTCTCTGTATACAGAATGTAGATATGCAAAAAATTCAGATATTAGGGAAACTGTGTATTCTAAAATAATGAACTTGGGCTGCATTTGGAAAGAACATTTTTTTAAATATTTTAAAACATTTTAAAAGATTTATTTAAATATTTAAGTTTTTTATTTTTTAATTACAATTTTAATAAAAACAACTTAGTGGCTACCTCAGTGCAAACATCAAGGCATGCTAGCTGGAGCACAGCAGTGATAAGGTGAGATAGTGGGGTAAGGAGATCCACTGGGTAAGAAACATTAGGTGACATGTGGCTTCAGGGAAGGATGGAAGAGTGTTCAGAGCTTCTTTGGGCCAGAAAGAAGGGCATGGGGGTTAGCAGAACTGAAGAAGTGTTTGATTTGAAACAGGGAGATTTGGATGCTGTGTGACCTATACAAGCAGAGCATGAATAAAAATCAGGTATGTCAGCAGACCCCAGTGTTTAAATAGATCATTCTGAGAACTGGATGGGGCAAAACACATAGACGCAAACTTGGACAGACAAGGACAGATCAGGATGAAATAATGTCCCAACCGTCCTAAC
This sequence comes from Ovis aries, assembly GCF_016772045.2. Classification (NCBI taxonomy): domain Eukaryota; kingdom Metazoa; phylum Chordata; class Mammalia; order Artiodactyla; family Bovidae; genus Ovis; species Ovis aries. Next base: position 110,477,643 of record NC_056057.1, read on the forward strand.
TCCCAACAGTATTATTCTAGAATGACATTCCAAGAAGAAGCCCGTACAGTGGGGTGGGGATAGCATTAGAGAACTCTGCAAAGACTGAGCTTACACCTATAAATCAATTAACCTAGAATTGACTCATACGTCTTCTGATGTTAGAAAGAGTTGTTGTTCAGCAGCTAAGTTGTGTCTGACTGTTTGTGTCCCCATGGACTGCAGCACCCAGGGCTTCTCTGTTCTTCACTATCTCTGAGAAATTCCTCAAGTTCATGTCCATGAACTGAATGGGGGGCTTAAAATTAAAGCATTGCTGAGTGAGTAAGAAATTTCTTGCCACCTGGTTAGATGTCTTGTCACTTCCCCACTGTCTTTTCAATACCTGATCCAAAGTGATCAAGCTGATTTTCAATCCTTATTACTGTTAACATATGGATCACCCTCTTAGCGATGATTTGAAGCCTTTGTTATTTCCACGTTCAGAAGGGTAATGTTAAAACATATATGCACTAAATGGGGTTACTTTTATGCTCTTTAATAATGCACACATATTAATACATTAGTAGTCATAGAATAGAAACGTATCCTGCAATTTTCTCTTCTCATTTAGAAATAGCTCAAAATATTTATGCAAATTGTTTTAACTTTTGTTATATATACATGTCTCTTAAAATGGCAATGTAATATATATGAAACATTTAGTGTTACATTTTACTGACAAATAACTCACTACAGATGCTTATATGCCATATTTGATGCCTACACACTTACATCCTTCACCAACTTCTATTCCCTTAGGAAACTGAATTTATTTGTATAAAATAAGAGTGTAAGATGATCTGCTTCTCTGTTTTCTCTTCACAGCCATCTCAATATACTGATTTAAATTTCTGTTTAACTTTGGAGTTTTTCGGGTTTTTTTTTTAACTTTTATTTCTTCCAATTTCTTCAAGATGACTATAAGAAAGTCTTTCTAAAGGTCCAATAGATTATACAGAAAAAAAAGGAAACACTCTCATAATGATAGTATCTATAATTATGTCAGTGAAACTCAAACAAGAGAATCTTCTACCAAATTCAGAGGCCAAGGTAGGGCATCAATTGTACCCAGATCAGTGGTATTTTATCTAACAGCATTTGAAACTTTATAAAGACGGCAAAAGTAATGGTAAGGGGTGAGAGAACCTGCCATATTGAATGATCTCTTAGGAATTCACCTATGAATAAAGCCTACTAAGAATTTGATTGGGGTCACATTTAATCTATAGTTCTTTTTAATGTAAAGTTATTTATTTTAATTGGAGGCTAATTACTTTACAAGATTGTATTGGACATCTCAACCAGGCTCTGTCTTCTAATCTATGAATACCATGTCTCTCTCCACATTTTTCCATGTTTGTTGATTTCTTTCATCAGCAGCTTGCAGGTTTTAACATATACCTTGCACATTTTGTGGAGGATTTATAGCTAAGAATATATACATTTGTTTTGCTGATGCTTTGACTAGACAGACCTTTGCTGACAAAGTAATGTCTCTGGTTTTTAATATGCTGCCTAGGTTGGTTACAGCTTTTTTCCCCAAGGAGCAAGTATCTTTAAATTTCATGGCTGAAATTCCATCTGCAGTGATTTTGGAGCCCCAAAAAATAAAGTCTGATGCTGTTACCACTGTTTCCCCATCTATTTGCCATGAAGTGATGGGACCAGATGCCATGATCTTCGTTTTCTGAATGTTGAGCTTTAAGCCAACTTTTTCACTCTCCTCTTTCACTTTCATCAAGAGGCTCTTAAGTTCTTTGCTTTCTGCCATAATGGTGGTGTCATCTGCATAACTGAGGTTATTGATATTTCTCCCGGCAATCTTGATTACAGCTTTTGCTTCATCCAGCCTGGCATTTTGCATGACGTACTCCATACATAAGTTAAATAAGCAAGGTGACAATATACAGCCTTGATATACTCCTTTCCTGATTTGGAAGTAGTCCAGTTCTAACTGTTGCTTCTTGACCTACATACAGATTTGTCAGGAGGCAGGTCAGGTGGTCTGGTATTCCCATCTGTTGAAGAATTTTCCAGTTTGTTGTGATCCACACAAAGGCTTTGGTGTAGTCAATAAAGCAGAAGTAGATGTTTTTTTCTGGAACTCTCTTGCTTTTTCTGTGATCCAGTGGATGTTGGCATATTGATCTCTGTTTTCTCTGCCTTTTCTAAATCCAACTGAAGAATTGATGAGCACTGAAGAATTGGTGAGCACCAAAGAATTGATGCTTTTGAACTGTGGTGTTGGAGAAGACTCTTGAGAATCCCTTGGACAGCAAGGAGATCAAACCAGTCAATCCTAAAGCAAATCAGTCCTGAATATTCATTGGAAGGACTGATGCTGAAGCTGAAGCTCCAATACTTTGGCCACCTGATACGAAGAACTGACTCACTGGAAAAGACCGTGATGCTGGGAAAGATTGAAGGCAGGAGGAGAAGGGGATGACGGAGGATGAGATGGCTGGATGGCATCACCAACTTGATGGACATGAGTTTGAGTGAGCTCCAGGAGTTGGTGATGGACAGGGAAGCCTGGAGAGCTACAGTCCAGGGAGTCACAAAGTGTTGGACACGACTGAGTGAACTGAACTGAGTGTTGATGCAAGTGGCTTTATAGCTTTGAAATTTTTTAATTATGCTTTTTCATGACTGTCATATACAAATACAATGACTTTTGTGTTAAAGAAACACATACTTTTATAACATGTATTTATGTGAAAGTTTGGGCACTATAGGGAAGGGAAATCTTAGTTTAAATAATGTCACTCCCAACCCTTACGAGTAAGTTAAGTGAAACAGTTTGATTTTTCTGCTTCTTCATTTCTTGTTTTGTCATTAGATAAAACACATTATATGTGACATCATTAATAGTCACAATTAATGGAGATCATTAAAAATAATAATTTGAATGAAGAAAAATAGTGAAATCTAGTACTTTTATGAAAAATACCATTAAGCTTTCAGTTAATCAACTGCTACCTAAAACCAAGTTGTTTATAGTATTCCTTCTCTCCCTCTCTCTCCTTCTTTCCACTCCAGATGAGAGGGGGAAAAAAAAATCACTGAAATTATCTCTGCACACAACACAGATTCCAAAAAATACTGTCTTTATACAAACAGCTGAAGATATGAGGACTTAAGCTATTTTCATTTTATTTTAATGTCACTTATGATTTAAGAGTGTCTCTTTAACACAAACCACTAATTATTTGGAATATAAATTGATCAAACTGTAAAATATATCATCCCTAAAAATGAAAATTTGAAGCAACGGGAGAGGGATAAAGGCATAAGATTGGCATGAGATAAATTTAGAGGTCTCCAGACACCTGACACTCTCTAAATTAAATCAATAAGTGCAACTCTGTGGACCTTAGGTCAGCTGAAATGAAATAGTACAAATCAAATATTTCACAATATGTGTTAGTGCTATATAGATGAAGACATAGGAAAATCTTAAATTTTGAAAAATAATTGGTTTGGAATTATTTATCTCAGGAGCAAATAAAAAATCATATATATATTTTTAAGATACTTTGAATTAAAGACCTTTAGATACCTTTTAAAAGTTTTTTTTAATTTTTTTCATTTTATTTTATTTTTTAATATAAATTTATTTATTTTAATTGGAGGTTAAAGACCTTTATATACTTTTAAAATTAATAACATGGGCATGTAATGTATAACATGGCCAACTATAGTTCATAAAATGGTATTGCATATTTGAAAGGTGCTAAGAGAATAAACCCTGAAAGTACCTATCATCACAAGGAAAAAATGCTGTTACTTTGTGGAGTGACAAAGGTTAACTAGACTTACTTGTGGTGATCATCCAACAATATATAAAATATTGAATCATTGACTGTGCATCTGAAGCTATTATAATGCTGTGTGTTAATTAAACCTCAATACCAAGAAATATTTGAGAAAGGACAATTTTAGGAACATAATAGGCACAACTACAGATACATTTTTAAAAATGCAGAAAGGATCATATGGGTGAACATGATGGCTGTGTTGTAGATAACAGATGATTGCGTCATGTGCCTTTAAATTCTCAAAATGCATGCTTATGGGGGGGTCTAAACTTTTTGTTTTGTGTTGGCATATAGCCAATTAATAATGTTATGACAGTTTCAGGTGGACAGCAAAGGGATTCAGCCATACATATCCCCCATGGACAGAGGAGCCTGATGGGCTACAATCCGTGGGGTCATAAAGAGTGGGATACGACTGAGAGACAGAGCACGCATGCCAGCTGCAGTAACCCCAAATCTCAATAACTCCATGAACTTAGTGTTTTGTAACAGCCAGGGCTTACTATTTTTTATTCTGCAATCAGAGTAAATATCTTTCAGAGGTCATCTGTACCAACACCAGCAGACCCAAGCGTTGGCCCTTAAATCTTCTGCCTAGAAGTGATATAAAATGTTACTACTTATGTTGATTGACCAGAGAGAACCACCTCATCAATAACCCCTCTATAGGGAGAGGCAGAAAACTTTTGGGGGACAGTAATACATTTTACCAAAATTTCTAATAATTTCAAGGATGATAGCATACTTTTGATTAAAAGTGTAAATTGTAAGAAAATATTCTGTTTCTAAATAACTTTCTGATTCCAATGCACAGTTTCACCACTGGTAAAATGTTGTGATCATTGTGATTTTAAGATGCTAATTTCTGATGATAGAGAATCTAATGTTGAAGGAAAGATAATTTCCTCTTGTATTATCTCTGTTATTATATTTTATTATTCTCACAAAATTAAACTTCATTCCCTTCCAATTTTTATTCACTTAACATAAAGAGTACTTCTGGTCTTGGCATCTTGAATTCACAAGGGCATTGTTGTTTGGTCCAAGTTGCCAACCAGCAAAACAAAAGGGACCTGAGCTTTTATTATTGGCAGTATCCTGTGGGCTCTTCTGTGACCGTGGCAGCTTTCTTAATTGTCCGTGCCAATCACTTCTCTTATAGCCAGTGTTCTCAAATAGCACCCAGAAAAAAGTCCTTTAGTTTTGGACATAACCGCATAATTCTCTTGGTGGTGAAGCTGACCCTTCAGCCATTTCCTCTACAGAAATCTCCTAAGATATATAGCATATCCAAAAATATATTTATTTCTTTTGATTGGAATCACACCTTTTTCAGGCTAGTCCTTTGCTTTCAGTTTTGGTTTTTGCCTGTCTCTCTCCTCTCCACTGCTCTGTGAGCTATATTTCCTAGGCAGCCATGTCAGCTGGCTTCTTGCTAGTTTGTCCATTGGGAAGTGCTGGTGGAGGACTGGAAGTTGGGAATTTGGGAACAGGAAGCAATGAAGAAGCTACGTTGTTTCTCTGCCTCCTCTTCACCTATGTGGAGTGTCCAGCCATGATTGCATATTTCTACATCCCCAGTTTCTGCCAGACAAGCCCATCATAGTTCCAGAAGGGGCTTCTGACCCTGGGAATTAATCCCTTGCTTCACCCAGCTGGGGAGCTTTGAAGATATCTGCTGTGTCTAAATTCTGGTTTGCTCACCATCTGCTGTTTTGTTTTTTAGCACGTCCATCACAAATAGAAGAATTCCCTGTGGCATTCTGACTGATTACATGCTCGAAATATCACTCCAAGATAGTTTAACAGTATGATTTCAATACTATTAAAAATAATTCTCACAATAACAAATCACCTACAGCCATCACAAATGATGCAATAAAGTGGTCAGTCAGGGTGAGGTCTTCAAATCATGGTGATGGAACTTCAAACATATCACTCTAGCAAAAATATGTTGTTGTTGTTCAGTTACTAAGTCATATCTGACTCTTTGCAACCTCGTGGACTATAGCCTGCCAGGCTCCTCTGTCCATGGAATTCTCCAGGCAAGAATACTGGAGTGGGTTGTCATTTTCTTCTCCAGGGCAGTAAAAATGCAGCAACACAAATTTTCTATTTTTCCTATATAGGTCATCTATAAATGTACCAACTTGTACTTATAATTCACTATAACTGCACTGATCAATAAGAGGATCTGGGCTTTAATAGTTACTTAAGTATCCACTACATCACATAAGATTAACTACTACTTTTATCATTTAGGATTGATCTGCTTCTATTTCAACCTATCTGTAAAGGGACTTTGATGCTTTTGAATTATGGTGCTGGAGAAGACTCTTGAAATCCCCTTGGAAAGCAAGGAGATCAAACCAGTCAATCCTAAAGGAAATCAACCCTGAACATTCATTGAAAGGACTGATGTTGATGTTAAAGCTCCAATATTTTGGCCGACTGATGCAAAGAGCCAACTCATTAGAAAAGACCCTGATGCTGGGAAACATTGAGAGCAGGAGGAGAAGGGGAGACAGAAGATGAGACGGTTGGATGGCATCACTAACTCAATGGATATGAGTTTGAGCAAATTCCAGGAAATAGCAAAGGACGGAAGCCTGTCATGCTGCAGTTCATAGGGTCGCAAAGATTTAGGTATAACCTAGTGATTGAACAACATATAAAGGGACTGCATGTACCATTGGAAGATCTAGTTTCCTCTCCTTTAGGGTCGTAAAAATCTTATCATGAGAACTTTCAAATCATATGCCAAATCTCCCAATGTTTGTTTAGACTCATACAGTTTAGAGAATTTGGTGTACAGACAGGTAACTTTTCACAGAACAACATACTGATTCTACGTTGGAAGATAAGGAAAGAAGAGCAAGATTTTGTTTTGTTTTGTTTTCCATAAACAGCACTTCTATGATAAAATCCAAGAACAAAAATTTTATACTGGTCAAAATTTTTTGAATATTCCTATTCTTCACAAACCTTGATAAACCAAGTTTCCTCCCCGACCCCCTTTTCCTACTCTGGTCTCATTCTCTCTCTTAAATTCCAAAAATTCTTACTTCATTTGCTAATTTGGCCTTTTCTGGTTTGTGTTGTCATTGCTTTTCCTTCGAATCAGGGGCCATTTATTCTAGCCTTCACATGGAGTCAGGCTTCTGAGAAAAGTGTTTAAGCTCATCATTGCTTTATACCCACTTTCTCCTTACTCTATTAGAGGGAAAAATATTGACATGTTCTTCTCTTGCTTAAACCTTCATAGTTAAAATTATAATACAAGAGTATTTTAGACGAAGTTTAAGAAGAAACAAGCATATGATATTTAAAAGAATGAAAACAATAAATTCCTTTGATATATGCAGAATGGATTCCCCAATGTTAGTAAACTGAAGAAGAGAGTCATTTTTGGATATATATCCCCCCAAAAATTGAAATCAAGATCTCAGAGAGGTATCTGCACTCTTAGGTTCATTTCATCTTTATTTATAATATGCAAACAACATAAATATCTATGGGCAAATAGATAAAGTAAATATAATAATTACACATTATACATAATACATTTCATTGTTATTCAACTTTTATGGACAAGGAAATTCTGTCATCAGCAACAACATGGATGACCTTGGAGAGCATTATACTAAATGAAGTAAACCAAATGCAGAAAGACAGATGCTATATGGTCTCACTTATATACGGAATCTAAAATGATCAAACTCTTAGAAGTGGAGATAACAATGCTAAGGAGAGGAATAGAAAAGGGATGGTCAGGGTACAAAATTTTAGTTATGTAAGAATCAACTCTGGAGATCTAATTATACCAATGTGACCATAGTTAACAATACTGTATACTTGAAATTTGCTAAGATGGTGATCTCAACTGTTCTCATTATACATATGCAGACAGAAATGATAGCTGAAGTAACAGATATTTTAAATTATGCTGAATGTGGTTATTTTATTTGACAATGTATATCAAACCATCAAATTGTACACCCTAAATAGGTATAATTCATAATTGTCAAATATATTATCAACCGAAAAAAAAAAAACGAAAATAGTTGTCTCAAGACCTATTGCATGGGGACTTCCCCGTGTTTCTGTGGTTAAGACTTCACCTTCAATACAAGGGGTGTGGGTTTGATCCCTGAATGTGGAGCTAAAATCCCACAGGACTCCTGGCTAAAAAAAACAATACATAAAACAGAGCAATATTGTAACAAATTCAATAAAAACTTAAAAAAAAGACCTACTGGGTAAAGGGTCTGAGCCAACATTGACACCTGGTGTCCCGCAAATTGATTGTGGTCTCCTTATCACAATGTGATCACGTGCTGTGCTGTGCTTAGTCGCTCAGTTGTGTCCGACTCTTTGCAACCCTGTGGACTGTAGCCCGCCAGGCTCCTCTGTCCATGGGGATTCTTCAGCCAAGAATACTGGAGTGGGTTACCATGGTCTCCTCCAGGGGATCTTCCCAACCCAAGGATTGAACCCAGGTCTCCCACATTGCAAATGGATCCTTTACCATCTGAGCCTCCAGGGGAGCCTAAAGAATACTGGAATAGGTAGCCTATCCCTTCTCCAGGGGAACTTCCTGACCCAGGAATCAAGCTGGGGTCTCCTGCATTGCAGGCAGATTCTTTACCAGCTGAGCTACCAGGGAAGATAGCGTCAAGCATTTTTCTTGTTGGTTTCCTGCAAAGAAATTACCCTATCATTTCCTCTTTAGAAGTTTCTAGATACCAATCAAACCAAGCATGGCTGGCCTTTTCTAATTGTGTGTGCAAAAATATCAATTTTGGGATATCACAAGAGCCCCAATTTGGCCATTTTAGGTTGAGAGCTCTCTTAGTATAATTTCTCCAATTAACAAGGTACTTGAAAATATGAGCTCCATACATATTGCACATGAATCTGGCTGGAGTGTTAGTCAGAGGCTGGCTTTCTGACACTCCTTTGCTTCTGTTTTTGAGATTCTGTTTCCCATTTTAAGTTGAATTTGTCAGGGATAAAAATCACTAGTGAAATTTTGTAGTGGACCTGTGTGCTGCTTTTGAGCTTAACTCCTTCAGGAGTCACCCCAGAGTCGTTTCACCCTGTCTTACGTGTCTCAGATTCTGCCTACGGCAATCTAAGGCCATCGTGGCTACTCAGATCGCTGAATGGCCAGTTCTTCTGTGTGACCCTTGGACGAGCAAGGATTCTAATAAATGAGTGGGTTTCCCCATGGGACCACTGCACAGTGTGAGGACCAGGCCTCCACCACTCCTATAAATTTCTCAGTCATCTCAGAAAAACCAAAATCAGTAGGGTAGATTCTTGTCCCTTTCTTTCAGAGCGAAGATCCAATATATTCTCCTTTTATCCTGACAAATTCTATAAAGGCAGTGGAATTGAGGAAGTATCAAATTGACCTCTTACTTACAAGACCATATAATCCCCTACAATGGAGCAACCTTGGCATTTTTCAGCCAAGCGCCAGGTATTCTTTGATTTTTTTTTCAATCGAGCCTCCCTGGCCCCAGTATATTTCCACTAGATGGGTATTCCCTGGAATCTTTCAGCCAGCCCTTCAACCCAGTACCTTTTGACGGGGTGGGAATATCTCAGTATTTTTCAACTGAGTCCCACTCAAGGTCTAGACCATGAGTGGGTATGCCCTGGATGTTTCACCCATCCCCCACCCCCACCAGTAGCTTTCCTACTGGAAGGAGAGGCAGGTTACCTGCTCCACCATCAAATAAAACTCAGAATCTCAACCAATATGGGAGATCTGAGAACCAGGAGAGACTTAGCCAAATTCGTCTGCATTCCCCGAGGAGGTGGATGGGCGAAAGGGGCTGCTGCTGGTACCAAAGCTCTGGTTCCTTGAAGGAAGTTAATCCACTCTGGATCACTTCATCAGTTGCCATAACTGTCAACTAAAAATGATGCCCAACTTGAGCGTTGCAAGTTGGCAGGCAGCACCTCAGATAGCTCTGAGAGACTGCTCTGCGCTATGATCATAGGGAAGACAAATTCATCTGCAGTATCCTCACGTTGATTTCCTGACCTGCAGAGTAAGATACATGCTACTAATGCAGGCCAAGTGGAAGACCCTGATACTGTAGTCTTCCTCGGCCAAAACACTAAACCAGAAGCAGCTATTAGTGTCTCCTTCAAAGTCAAACAAGATGCAGGAGTTGTGGTCCCCATCGTGTCTGCATTGGTCTCGCCAGTCTGGCCATTGAAAAACTCAGACGGAATATGTTAGATAATGGTGAACTACCATGAACCCAGCCACGTGGTGCTCCAGCCATAGGTTCTAGTGCTGGATGTGGTTCCTTCATCACGTACATTGGATAACTGATGTTTAGCTATTGATCTGGCAAGAAAGTGATTTTCAATCCCTATCAGACAAATAGGATCGGTTTACGTTCACTTTGTTGTTGTTGTTGTTGTTTCAGGTTTAGTTTTTTATTTTTTAAATTTTAAAATCTTTAATTCTTACATGCATTCCCAAACATGAACCCCCCTCCCACCTCCCTCCCCACAACATCCCTCTGGGTCATCCCCATGCACCAGCCCCAAGCATGCTGTATCCTGCATCAGACATAGACTGGCAATTCAATTCTTACATGATGGTATACATATTAGAATTCCCATTCTCCCAAATCATCCCACCCTCTCCCTCTCCCTCTGAGTCCAAAAGTCCGTTACACACATCTATGTCTTTTTTCCTGTCTTGCATACAGGGTCGTCATTGCCATCTTCCTAAATTCCATATATATGTGTTAGTATACTGTATTGGTGTTTTTCTTTCTGGCTTACTTCACTCTGTATAATCGGCTCCAGTTTCATCCATCTCATCAGAACTGATTCAAATGAATTCTTTTTCACGGCTGAGTAATACTCCATTGTGTATATGTACCACTGCTTTCTTATCCATTCATCTGCTGATGGACATCTAGGTTGTTTCCATGTCCTGGCTATTATAAACAGTGCTGCGATGAACATTGGGGTATATGTGTCTCTTTCAATTCTGGTTTCCTCGGTGTGTATGCCCAGCAGTGGGATTGCTGGGTCATAAGGTAGTTCTATTTGCAATTTTTTAAGGAATCTCCACACTGTTCTCCATAGTGGCTGTACTAGTTTGCATTCCCACCAACAGTGTAGGAGGGTTGCCTTTTCTCCACACCCTCTCCAGCATTTATTGCTTGCAGATTTTTGGATCGCAGCCATTCTGACTGGTGTGAAGTGGTACCTCATTGTGGTTTTGATTTGCATTTCTCTAATAATGAGTGATGTTGAGCATCTTTTCATGTGTTTGTTAGCCATCCGTATGTCTTCTTTGGAGAAATGTCTATTTAGTTCTTTGGCCCATTTTTAGATTGGGTCGTTTATTTTTCTGGAATTGAGCTGCATAAGTTGCTTGTATATTTTTGAGATTAGTTGTTTGTCAGTTGCTTCATTTGCTATTATTTTCTCCCATTCAGAAGGCTGTCTTTTCACCTTGCTTGTATTTTCCTTTGTTGTGCAGAAGCTTTTAATTTTAATTAGATCCCATTTGTTTATTTTTGCTTTTATTTCCAGAATTCTGGGAGGTGGATCATAGAAGATCCTGCTGTGATTTATGTCAGAGAGTGTTTTGCCTATGTTCTCCTCTAGGTTCACTTTGAATAGACAGAAGCATACATTCATTTTGCTTCTCAGGGTCATAGATATTTCCCTGATCTCAGTCATAATGTAGGTTAAAAGTTGGGAAGATACTTGGTGATAATTTTTAGCCTTTACTACAAATGTCAGATAGCATTATAAATATGATTGGTTTAAAATTAATCACTCCATGTAAATCAGGGATAAGTATCAACAAGATTGCTAAAAAAATTAAATTGTGATGCTATGCAAATCATTGCCTCTCGTTTAGGCAATTAGGATAAATTTTCCAGAAACAGTACCACATACAGATTGAAAGAGTGCAGTACTTAAAACAACTTGGATGAGAATTGAGGATAATGCGCTATTGAAAGCTGTGATAGATGACAAAAATTGGCTGTAATGATGACAGAAATACTGATGTCAAAATTTGAAGAGTTTGAATAAAATTAACTTATAAATTGTGACAGCAGAAAACCATCTTTTTATAGTAATATATTACTTAACATACTATTTTAAAATATGTATGCAACTAAATTTAAATTAAACATAACAGGTAGGCATGTGACTATTTAAAAATGTATATATTCAAATCAGCTATGGGGAGCTGTTTTCATTCATCTAGCTGAATCAGAAAAGATACAGTATCATTTCCCCAAGAGAGCTTCTTACAGCAGGATGTCTGTATCAGAAAGGTTCAAATCTGTACTATATTTGGAACCACTACCCCCATTTGACTCAGGAGCCTTGTACTGTTTCATTTGGAATTGCAAAATTCTTCCCTTATGATGATTTCTATACTTGATTTTTAGCAAATCATTGTCACTGGGGGCTTCTTTTGACCGATTTTTCCTCTGCCCAGTCTACTAGGCACTTCTCTACATATCTCAAAGCTAATTAGAAGTATGGCTCAATTTTTTATCCCAAGAACTCCATCAGATTAATATGAATTTCAGCTCTAACCAACAGTAGATGCCTGTTATTACTCTATAGTATACTACTATTTATTTAATAGTTTTTCTGGTTTTGGCATGTCAGTATACTATTGTAAATTATAAGAAATAATCCTGTTGATAAACTACCATCTTCATTCTTATTTTTTTAAATAGCTACCTGGAAGCATGATTCTTGAACTTAAAAATATGATCAATTTAAGTCCTTGATACTTATAAACATATCTATTTATATTTTAGCTACACATCAATATGCTTTTTACAATTTTGTCACTATAGGTATTTTATAATTAATAATTGATCATTTTAGATAAAAATATCAATAGACTGAACAAACCATTTATCATTTACTGGAAATTATTGTGAAACCAATGTTCATTCTTCTTTTATTTAAAGTACAAGCAACTCTCCCAAAACAAGGAGATTAATAATAATCATCAAAGAATATTTCTTTATCCATTCATTCACTGATGAGCACTTAGATTGTGTCTATATCTTGGGTATTGTAAATTCAAAAATGATAGTTATGTGATGATATAGAAGTCCTAGCTAATGCTACAATGAAAATCATTGCAATATATAAATAGATCAAACCAACATGTTGCATACTTTAAACTTACATATGTTATATGTCAAATATATTTCAATGAAAAACCAATAAAGAGCAGGTTTCTGGTCAGGGCAAGACCATAAGGTCAGCAAAGCTTTTGAACTTCTACAGATTTCCTTATTTAAAAAAAATAAAAAGCTAAGCAACTTGAAAAAATAAATAAGCATCTTCACCAAAGCTAGTTGCAAAGTTGCCCCCACAATGCAGAGTAAGAGTGGATATGGCCAGTCACCAACGACAGGACCCTAGTGGCCCCATGCATACTTAGGAGGTGTACAGAGATAATAGAAATAAAATACTTCAGTATAAACATAGTAAGAAATAGTTCAAACATATGTGAGCACATGAGGAAATTTAAAAAAAAAAGACACATGAGGGAATTGAACAAATAAATGGGAAATAATGTTATTCTGTTTCCACCACAGCACAACTGGTGGCAAATACTCTTGGTTGAGGCATGTACTTAAACTTGGATTTCTTTTGAGGATGATCTAGCTCAAGACCTATTTCCTTACTAGTCCTAAAATATGTTAGAATATGTAAAATATATGTAAAATATATACCATATATATTTAAGGATGTGTGTGTGTATATATATATATATATGAAATGTGTATACAAGTATGTGATATGTATATATGTATGAGTTATGTGTGTGTGTGTATATATATGTATGTAAGTGTGTGTGTATTCTATGCCTTTAAATTCTAAAAAATTTAGTGGTATCATGAATATTGTAGTCTGGCTTCCATTTATGACTGGTTATACTAAGTCTTTTCTCTTAAACCAGAGGATACGGGCTCAAGGGCAAAGGAAGTGTTTGGTTTTACCACTCCCCACACCCTTCTCCATATTTCACTGCTCCAGACTTACCATTGTACACATATAATTCATACAGAGTTTCCAAAAGAGTCTTAACAATGCTGAGAGTCACAGACCAGGAATATGTGTTTTCTTTGACTGTGTCATTTATGTACAATAGGCAAGAGCTATGTTCTGAATGGGAAAACAGAAAAGTTTTATAAGAAAAAATAGGGAAATGGAAGAGAGTTTACCTCTGGGATCTTATTTCTCTTGTAAAAATGTGCCCTCATCAGAGGTGAACAAGTAATCCTTACCGACCTATGGAGGAAGTGGTCATTTTGCATTTTAGGGAGAATCATCTTTTTCCACCTCATTGTTAAAGTTGTCAAGGCTTTTATGGTTTGCTGATATAGAATAAATGAGACACAAAATTAAACAAAATAGTGGAACAATTACTACAATAGCCACGCATTCAATAGGCAGAATGAAGCCTCCTTATGCCTTATAATACAGAGCAAGGTTATATGCCCTTGAAACTATCACGCTGTTGCAAATGAGATAAATGTGGGAAAAAATGTGACCCAGGAAGATGACAAAAGATTAAGGGCATGAACATCATTAGGAGGATAGAAATAGTCAATGAATGAAGGGGCAGAGGACACTGCAGCAAGAGAGAAAACTGTGAATTATAAACTGTGATTGAAGCATATTTGTGGTAAAATTTTAAAACCATGCTCAGAGAAACACCTTAGGGGACTATGTGGCATAGGAAGAAAAGGACAGATCCCAAAGCAACTACTAATTCATTGCAAATTTGGTTTCTGACTTTTTCTAGGTTGTCTACAGTTTGGCAAGTTAATCTTTCTTCTTGGCATCTGTAAAATGGGGCTTATAATACCTGTCCAGAATGAAAAGATTCACTGAGCTATTAACTGAACTAATTTATATAAATTGGCTGGCATATAACTATTTTACTATACTTAAGAGAGCTGTCATTATTCAAAGTCCTTACTTTGAGGAAAGACCACATAACATGCATATAATAAGTTATAGCTATTATTATCATAAAATACTTATTTTATCATTAGAGTTCTAATTTTAAACAACTTTAAATTTCAGGAATTCAAGAACCAGGTATATTTTTTCTTGCTATCAGGAGACATAAATAATAATAACTGATATTATTAAATACACAAAAATAAACAGATTTTTGAAAAATTGACATTCTAAAAACAGCAACATACCCATGGAGAATTAGATACATGTGCTAAGATTTACTGAGTCCACTAGAGTTATCATAAATAAATTTACATAAATTCTGAGTTTCTCTCATATCCTTTTGTGTGCAGTCATTTAAAAAAACATTTAGATTTAAAATTCCTAAAATTAGTTTCATTTGGCTAAATTTTTAATATAATGTTTTAAGTAAATTTAGTAATCCCTCCTATCCCAACTCTTTACAACCTTTAAAATACACTTTTTACAAGGATACATTTATGAGTAGGTTATAGTTTTTTTGTAAAAAGAAAAGAGAAATCTAATCTTAATAGGCTTGAATGGAATTGGAACCCTGAACCAATAACAGATGAATGACTTTTAAAATTTGCTTTTTTTCCCCCTCTAATCTCGTGTGATGTGTCATTCATCAAACTAGCTCATAACATGAGGTAATGAAATGGAGCAGGACCCTATGTTCTTACCCCTCCTGTCCTCTGCCTGAAGTTTGTCTGTAGAAAAACTTTAGACAAAGGATAAGTTTAATCAGGGAAGTGAGAAAACGCAGGAGAAAGGAGAACAGTCAAGCAAGAGCAAATAATAAAAGTGTTTAGTCATTAAACAAAGTCAAGGATTTTTTGTTCCTCCTCAAGGACTATCGGTAATGTTTTTCACCATATCTGGTGAGCTTCCTTGTAGATACTGAAATCCACACCATGTGGAAGAAGTTAACTACATGATAACCAGACTGTAGACGCGACATAAGGCTCTGCTATTCTGAGAACAGACCTCAAGGAAACGGGAACAAAGCCACTCTGGAACTAAAGACCAATTATACTTAATCAAGATAGCACTAATCCGACCACCGATGACCAGTTTCAAGATGACTGCGCTGTTTATGCAAGTAGCCCCCTCCCTCCACCTATATATCCTTCAATGCATGCATAAGTTGCTTTAGTCATTTCCGACTATTTGCGACCCTATGGACCATAAGCCCACCAGGTCCTCTCTCCATGGGACTCTCCAGGCAAGAATACTAGAGGCTTCTCAGGCAGTGCTAGGGGTAAAGATCTAAATACATCCGCACATGCGCACTCAGTCATGTCTGACTCTGTGCCCCCAAAGACTGTAGGCCGCCATGCTCCTCCATCCATGGAATTTTCCAGGTATAAACACTGGAGTGGGTTGCCATTTCCCACTCCAGGGGATCTTCCCAATCCAGGAACTGAATCAGCATTTCTTGAGTCTCCTGCATTGGCAGACAGATTCCTTACCACTGTGCCACCTGGGAAGAACTAGTGGTAAAGAACCCACCTGCTAACACAGGAGACATGTATCCTTGAAACTTCCCTTTAAAAACTCTTGCCCATTGATTGTCACGGGTTGGGGGGAGTTGGCCTATGGGCAAGAGTCCACCCTTCCCGGGCACTCCTCCCCTATTGCCAGCATTCAAAATAAATCAAACTTTCCTTTCCACCAAGCTTGCCTCTTTGATTGCTTTGAAATAGCAAGCAGCCAGACCCCACTTTCATTAACAGTAACATGGCGTGTTATGAAGTATTACAATGAGGAACACGTTATATGGAGTTTAAGTTAATTGGTAGCATTGGAGCTTGTATATACATATAGGATGAGAAAATGGGCTTCAGATCTTTAAAGTCTCTCATTTCCTTGGTATGTCATTTACTAATACAAAATAAAAATCAAGCAATATGCAGAGACAAAAAGAGATGACTCCTGATTTTCTATAAATGTATTACCTATGCATTGAATTACATATGATTGGATAGTTCCCTTTGAAAGTCTTAAAAAGTCATATGTTACCTCTAATGTGCCCCTAAGAATGTGAAATTTCTGATCAGTAATCAGACCACAGCAGGAGACAAAAAATTCCTTTGGCAAATACAACAGAAGATAAATTCAAATTCTTTAGCTCACATTTTAATGTCTAAATAATCTCTCTACCCTTAGTGTTCCCATATAGCTCTTCTCCAAAATGCTCTCATCATATTCCATGAATACATCTTTGCTGCATTATTGTTGACTTGCATTTTTCTCTTCTCTGCTCTTAGAACCCCTTCTCTTTTCTGATGTGCCATTTTAGAAGTTTCCTATTCCTTGAAACTTTCCAGATAATTGCAACTCAACACAATTCTGCCTTTTAAATATATAGCATTTGTCAGTTTTATTAGTTTGTACTAGCATAAAATGGCCAATTTTTCAGTTTTTAATATTTATTTTCAATATATATAATTATATAAAATATAAATATAAAATATTTTCTATTAAATATAATTGTATACATTTTATGTATATAATTATATAAAATATGAATGGAACATCTTCTAAAATTATATAGAATATAAATATAACTAACTGTGTAAGTTCCAATCAACGATAAAGTGGCCAGGAAAATCATGACCTGGGGAGGCTGATTTTTTACACAGGACAATATTGCTTCACAAAGTACATCTAAAGATGACAAAATATATCATATTTCAGAAACTACAAAAACATGGAGCCCACAAAATATTCCTTCTTGCTTCTGTATACAAAGGGATTTATAGCTTTCATTCCTTTAAGTATCATTTGCTTATTTCTACCCCAGATTTTTCTGAAATACTCTTATAATTGTAAGCATGAATGATTAAGGAAGATAAAATGTCAGCATTTCTTACACTCTAACAGTAAGGAGAAAGTGAATCTAAAGCAATGATGAGCTTAAATATCTTAATTTTCTGTGTGAAGATTAGAAGAAATGGACCCTGATTTGAAAGAAAACAGGGACAATACAAACCAGATGAGGCCAAATAAAAAAAATAAATGGTATAGAAAGGAAGACTTATTGGAATTTAAAGGGGAGAATGAGGGCCCAACATGTTCTGTGATTTATGCTGAACCTTAATGAAAGGGTAACTTGGTTCAGTGGTTATCAAGCTGTGAGACAACCCTTTTGGGCTTCCTTGCCCTGTTTTGGTAAATATGTAAACTTGTCTTCCAATAAATAAAGAGATCTATGGGTTTAATCATATCTCGAGGGCAAAAGTTAACAACTGAACAGATTGAAGCAAATTTTATGACAAAGGAGCAAGAAAAACACACATCACCCACTGCCTGTGGAGGGAGAAGACCCAGCATACACGTTAAGAGAAGGTTACAAATATTTGTCTTCACAAGAAAATTCCAGTTAATTCCCAAGGTTCCTCCAGAAAAGGATATTCTGGTGGGGCCATTTGGAATATACAGGGCTTTTTCTCAGGACTGAGTAAGCACTGAAAGCACTGAATTTTCCTCCTCCAACTGTATCACCAGGCACCCAAGCAAGGGCAGAGTCACAAATCCGCCGACAAATTTACAAACTGAGAGGCATTGTGCATGCGTGCGTGCTTGCTCAGTTGTGTTTGACTCTTTTGACCCTTTGGATTGTAGCCCTCCAGGCTCCTCTGTCCATGGGATTTTCCAGGCAAAAATATGGAGTGGGATGCCATTTCCTCCTCCAGGGGATTTTCCCGACCCAAGGATCAAACTCACATCTCCTGCGTCTCCTGAACTGCAGTCAGAATTTTTCTACAGCTGAGCCACTTGGGAATCCCAGAGGCATTACTGTCCTGTAAAAGTGGCAAAAATCTTAGCTGACTTGCTAATAACTTTAATCTCTTTAAAATCATTTAAAGTGTGTCACCCAATCATTATTTGAAAGCATTTTATTCATAGAATTAAGTAGTTGTTGTTCAGTCACAAAGTCCTGTCTGACTCTTTGCGACCCCATGAACTGCAACATGCCAGGCTTCCCTGTCCTTCACTATCTCCTGGAGCTTGCTCAAACTCCATCGAGTCAGTGATGCCATCCAACCATCTCATCCTCTGTCGTCCCCATCTCCTGCCCTCAATCTTTCCCAGCATCAGGGTCTTTTCCAATGAGTCAGCTCTTTGCATCAGGTGGCCAAAATATTTAGTTGAGTAGAAATAAGGATGAAGGCAATTCCAGGCAGAGGCAACGCCATGATTAAAGGCACAAAGTTTTGTCAAACTGTCGGACATGTAGACAGCAGACTCTGAGAGTTGAATTTTCATGTTACCAGTAAGATCAAGGAGTTAGGAGATAAAAGAAAGATCCAAATTGATTATAAACACCCTATGTGTTAGTTAAGAGAAACTACTCAGCCAAAGATGATGGAGGAGACCCCTATTTTACAAGATTTTAACAAAAAATAAAAAGCAAACAATTATGAAAGTTTATTAAGTTGTGCACTTAATAAACTTATAAATCTATATACAAGGAATATAACAGAACTTTTTCATCACAAAGAGTAATCATGAAGACCTTAGATTTCTAGTCCCAAAAGGCATTTGTAGCAAGAGCAAGGGCTTCCCTGGTGGCTCAGCGATACATAGGGACTCTGCGTGCCAGTGCAAGAGATGCAGGTTCAATCCCTGAGTCAGGAAGATCCCCTGGCGAAAGAAATGGCAACCCACTCCGGTATTCTTGCCTGGGAAATTCCATGGATAGAGGAGCCTGGAAGGCTACAGTCCATGGGGTTGCAAAGAGTTGCACATGGCTTAGTGATTAGACAACAAAAACAATCAACAGCAAAGTGATGCCAAATAGGAACAGTTGATATCAATGGATTTTTAACTCATCCTATGAAAACAGTGGGGAAGTTGAAAGGAACAAGGAAAAAATTTGGAAGTAAGCTGAAGATGGTAGGTATACAATTCCAAAATCAAATAGAACACAGCATTGATGTTCCGATTATAATGGGTATATATGTATATTACCTGGATAATAAGGAGCGTTACTGATAAACCATCTATGCCACTGGGTTTCTTGGAAGGTGTTGAGTCTTTTCATCTGTCTTCTCTGACCAGCTGATTCTCATATTCCATTAAGAGACGATGAAGCCTTGCCTGACAGCGTTCATGGTGGATAGTAAAATAAATACTTTATCTGGTTGGTAATCCGTGATGATCTAGAGGGGTGGTGCCTTGCTGATCCTGTTTGCAGGGCCAGCTGTCTCACTATGTCTCACTGGGCACTACACTTCCCTGAACCCATGGTAGGCAAGGCACGAGTTAAGAGGCTGGAAGAAAATTCGAGGAGCTGTAGCAAGTGCAGAAGCATTTATTCTCTTCTGGCTGGCGCAGCAGCTGCAGACACGCTGGATTCTCTCCTCTCGTGGTTGACCCACTGGACACAGCCATAATGCAGCCACACACGGCTCTAAGGCTTTGCAGGTGGAGCTCATATAGGCGTACCCCACAAAGTAGCCCGTGACCAAGCAAGTACCTCATGACATGCAGCGTGCTATAAATGATCTCAGCTGTTACATAACCGTGCAAAGTCATTGTTTACAGAACATGGGGCTAGAGGACGTGAGAACATGGGGCAAGAGAACCTGATTGAGGCCACTGTGTTAATTTCTCCACAGGTGGGATGGGGCAGGAGCCTTGTGGGAGATTCAACAGGGAGGAGACATACATATACCTATGGCTGATTCCTGTTGTGTGGCAAATCCATCGCAATATTGTAATTCTCCTTAAATGAAAATTAAAATAAATTTTAAAAAAGCTTTACCTAGGAATCTGGGAGTATTTGCCTGGTCCTCCTCCTCTCACTAACTCACCGTATCCTAATTAATTTGTTCTCATTTTTTCGTCCCGACCTGAAGTTCATATCCTCAAAGTGACCAATGACGTCTTCCCTTGCTGTATGAACTCTAACATTTCATTCTTACCTTTGTATTATATATACAATTGCAGTTACATTTGGGGTAACTGTTTAACCAATGTCTTTTTATCACTTTAATGTATGTGATCCTTGAGTGTAGGAAAATGATGGTTTTGTTTACCACCACAAAGAAAATCTAACATGGTACTAGACATATAGTAATAGTGATAGTTGCCAGTCCTGTCCAACTCTTTGCAACCTATGGACTGTAGCCTGCCAGGTTCAGATGGTGAAGAATCTGCCTGCAGTGCAGGAGACCCAGGTTTAACCCCTGGGTCCAGAAAATTACCTGGAGAAGGAAATGGCTACCCACTCCAGTATTCGGGCCTGGAGATTCCCATGGATAGAGGAGCTGGTGGGCTACAGTCCATAGGTCGCAAAGCTTTGTACATGACTGAATGACTGGCACTGTTCCTACAGGTAATGCTCAATAAATATTTTTGAACAAAAAAAGAGTGAGGAACTGAAATTCCGTGAGAAGTGTCTGAATTGATCTTTGAAAACTGTATAAATTTTTCAAATGATACATTCATTAACATTAGCAATGTAAATCTCTCACCATCAGGATGGAAGTTGAGAGTATGGTCAGAGATGTCTGATATGGAGATTATTATTATGATTATATTATTATGACTATGATTATTTAAAATGTTTTTAACTAGATGTGATTTTAGCCTTATAAATAAAAGTGATACTTCAAATTATGTATGTGGTTTCAAAATAAAGCATTTACTATATTTTCAGGAGTCTAAAACTAGGAATGTAGTATGAGAAAAGTGTTAAAAGTAAAATTTGAAAAGCGAATGTCCAGGTTTATGGTAATGGAAAAGGAAAAGAACATTAGCTAAGGAAATGGACAAGAAGTAGTCATACAGCTAAGAATGAGGAAAACAAACATTATTGATAAGAGGATAAATTCAAGAACAGATTGATTTTACAAAAAGGCAAAGAAAATAAGTGGGTTTTTTTTTTGTTTGTTTGTTTTTTTGAGCCCCTGACACATGCTGAGCACTTTCTTAGCACTTTCTGTATACCTATATGTCAGGGATTGAACCCTTAACTCCTACAAGAACACTAAATTCCATCACCATTTTGATTTTTCATCACATAAGGAAACCACTTCTCAGAAAATTTCAATAATGTGCCTGCTGCTGTAAAGCAAGTAGACTGTGAAATTTAAAATCACATTCAGGTTCAGCTGGGAGTTAATATCATGTCCATTCCACTATTTTTTTTTAAAGATTTTTACAGTTTGATAAGTTTTCAAGAATTTTGATAAAACTCATATCAACTCCTGTGTGTGTGTGTCCAAATCTTTGCAATCTCATGGACTGTTCTGCCAAGCTCTTCTGTCTATGAGATTTTCCAGGCAAGAATATTGGAGTGGGTTGTCATTTCCTATCAGAGGATCTTCCCAACTCCACCAGAGGAGCCTGGTGGGCTACAGTCCGTGGGGTCTCAAAGGAGGGAAATTAGGAGGGACTTGGATAGAGAGAGAATGTTGGTAAGAGGGGAAGTACAGGAGAAACATCCTAACAGTCCTGCTTTCCCATCATCACCTAGGTATACACAAGTAAAGAGTTCATGAAACAGTCCATCTTCTCAAAGGAAATTCATTTGGCTGACACTTCCTCTGTGTACATTTATCAAGAATGTACCATTTAATACTTGGCAGTACTAAAACCTATTATCAATGAGTATAAGCCTCTTAAATTGGACTAACTTACTTGATGAGCAACCAAGTTATTACCTTAAAACTAATTGTCAAGACCTGCATCTACAAAGCCTTTTGATGACTTCCAGAAATAACTTGTTATCAATCCGTAATGCTGACACCAAAAGATTTTTATAGATAATAACTTCATATAAGTTAGATTGTCCTAATACAAGTAGTTCTTGAAGGTACATCTTTTAAAAGCTTCATGATCAATTCCGAGTTTATATCTTAAGGAAATAAAAACACTAATTCAAAATGATATATGTACTTCAATGTTCATAGCCACCTTTTTGCACTAGCCATATATGGAAGCAACCTAAACGTCCATCAACAGATGAATGGTTAAGGAAGACATGGTAGGTAGATAAAAAGATAGAAAGATGATGGAATATTAGTCATAAAAGAATGGAATTTTGTCATTTGCAACAATATGGATGCAAATGGAGAGTAACCTGTTTACTGAAAGAAGTAAGTCAGATGGAGAAAGACAAGCACTGCATGTTTTAACTTATATGTGGACTCTTAAAAAATAAAAGGTGAATATAAGAAACCAGAGACAGATTCATTCATAGATATAGAGAACAGACTAGGTTTCCACTGAGAAGAGGGTGGGGCGGGGCAAGATAGGGGAAGGAAATTGAGGTACAAATTCTCAGGTATAAAATAAACAAGATTCAAGGATGTAATGCACAGCATGGGACATATAACCGATATTTCATTACAACTTTGAACGTGTTAGCTGCTCAGTCATGTCTACTCTTTATGACCCCATGGACTGTTGCCCACCAATCTCCTCTGCCCACGGGATTTTCCAGGCAAGAATACTAGAGTAGGTTGCCTTTCTCTTCTCCAGGGAATCTTCCTGACTCAGGGATCATACCCAGGTCTCCTGCATTGCAGGCAGATTCTTTACCATCTGAGACACCAGGGAAGCCCATAGTAACTTTAATAGAGTATAATCTATAAAAATATAAAATCACTGTGTTGTATACTTGAAACTAAAGTAACTTTGCAAATCAACCATATTTCAAGTAAAAAATTCTTTAAAAAATTTTTCCCCGATGATTAAAGAACTAACCTTTCTATGAAAACAAAATTGCATTCTAGCAATACAAAAACACATGTACTTCCAAATATCCTACAGAGTAAACACACACACACACAAATGGCAGGGACATTGCCAATTCTGGTCACAGCAATGGATTCTTTGCCTTTGAATGGTTCATTGAAAAGTGAACTCAATTTACTCACTGCTAAATAATCTCATCCTTATTGTTTCAAATCATTCACCAATTTTAAATTTAAAAATCCCTATATGGCTATTCCCTTCTCCCCATCACCAAGCTGTGCCTGATGCATAAAAATTGTCATTGAACAACACCTCAATGGCAAAACATTGTTCGCAATTGAGAACACCTGCCTTTGTAGTATTATTTGAAGTTTCTATTTAAAACAACGGTTATTTTCTATAATACGTTCATACATGAATTTCTCTCCTGACGGGCGACTAAATGGACAGTCTTCTGTTTCTCTACTTGAACTGCTGCTGAGGAGGACTCCAGGATCCTCAGAAGTGAATTTAGCACATGGCACACAGTCTATATTTCATAGGAGATTATCTTGAATGACCCCTCTACATCCAGCGAAAAATCCACCCAGAAACTTCACGTGCCTGCAGTAGTAAACACAATAAAATATTTTATGGAATCTGGTAGCGATTCTAATTCCACTGGTACTCTTCAATATTTATTATGGCTGATTATTCTATAATGCTTTAACTTCTAACTACAAAAGATCTTAAATATATATCTTTGTTATTAAATTTTAAAATAAGATTAAAGTACAGATAAGCATGTTATTTCTAATGAAGATCGCATACGATGGATTCATACTAGTTCAAAACATCTTTCCTTGTAAACATACATCAAGAGGTATAAAGTATTTCAGTTTGTGTTTTTATAGGAAATGTAAAAGACTTTGATCTGTGATCACTCATCCTCCGGTCAGTTGTCATTTTGGGCACTGAGTATATAGTTCATCCTATCAGCTAGATCTTCATTACAAGGCAACTAAAACTTTTATGAGCCTGAGATGGAATTCTGCTTGTATAACATTCGTGATCACAGCAAACTGAGTAGAGTGCCTACACCTATCCCTGGACTCATTACTCTGAGAATTTGAGAGATTTGAGGGACTAGAGTCTAACTTCTCATCTACAGCAACAGTTCTTTTCCTAATAACACCAACAAATGTCACCCAGCTTCTAATTTAATACTTTTATATCAGAAAACCCACGAAGTCCCAAAGAAATGTATTATTGTGTGGCACAATTTAAAGAGCCCTGGTTCTTGTTAGTGCTAGGGAACTTGTATTTTTCCTAGTAATTTTATAATTTGGATAGCTCTTTGTTATTGAACAAGAACTCCTGAATCTAACTTCCTCATTCAAGACAGACTCAGTATGTACCAACTGCCTCCCTCCCTTTTCTTTCCTTTCCTGCGTAAGCGCTCAGTTGCTTCAGTCATGTCCGAGTCTTTGTGATCCTATGGACTGTATAGCCTGCCAGGCTCCTATGCCCATGGGATTCTCCAGGCAAGAATATTGGAGTGGGTTGCCTCTTCCTCCCCCAGGGGATCTTCCCAACCCAGCGATGGAACCCGTGTTGCTTATATCTCCTGCACTATCCAGCCGGTTCTTTACCACATGGGCTTCCCCTGT
The DNA here is from genome assembly GCF_016772045.2 of Ovis aries. Taxonomy (NCBI): domain Eukaryota; kingdom Metazoa; phylum Chordata; class Mammalia; order Artiodactyla; family Bovidae; genus Ovis; species Ovis aries. Next base: position 110,502,865 of record NC_056057.1, read on the forward strand.
GGCTCACCTGGTGAAGAATCTGCCTGCAATGAGGGAGAGCTGAGTTCCATCCCTAAGTTGGGAAGATCCCCTAGAGAAGGGAAAGGTTACCCACTCCAGTATCCTGACCTGGAGAATTCCATGGACTATTTAGTCCATGAGGTCACTAAGAGTCCGGTATGACCGAGCGACTTTCACTTTCACTCTCTTTACCACTAGGGCCACGTGGGGAGCCCATCTTTCTGTCCCTCTCTTACTCTGTTACTGCTGCTGCTGCTGCTGCTGCTGCTGCTGCTGCTAAGTCACTTCAGTCGTGTCCAACTCTGTGCGACCCCAGAGACGGCAGCCCACCAGGCTCCCCCATCCCTGCAATTCTCCAGGCACGAACACTGGAGTGGGTTGCCTTTTTCTTCTCCAATGCATGAAAGTGAAAAGTGAAAGGGAAGTCGCTTAGCCCTGTCCGACTCCTAGTGACCCCATGGACCGCAGCCTACCAGGCTCCTCCGTCCATGGGATTTTCCAGGCAAGAGTACTGGAGTGGGTTGCCATTGCCTTCTCTGACTCTGTTACTGGTACCTACTAAAATCTTATTTAATACAGACACATCCTGTTCTCTCTGCTCATAGCAGACCCAATTCATATGCTCTGAGAAAAATTAAACTGGTTCCTAAGTTTATGTTAATATGATGCTTTAAACACCAGAAGTTGGTGGCTTCACATATCTAAGACATGCATTTCAATCTTGCTCATGTTTTCATTTTAACAGTAAAATAGGTTGATTAAATATTTATATTATTACTTTAGTAAAGAGCACTGCAATTTTAGAACAAAGTATATGCATGGGATGAATGATTTGATTCTCTTTAACATTTAGGGTATGTGTGAGAAGTCTATTGGTCTACGAATAAGCTAATATTTCTTTACTTTTGGGCTTCCCAGGTGGCGCTAGTAGTAAAGAACCTGCCTGTCAATGCAGGAGACATGAGAGATGCGAGTTCTATCCCTGGGTCAGGAAGATCCCCTGGAAGAAGTCATGGCAACCCACTCCAATATTCTTGCCTGGAGTATCCCATGGACAGAGAAGCCTGGAGGGCTACTACAGTCCATAGGATCACAACAAGTTGGACACAACTAACGTGACTCAGTGCAAACACACATTCGTGAAAACATTGAAATATTAGCAGTTAACAAATTATTTATTTATTGAGTACCCACTATATTTAATGCATTTTTTTTAGATGGTAGGGATAAGAAAGTGCTCAAGAAAGCCTATGGTCTCAGTTCAGTTTAGTTCAGTCATTCAGTCATGTCCAACTCTCTGTAACCCCATAGACTGCAGCACACCAGTCCTCCCTGACAATCAGCAACTCCTGGAGTTTACTCAAACTCATGTCCATTGAGTCGGTGATGCCATCCAACCATCTCATTCTCTGACTTTCCCTTTTCCTCCTGCCTTCAGTCTTTCCCAGCATCAGGTTCTTTTCAAATGAGTCAGCTCTTTTGAAAAGAGGTGGCCAAAGTGTTGGAGTTTCAGCTTCATCATCAGTCCTTCCAATGAATATTCAGCACTGATTTCCTTTAGGATGGGCTGGTTGGATCTCTTTGCTATCCAAGGGTCTTCTCTTTGCTGTCAAGAGTCTTCTCCAACACCACAGTTCAAAAGCATTAGTTCTTCGGCTCTTAGCTTTCTTTATAGTCCAACTCTCACATCCAGGACTACTAGAAAAACCATAGCCTTGACTAGGCGGACCTTTGTTGGCAAAGTAATGTCTCTGCTTTTTAATATGCTGCCTAGGTTGGTCATAGCTTTTCTTCCAAGGAGTAAGCGTCTTTTAATTTCATGGCTGCAGTGATTTTGGAGCCCAAGAGAATAGTCTATCACTGATTCCATTGTTTCCCCATCTATTTGCCATCAGCTGATGGACCTGATGCCATGATCTTAGTTTTCTGAATGTTGAGCTTTAAGCCAACTTTTTCACTCTCCTCATTCACTTTCATCAAGAGGTCTATCAGGGTTGCTTAAAATTGAACAAGCAATTAAATTTGAACATTACAGCATATGAGTGAGAGGTGAGAAGTACTATGGAAAGATGCGGCAAGGCCATCCAACCAGGGTTTATGGAATACAGTGGGCTCTTCCAAGTGAAAGATTGAATCAATGAAACATAAAGGAAGGATGTATTAACAAACTGAATTTAAAGAGAAAACATGTTTTTTGTAGGAGAAAAAGAAAAAAAAAACAAAACCTGTCTGAAGATTGGTGATACTGTATCTTCTTAGGTAAAAGCAATAAAGTTCCTGTGATTGGTGTATGACAGAGAATACTGGAAACACACTGATGGGACAGGAAGGGTCCAGGGCAGAGGGACTTATAAACCAAGCCAAAGAATGCAGACTTCATGGTTTATGACAGCACACTCCATGTCCTCAGCATATTCGGGGATTGCTAACACTTAACTTTTAGTAAAATTGTGTTGGGATTCCCAGGTGGTGCAGTGATAAACAATCTTCCTACCGATGCAGGAGACATAAAATGCAGGTTTGATCTCTGGGTCAGGAAGATCCCCACAAAATGGCAACCCACTCCAGTATTCTTGCCTGGAAAATTCCATGGACAGAGAGGAGCCTGGGCTACAGTCCCTGTGACTGCAGAGAGCTGGACACAACTGAGTACAGCACACAAATTCACAGGTAAAATTTTTATTTAATTTATTCCTTTCTAATTTAAATTTTATTAAATTGTGACTAGAATAAATATTGTGTGATAATGTCATTGACCACATACATCTTGCTGTGTTCATTTTTTTTTCCATTTAGCTATTGCATTGTTCATCTTTTCCTCATTTATTTTAAAGAGAACAGTAGACATTAAGGGATATCAATTATTCTTAAAAGATTTTTTTCCCCAGTGATTTCTTTTATTTTGTTAAGTTTTTAAAAAATGCTGACTAGAAATTTTGTAATTATTTAAATAGATGGCTTAATAGATTTTAATATGCATATATCTTATCATGTATGAATAATAAAAACCTGTTAAACTATTATTGTGATTCTGTTTATATAATTATACACATGATTATATCATACATTTATATTCACCTCAGCTAATATGTGGAGAATTAAGTGGGGGAGAGCAAAATTTAGAGCACAAAAGCTTGAGGATTTGTTGTGGTCGTATGTAGATTAAATGATTATCTATAACAGGAAGAAGTAGAATCATTATTAAGATAAACTAAAACTAGGGTCTTTGCTAAGATGTGTTTTAGTGAGAAAGCATGTGAGTAACAACTAGCCGTCTTTCGGTGATGTATTTATCAAATGTCAGAGATGGCAATAGCCTCATAAGAAAGAAAACAAAAATTGCTGAGTCACTTATGAAAAGAATTGTGTATCTTCATGTATCTATTTGGTACAACAATTCTGTGGGATTAGTCTATATACCATATTTTATCAATGGATAATTTGAAGCTTACGAATGCTAAATAATTTCTACAAAGTCACTGAGGCCAGGACGTAACAGAAGTTTGAAAGTGTATTAGTTGCTCAGTTGTGTCTGACTCTTTGTGACCCTGCAGATTGTAGCCTGCGTCTGTCCATGGAATTATCCAGGCAAGAATACTGGAGTGAGTAGCCATTCTCTTCTCCAGAGCATCTTCCCGACCCAGGGACCGAAGCCAGGTCTCCTGCATTGCCAACAGATTCTTTACCATCTGAGCCACCAGGGGAGACCCAACAAAGGTTTACTTGGTTCCTCTTCCAAAACTGATTCTAATATAATGAGGGAAAATAAAAGAAAAAGAAAAAAAAAAGGGAGGATTGGAAGTATAAACAAAGAGAGCTGACAAAGGGCCTTGATCATTTTTGAATTATCAATCATTGGAAAAATTAAGATTTAGACATCAAAGAGAGAGAACTAAATTGTCAAAGCCATTATTTAAGCCTAAATTTTCAAGAAGAAATTCTTAGGGGATCAGAAAATTAAAGCATTAGCAAGCGGTGCAGGGAATTAGTGCCATGGGCCTTCTAATCCTGAAACCCAACAGAACCCCACCTTCCCAGGGACAGACCTCTCAGTGTCCTCCACCTCTTGTTTATATTAATAAGAAACTTTTAGCCTCCTAGGCCTTCCCAGACTTGCAAAGAGCAAACTTAATCAGAGAAATGCAGACACAAAGGAATACAGTCAGACAAAATAAGAATAGTTTTGCTACCAGTAAAGTCAAGCGCCTTTAGTTCTTCCTCAAGGGCTATAGGTAATATTCTGAGCCATTTCCTTGAATTGTTATGCATACATTAAAACCCCACCAGATGAAAGAAGTTAACTGAGTGCTGATCACTAGCTCTTAGTCCTCAGACTCTCTGAAGCCAGGGAACTGATAATTGACATTCCCCAAACATTACCCTGCTACCTCACCACCAACCAATCACAACCTTGCAAACCTCATTCCTCATGTTGCCTCTGAAAGCCCTTCCTTCAAAGCCAAGGGGAATTAGGTAATTTTGAGCATGAGCTGCCCATTCTCTTTGCTTGGCACCACGCTGGCCGCCTTGCAATGAAGGCTGTAATTTCCTTCACCACAACCTGGTGTCAGTGGCTCAGATTCCCTGCCTGTTGGGTGAGTCAATCCAAGTTTGGTTTGGTAATAATTCCTGTTAGGTGTAAATGAAAAACAAACAAATAAACAAATAAAACCAATGACCATTTTTATAAATGAAAGAAATGGGACTCAGAAATGTAGACATGTAACCATACACAAAGGGAATAATATAAATCTACAATGATATATTCTAGTTCACAGTTTTATCACTGTATTACCAAGGAACAAATATGTATTAATTCTTACATAGTCTTCAAATTAACATACTGGCTCAGGGCCTGTGATTAATAAGACTGGATCTGAAAACCCATGCTATGGTAATTAATATTGAAAAGTACGATCCACTGAATTAATAATGCATTTATGTCAGCCACTAGTAATCATTTATACCAGCTGTAGCTTCTCTGGCTTTTTTCAGAGAAATGTTTCAAGCTTCTAAAGGATTTTGCTAGAACTTTAAAAAAAGAATAGTACCCATTTAAATAAATACAGGCTAACCTCATAGCTCTGAATAATCTATAAGCAAGTTCATATTTGTTTTTTATAAAATAATCTAGATTCTGTGAAAATAGTCTGAATGAACTCCAGGAGTTGGTGATGGACAGGGAGGCCTGGCATGCTGCAACTCATGGGGTCGCAAAGAGTCGGACACGACTGAGCGACTGAACTGAACTGAACTGAACCTCATAGCTCTGAATAACCTATAAGCAAGTTCATATTTGTTCTTTATAAAATAATCTAGATTCTGTGAAAATAATGCTATACAAGAACACAATCACTTATATATAAAAGTCACTGTCTATTCTGAATGGGAGAACTTTGTGTTGGCTTTGTAATAATAGATTTTCAAGTAACAGGATGAAGCTCTTTAGAAGAATGACTGAACATAAAAATTTATCCATAATTTCAGCTAAAATGTTTGTTGTTAAAAGATACATGTGACATATCTACAAAGTTAAAATAAACTTTGAAAGGAGTTTTGAAAATCACTGCTGCTTCTACTTCTTAAATATGTTTGTTTTTTTCAAATTGACTTTCAGATCTAGTCCATAGTCATGCACGATGTTATTATCATACGTATACCAATAAGAAATGGCGATTTCTTAAGCTTAAGCCACATTTTCAGCCATTTAAAATTAACATATTTTCTTATTTGTTCAAATTTACTTGTGTAACAGCATATTTTTCAAAGTCACAGCTTAACCACAGAAGAAAATTGTCTCGAAATGGAATTTGGTAACTAGATGCTGAAATGTTAGCTGCAGAAGTCTTAAAAAGTGAAGCCCACTTCCAAAATTTCTGAACTTGGTGTGACTGAGAAAACGCAAAACTATGTAGAAAAATATATTGTACTATTACTGACTTCTTTGGTGTACTCTGTCCTCGTGTTCTACAATTTTTTTCTTATCTGCAATATATCCAAAATTTCTTTGGGGTTATTTTCCCTTTTTGTTTTTATGATTCTTCCACTTTGTTGCCAAAAATATTGGCTACATCTACTAGGGGTAAAAATGAATTTCTTTCTCTGATCCAGGAAGCATGTAAAATATTATTTAATGTTGATTATTTAATTCTGATTTTAGTTCCTATTCTATAATAATTAATGTATATGGATCTCAATATTCAGTGTGATCAATAAAATCATCCATCATTTAAGAGGGTACATTAAGCATTAGCCTTTCATAAGTCTTTTTTCTGATACAAATTTAAGAAAAGCTAGTTCCTGTTTATATAAAATGAATACCTAATTACACAGAAAAATCTGAAACAAATGATATTCTTGGGTTAATTTGATTAGATTCATTAAACAATTCCTTCAACAATGATTTGTACTTTACCATTTTGTGGTACATAATTACTTGGGGGAAAAAATGTCATATCTGTACAGTTTTGATATCTAAGAAAATTTATTTTCAGTACTTTAGTCATATTGTAGCATCATTTTTAAAGGAGTTTCATGTGTGATGAGCTTAGTAAAACATGCTTTTATATAGTTTATTTTAGGGATGTTATGCACTTCCAATGCCACAATGTACTCCTAAGAAATATTATTTGCTTATGTACATATACAAGAAACCCACTTTGATTTAGCTAAAGCAAAAATAGAGAAATTTGCTATTGGAATATACTGGACACTCATGGAATCAAAGGGAAAAGGGACTATACAAGCTTCAGGAAGCCTGGAAATAAGACTGTAAAAGTTTTTCTTTTTGGACTTCGGGCTCACCTTCACTTTTTTCTCCTAGAACACTGGTTTTTGCTTCTTATCTTTTCACATGGAACAATCATCACAGTTCGAGAATCATCCCACATCATTTCACACTGTACTATGTGTGTATATGGGTGCATTTCTTAAAGGCCAAAGTTTTTTATTACAGCCATCAGCATTTTGTTTGGATTGCATTTTTCTGGAATCCAATGGTTATGTGTCTGGATTACAGCAGATGCATGTAATTTGTCATGGAGATCACATAACAGGATACTCTTGTCCCTAGGGAGACACAGAGAGAGGCAAATGTTTAAATAGAGCCTAGGAAATAAAGTAGAGAGAGATGGATCAGATTTGTAAGTTGAAGTTTTTTATTTTTAATTCTGAACATGTATACCAGATAATGTTTCTTTGTAATAATCACAAATTTTTCAATAAAAATGTCAATAAAAATACAAAGTTCAATAAGCCATTATATTTGTATGGATATTTGAACAACATATTTTTTGCAAATTATTTCCATAATAATTTGTGGTCTTTTGCAAAAGTGAAATATTATTAAAGTATGAAAATATCACTGAAAAAACTTTAAAATCAAAACATGACATGTTGTTTAAGCAGCATCCATTAAGCAAATTGTTGCTAAGTCCAGGAAGGCAAATCCAAATAAATCTCAAGTATTTTAAAATTTATAATCATTCAGCACACTTATTTATACAATGCGTTTCATGATGACTTTATTGCCTATAATTTATTTGTCTCCAGAATGTATTTTTAGATGTGTGTTTACTTTCTAATAAATATTACTTAAAAATAATAAAGTTTTTATAATATCTATTACTAAAACATAAAGTTTATTTTTAATAACATATTCAATGCCACTAGATTATAACTGCTTAAAAAACATAGAGAATTAGTTTATCATACACAATAATGAAAACATTTTTTGTTTTTCAAATATAATGTTAAATTATATATTTCTTCAAATATATTAAGTTACTATTTAAATTAGACTTTCTTCCTATTGCTTTTGATATATTTAGAGAAGTCTTAAATGACTATAAAGGGATGTGGTGGGGAATATTGGGAAAATGAATATCTCTAAATAAGGCCTAAGGGCAGTCTTTAATTATCCAATGGTTTGATGACAAGACTCTCTGCTCAACTGAGATGAAAATATCACAAAAACTGTGTACATTGCAAGATAAGTAATTTTAAAAATACAGGTTTGGAAGTGTTTTAAATGTATTATCCTTGAAAATTTGGTAAACAAATTACAATGGTTGGGACTTCCCTGGTGGTACAGTGGCTAAGACTATGAGCTCCTAATCCAGGGGGGTCTGGGTTCCATCCCTGATCAGGGAATTGTTAATAGATCCCATATGCCACAACTAAGAGCTCACATGCAGCAAATAAGACCCAGCACAACCAAATAAATAAATGAATAAATATATGTTTTTTAAAATCACAATGATAATAAACCTGCCTCTTAGCATTTCATCTGAACCATCTTCCATCACCAAAGGAAAAATAAGTTATGCAACTATTGGACTTATTCTCTACCAAACAAAGTATTAAATGTAAGTATTATCTCATTTCAAACCCATCATATGCATTGTACACAATCCTATGTATTAGTCATTATTATCTCCCCCTTCATCACCTGTGTTTTAATAGAGTAGGAAGCAGAGGTTCAGAGAGATTAAGGATCTTATACAAAATCACTCAGCTAATAAATAATGGCACAAAGATTCTAACTGATCAACTTTATCACACTGGTCTAAGCCTCCTGTGCATCCGTGCTAAGTTGCTTCAGTCATGACTGACTCTTTGGAACCCCATGCACTGTAGCCCACCAGGCTCCTCTGTCCATGGGATTCTGCAGGCAAGAAACTGAGTGGCCATGCCCTTCTCCAGGGGATCTTCCCAACCAGGGCTCGAACCCAGGTCTTCTGCTTTGCAGGCAGATTCTTTACTACTGAGCCACCGGGGAAGCCTTCTACCGTGGGGAAAATCTATCACTAAAAGAGTTTGTATCTTGACTTGCTGAAATGGCAAGACCGATGAAGCTGCAATGTGAAAGAATATTCTAATCGCTGTCAGAGATGCAATGATTGAAAAATAATTTAGGGGACTAAGGTATTTTCTTTATTCTTAAGTAAATATTATTAAGGGCAATAATATGAGATTATGAGCTATTAATAAATTAATGTAGATTATCACATTACTTTCAAACTGAAAGAATCCATCACTAGCCTCGTAAAGTGAAAATATTATCAGAGAAGAAAAGGCCAGTAAATAAGAGCCAATTACAAGGAAGAATTGACATTTAGAAGAACTGATTTAAGACTAAAAATTATTTTTATCTATTCATGGTTCATGAAATTTATGCAGACATAAATTTAAGTTAATAATTGACTTACATAAGATTGTGGCTATTTTTCTACCTTGATTTTCCAAATGATCTTTCTTTTCATGTTTTGACTTTTATGTAGTGCTTGATACAAATTAAAGTTTGTATCAGAAATCACAAATACGCAAAATCCTAATGAACTTTAGAAAGGGAGATATGAATAACTTGAATCAAGATCAACAGTACCGCCGAAACATTTGAAAAAAGAGTTCAGCACTGTTAGATGAGAATTATGATATTTGTGTATTTTTCTATAATTAAAAAATAATAAATCAGAAGTAAAAAATAAAGGATATAAGATTCATTATTAGAGATCATTGTATGATGGGAAGAAAACAACTTTTGTTAGGCCAGTCAAAGTAGAAGAAAATGCACTTTAGAAAGTCTAAAGATCGATCTGAATAGGCTTATCAACAATGCAAATTACTCTCCCTTCACAAGAAAGGGTTCATAAATGAGAGGTTTTCTGAGAGAGAAGCCTCACTGTAGAGTAACCTTGGCTATTGCACTTCCCCAGATCATTTCATCTTCTCTTCCAACCCTGCAATTATTAATCCTCAGTGGGTAGTGTTTAAATTGTGGTCCTTCACAGAAGAAGGCTATAAAGAGAGAACAAAGACTTGTAAAGTGCTGGAGGAAGAGGATCTCAGGTCTATTTGGTTGATTAACAATGCTTATCACATAGAAAATTGCAGGAAAGAGACTGCAGCCCAGGAAGGTGTTCTTAACTCTCGATTTCATGGTATTAGGAGAGTAACTGGAACAGAGAATTCAGATACAAAAGCATCTTAGCAGTGACCAATGGTATTAAAACACATAGGATCTAATCAGCAGCCCCTTCATGCAGCTTAGTGCTTAGGGAAGACATTTAATTCACAAAGCAAGTTACTCTCTAATAATTGGAAGCTCTTATCTGGCTTCTCAAATCTACTTCAGACATCTGTTTGGCCCCAGAACAATCTGATAGGATCTCCTTGATGTGATCAGATCACCTTAACTAGGTGATCTGAACACTGTATAGCAAACTCGCCACCTCGTGGACATTTAGTATAATTTTCCTTTTTATTTTTTATGAATCTGTTCTGCAGAGGATGTAAATCATCCATTACATTTCATAATATTAAGTGTGCACTGTTTGTGTTTATTGATACTTTAGTCGGAAAGTTTCTAGATGCATTTTACCATCTGAATACTTTGGGAGACACACAAAAAACTCCTCTGAACAAATTTAAATAAAATCTCTTTGGCGATACCAAATTAATCAATGCCTGTAAAAAGGACCAGCCCTTTGTAAAAGTCTACATTGTGAGTCCTTATTTCATATGATCATTATCTACCGCTATAGTGAAAAAGCTGGCTTAAAACTCAATGTTCAAAATACAAAGATCATGGCATCCTGTCCCCTGACTTCATGGCAAATAGATGGGGAAAAAATTGAAACAGTGACAGACTTTATTTTCTTGGGCTCGAAAGTCACTGCAGATGGTGACTGCAGCCATAAAATTAAAATATGCCTGCTCCTGGGAAGAAAAGCTATAACAAACCTAGGTAACATAGTAAAAAGCAGAGACATAACTTTGCTGACAAAGTTCTGTCTAGTCCAAGCTATGGTTTTTCCAGTAGTCATGTATGGATGTGAGAGTTGAACCACAAAGAAGGCTGAACACCAAAGAACTGAGGCTTTTGAACTGCGGTGCTGAGAAGACTCTTGAGAATCATTTGACCAGCAAGGAGATCAAACCAGTCAATCTTGAAGGAAATCATCCCTGAATATTCATTGGAAGGACTAATGCTGAAGGTGAAGCTTCAATACTTTGGCCACCTGATGTGAGTAGCTGACTCACTGGAAAAGACCCTGATGCTGGGAAAGATTGAAGGTGGGAGGAGAAGGGAAGACAGAGGATGAGATGGTTGGATGGCATCCCTAACTCAATGGACGTGAGTTTGAGAAACTCTGGGCAATGGTGAAAGATGGGGAAACCTCGTGTGCTTCAGTCCATGGGGTCTCAAAGAGTTGGACATGACTGAGTGACTGACAATCCCCAGATCCACTTAAAATGCATTGTTTTTGCTGGACCATTCGTCACATTTCTACCCAGCATCCACATAGGCTGAGGGGTTAAGAGATTTGCTCTCTTTGCTAAAACTGTCTGGTTTGGAGGGAAAGTTCCACTCTACTCTTAGTTAAGAATAACTAATGTAGCTTTCTCTTTTCCTTTTCTGCCCCTCTCTACTGCATCATTATTAGAATACACTTTCAAGGCCAAAACAAAGAAATCTCTCACATTTGGAATTTAAGCTTGATAGCACACCAAGTGCAGCTGTTAGATTTTCCAGGCCTTGCAGAATCCTGTGAGACCCCGAGAGAGCTGTCAATCTGCCTTTTCATAGTGCTAAAGAGTCGGACCCAAATGAGCACACAGGCACACACACACACATAGTCAGGGGCATGCAGTTTCATTTTACCATCTGGCCCATTAGGAGTGCCTCCCCAGATAGTAATCTTCATCACAGTAGCCGTATAGTGAAATTAGAGTTGGAGAATTATAGCGGATTCTAAAAGGTTTAGTATGTTTGCTACCAGAGTTTCAAGAATGGTTGATATCCTTGTCTCCAAATAACCCCCTATCTGTGTGCTCAGTTGTTCAGTCTTGTCCAGCTGTTTGCAACCTCATGGACTATAGTCCGCCAAGTTCTTCTGTCCATGGAATTTTCCAGGCAAGAATACTAGAGTGGATTGCCATTTCCTTATCCAGGGGATCTTCCTGACTCGGATCAAACCCGAGTCTTACACATCTCAGGCATTGGCAGGCAGATTTCTTTACCATTAGCACTGCCTGGGAATTCCCAACCCTCCACTTGATGACTAATTAAACTATCTCTACGTTGTTGTACTTTGCTCATGGACCAGCTAGATTCACGGTATATACTTACACATAGTTCCCTAGTGATCCCCTTAACCATTCCATGCTAAGCAGAGAATGAGTTACTAGAAGTATCTTCTTGTGTTGTTGAGTTGTGTCCAACTCTGCAATCCCATAGACTGCAGCACACCTGGCTTCCCTGTCCTTCACCAACTCCCAGAACTTACCCAAACTCATGTCCGTTGAGTTGGTGATGCCATTCAACCATCTCATCCTCTGTCATCCACTTCTCCTGCCTTCAGTCTTTCCCAGCATCAGGATTGTTTCCAATCAGTTGGCTGTTCATATCAGGTGGCCAAAGTATTAGAGTTTCAGCTTCAGCATCAGTCCTTCCAGTGCATATTCAGGGTTGATTTTCTTTGGGACTGACTGGTTTGATCTCCTTGCATTCCAAGGGACTTTCAAGAGTATTCTCCAGCACCATAGTCAAAAAGCATCAATTCTTCAGCACTCAGCCATTTTTATTGTCCAGCTCTCATGCTATTGCCACATCCTTGTGTAAAAGTCCTTTCTATGTACCTCTACTGAAGGCCTGTCTTTAATGGGTGGCTTTGTTGTTGCTATCATTCTAAGGGCCTTTTTTCATCACTCCACACTTTTTTTTTTTTCCATTTTGGTGTCAGAAGCTTGTATTCAATCCTTTCTACCATTAAAGGCTTACCTACTATGAATTTTCAACCACATAAATCAAACCTCAGCCCATATAATAAATGTTTTCACTCAACACAAAATGGTCACAACAAAATAGAATCTGGAAAAGCAATGCAGCTCATAACGTGAAGCGGCATTAATACATAGCTAATACAATGACAATATGGTTACAGATTTGCTATTAAACATAATCAAGTTTTCTTGTACATGCTAGTAGGGCAATAATTCTGTGTTGCAAGTATTATGTTTAATTGGCAAAAATGTTTCACATGAAAAATCTAGGGTTGACTCTTAGCAGATGTTTATCTGCAGTAAGCAGGGTTGGAAATTTCCAGAGTCAAGAGGAAGGAATATTATACTTAGTTTTTTAAGCACAGGAGCTAAAAATATTGTTAAGAAACTGATGATTTTTCAGGAATTGTGTGCAACGATATGCATTTTAACATCAATATTCTTGCGGTTTATACCATCACTTGTCTCAGATCTGAGACCAGTACAGAACAATTTCATGGCATATTACTATTACATACACACACATACACACGTACATACCCAACAACAAGAAAAAATTTTTGAGAGGAGACATGTTGAAAACCTTTCAATCAACCAAAATGACTTTCTTTGGAGATCCAGTATTGGGTTAAAACCTTCTTGTCCCAACTTGCAAGAGCCAGCTGTTAAATATTCAGGGATTTAGTGAGCCAGTTGTTAAACAAACCTGCTATTAGTATTAAATTATATAATTATATACAATTTTATAAATTGTTTATTAATTATATTACAGTTGAATAAACTATATTGAAAACAAAGATAATAAATACTCATCAGGTCCTGATTATGTCAATATACTTTACTGTTATTTCTGCTTTTTGAGTTATTTATATTTATTTTGTCGTGCACACCAAAAATATGAATACAAATTCCTGTTTTAGAAATGACATAAAACACGGAGCTACCACACCTCTCTGTAGCTCCTCCTGAGTGACATCGTGTTGGTGTCTTGAAATCAGCCCTGATGAGAGTTAGCTCTATACACCTTGGAAATTAGTACATGCTGCATTTCAATGTTGTTGATCAAGTTATCTGAATTTTTTCTCCAGGGAGCTGTTTATCAATCAACTAGCAGGATATCAATGGATGAAACCATAATATAGGCCTGCAAGACTCAGCTCAGGCATAGATCTGTGACATTGGCCAGTTTGTTAAGCTTTTAAGCTTCATTATACACAAACTTACAAAATGAAGTTTAGGAATGGGTGGTCTTTGTAAAAACACTGAATTTTAAAGTGGAATCCAGCTTTGCTATCTAATGAGCAGAAATGTAGCATAAAGCAGTCACATTAATTTAGCACTCACACAGAAAAACATAATTTATTTAAAAATGGCATACAATTTATCTCAATAATGCATCAATTTTGTTGTCAGGAGTTTTATTTAAAAAAAAAAAGAGAGAGAGAGAAAGAGGTGTTCAGGAAAAATTCCAGATAACTTGATCAACAAGCAGATTATATATTGTAAAATATATAACAGCTGCATCTAATCAGTTTTATCCTATAATGAAAATTCACTTATTCTGTGGCATTTAAAGTTTTAGAAAAGTTAAAAATCAAAATGCAAATCTGCAAATTGTGTTTTTCCTACAAGTAGTTCAAGTGTATTAAACATTATGGAAATACATTATTTAAATTGAACATTGAAATGCATTTATCATATTTGATTTCATTTCAGTTACAGACAAGAGCAACTTTGCTTTGCAGTGTAAGGATCTCTCTATTCTAATTGTGATATGAAAACATTGCCTAAGAAAATCTTTTTTAAAAACAGTAATTGCTTTTTTTTTTTGAAGTAAATAGTAGTAGCACCATTCTTATGTCAAAGGAGAATGAAAAAAGTAAAAACATTTAACAGTATGTCTATTCTGGTCCTCATTCTATTACTTAGCCCTTTGAAGGAAAAAAAAATCACGTAATTTCAGTAGAATGAATTTTCAGAAAAAATATGCATCATTAGTGGAATGAATTTAGTTTTTTAATAACTACTTCCTCTCATACTATTTATAATAAAATCTTCTAAATGCCATAGAATCGAGCAGCAAAAATGTTAATTACTACTAACTTCAACTTGAATATAACTATCTTGGTGATACACTAGAGCTCTTGACCCTGTAAAAATACAGTGGTTGTCTTGCAGAAATGGGTCCACCAGGCCTCTCCAGTCCTCACCAAGACCTCTGGCTCATAGTAGATACTCAATAACACAAAATGAGTGAATGAATGCTTAGGTGGATATGAAATATTTTCTCCTTTTGAGATTAAAGTCATAGATTCATGAAAAATAAAATGTGAGAAGGGCTTTACAGTGGAAAAGATAATGTAACACTCATTTCAAAATGCAATTATTTGTTCTTCCTGCTTCTATTCAGTTAGTTCTTCAATGGTTGGAATTGCTCTCGGTCAGCCAGCCAGCTGGACTCAATCGAGGGTGCCATTGTGAGTTACCATACAGAGAAAAGAAGGAGGCCAGGTCTCCATCTGGAGATATTCATAATCTCATATCCATAGAGAGCTGCTATAGGATTTTTTAAAATATAAAAATAGAGTATACTTCCCACCTGGGCTTCCCAAGTGGTACAGTGGTAAAGAATTTGTCTGCCCATGCAGGAGACCCAGGTTTGATCCCTAGGTTGGGAAGATCCGCTAGAGGAGGAAATGGCAACCTACCCCAGTACTTTTGCCTGGAAAATTCCACGGACAAAGGGGCCTGGAAGATTACAGTCCACGGCCTGCAAAAAGTCAGACACAGCGGAGCCCCCGAGCACCAGCACACACACTTCCAACCCACCCACCGTTCAGAGGCAATTTCTTCAAGCTGATCTCTGAGTCAGTGGTCTTACATATTCCCTTTTGGTCAGCTCCTGTTCACCAAGCCCTGCAGTTACCAGCCAGCTGTCTGCGCTGAAGGGTGTCAGCTGTGGATTCCCCAGTGGAGTGAGCTCTGCCACCCTGACCACAGTCAAGTCCACAACCAGGGAGCCCTGACACGTCTCTGGATGGTAGTGACAGAGTCAGGGTTTCATGGTTGTCCCTCCCAAAGGAGACGATCCTCAGTGTTCTCAGTGCCTGGCCTTTCCCTAGAGATGCATGTGCTCACGGGTGGTGACAGAGAGCTGAAGGACGTGGGCACATTATTCAGTGTTCCAATTATTAGCAAAAAGGCAAGCAGATGGAGCAGAGAAATAATATCTTTGGCTAATTATCCGAATGGATGAGCGGACAGAACTTTACACTCTCCCACGAGAGTGGAAGGGTCGTGAAGCCCCTGCCAACTCTGGCCAAACTGGCTGGCTGCCACCAAGCCTGGGATCTGCCGTCTGCCTTCCCTTCCGCTCACCTGAGGCTCCCGGGGCCACAGCCCTATGCGGTCGCACAGAGTCAGACACGACTGAAGTGACTTAGCAGCAGCAGCAGCAGCAGGAGAAGCCTTTTGTTGTTCCTGTTTCAGTGATAGCCTGCTTGAATGCCAGATTTGCTGTTACATGTTAGATTAAAAACATTTAAAAATCAAGTTTGCTAAACATAGAAGCCTAAATGGGTATTTAAGCATCTACATGTCCTTTTGAGCAATGTTATGATGCTCCTGTACATTATTTTTCTTGCAAAGGACTCACAGAAATCTCACTGATGGATTTCCCATCCACCCAAGCATCCCTTCATCTCTCCAAATCACCTTGCTAAGGACTTCTCTCTTTCTTCCTCAGCGATGGTTGCTCAGCATTTCGGCAGAGCACGGATGGCTCCATGCTTCCAAGCTGAATTTGTGCACCAGCCTGTTCATTCCATCCTGTTCAACAGCTTTTGCTGCCCTCCTAATCCTACGCAGATGTCTCACAAACCCAGGCTGTGCTTGTGGAGGACTGGCAGGAGAAATAGGGCAAATCCATCACCCCAGCAACTCAAAGTATAAGACCTGTTTAACAGTGAATCAATAACATGAAACCCAATGCAGAGTAAGTACATTCATACTATGTGTTCTACCCAGCTTAGTCCTAGTAATGCAAATCTTAGGTATTTGCAGGAAATATTGTAAGCTCTCTCTACCTTTTCCACTCCATTGAATCTCTCAAAGGCTCTGAGTTACCTTTTTCTCACACCATTACCTCCAGTACAAATGAGCTCCTTCTGGGGTTCATATTTCTCATCTTCCAAGAAATATTCCATTTCCTCCATGTACCTGAAGACCCCCAGCCTTTTAAAATTCCTAGGAAGTTCCCTCTGCTAAGAGAAATAATGTGCTCTATAGCATTAGATTAAGTGAAGTGTTTAATTTCAGATAGCGATTCAGATACCCTTTCTGGGTAACGTAAGGATCGCAAAATGAAATTTGCTAACCGAAGAGTTCAGAAAAAGCAATCAATCATTAAATGTGACTTGATAGAGTTGTGGGATTCCACTTCTCTTATTAGCTTGGCTGCTTTTGGTTAATGGGATCTGACTTTTAACATGGTAAAATATTAAGTTTACTCCATGTGGCATGGTTTAAAAAAAATCATAATATGTATCAGCCTTTGGAAAAAATAAAATGAAAAAAAAAGTTGCTATACAAATGGTTAAGTAACTAAACACATAAAGTATAATTCACTTTATCACCCATGTATTATCAAACCAAGCAGGGTTACTTTCTGTCTTGTTACTGTTGGAGATGAAAGATCACAGGCTTAAAGTTAGGAGGGATCAGAGATCGCACATCCAATCACTTTACTTAGAATACTCTTGTTATCTCTATCACATATATGATTTAAAAAAAAAGGTTTAAGCATATTTTAAAAGAAGAGGGGGGCTTGCCTCAATTGTCATAGCTAATTTGTGCTTCAGTTGAAATGTGAACACTAGTGCAAAGCTAGTATTTTTTTGACACTTTGCTATCTAATATTTGATCTATAAACATACACACACAGACACTCTTAATATGTATCCTCATTAGTAATCAGTGGATACTGTGTATTATGCTGTGCATAGGTGGACTCACCCAAAGGATAAAAATGATGAAAATGAATGAATGTGCTACTTACAGAAGTGTAGCCAAGGAGTGGTGAAGCATTTGAGACTGGCCACTTGGGGAGACCATCTTCACCTCTCAGACAAGAGGGTAAGTCTTGTAAGAACTGATGACAGCCAAGTGTGAAGGAAAGGGGGTGGGGGGGAGGAGATTAAATCACAGGACTCAGCCCTTGTTAGACCAGAGGCTGATAATTAAGAGATGGGGGTCAGTGTAGAATTAATATCCCAGCTCTTCTCTTCTCCCACCAGTTAATCTGCCAGTGTCTCCAATCGGACAAGGGAAACCAATGGAAAGTCAAGGTCCTAAGTGATGAAACTTATGAAGGTGACTATTCCTGGGGATCAAACCCCAAAGAGAAAGGCAGGCAATGGATCTGAGGAGACACTCAAGAAAGACAGAGAGTAGCCAGCACACTCACCAAACGGTGGCTGAAGAAGGTAGCTGAACTTTGTGCCAAAGTGTGTCCATACAATGTTAAGTACAATATTATTTATAAAGGTGTATTGAAAAGAACATAAATCATTGACTGTAAATTACTGGAGAAATCAATTCTAGATGTGACTCATAACTTTTCAGTTGAAAATTATGAAGTGATTAAAAGCATTCTCTAAAGAATATTTATTGAAATAGGCATATCTATGTTCTAAGTCAAATCTTAGGCTATAAGCAACTACATGTTTTTATATACATGCACATCTGTATGAATATGAACATATATGTATAACTGCATATTTATATTGACATTTATATAAAAACTAAATTGATTTGAGAGGCATAAAATGGATAGTTTTAATTAGATTGACATTAGGATGAACAATAATGTTTGTTCTCTTTTAAGTTTGACTAGAATCAAGGGGCAGAGTGAGGGGTAGGGACTTTGCCTTGAAATTGATGAGACATTATGATTTCACAAACACTAAATACATTTCTTTCACAAACATAAAACTATTAAGATAAAAACTAGATTTCTCTAGGTGAAGGTCAGTATTTGCAATGTACCTTGTATTTTATAAAATATTATGTATTTTTAAATATGATATATTTTTCAAATGGAATATATTTTTTAAAAATATTAACTATTGTCAAATAAAATCAGTATAGGCCAGCAAACACCTTGCAGTTCAGATTTATGATTACTCATCAATATAATTCATTGGTTCTGTAACTACTAATTTCTATCTTCCTTGTTTTCCTCTTCATTTGTATGAATTTAAATGGAAAAACATATTGCAACTTTTCCTACTGAAAACTATGATTAAATTAGGATTTTAAGTGATTATGCACTGAAAAAATGTATATTCTCTACAATAAAATGCCATACCTTCAGCATCTGAAGAATTTCATTACCCAGTTTCTCAGATCTCCTCAAAATCCACATATAGATTAGACATTTATTCAGCAGGGATCAATTTCTTTAGTGTGAATTTTCAGTTGTGTTTGACCATTGGAAACATGAGACAATAACAAGAAATATGAATACTGTAACAAACAGGAAAATATGTGACACAGATCCCAAACTCTAAGTACTCAGAGAGATCAAGCAAAGCTCTTATGTCTCTCATATTCAAAAAGAATTCTTGTTAAAGGAAAGAAAGTGAGATCAAATGTAAATACTGAACCAATGGTAATATTTGGAAGTCAACAAAGGATAGCAGGCTAAGGAAATGCTAAAATATTGAGAAATTTTAAAAAATAAAAACAAATAAAACTTGGAACTGCAAAATCAATAACAATAATAATGTTTTCATCCAGTAGATATTTTTATTTATCACTCATCTTCTACTATTTCTATTTCACCAGAATCTTCTCACAATAGTTTGATTAATTTATATATAAATAGCTTGCCAGGAAGGTCCCGTGGATGGAGGAGCCTGGTAGGCTGCAGTCCACGGGATCGCTAGGAGTCGGACATGGCTTCACTTTCACTTTCCTGCATTGGAGAAGGAAATGGTAACCCATTCCAGTATTCTTGCCTGGAGAATCCCAGGGACGGGAGAGCTGGGTGGGCTGCCATCTGTGGGGTCGCACGGAGTCGGACACGACTGAAATGACTTAGCAGCAGCAGCAGCAGCATGGTCAAATGGAGGAAGCCACAGAAATAAAATACAAGACGAAGTGTAAACCATGAAATGCTTCCATCCAGAAAGGGAGAAATCAGGACTGGTTCAGTTTTTCCAGGACAAACAATCCTGGAAATTGGGGAGGTTTGAGCTGGCCTCAAGGAAGGATACTGTTTTAAATAGATCTTTGCATGGGAAAAACAAATAATATCAGACTCTAGATATTTGCTGGGAACCGATAAACAAGAAACGCTCACCTTTGTTTTCCATCAGTCATTGGTCTCCTCACACTTTTTCCTTCTGCTTTTCACTCTACATTCCCCTGTCCCTCTGTCTGTCTCTTTTTCTTTCTTCCTCTCTCCCTCCCTTCTTCCCTCCTTCACTCCCTCTCTCAAATTGTCATAGTACGTTTAATAACACCTATTGTGTCTTTTATTTCCTGCTCTTCCATTACAGGGAAACTGCAATTGCTACTTGCATGTAATTTACCATGTATTTCCAACAGTTAAATTGATCTTTATCTGAATATAATCATCAATCGATTATTCATATCTGATACAGGATGATCAATTTTATCTAACTGAAGTGGAAACCTAAAGATCCTTCTCTGAAAAAAGGTAAGGGAATCTAAATCTCTTTGCTCATCAATTTTCAGTGCAGAATTCTCCTCCACTTGCTGAATGGCAGCTTTCAAAGAATGATACCCAGGCTCCATGACTTACTGGATATTACTGACCTTGAGCAAGTCAACTTGTCAGTGCCTCAGTCTATTCTCTGAAATGCGGATAGAATAGTGGATGTAAAGATTAAAATGAGCTAATACTTGTGAAGTTTTAGAATGGTTCCTGGCACTTAGGAAATGCTATATGTATATGCTAAATAATATATCAAAAACCAGATTACCTTCAGGAAATTTAGCTAGGTGGCAAGCCCGCGTCTGAGCAGCCGA
This sequence comes from Ovis aries, assembly GCF_016772045.2. Lineage (NCBI taxonomy): Eukaryota > Metazoa > Chordata > Mammalia > Artiodactyla > Bovidae > Ovis > Ovis aries. The sequence continues at coordinate 110,523,706 of NC_056057.1, forward strand.
GATAGATACGACTAATTATGCTGAATTTCAGGTCTAAGGTGGAAAGAATGAAAAAATATGCTTGCCAATTAGAGTATATTGAGAGTCACATCACTGAAGAGATAGCCTTCATTTTGTTCTTCAAAAACTGTTGAAGTGGTTGCAATCTAAATAAAAATAGTCCCTTTGGCTGCCATCTAATAAGTATTTTCTTCCTTTTTAATCGCTTTAAAATTAAAATAATTTGGAGACTGAAGTAGCAGGAGAATCTTGTCTTTGGGGTCTCGTGTTTTGGAAATGCATAACTGCAAGAAGACAACCATGCAAATCCACGGTCATGATGATGAGAAATCATGCCCAGAAGGCACAACACTACTTAAAATAAATATTTTAGGACATTTTTCAAATTAAAGGTCATCAGTTCAGTTCAGTTCAGTCGCTCAGGTGTGTCTGACTGTTTGTGACCCCATGAATCGCAGCATGCCAGGCCTCCCTGTCCATCACCAACTCCCGGAGTTCACTCAAACTCACATCCATCGAGTTGGTGATGCCATCCAGCCATCTCATCCTCGGTCGTCCCCTTCTCCTCCTGCCCCCAATCCCTCCCAGTATCAGAGTCTTTTCCAATGAGTCAACTCTTCGCATGAGGTGCCCAAAGTACTGGAGTTTCAGCTTTAGCATCATGCCTTCCAAAGGAATCCCAGGGCTGATCTCCGTTAGAACGGACTGGTTGGGTCTCCTTGCAGTCCAAGAGACTCTCAAGAGTCTTCTCCAGCACCACACTTCAAAAGCATCAATTCTTTGGCGCTCAGCTTTCTTCACAGTCCAACTCTCACATCCATACATGACCATTGGAGAAACCATAGCCTTGACTAGACGGACATTTGTTGGCAAAGTAACGTCTCTGCTTTTCAATATGCTGTCTAGGTTGGTCATAACTTTTCTTCCAAGGAGTAAGCATCTTTTAATTTCATGGCTGCAGTCACCATCTGCAGTGATTTTGGAGCCCAAAAATATAAAGTCTGATACTGTTTCCCCATCTATTTCCCATGAAGTGATGGGACCAGATGCCATGGTCTTCGTTTTCTGAATGTTGAGCTTTAAGCCAACTTTTTCACTCTCCACTTTCACTTTCATCAAGAGGCTTTTAGTTCCTCTTCACTTTCTGCCATAAGGATGGTGTCATCTGCATATATGAGATTATCGATATTTCTCCTGGCAATCTTGATTCCAGCTTGTGCTTTTTCCAGGCAAAGGTCATAGAACCTTCTAAAAATCACAATTCCCAGAAAAAAAAATCAATTCAAGGTTTTAACTCTAATACAAATGGAAATGATAAGAAAAGTTTATGGTAACTTATATGCATTTCTGTATATTAATACTCAAAGACATGGGACTTTCCTGGCAGACTTTTTGCTCTCAATCCAGGGGGCTCAGGTTCAATCCCTGGTTGGGGAACAAAGATCCTGCATGCCAGCCACTATGGCAAAAAAAAAAAAAAAAAAACCCTCAAGCACAATGAGATTGGAAAACATCAAGCAGTTTGTAGAGCTCACCTTATTCAAAATCCCTATGGTTTTATGAACTAAACACACAGGCAAGATGGGAATCCTGCAAAGGTTATTCTATTAATCCCCAAAGTTTCATTTTGAAAAGGTCCTGTTGTATTTAGAAATATAAAAAGGAAACAGTTGATTGTTGAAGCTCTGAGAATGGTAAAATTTTTGAACGAAGAAGCTTGATATTGACTTGTTTTGACAGATGATTCCCGTGCCATGAAGGGAATGGATGGAACCAGGGCTCTACAATTTACTCTAGAGACTGAAGATGGGTTAACTTCATTTCCATAGTTGTACACCAGTATTCTGGTGCAATCTGTAATAAGGAGCAGCTTCATTGAACACGTAACCAAATATGACAGATTGCAGGAAAGGCAATGGAGCTACCGGCTGTGGCTACCATGCCTGACTACTCAACTAAGTGACATAGCTTAGCTCTTGTTTCATTCAATTCCCATTCTTATACATCACGAGAATCATGAAAGGTGGAAAAGAGAATTCAAAGAAACTGTCTTTAGGACTCAGGATTGATCTTGTGTAACTCTCCGCCTTAACTGTGTCGGGTAGAAAACTGTTTCCTCCCCGTGTTAGTTTGCTCGAGCTGCCATGATGGAGTCCCAAAGCCTGGACAGGATGAACAAGAGAAGTTCATTTTCTTACTGTTCTGAAGGTTAAGTCTAAGCTCAAGGTGTCCTCTTCCTGGCTTGTACATGGCCATCTTCTCCCTGTGTTGTCCTCATGTGATCTTAATTCTGGACCTTTCTCTGTCCAAATTAGAAAAGGCAGTTTCTTTGTTCATTCCTGAAACATGGAAGCATTAGTATGTGTTAAAAAATGGTGGGCGTCCAGTAGGGGTCCATTTGTTAAGACTTCATGCTCTTACTGCAGGGGGTTCTGGTTCGATCCCTGGTCAGGGAACTTAAGATTGCACATGCTATGCAGTGGGGAAAAAAATGAAAAAAAAATGGTGGGGGTAAAAGAGGAGGAGGGGGAGATAAAATTAATTTAAAAGGGTTCATGAATGTTACTCAGAAATAATTCATTTCATTCTATCTCAATATTCAAACCTCTTGCTTTTCTTAATTTTTGTAACGCAAAATCTTTTGGTTTTCTTCCCAGCCACTGATCATGCTGTCTCAGTCACCCCAGTTTCTTCTCCTTGCCCAGCTGATCTTCTGAATATTTGAGTTCTCTAAGGCATCTGGTGCCATCACTTCATGGGAAATAGATGGGGAAACAGTGGAAACAGTGTCAGGCTTTATTTTTTGGGGCTCCAAAATCACTGCAGATGGTGACTGCAGCCATGAAATTAAAAGACGCTTACTCCTTGGAAGGAAAGTTATGACCAACCTAGATAGCATATTCAAAGGCAGAGACATTACTTTGCCAACAAAGGTCTGTCTAGTCAAGGCTATGGTTTTTCCGGTATCATGTATGGATGTGAGAGTTGGACTGTGAAGAAGGCTGAGTGCCAAAGAATTGATGCTTTTGAAGTGTGGTGTTGGAGAAGACTCTTGAGAGTCCCTTGGACTGCAAGGAGATCCAACCAGTCCATTCTGAAGCAGATCAGCCCTGGGATTTCTTTGGAAGGAATGATGCTAAAACGGAAACTCCAATACTTTGGGCACCTCATGCGAAGAGTTGACTCATTGGAAAAGACTCTGATGCTGGGAGGGATTGGGGGCAGGAGGAGAAGGGGACGACAGAGGATGAGATGGCTGGATGGCATCACTGACTCAATGGCCGTGAGTTTGAGTGAACTCCGGGAGTTGGTGATGGACAGGGAGGCCTGGCATGCTGCCATTCATGGGGTTGCAAAGAGTCGGACTCGACTGAGTGACTGAACTGAACTGAAATGAAGACGCTTGTTCCATTCCTTTCCTTCCATATCTTCACATTCATTTTCAGACAATCTTATATAATTTATTTCCATCCCCAATTATTATCTCAAATTCCAGACCAGACATCTATCAATATACTGGATATCCGTACTTGAATTTCTCAGGAGCACTACAAAATTTTAATTATCTGAAAGAGAATAATTCTTTTCATGCCAAATCTTCTTCTGCCCTCACCTTTCTCTTTTTGGTAAATGGTATCATTACACATACAGTTACTTATTAAAAATTAAAAATAGATACATAAATGCACAAAAATAGCAGGCATACTGGATTTCCTCTGTTCACATATAATCCATTAATAGGTCATTTGACCTTACTTCAAAATTTAACCCAATATATCCATTTCTCTCCATCTCCTTTAGAACTATAGCAGTTCAAGATATCATTATCTGGCCTGACTTTGCTAACTGGCGTCTCTCCTTCCTGTCCTGGTGCCCTGTCTGGTTCTGATCTGTTTTGAACACCTCATCAGCTACTTGCTTCCTGCTTGTTCTAACCAAACTCAGCTACCACATTGCAATTATATTAAATGCATCACCTCTTTATAGCTTTGAAAAAGATATCCCTTTTGCAAAGAAGAAGAATAAAGAGAAGGAGGAATAGGAGGAATAGGAATAGGAATAGGAAGGAGAAGAAAAAGAAGATGAAATGCTTCTCCTTTATATTTTCATATGATTGATTTATTCTTTGGATCTCAGCAAGAAAAAACTCCACTTCCACAAGAAGTCCTTATTAATCCTTAGACTGCAAGGAGATTAAACCAGTCAGTCCTAAAAAAAAAAAAAAAAAAAAAAATCAATCCTGAATATTCACTGAAGGACTGAAGCTGAAGCTTCAATACTTTGGCCACCTGATGTGAAGAGCTGACTCATTAGAAAAGACCCTCATGCTGGGAAAGATTGAAGGCAGGAGGAGAAAGGGATGATAGAGGATGAGCTGGTTGGATGGCATCACCCTTCTAAATGGTCATGGGTTTGAGCAAGCTCTGGGAGATGGTGAAAGACGCGGAAGCCTGGCGTGCTGCAGTCCATGAGATGGCGAAGAGTCAGACATGACTGAGCAACTGAACAGCAACAGTCATTAAATCACATTAATTTTATTTTATTATTATTTTTTAATTTTTATTTTTACTTTATTTTACTTTACAATACTGTATTGGTTTTGCTGCTCAGTCATGTCCGATTCTTTGTGACCCCATGAATCACAGCACGCCAGGCCTCCCTGTCCACCACCAACTCCCGGAGTTCACTCAGACTCGCATCCATCGAGTCAGTGATGCCATCCAGCCATCTCATCCTCTGTCGTCCCCTTCTCCTCCTGCCCCCTATCCCTCCCACTATCAGAGTCTTTTGCAATGAGTCAACTCTTTGCATGAGGTGGCCAAAGTACTGCAGTTTCAGCTTCAGCATCAGTCCTTCCAAAGGAATCCCAGGGCTGACCTCCTCTGCATAATATTTCATCCCATCCTAATATGATGAAAGACCTAGAAGATCAGGTATCTTAATAATTTTTTTTATTGCTTTATACTCAACACCTAGAGCAACGCCTGACCAGTCACAGACTCTGGCATAAAATGAATGAGTGAGAGAATAAAACTTTGAGATATTTGCATCTCTCTCTCATTTTATGATACTCTTTCCCCCAAAACAGTAGAATGAAAAGAGAAATAGTGTTTCAAGGATGAAATGAGATGAAATTTAATGTATCTTGTGGTCTTTGAAATGGTAGACAAATGTACTTGTTGATAAAAGGAAACACCCTCCTTGTTGCCAGTTCTGAAAATGCCCAGATATTAACATTTAATGGTTAAAAGATGTGTCAGTTTTCTTCATAATATTCTAGTCAATAAATCTTATCTAAATTATAAAATTATTTTTCTTGGCATCAATTAAATTTATTTTTATTTTGAATGTAAACAGAGCACCTTATAAATATTTTTATTTTTCCCGGAGTATAGGGGGTAATTAGAGATTATTTCCTGGTGAAACAGAAGATACAAAATTTGAGTGAACAGTAGGTTAATCACACCGTTTAGATTAATCAGGCATTTTCTTTCCTTGGTATATGGAAATAGCCATGTTCTTTAGCAGTCTTTCAGTTAAAACAAAAGAGGAAGTACTTCTGCACTATTTGTTTAATCTAAAACAAATCATATCACCTTGCTCTTAATCTCACACTCTGCCTGCTATAGGACTATAAAGAGTAAATTACAGTTTTGTTTTGCTTTGTTTTTAGTTTTAATTTCTTTTCTCTTCTTCCTTTGACATCTTCTCTAAGGATTTTAAAAAAGTAATTATAAGTGCTATTCAAAACTGTAATTAGGGGATTGATTTAACTATTAAGATCTTCAAAATCTTTCCTTTAATGTTTTAATAGGTATTCTATTGAACTTACATGATCACTCTGTATTTTAAGAACTAAGAGAAAAAATAGTATGGAAGTTGATATAATATTTGGATTTATCACATTTCTGATTATGTTTAAAATCACTATTGTTATTTTGGGGGAATCAAAAGTAACCTGTGGTAGACTACATTTTCCCTCATTCAGTTTTATTCCATTGATTTTATGTAGTTAACATTACAGACACTAGAATATGAACTAATGCTCTCAATTCAGGGATAGATGTTTCAAGACTTAGACCTTTGCAAGCTATTTCATGCTCTGATGATAGTCTCTTTATTTAGTTTTGATTTCTGTTTTAATTATTTACCCTAAAATGAGAATGGAATATGGCCATCTTTAAATTTCTTTCTACACTATAAGCAACTTCGGCTGATGGCTGTAATTATGTAGATAATTTCCTTCTTTACTTTGCTTGGAGAAACTAAAATATTTCTGTTTTGTTTCTCTCTCTCTCTTTCATAGATACGCTTTTTTTTTTTTTTCCTGAAAATAAGAACCGTATGCTATGTGGTCTTTGAAGTTAAATAAGGGGGAAAAGTTATTTATTTTTTTCTGTATATATTCTTTCCAGAGTAGTCTGGAGTAGATAATTAGTTTGTTAATTATTATATCACAATTTTATCAGTTTTTTAATAATCCTCAAATATAGTGATGAGAAGAGAATTCATTTGAGAAACGAGTTAATGAGAATGCTTTACCCAGAGAATTCCTAATCTATGTGGTATCTGCTTTAACTAAATATTTATTTAAAAGGTCTTCCTCAAATAGGAATATAACTGCATTACTCACTTCTACCACTGAAGGCGGTAAAGTTTGATTCTGTTTTGAAATTTTGAGTTTAGTTTTGTGCAATCCCATTTTACTTTCAAAAGGGCACACTGGGAACATTCTGGCTAGTTGTGTGTATAAAAGCATGGATTTTGTGAATCCATAAGGATTTGAACCCCCAATTCACAGTTTGTTGTTGTTATTTAGTTGCTAAGTCTCATCAGACTCTTTGAGATCCCATGGACTGCAGCATGCCAGGCTTCCCTATCGCTATCTCCCAGAGTCTGCTCAAACTCACATCCATTGAGTTGGTGATGCCATCCACCCATCTCGTCTTCTGTTGCCCTCTTCTCCTCCTGCCTTCATTCTTTCACAGTATCCTGGTATTCTCCAAGGAGTTGGCTCTTCACATCAGGTAGCCAAAATATTGGAGCTTCAGCTCAGCATCAGTCCTTCCAATGACTATTCAGGTTTGATTTCCTTTAGGACCAACTGGTTGGATCTCCTTGCAGTCCAAGAGATTCTGAAATTTATTTAAGTAGGAATGGTGCCAATGCCATTTCCCCAGGACAAACTTCACTGTGTGTCATTAAGCTTTATTTTTTTACCCACTCCTCCACTTGTCCTTATTATTTTTTTCTGAGTCATAAACTGCATACCAATTCTCCTCTAGGATGTCAAATTGGATGAGGAGGAAAGGATGGAACATACTTAATTGTTTGCTTCAGGGATGATAACTTGAGAAGGAAGATTAAGAGAGTGAGGCTGAGGTCACAGACTGATTTCATACAATAGCTTTGGATCTTTCCAAGCATATTTGTGAAGTCATCAGAATTTGTCTTATTATTTCAATTTATTTTTGTTTGTGCATTCATCCTCCTTTCTAAGGAGTTAGTGGACAATCATCAGAACTGACAATTTTAGCCAAGAAGATCCTTTTAGGGTGAAATTAATTATCTTACCCTAGGACTTTTCCTACCAGAATACTAACATTAAGAAGGAGAGCAAACACAAGAACAGTTATTTAAGTTTTTTCATCAATAAAATTGAGAGAATTCTTAAGATGCTTTTCTAATGAAACATATAAACCAATAACTCAAATGACTGAACAAGAGTCACATTTTAATCAATTGAGAATACTTTACTGAGTGGCTACTAAACGTTAAGTGTAAGCTATTCCCAACTTTTCCTGGCTCTGGTGGAATTTAAGTCCTGGAATCTGGCAGAAGAAAGAACAGAAAAGTCTCCCTTGAGCCCATCCTTCTGGTAACTCACCCCAATGGCAAGGTAAACAACAGTTCCACAAACGTGATTTTAAAGAAGCAATATGGTGAAAGCATTTCTCCCTTACTCTAGATATCATGCATTGTAAAAATGAATACTGGTAGATATTAATGCACTGTAAAAATGAACACTGTCATATTTCAAATATTTTAAAAGTAGATGATAGTGGCTTTCACTCTCAAATTGAGTGACTATGAAGTATGCTACATGTTGGAGAGTACTTAAGATTTGGCATATGGTATTACTTATGATTTATTAAATGCAAAGTATATCAGTGTATTTATCAAGATTATACCTAAACTGGGAATAATATGCACAGGCTTATAACAATCTGATACATGTCTATTTTGTCCCTCTCATCCTCCTCCACACACAATTTAAATTATCTCAGGAAAAGAAGGTTTTAGCTAATTTATTTCAGTGACTTCCAATGCAGACATCTGTACATGACTTTTAGTCTCTAATGGGAGTTTTGGGGTGAGGGACAAAGGATGCAGAATCTTCTGTGGAATGAAAATACCAACAAGTCAGTCTATAACCTTTATAGTAACCACCAATTATTAGCTTAATGTTAGTGACTCGAACTTACAGTAGACCAGCATTATCTCCTGCATTTAGCATTTATGAAGATGGCATAAATTGAAAATATGAGAACTGGCCTATATACAATATGACTTGAAGTTACTTATGAAAGACAGTCTTTTCATCCAGAAAAGTTATAACCATGGTCCCAGAGAGATATGAACATAGAGAATCCTAAATAGTCAAATAATTGTTTACTACCATCTTGTTTGGAAAGACTGATGCTGGGAAAGATTGAAGGCAGGAGGAGAATGGGACAGCAGAGGATGAGACGGTTGGATGGCATCACTGACTCAATGGACATGAGTTCGAGTAAATTCCGAGAGTTGGTGATGGACAGGGAAGCCTGGCATGCTGCAGTCCATTGGGTCGCAAAGAGTCAGACACGACTGAGCGACTGAACTGAACTATCTCATACTATTTCTTAGCTAGAGGAATTATGTCACTCTGACAAAGGAAAAAAAGAAAAAAAAATAGACCAGATTAAAACTTCAGCCTATGTCAAAGATCGTCCACTTCTGTGCATTTTGCCCCTCATCATGACCTCATTTCCATCAGGTCTTTTAAGAGAGTGAACAGTTATCTTTCAAGGGGTAAGTTCAGTTCCAGCTTGCTACTTGGGTGGGCCCTTAGGACTTGAAGAAGATGCAGAGAAGATTAGAAAAAAGCAAATTTGAAAGATATCGCACTAATTCTGAGATGAGAAAAAAAATCTGATCTCACACCATCAATTATAACATAAGCAGTTAAAATGAAAGATTACATTACCAAATTTATGAATTATTAAAGAAAATTTCAATTATGTCCATCTCCTCAACATACTAAAGCAGGTATATATGAGCTAATTATACATGAGAGATACTGTTAAATAAGACATAAATGGAAAAGCCATCTTCCTTCTCTCCTCCCCATTCTTGGCTAAATGCTTATGAAGCAGAAAGTTCAATAGACGAAGAGATCATTAAATATTAGATTATCACATAAATACCTCACATATTGTTAAATTATAATACCACAGTTATTTAGGTGTTGATAGAATTGCTATCCCAGGAGAACATAAATATATAAAAAAGAAAACATTTTTTATAAGAAAGAACCATGTTTATACTGAAGCATGTAGTTAAAACCATCTCTGAAATTCATTTAACAATTATCACACAGATTAGAGTGAAATAGAATTTATTCTTGGTTTCCTTTAGGTGACATAAAGCACAACTATAGGTCCTGTGATTTTCTTCAATTCTGCATTAGCAAAAGAGGCCAGACCATTTCCTATTGCCTGATAAGGCACTGCAACTTCATGGGAATTAGGAACACCATAAACTATGGAATCTAGCTTTAAATGTTTGGCAGTAACTCTTCAAACTAGCTGAAAATGGTTAGGCAGTAATTATCACCTCCAAGCCTGCTCCACTCAATACCTTCCCCACTGCAAACTGAGGACATAATAAATAAATTGTACAGAGATTTAAGTCAACCCAGCTTCCTGGATGGAGTGTAAAGAATGTTTTCAGCAATGTGTAGTTTCAAATCAGTGATGGTAACTCCTACAGTTAGAACGCTCATTGTTCTTTTGTTCGTTTATTTGTTTTGTTCTTAAAATGTCCATATTGTCAGAACAATATACCCTGTTTGCTTTATTATGCTCCCTGGTCTAACTTGGCTACTAGTTTAATATAATGCTTGTATTGTGTTTTAAATGCTCCTGATGCCATTCAACTTTCTCAGTGGGTCTGGCATTATCAAAAATTGATAGGAGGAAAATAGAAGTTGAAACACCAAGAAATACTTAAGGAAAAATTTGAAGATCTTAGAGATTTGGGCATTCAAAAGGAAGGCATTACATAGTATAGCATTTAAAGAAATCTTTTTTTTTTTTTTTTAAGTTCTCTGATTGAAGCCTTATGTTTTTAACCCAAAAATTTTTGAATGAATTTGTAGTTTAAATATATGGAGGCATGAACTTGACTTCAGTATAGAATTTTGTATCATTCATTTGTATCATTGATAATCATAAAAGCACTCTATATGAACCAGGGATATTATATAAATTATTTATAATTCTCAGAATAATTCAATTGGTATAAATACAAATCTGATCTAATAAATGAGGAAATAAAGCATGTATTTTGTGAGTATGTCAAAGAGGGTTGCAGAGCTGAAACAAAGACCCAGAGACCAGATTCAACAACCATCCTATAAATGGATTCCTGGAGGATCACCTGACTCTCCTTTCTGTGTGAAATTACTCAAAAGTAATTCACTTAATACTATTGTGTTTTGGATGTGGTAGTTTTTTTAATGTTATTGTGGCTTGAATATAACTTTTGTTTCTTGAGGTATTTTTTGGTAACCTATTTTTTTTTAGCTAGTTTTAATCTTTCATGTAAATAAAACTCTAATTTTAAAATCAAACTGAGACATTACAAATATTGAACTTGCTTAAAAAGTTTTTGAATCTACAGAAACCTAAAAATCACACTCAGTGCTAAATAATTATAGTTTAGCCGTCATTCCTTTGAGTAATCAGGTACTTTTATAGGTGTTTTGGCAAGTTGTGCTTTTTGCTTCCCTCATAGCTCAGCAGTAAAGAATCTGCCTGCAATGCGGGAGACCTGGGTTTGATCCCTGCATTGGGAAGATCCCCTGGAAAAGGAAGTGGCAACTCACTCCAGTATTCTTGCCTGGAGAATCCTCATGGGCAGAGGAGCCTAGAGGGCTACTGTCCATGGGGTCACAAAGAGTCAGACATGACTGAGCGACTGGGCACAGACAGGCATGGGTGTTTAGCACTAGGAAGCCATAGATGTGGGCTAACTCTTCTCTCTCTTTTGCTTACTTTTTTTCCTTGATCCTCCTCTTTCTTGTCTATAACCATGATTAGCTTTGACATCACAACACTTTAAAGATAAATGATTAGACAATAAAAACATATGTCAATTCTAACAGCCTTCTTCTTCCTTCTTTAAATCCATAATGTTAACAAGAAATGACCATACAGTTTGATATTCAAAGCATATGTATTTTTCTTCATGTCCTATATTCAGTAATTCCTGTCTGAAAGTAAATATTTCATTTTACTTTTCAAAGATATAGCATTTTTCTGGGGATGCTCATTTGAAATTATATTTTCCTTAAACTGTGAGATCATCAAGTAATGGGAGGTTTTTTTTTAAAGTAACCACTACATAAACTGTGAGTTGGAATTGTCAGAGCTAAAGAACTAAAATGCCATAGAAAGGGTAATTTTTTAATTAATTAATTTTTAATATAAATTTATTTTAATTGGAGGTTAATTACTTTACAATATTTTATTGGTTTTGCCATATATCAACATGTATCCACCACAGAGACACAGATGTATAGAACAGTCTTTTGGACTCTGTGGGAGAGGGAGAGGGTGGGATGATTTGGGAGAATGGCATTGAAACATGTATAATATCATATATGAAACGAGTCGTCAGTCCAGGTTCAATGCATGATACTGGATGCTTGGGGCTGGTGCACTGAGACGACCCAGAGGGATGGTATGGGGAGGGAGGAAGGAGGGGGGTTCAGGATGGGGGAAAAGGTAATTTTTAATTGCGATTCTGGAAGAATATTTATTCTAGGTTATGTGATTCATACATATTAGACCATAATCAATTGAAAGCTAATGTCCAGAAAGTGAAGAATGCAGTAAAGATTAAGATCAGATCTTATATTCTAAATATTACTTATTGGTTTAGCAATCTTCCTCTCAGTTTCCTAACCCTGATCATTGATTGCAAAAATGTTTTACACATACATTAAGACCACCTTTTCACAACTTTCCATTAATATTAAAAGAATAAATCATTAACCATGAATTGTTTACTAAACCAATATCTTCAGAAAGCGTAATCTAAATAACACTAGCTGTCACACATTTCTCTGAGACCTTTAAAATAGACTGGAAATTTGAAAGCTACTTTTAGTTTATGCTATTTTCCTCAAACAGGCTTTCTTGCAATTAATATTTGATTATGATGGGAAGTATCTCACTGTGCCTAAGGCCAATTAGCATTGCCAAAGGCCCAGACTCCAGGTGATTTTCTGTACAGCAGAGGCTTTCCTATAAGACTTGACCTCATTCTGTTCATCCTTACTAGAAAATGCATCCCAGACAAAGCCTATACATCCAGGTACTCAATTCTTGGAGTATACCATCAGAGTGGCAAGTGAGACACATTTTTCTGGGGGAATTGACTGATTTCTGGGCACAGTTGTACAACTTGATTTCTGGGAAATTACACTCCAAAGGCCACACCCAGAAATATGCCAATTGTTTCTCTACTTATTGAAAAGTCCTGAATATTTTCATTGTTTCATTCAATAGTCCCTTCAGGTGCATGCGTGTATACTCAGCCGTGCCTGACTCTTTGCAATCCCATGGATTACAGTTACCAACTTTGAGGACAAAGTGTTATCTGCTCACTCAGAGGTACAGTCACAGTATCTAACACAATGCCCACAATAGTAAAAACTCAACAAATATTAAGATATAAATGAATAATAAATATATTGCTTGTGAAGCAATAACTTGTTCAAATTATGGGGTCATGTTAATATAAAATGAGCTCAATAATTTCTGTAGAAGAAGAGAAGAGGACTTGGGTGATGGGAACCAGGGATCATCTATCATTTCATACTCTCTGTTACTTTACTTCCAAAATAATGCCGCTTGACCATCTATTTTCCTCAGCATGTTTTTGTTTTTTCTTTCTGATAGTTCAGCCTATTTACTCTTCTCAAACTTTGATTGACCTTATATCAAATGGAAGAAACATTTTATTTGATTATATACTGTCTTTATTTGCAAAGATAATGCAATACACATGAGATAGTCTATGTTTACCATATCTAATTGCCTTCTGGTGGAACTATCCTGAATCTACTGTTTGGCTTGTCAATTTTACAGGTTCTTGAAGGCTGACCAGGCCAAACAGGCTTAGTAGTTCCTACCTTCTCATTAATAGTTTTAATTGAAATCAATAAGAAGCTTCTTAATGTTAATACCTAACAATGCAAAAGATGAACTGATGTGGGAAGGTAGCATTAGAATCTAAAGAATGTGTGATCCTCAAACTATTAAAGTCTTATTTAAGTATAATTATGAATCCCAATGTCCAGATTATGTTAACAGAAATTTGAAACAAAAGTAGTTGCATTACAAAGAATGTGACATTGTTAACTTTCAAACATGGTGAAGTTCATTGAGCATGAATGAAGGCAGATTCTTAGCTCCCTCTGACACGAAACATATAGCACAGTGGTGTTGCAGGGTTACATGTGTGTCATTAAAAAATGTTATGTTTTGTTTGTTTTTACTCCTTGAGAGAAATGCTTTCAAAATGGTCAGAATCCTTTTTGGAAGATAAAAATACCCCCAGGTATGTTATTTTCTATTACAAAACAATTAAGTAGAAATCTACAGCCAGCTCTTTTTGCTCAGTACCCTAAGAAACCGATTCAGTTCAAATCCGCTTGAGATAGATACCTACTGAATAGCATCCATTGAGAGACTGAAATGGCAATATTTTCCATTGTTTTCATTTCTAGTCTTCTATTAAAACACTTGAACACGACTCTGGTGGCATTTAGGGCAACAGCTAAAACAGACATAGCTATTCTATTTAGCTGTTGCTAAAAATAGATTAAAAATTGACTTCTGAAAAGTTGAGCCCCCTCATGTCTTTTTTTTTTTTTTTCGTATGATGGGGTTTTTTGGGTTCTTACAAATGACTGACAACAGTTCCCTACTACAGCATCTTTGCAAGTGTTCATTGAAGTCTGACAGTCTGCGGAAATTAAAACAGAAAAGGAGCATTTTATAGTCCATAAGAATGCCTTTCCTGTATCACTTTATAGGAGGCGAGTTTTATAGCATGAAGATACAGTTTCCCATGCTTGTCATCTGTTGTGTGTCTTCATTTCCCAGACTGTACCCAATCTGCAGTTCTTACTAGGACAAAAGCATCCCTTTAAATCAATAAGAAACAAAGCTCTAATAAAGAATGCTGAATCAGCCCCATTACCACCATACTAATTATGCAGCAAACACACTGTCCTGTTTACAGTGGACCTTTCTGAGACCTAACCATAATATTCAACTCAGAGTAGCCAAGTCTCCATAAAATGTTTATTTATCTTGAAAGGCGAATGCTTATTCATTGCATAACACCCAAAGACATGGTTCCTCCTCTTTTTTTCCTCCCTAAACATCGTTAGATAGTTAGATGACCAATAATTCTTAACAGTGTCAGTAAAGTCAGTGCAAGGATTGGTTCTGCAGAGACATAAGCATCCCAGTACTATTTGTAGACTGGCTGGAAGGAAACTGTAGGGAGGATGGGGTGTGGAGAGGTGTGAGCTGGGGAGAAGAGCCTGAAATTTATTACTGAAATGATATGAGTGTGAGAAGAAAATCTGGGTCTCCCCAGATATTCGCAATTCTCAGTACTTGCAACGCATCCGACACCCTCAAGTAGTTATCCTTACGCCCGCTTGTTTCAGTTTTGTGTTTGGGTCTGTTCGTGTGCGCGTTCGCCCGGATGGAGTTCTCCTGGCCGCAGCGTGGGTTGGGTGTACGCGTGCATATGTACCAGGAGGAATTAATTACATATTGAAAACATCTGCATTAGCAGCGTCTGCAGTCCGCGCTGCTCCTGTCGGGATGCTCGGCTCCGTCCCTTGGTGTTAGGACCACTCGGAAGACCTGCCTGTCGGACGCCTGATTCTGGTTCCCAAGGGGGGACGGAGCTCCCGGAGCCTGTACCATCTCTTGTCTGAAGGGGAGGAGAGGCGGCAGAGAGAAGGCACCCGAGCGCAGGGGTGGCGTTTCCTGCAGCTGGGGGGTAGGGGGGGGTAGGCGAGGGGCGCCAGGGTTGGAGCCGGGTTCCGCGATCACCCCGCGAATTCCCAACTTCGGCCCCGCCTCCAGCCCCGGGTTGGGGAGAGGCGCGCGCCCCCCTCCTCGCCCCAGCCCCAGCCGATGGGCCCGGGCCCGTGGGCTCCTTCTCGCGGCTGTTTCCCCGCGAGGCGAGGGCAGGGCAGAAGGGCTGTGACGGCCCGAGGGGTACGGTAAGGAGGCGGCGGCGAAGGAGGAGCCGGGGAGGGGCCCGGAGCCGCGGCGAGAGAGAGGCGAGGGCTTGCCCCCCGCCCCGCCGCCGCCCCCCGCCCCGCCCGCGCCCCGCTTCCCTGGCGCTGCCGGCGGCGGCGGCGGCGTCTCCAGCCCTCCGGCCGCGGGGAGATGCTGCCCCGCGCCGCGCCGCGCTGAGGCCGTGCGTGCGCCCGCCCGTGGCCGCGGGGCTGCGTGCTCCGTGCGCGCAAACACAGTCCCTCCATGTGAGCTGCCGGGGAGCCCTCCGAGTCCCGCTGCCCAGCGGCCGGCCGGGGAGCGCTCGCCCGCAGCGGCAGCATTAGCACCGAGCCGTCCCCGCGCGCGCGCTCTCCGCATCTCCGGCATCCCCCGTTCTCCTGATTTTCCGCCTCGTCCCCTGGTGATTTTTCTTTTTTTTTTTTTTTTCCTGAGAAGGAGAGGGCGGGGTAAGAGTCCCCTCCTCTGTTCCTCCCCCCGCCTCCCGCTCCCCCCCCCGCCTCCTTTTTTTTTTTTTTTCCTTCTCGGTTTGAATTCTTTCCCCCTGACATTGGTTCGCAGAGCAAGAGGCGAGACAACACGCGCGGAGGGAAAAGGCAGGCTGCGATCGCCCTGCTGCTCCGGACTGGAGCCCGGAGCGGGTGAGCGCAGAAGAAGGAGGACGCAGGAGGGTCTTGGCTTTTTCCGTGGTGCCCGAGGACTGCCCATCGCCCTCCGAGAGACTGACGGACGGACGGCGTCTCTCTGCAGCGAGCCTTTGGAGTACCGCGAGCCGGGAGGCGAAGGATGCCCGGGGCTCGGGGAGCCCGCTGCGGGGCAGCGCTGTGGCTCGGGCTGCTCGGCGGCATCTTCTGCAGAGCCTGGACGGCTCCCGCCACGTCCCGTAAGTAGCCCTTCCGCCGCCTCGCTCTGCGTTGGAGCAGTTTCAGTGCCGCATTGATGTTCCACCCGCCCCGGGTACCAACTCCGAGGAGGTGCCTTCGCGGGTCTCGCCCGGCTGATGAGTGTGTGTGTTTGTGTGTGTGTGTGTGTGTGTGTGTGTGTGTGTGTGTGGTTAGGTTGTCACGCACTTGGCGGCCGCTGCAGCAGGGGGAAACTCCAAACCCCACGCTCCGGGCTGCAGAGAGAGAGAGGGTGGTTGATGCTGGTGATGTTTCTAGAAAGTTGTTTGTGGTCATGGAGATGGGTTGGCGGCCGCTTGGTTAGAGTGATACAGTGTCGGTGACGGCTCCTTAGGAGTTCTCTCTCCACTTCGTTGTGTTTGTGTAGACGGAGTTCATTGCCTTGGACTTAGGTAGGTCAGGGAAGATGAAAAGTGAAACCGTGGCAAAAATAAGTTTATTTATGGTTTTAACTTTAAATGAGCACGGCTTTGGGAGTGGGAAAGGAGCTTATTTTGAGCAGATTGGGCACCTATGGACTTATGCTTGTCACCCCCACCCCGAGAATGACCGTTTAGTACTTGTTTATTAAAATGAAACGCAGTGATCTAGTATTGTAACAGAAATCGCTTTAATTTCCTGGCAGTGGAGTGCAACGCAGTCTGGAACTTGGGACAGGCAATGCAAAATATCTCTAATGCAGTAGTGAACAGATTTCTTGAGGGTTCTCTGAAAAAAGAAAAAAAAAAAGATGCTCTTCAGTATGTTTATCTCTGTATGTTTTAGCTAGCTTTTTCTGAAAAAGATTGTTCATTTGTTCGTGAGGTTAGAAAGAGTAGACAGCAGTGGAAGATTCCAGCCCATCTTCTGCATTGCTTTAGAAGTGCAGATTGTGCGTCTAGAGAGGAAATGCATGAGCGCTCCTTTGGTTCAGAAAGAGTTAAGCACCAGAAAGATTGCCTGTAGGAATCTTAGGATGATATTCATAAGAAATACTTGTTTCTGAAAATGAATGATTTGTTAAAGAATCATCATGGAGATTTTAGATTTTGAAAAATAAGTGTTTTCCATGAAGGAAGAAAAGTTTAGTGTTTTCCAGAATTCATATGTGAGGTATCTCTATCAGATCCTAGGATTCGTTAAAATATCTTCATCCATATGTTAATACTAATGCTCTTATTCCAGTGTGTAAATATTAATAAGAATAAACATTGAAAACTGACTTTATAAGTTGTGCTAAAAAACCTACTAAGTAATAATATCATATGATGATCCAGAATTACTGTTTTGACAAATTTTCCCAAGTACAGAATTTGATTCCCTTTCATTTCAAGATAGAGAAGCCACTAAATGGTAATCTAAGTTTGTAATGAACATGGAAAAAAAGTTTTACAGTTTTTTCACAAAATAGATTAGACATAAAAATGTGATATGTTATTAATATTTAATGCCAGTTTTATAGATTTCAGTATAACTTTTGCAGCTTTAATGCTTGGTATTAATATTTCTATAAATATGTAACTAGCTTCTGAGAAAACTATGCTGATGAAATTTCAGTTTCCATGTCAAGGTCTGGTTACATAGAACTAGTTGCCACTTTTCTCAGAAAATAAGCTCATTATACATGAAATTTATTGTGTTCACGGACTGAAGGCCCTTACAGCCAGACTTTTTCCTGAGTTCTGTACTTCATTTTTCTGTATACTTTAATTATAATGGATCCATCTGAAAAATTTATGTCAAGAATGGCTTACATGCAGTCGTTGGGTTACTATTTTTTAAGAACCGAAAAGTTGTCATTTCTGACATACATTCTTAGTTCTTATAACTTAGAATTTAGCTACAGGGAAGAACAGAGACCATTACTTTTAAGATAGGTAATAGTTATGTTCAATTATTCAGGTTTATTTATTTAACTCTTATTCCTCATTTTTGAAAAAAATGTGTAATGGTTTAAATAAAATGATGTTTCCTTTTGTTTGAATCTAAATTGTGGGACCAAACTCAGAGTTGCCCCCATTCTAGAAATGAATTAAACAACAAGAATGATTTCAATTTTACTGATTAGAACGACTCACATACTCAGTACTTTAAATCTATACTTCTACCCTTAATGAAAAGTTTTGTTTATATAATATATGCAGCTCTGAAGAAGTTTGAAATACTAAAAGCACCCAAAGGAGAGAAAAAATGGTTAACTACACGAATCTAAGATAATGAACAACTCAACCAGGAGAGGTCATCACAAGACAAAAAGTAGCCTGAAAAACTAAGAGTAATGTTTTTATTTGGTACCCATTTAAAAAATATGATGACTGTGCTAAAACTTACGGTTCCCAGATAACTTTCTAATATGATGGATGTTTTTGGAAGATACGGTTACTATTTTAAAATTTCATAACAACATCGTTTCAGATATACATTGGCTTCGGGCTTATTTCTTCTTCCTTATTATTGAATTGTATATACAAAGGCTGTTCCTGTTAATACTGTCTTTTTTATAACTAAACTAAAATAAACTTTAAAGAAGCTTATCTCTAGGATTAAGTAGAAATGGATTTTAATTTTTTGGCAGATAGTGGAAATGAGCTGCTGCTGAGCCAATGGAATCGGAGAGCCTTGCTTCTTCTACATGTGTATGCACAGGGCACAGATGTAAAGTTTAAGATGAATATTTTACTCAGGGAATTGCATTTATTTGAACACATTTGAAAGACCCTGACAGTACACTTCTAAATGAGAAGCTTGAGCTAGCATTTAGTGAATTTAGTTTATTCTTAAAGTATACTAAATTTTGACTGAAATAGTGCTTTCTAATAAAAGTTGCTTTGCATTATTTTATATAGCCATTAAACTATAACTTCACTGACTGGAGTATTTGAAAAGTGTGGTTTCAATTGATCAAATACTTTGTAGCAAACATGTTTTTACTTATATAAGCACCAATGTATATAAATATTTATATATGCATATGTTAAAATCCTTTAAATACATTTTATATAATGTGTGTGATATAATATGTATAGAGATACAATATTATTTAATATAGATATTATATATTTATTATATCTAAAAAAATATATGTGTATTTATATGTTTTCTAACAAGTCTCTCAAGGGGGTTAAGTTTCTTGCACATTTATAGATAGATCTTTTCATGTGCAATTATTTCAAGTAACTAAATAAACAATATTAAAACAGTAATAAATTTGTCTTTTTTCTCTCTTTAGTTCATATGCCAACCTTAAAATGGTATCGTTTAAATAGTTGAATTAAATGTAAAATATAAAAGTAAACGTGAAAGCAAATACTATTAGTTATACTGAGCTTGAACATAATAACAAATTTGTCTTAATTAAATGAATTTAATTTAAAAAGTGCTTTAGGTCAGTAGAATTCATTGATTGATAAGAGGACGTACATTATTTATTTAATCCAAACTAATGAAAGGAAAAATATTATTCACTCATTAGAGATAAATATATGATCCTGATTTCATTGTTCAGGAAATTGGGATCTTTCTCTAAATTTTCTCTTTTAATATAGATATTGGAAAAAGTGAGTAAAAAAAGCAATCCACAGATTCAGTATACTTTTCCATTAACTTTTAAACAAGTATAAACATACAACACATCATCTTTAGACAAATAACACCAAAGTTGTTAGATGTACATCATATATATTTTAAAATCGCATTTCTAATATTTTTTCTATTCTAATTGGCAGGACATTTCAAGGTCTATAACTTCTTTGAGATTTTAAATCACTTCCCTTAATTATAAATTCTTCCAGAGAAAATCTTAATAAGTCTTTAAAAGTGAACTAGTAAGTCATCTTGTTTGATGTATCCTTTTCATGATTGAAACATAAAAAGAATTTGATGTACTGCCCCTTGACTTGCTTCTCTTTTTTAAAGATTTTATTTATTGTAAATGTGGTGAAGAATAATGGGAGATTCTTACTTCAAATCCCATGGGTGATTATTTTAAAAATATTAAACACATAGACAACCACTTCTGCATATTGTCTCTGTAGTGATTGATTTTAATGCAATAAAGAAGCAAATGGGTAATTTCAAAGGTTTCCCATATCTCACTGATTTGAGAAATGTTTTAGTTTATCATTTATCACTGTGTGCTAAGTTAAACAATAGAGTGCATAATAATTTAAGCCTCAAAGTCTACATTAAGGAAATAAAAGGAATGCTATATTTATAATCAGTGTCTGAAGTTGAATGTTTGAGTGTTTCTAGATAAATACATGTTATAAGATAAGTAGGTTGTCGAAAACTAAGATATATTTCTATAATCATCTCCTATTTGCTCATGGAAGAAATTATGTGTTTAGTTTTTCCATGTTAATATGTAAGAATAATGATAAAGTGATCTTTGTATAGGCTTTAGCTTTTCAAATGAGACTGATACAAGAGAATACTTCTCAACAGAATGATCAGTTAAAACTGCATCTTCCCATCTCCTGGGATCTTTAGAACTTGCCTGTTTTAGTTCTGACCGACTAAAGAGATTGTTGGTGTTTGGAAGTGTCCCTTGCCCCTTTCTCTGTCCTAATGTTTTCTTCTTTGTGGAAAAAACTGCACTTATAACCTTCTTAGCCTCTATCTCTGCTGTTCACTCATCCACTCCAGGTTAGGTGGAGTGACTTAATCTGATAGATGACTTTGGGAGAAGAACCTAGTTTAGCTGAGCCCTTCCACCTTCTTTCTTCCAGGCTTCCTGCAAAAGGTATAGTAGGTTCTACTAAAAGACATGCAAGAGTAGGCTATGCCTCTGCAGTAATTTCTGTGGTAATATGAGGAGTCTTATGATGTTCAGCTCTTCCTATGGGCAGAAGGCCTGTTTAATTTCAGAATTAAGGTTAATGCATCCCACGGTTGCCACATAGTGAAGGACTTTTCTTCCCTATCCGCAATTATGTAAAGGGTGATATTTGCTCTCCATCTGCGACTTCTTTTTTAATCAAGAACTCAAAGAGAGAAAGAAGTGATGTTTATTGTCCCCTATCAAGCCCCAACATATTAAAATTGCCAGTAATAAGCTTATTTAATATTGAACTGAATGAACGTGGTTAAAAACCAGTGGTGATTTACGACTTGTTTTTCCTCCTGGAGGATGAGTTGGAGAATTGACTTACTGTAACTGTGATCTCCAAGCTCCTCTATTCATTCCTTCATTCATATCTGCGTGGTTCTGTTAGTGATATTTATTTTAGAGAGACATTTAAAAGAAAACCATTTGTTTGTCTGGGGTTAACATTACCGTTTAAAACACACGTCTTGGTTATAGACTTCAGTAGCTCCACATTCAATCTCATGCTGTCCGTTTAAGCGTCCGGTGAATTTGACGTGACTTGAGTTGGTCGTTACTTCCTATTTGTGTTCCTACTGCACAGCCATGAAGAGTTGGATGATTTGGATCAGTTATTCTACAAAAGAAACAGAAACATTTGGACTTTAAAGACAAAGTTGACTGATTTCCTTGATTGTAAATTTCGAAAAAGAGCTTGTTAAACTCTTACTTAGTTCATTTTTGGGTAGACTATTCATAATAACAGCTTGAAGTAACTGAATTTTTTATAGCACTCCAGATTTTAAAACCTCCCCTGATAGTAGGAAATCTGGAAATAAAGATGTATTCGTTGGCTCTGAGTTTGCTTCTGAAGA
This sequence comes from Ovis aries, assembly GCF_016772045.2. Classification (NCBI taxonomy): domain Eukaryota; kingdom Metazoa; phylum Chordata; class Mammalia; order Artiodactyla; family Bovidae; genus Ovis; species Ovis aries. Next base: position 110,545,862 of record NC_056057.1, read on the forward strand.
GATCACATTTTTGGTATACTATAAAAATGCTGCAGAAATACAGGCAAGCTCCCGAGGGCCGTAGTCAACATTTTCCTTATGATTCACGTTTGTTTGAAATACTCTCGTAAACATACATAGTGATATATTCTTTAATGCTTTTATATTTAGGAAGGAGGTAAAATTAGTTCCTGAGAATATTTTGTACCAGGAAAAATGATCCCCAAAGATATATAAGGTTCTTCTTCCTGTTTCCAGTTCACCCCTTGTTGGGTGCACAGTCTTACCAATCAGTTTGTATCATAGAAGATGGTGAATCAAGGTTAACCTTCATAAAGTCAGGCTCCCTGACTCTGTCTTTTGTGGTACGTCTACATTGGAAGCAAGTTATAGAAAGTTTAATTAAATTCAGTAAGGATTTGCTCACTTCTATGCATTATATGTCATGTTGAAAAAAGTACATAAAAAGACAAATTTTGCCTTGACTCCTGATTTTCTCCTAGCCACTATAACAGTGTCAACTAAGTCATTCAATTACGATATTGTTTAAAAAGGAATGCACAGGCAAAGTAAATACCTGTGCATTGAATTAACAAAACAACTAATTCTGGAGTGAAATAGCACCATACTTTGCCAAATAATACATTTACATGTAAGAATATTCTTTTAAAATGGAAGGTGTTTATCGTTACTTGTAAATCATGCAGACTCAAACAGTTATTGTGAACTAAGGTAAATTGTATATTGATTAAAATGCATTACTCAACTCATTTTACTAGGTAGTCAGTCATCTCTTACTTAATGTGAATCAAGTTATTAATCAACCTTATAAAAGCAAATGTTTACTTCCATATCATATACTCAGTAGATGATATACATATTGTGCAAAATATGTGAACAGAAGGACTACATGAAAAAAAATCAGACTAATTATATAATGTGGCAAAATTTTAGCATATTTTAGGGATAGCATGTGTTTAAAATTTGGTAATTACACATGAATAATTTCGTCATTAAATTACTTAATTGCTAATAAATTTAAGCTTGAAATTTATAGAATACATGTGGTATATTTGAAAAATTTTTGATTCAAGAAAAAATATATCTGGAAAATCGAATGTCAGTTTTTCAAATGATTAAATTAATATGTTACTAGTTTAATGATTTTAACGTCAGCTGATCTAAGAACATGTGATCCAGACTTTTTTTTGTTCCTACACAGTCATGGCCACAATAAAACATAAGTTTGATGCCTTCATCAAGATAGTGCTGCTAACCTATTGTGACATTTTTTTCTCAGTGAGTCTGAATATGGCCACAAAATCAAATCCTTCTGGACACAATCTACCAGGCAACCACATAAAATCTCATCAGATTTGATCTATAAAATAAAACTTTATTTTTTACTTATGTAGGTTATCATCACTGGAGGTTTTTCAGCTGACTTTTGTTAATGAGAAACTATACTCATTACTTAAATCACATGATTAATATTCAGTGTTATCACGTGGAAAAAATGCTTTTATGTCTGCTTTATCCAGTAGAAGTTGTAATGGTGGTGATGAAATCTCTAAGAGTACAATTTCATGGTACCTCATGCATGTCTGTAGTATATGTGAGATTTACTCAGGTATCTTAACATAGGCATGTAGGTTTCTCATGGCTTGTTTAAAGCAGATTCTAGTATTGTTGACTATCTGGAGTATGGAAGTAAGAATAACCATTTTATTATGTCAGTTGACAAAGATAATCCTGTCAAAGATACCAGTGTGTCATAATTGGGTATTTACATTGGTTCTACTATCTCCTGCATTGGAAGGCAGATTCTTTACCACTAGCACCACCTGAGCAGCCCCACAAATATAAATAGCCTCCTTCAAATCTTTATATACTGATGTGTTTGTGTGCAATTGATGTCAAAACTGGAATGCTTGTTCAACAAGTATATATCATTTCTCTAATAAGTGTTTCATGATTGAGTTCTAAAAACTCATAACAATGCCTTTTTCAGCCCCAATCAGTTAGTGTTCTTTTCCAGAGCTCTGGGCATCAATAGAGATTATTATGCTTTAAATCTTGTTTCCAGTTGACATGAATACTGATATTTGTTGATTGCATACTTCAGGTCAAGCAGTACTCTCTAGATGTATTACTGTGCTGTGCTTAGTCGCTCAGTCATGTCTGAGTCTGAGATCCCAGGGACTGTAGCCCCCCAGGCACCTCTGTCCATGGGGATTCTCCAGCCAAGAATAAGAGAGTGAGTTGCCATGCTCTTCTCCAGGGGATCTTCCCAACTCAGGGATCAAACACAGGTCTCCTGCATTGCAAGTGAATTCTTTACTGTCTGAGCCACCAGGGAAGTATTAACTCATTTAATACAACAGTGCTCCAACTTGCTGATAAGAAAGTGAAGGCAGAGAATTAAAGTAGCTTTCCAGGCCACTTGTATGATCTGTCCACACAGTCTGTGCTCCTTAACGATGGTACCACATTGACTTCCAGTTCTCTCTAACTGAGTTTCAACTTGCATCTAGGCAGTATTTTAAGGATTAATTACCTGCTTATGTAGAGATATAGGGAAAAAAATACCTGTCATCATAATGTTTCTATGTCAGTGATACCATTGAATGATAATAATGGAAACTGTTATTTATATTTTAAACCTCTTCATAATAGACTGATTTTACAATGGAATTCTATCTTGTGAAACTATTTATTTAAAGGTACGGAAAATATTTGTTAAAATGTTTTGTCAGATAGGAAGAAAAGCTATTTAAAACTGGTCTTCAGGAAATTTTGCAGTCTGTATCCAGAACTGCAAATATTATTGACATTACCAAAGGTTAAAAGTTGATACCTCTGTCATCTATAATCAGTGTTTTGAGGATGAATTTCAAATGATAATTAATCATAAAACTTTCTTTGAGAGTTTTGTCAAGAGGAAAACTTCTTCATCTTTAATGGCTATGGGAAATTATTTGTCTCAAAAATATTTGTCAGTTCTAATGCTTAAATACCTCTCGTACCTATTTCTCGTTGTCCATCCCTGTGACCACAGTTCTAGTTAAGATTTCCAGCATTTCCATCCAGGCATTAATTTAGCAACCTCCTAGTATGTCTCCTTGCTCTTAACCATTCTCCTCTAGGTTATCATTGATACATATGCCAGAAATACTTTCCTCAAATGCAAATCTTGTCATGTGCTCTACTTCTCTGGTTCTTGTCTGTCCCTTTGATGTAAGCTCCCCTAACCCAACATTTGCCCTCCAGAGCCTTGCCATACTACAATCCTTGCAACTTCTTCAATACAACATGCTACTTCTAATCACATTTCTTTTATACTTACATTCTGTTCCCTCCTTCTGAAATGCCTTTTCCCATTTTGTATAGGCTGATACTAGAAAAATCTAATACATGGCCCAAACCTCAGAACTTTGGAGCAGATTGGAGGTAACATCACCTCCCTGTGGTGATTTGGTCTAATTGCAGGCAAAATATCAAGAGGATAATAAGCAGTTCCTTTGCTATTTGCACTTATAAGCGGTAGACCAGTGACAGATAATGCAAGTTATCTTCAATTATCTAATGTTAGAGTGAGAAACTATTCAATTTGCTGATACTTGTCATGCAGTGATAAGCACAGATACTTGTTTATCATTATTTATATATGAATATTAATCTGTCATTTCAAGGGATAGAAAGAAACCAAGCTGTGTCAGCTCTACGACATCTCAAACCCTTTTGCTACGTGGCTCTATTTTATAACATTCTCTACACTTCACTTAAGCCGTATGGTTGGTCAGACTCATTAAAAGACAAACATGAATGCCCTTTTCAAAACATGCTGTTTCAAAGAAATACCTGTAATCTGCATGTAAGTTGAAGATAGATGTCAACAAAATAATTATTGTGCCTAACATGCAAACAGTTGACTCATTGGAAAAGACTCTGATGCTGGGAGGGATTGGAGGCAGGAGGAGAAGGGGACGACAGAGGATGAAATGGCTGGATGGCATCACTGACTCGATGGACGTGAGTCTGAGTGAACTCCAGAACACGACTGAGCGACTGAACTGAACTGAACTGAACAGGTACTTTAAAGAGAGTGCCTAAGTTGTCAAAAAATCTTGTAAATGATAGAGTAGTTGCAGAGAAACTTGATAATTGCATATATTTAGTGTATATTATCCAGCATATTAGTTGATATTGTCAAAGTTGCTGTGGGATGTTCAGTGAATTTCATTTTGATCTTTAACAGAACAAGAATATTCTTTGATGAATACAAAAAATAATCACTTGTATTCTATGTGTTTACATTTTGAACTAACTCTTCTTGTCCCTACATTTGAAACTATGTACCTGCTGCACCTCATCCTTAAAATATCCTCCAGCCTTGCCTTTTCAAAGTCTGCCATCCAGCTAAACCTGGTTAAAAATTTGTAAGCTTTACAATGATTCTCCAGCACTACCTGCTGATAATACAAGTGACTCCTGTTTAACCTCTGGTCTGCTTGGGCACACCCAACGTTTTGTTCTTAGCTTAATACATATAAGTGTGCCATTGTATCAAAAGAGCTAGACTTCATTATATATCCTTTACCATATATGTACTAGTTGCATTGAATTATCATGTAAAATTAGACAGTTACCTTTATTTTGGAATACTCAAAGCATGCTGCTGCTGCTGCTAAGTTGCTTCAGTCATGTCCGACTCTGTGCGACCCCATAGACGGCAGCCCACCAGGCTCCGCCGTCCCTGGGATTCTCCAGGCAAGAACGCTGGAGTGGGTTGCCATTTCCTTCTCCAGTACACGGAAGTGAAAAGTGAAAGTGTAGTTGCTCAGTTGTGTCTGACTCTTCGTGACCCCATGGACTCCAGCCTACCAGCTCCTCCATCCATGTGATTTTCCAGGCAGGAGTAGTGGAGTGGCTTGCCATTGCCTTCTCCAGGTGCTCAAAAAATTAAAAACTCACAGACTTCACATTTATACAGTTTTGCTTTTATGAAGTTATCCCATATACTAATATGTAATCTACATTTTCATAAATTCATGCCATTAGTTCTAGCTGGGCTTTAAGGTAATAATAGCTTAGTATCTAGTCTATAGTCTATTGCTGTAAAGTATTTGAAGACAGATATCATGAAGTCTGATTAAATTTTAAGTCACTATTTTGTAGATGGCTAATTAACATATCAAAGATTAATATAGCTATTTGGCCACCTCATGCGAAGAGTTGACTCATTGGAAAAACCTCTGATGCGGGGAGGGATTGGGGACAGGAGGAGAAGGGGACGACAGACGATGAGATGGTTGGATGGCATCACTGACTCAATGGATGTGAGTCTGAGTGAACTCCGGGAGATGGTGATGGACAGGGAGGCCTGGCGTGCTGCGATTCCTGGGGTCGCAAAGAGTCGGACACAACTGAGCGACTGAATTGAACTGAACTGAAGAGAAAACATTTTGATTTATATTTACTTATAACCCTCAAATGACCTGTAACATTTCTGGGTATATAAACATAAATATAATCTGATTGAATTGATAGTTGATTTCTATATATAAATTATGCAAATAGCTACATTGTAATGACATGTAAAGATTTCTTTTATCAGTTCTACTGATATTTCTATAGCTAAATGCAATGTAATCAGTAGTTTAATTTTAATATAATATTAGTTATAATAAAGTTTATCTGTAAGTAATAATTCTTGTCTTATAAAATACTGCCTTAAAATGGACTCATCTGTATGAACAACAATAACAGCAAAATGTAAGAGTATTAAATGTTATTTTAAAGCCTAATTTACATCTTTTATTTTTTTAAACTGAAAGGCAACATAGTCTTAAATTTGAGTTTATTGTCTATTCTTTGCCCAAAGTATATTAGGAAAATATTACTGCAATTCAAGTAGTCTTCATATCATGGAAACATGCTTTAATGTTACATAATTATTGTATACAGTGATCTGAAGCATTTCAGTTTTACAGAAAGTATATCATTATTAAAATGTATCATTACTGTACATTTTTATATGTGAAAAAATTAGAGTAATATATACAAATTTAAAAGAGATTTCAAATATTGTAGATAAAAATGACATGTTCTTCTATTAAATTGACATCAATGGAGCATTTTGTAAGAGGCTTTCAGATCTGTGTGTTCATTTTATATGTCTATAATTATAGTATTTAGAGCATCTCATACTGTGTTTGTTTCTATGTATTGAACTTTCAAATGACAAATGTACTAATGGCGGAGCCAAAGACAAATCGTGCTAGCAGCCGAATTACTGGCCTGCTGAAGTGGCCTATGACAATGTTTCCTGAGGAATAATTAAAAAATAACTACTCAGAAGCATGCATGAAGATTAGCTTGTTTTGGAAAATTAGCGACCTAGGTTTGGACCTAAAATTATTTCTCATTATTTTATTTGTTATACTCTTAATAATCTTCCATGTAACACATTCAGTTTATAAACTGAATGTTCATAAGCTGAACATGCTAATCGTAGTGGGAAAGATTAATAATAATATAATACCATTTGAGTCAGTGATGCCATCCACCCATCTCATCCTTTGCTGCCACCTCCTCCTCCTGCCTTCACTCTTTCCCAGCATCAGGGTCTTTTCCAGTGAACTGGCTGTTTGCATCAGGTGGCCAAAGTATTGGAGCTTCACTTTCAGCATTAGTCCTTCCAGTGACTATTCAGGGTTGATTTCATTTAGGATGAACTAGTTTGATCTCTGTGCTGTCCCAGGGACTCTTGAGAGTCTCCTCCCGCACCATGCTTCTGTAAGTCACAGATGTTATTTGTTTCTTTAACTTTCATTTCAAAATTATTTTCACTATCCTTTTTTGTAATATTCAACCTTAGAAAGTTACCTTAAAAAACTCTTTTATTTACTAGGCATGTTAGAATTTCAATTAAAATTTCTCAGTCACTCCAGAGGCAAGTTCATCAGTGAGAGATTAACCAGATCCTCTCTGTTACAACTTTATAGTTGGAACCTGAAGAATGAGAAGGAACTACATAAGGGAAAAGAAGAGGATAAGTGTTCCAAGCAGAAGAGAGTAACTTTGCAGTCACAACATTGGCCAAGTTTGGACCTCCCTCTCATTGGGATGTAGCTCATGACTTTGGAATAAGTCTTTTGTAAAACAGATGAGAAAAAAATAAAGTTTTGCAAGAGTAAATAACAGTGCCTGATAGTTTATCAACAAATAGAGGGAAAATACATTTTTGCTGGATAAAATATGGAGAATATGCATGTATTAGCTTTAGTAAGAGAATAATGTTTTACCAGTGTTGTTAAAAATAAGCATTAAGAAACCTTACAATCTATGAATGAACTTGACTATCAGCCAAGTCAATTAACTTATGACAACCAAGAATATAAGTGGGGAAATTATAGTCTCGTCAATAAATGGTGTTTGGAAAACTGGACAGCCATATGCAGAAGAGTGAAACTGGGCCACTATGTTAACACCATACAGAAAAATCAGCTCCAAATGAGTTAAAGACTTGAATGTGCCACCTGACTCTATAAAAATCCTGGAAGAAAGTGTAAGTGATAAGCTCCTTGACTTTGGTCTTGGTGATGAATTTTTAGATCTGACACCAAAAGCAAAGTAAGAAAGTAGGATGACATCAGCCTAAAAAGATTAAATAGCCAAGGAGCCCATCAACAAAGTGAAAAGGCAGCTTTCAGAATGGAAGAAAATATTTGAAAATCCTATGCAGTATTTCCTCTTTATCTGCGGGTTCTCTTTCCAAGGTTTCACTTAACTGAGGTCAGCTGCAGTCTGAAAATATTAAATGGAAAATTCCAAAATAAGCAAGTGGGAAGTTTAAAATAGTGCACCATTCTGAGTAGCTTGATAATCTTCCATGCCTTCCGGCTCTGTCCCACCCAGGACATGACTCATTCCATTGTCCCTCCTGCCCCTTAAATACTTAGTAGCCAACCTCGCTATCAGATTGACCGTCCCGGATTTGGTTTGCAGCACTGATTGTGGAAGTGCTTGTGTTCAACTTACTGAGGTTGCTAAGACTTACAGTAAGAACAAGTCATCTATACGTACAGACTTGTACAGAAGGAAAAAGAAATACACGCTTGTTTTTGTGCTGGACCTCAAATTGCAAAAGTTACGGGCCTTCTGTTACAGTATATTGTTATAATTGTCGATTATTAGTTACTGTGAATCTCTTACTATGCCTGATTTATAAATTAAAGCTTCCCTATATTACATATATATAGGGAAAAAACATAGTATGTATAGGGTTGGTACTATCTATGGTTTGAGGCATCCACCTGAAATCTTAGAATGTATTCCCTGCAGATTAGTGGGGGCTACTGTTTTCAGTAAGGGGTTAATATCCAAATATATAAAGAACTTATGCAGCTCAAGAGCAAAAAAAAACCAAATCATCTAATTAAGACTGGACAGAGGATGTGAATATTTTCCTGAAGAAAACAGAGAGCTGGAAAGCACATGAAAAGATGCTCAGCAACAGTAATCATCAGGGAACTGCAAATCAAGAGGACAATGAAGCTATCCCTTCACATATTAGGGGATGTGAGGATGAGTTATCAAAAATATAAGGACTAACCTGTGGGTGAGGAAGCAAAGAAAAGAGAACCTTTGTGCACTGTTGGTAGGAGAGGAAATCTGTGCATTTACTATGGAAGACGTTAGGGGCGTTCTTCAAATAATTAAACATTGAATTACTCTATGATTTAGAAATTTTAGTTCTGGATATTTACCTAAAGAAAATGAAAAGACTAACTTGAAAAGACATATGCCCTGCACTATTATTTATAATAGCCAAGATATGGAATCAACCAGTGTTCACTGAAAGGAGAGTGGATAAAGAAGATATATTAATATATCACATATATAGTAGAACATTACTTAGCCATAAAAATACTGAAATCTTGCCTTTTTGCCACACAGTGTAGGACCTAACGGATATTATGCCAAGTGTGATAAGTCAGAGAAAGAGAAATACCATATGATCTCACTTATATGTGAAACCTAAAAATCAATATATTAATAAATCAAGCACATGGTTACAGAAACTAGACTGGTGGTGGCCAGAGGTGGGGAGTTGAGAGCATAGGCAGAATGGTGAGGTAGATTGAAAGGTAAACACTTCCAGTTATAGAATAAACAAATCATGGGGATGTGATGTACATGGTGACCCTAGTTAACAGCACTGTATTACATGTTTGAAAGTTGCTAAGAGGGTAAATTTTAAAAGTACTCATCCAAGGAAAACTATTGTAACTCTGGTGATGAAGGTTAAGTAGATTTGTTGTGGTAGGCATTCCACAATATTTACAAATATCTAACCATTTTGTTGTACACATGAAACTCATACAGTGTTACATGTCAATTATACCTTTTTTTATTTTTTTAAAGAAAGAGAACATCTTGCACTCTATGAATGAGCTACGCTATCATCCAGGTTGGGTGTCTGGAATAAGAAGCATATATATTACTACACATAGACTATTACATAAATTACTTTTACTGCATAGAGAATATTCTGCATAGATTTGGGTGTAGGGTGGGTGGGGATAAGGTGTTTCTTCATTGTCATTTAAAAATATATGCCATTTTCTAAATTTTTTGGAAAACTTGATCTGTTTCTGTTTTGCTTTGCTTTTTTTAATAGTTTTTAGCTGATTATATGAATGAAAAATAGTTGAAATCTATTTTGGTTTTAATCTGAAGCAGTAGATTTGGCTAGGTGAACTTCACTTAAGTAAACAAAAATCCGAATAATCTATGTGAGTGTTTTATGTTTGTATGTATGCAATTTATTTATGAATGTATTTGTTCATTTATTCACCACCCATGAATCTTAGATTCAAGGGGTCGTCTCCATGTCAGCGTTCATAACCCTGTTATTATCTGTGGCAAGATTTCTCTATTGTCAAAGCTGAATTCCTTAAATATGTGAAATAATATCCTTAAATATGTGAAATAATATCCTTTACTGTGAAAGGATATCTCATCCTAGAATCTCCTAAAATAAAGATCACTGTCACATAATGTTCTATAGTCATTGCTGAAAATTATTTTTCTACTGGACACCTGTTCAAACGTGTTGACATTAATTAGGTGAAAGTGCGAATTTTTTAAAAAGAAACTACATATTATTTTGGAAAAGTATCCGTTAATGCTTATTAGCACAGACTTTCATGTAAGAAAGGCTGGATTCGGTTGTTAGTTCTGTTCCTCAGTGACCATGGACAAACTATCTAAAATTTGAGCCTCAGATTCCTGATATTTAAAATGATGAAATAAGGGTACCTTCATGAAAGGCTTGCTATAAGGATGAAGGACAAGGTGTGTAGTGAGTGGCACATGATGGTAGATTCATTTTAGTAATTTTGTTATTTTTTAATGCATTTGATATTTATTATACAGTGTTTATAATTAGACTATGTAGGTATTGCAAAATTATGTGTGATTGTCTCAGACATTTGTTTCATAATTTAGTTGAGAAGCTGACACTTACATTTGGAATAATTAGCAAAGGTAAGACCGGTATTTATTATTTAATTTTCATGTAATGCCACATGTAAATGGTTAACAAGGGAGGTAATATCTCATTTTCTTAATGAAAGAATTAACAGAATGAAATCATGCATATATCATCTATGTTAATTGACTTTATAATTTGTTATAGGTGGAAATATAAGTGGAGCTATACACACAGCGATGTTAGTACTTCAAAGTCATTTGTTTTAAAAGTATACTCTTGTTAAAAAGTAAGGGAGAAATTACTCAAGCAGTATAAAATAATTAATCTATTTAGGAGAGCCCATTTTACAGTGTAGTAGGCATTCCATTACCTTACTCACAAATGTTTCTGAAAACCCACAACATGTGTAAATTAGAGAGCTTGTGGGCATGAGGAACATATCCAAAAGCATAAACATTTTTACTGTAACTTGTCAGCCATATGGGCAGATGGTATAAAGCTTGTTTTCTGAAATGTGATGGAAAGTATAGAAAGAAATTTGACAATTTTTTTTTCATTTTTGAATTTAACTATCCAAATAACTAGAAAGCTGGGAAATCAGTGGTATTATTTTCAGACCCTGAAAATCAGTGCCCAGGATTTTTGGAGGTTCAGCACTCAGCTGAAATTGTTTATAGACATGTTTTCATTATTAATGGAAACATCTGAATGTCTATTAAAAATAGATCACTGTGGTAAGCTCTGGAGATTATGAAAACTTTGGAGACAGTGTCTCTATCCTGGAGGGTTTTATACTCTCTATGAAGGTAGAAAAAACTTATAATTTAACTTTTTAAATCAGCAACTTTGCCTATTCTAAAAGCTATGTAATTTCTTTGCAAAGGCCCAGGCCAAATTAACAATTATGTTTTACAATATTAAGGTATGAATTGAAATAATAGGATCATAAAACTGATGGAGAGAGTTAGTCACTAGAAAATTATACTATGTGACATAGTCTGAGACCTTGTCAATATTTCCTAGTGAAAATGTCAATATTTCTCTGTGACTCAGGTGAGCCGGAGGCCATGACTGGTCCTTGCCTTGCAGCCAGCCTGTGTCATGCCAGGTGATGGGATTTATCATCTTCTGTCTGACAGTGGTAGAGTATATATATTAGAAATTTATTTTTCAATTTCCAACTTCCTGTTCATAGGATATCATCAACCATCTTGGAAAATTTTGTTCCTTCGCTTCCTCAAATTTTGAATACTCTTTTCAGTAAAAGGAGGTGGATTTATAATTTAATTTATAGAAACAGAAGGACAAAGGAGAGAGTGAAAAAGAACAACACTCTCCTTTTACCTCCGGGAAATTTAAAGCAAGTCCAGAGTTACCTCATGGCTTTTTATTACCTGTGTGTCTCTTTTTCTTCTGCCTACTCTCATCAAACAGGAAGATAGATAAGTTGAGGTGGAAGGAAACTGGGTTATAATAGTGAAAGAAAAATCACTGATCTTCGTCTGTCAGGTAATAAAAATGAGCAATAAGAGAAAATATTCATGAATGTTTTGTATCAAATGACTTGTTCTTTCTCACCAGACACCAGGATATTAGGCGTAAAGAAGTTAAATGCTGCTTTCCCTTTGAAAATTAAATTCATTATTTAATATATTGACACAAAATACATTTAAATCTGAAAGAAATCAAGGACAGTTGAAAAACAGTACACCCAGAGTTGAGGAGGGGGTGGAAATGTTAAGTGAACTAAGTGCTTTAACATATAGTTATATGTATACGATTTTCAGAAATGTGTATCGGTTTTTATAATTACATTCTAGTCAGTATATATTGCCTAAATGATTTTAATATCAAAAGGAATATTTGTTTCATTATGCAAAAATATTATTTTGTTCCTGGACAATATTGTCTACATGAGAGATCATTCCAGACTCATAAACATCAATACTAATATTTGCAGTAATTCAATGAGATTTAGCTTAGAGAATTTAGGTAAGGAGAGAAATAACTTTGATCATTTAATACATGGATGTATATGATTGAAGCAGCACTTACTCATTGAATAAGAGGCAAGTTCCTAAATAATATGTTTTCAAAATGTATTGTTAATAGCTGGCTTTGAAGAAGTATATAATATTGAATGTAATTATGATATACTTTCACATAATAGTATCTTATTGATATTTTAACTCAATAGTTACAGGGTATTTGCAGTTATTTTTAATGTGATTAATGGTTATGTGCCTCATGTTTTTAAGTATTAATGCATCCCACTGGCATTACTATCCTATATACTTCAAAAAATTTTCTCATTTTAGTAAGATTTAGTTGATTGCTATATACTTTGGGAAGATAATGGTTGAGTTTATTAAAGATGTATGCATTTTACATTAGGCTATGTGTGCAGAAATGCTAGCAAGTCAAAGATTTGTTAGAAAATGTATCGTGTATTCTTTATTAATTTGATTCCATACAAATTGTTTGTTTTTAAGGAATGTAATATTAAAATAAGGTTATTTCAAAATTTGAGTAATGCACCAATTCCTCAGAGGGCAATATAGAACTTGATATGTTTTGATACTGTTAGTATCTTTGCAGCTTACCTTTTCGCTGTTGACCATACATCAGAGGCCTTCACTTTTGACATAAAATAAAGCGCAACCTGCAAGTGCTGGATGACCGTGTATCTGAAACAAACCCAAGTAGTGTCTATATCTCAGGTTATAATCTTTATCTTAGATTTTAGTCTATGCAAAAAGATGCTTTTAAGCAGATGACTGGTTTACTTAAAATACTTGCCAGCAAGAGGTTATACATGGATGCTTGTTGGGCGTTGAGCACTCAGCAACACTGGCCATTTCGGGAGCTGGTGTTGAGGAATTTGATGTGAAACAAGAAGGAACTTGAGAAAGTAGCACTTCTTACCCATTTAGATGCTCATGAACCACCTGGCAGATGTGGATTTAGTTGGCCTGAGGTGGGACCTAAGATGTGGCATTTCTAACAGGTTCCCCTCCCATGGGATACCGAAGCTGAGTAGTCTGTGAACAACATATTGAGTAGCAACGTTTTGAACTTGAAATCTGTAATGAAAGATACTATAACAACCTTCTCACTTATTCTGAAATTAGGAAGCATACCTAAATGGGGAAAATTGGAAAAAATGTACATTCATTATGTCACATTATTAAATATTTTTATGTTAATAGAAGGTTCACTTGTAGTCAGTGATATAGTTTGGGGATAAAACATGCAAAAAGTTTAAGTAAGTGGGTTAGTTGGATAGTCTTGCCCAGCTTTATGATCTCTCTAAATATTAGTTTTACGTTTATAACTTTAAAGAATTGAACTAGATTACCTCTAGAGCCCATTACAATTTAAATATATATATAATTCTAGTTTCCAAAGTTAAAGCAGAATGGAGTGTCTTTCCAAACCTCAGTCTTGCTTTTGTCTCTAACAGGAGCTTGGGGATAGAATCTCAAGGCTCTTATAAAGTTTAAGTGGTATTATTCATTTAAAATGCTTAACAAATTGCTTTACCAAGGACAAATGCTAAACTAATGTTACATATTAGTAATATTATTACGAAGATTAGGAAGATCAAATCCTAGAAAGTGAAGTAACTTGTTTCAGGTCACGGAGATTTCTAGAGATGTGCTAAACAAAACTATAGTAACAAAGTAGCTGTGTAGTTGATAATATACTAGAGATAATGCTTTCTAAGTAAATCGATTCATTATAAACAGATTATCACAAAGGAAGAAAGAATGTATGCCTTTTTCTGTTAAAACTGGTAGAATCCTACCAAAATTAATCTAATTTCAATTGCTAGAATACTTTTCTCATGTTTGATAAAATGTGCCTATGTACTATTTTGTTCTAATATTTAATAAAGATACTGTTTACTGGTATGCAAACAACTCCAAGTGATGTCATGCTTGTAAAGCACATATTCATCTACTGACATGCAATTATTATTACTTTATATTATTTCAACTTTATAAATATAGAAATATTTCTCTATGTGAATAGATGTATAGAAAATCAGTAAGATTGACCAAGGTGTTCTGTGTCCTTCATAATACTAATTGAGTGTGATTTTTGCATTGTAGACAACAAAGAATTACTACATAGGGCATGATGGATGCCTGCCAATAGTCTAGATATCCTCCCATAAATTATGTGGGATTTATGCCAATATGGTGAGTTTTTCCATGTAAAAACAACAATCAGGGTCAGTCTTGCTTATGTAATTGACTTACAAGTGACCACAAAGCATTGTTATGAACATATTTGATATCTTGTTGCCCTCAATATTGCTGAATGCCAGGAACTGATTACAGTGGGAAAGTTAGGGTCAGTGCCTGTTAAGTCTTGCATTTCAAAGTTTACTGGACATTAGTATGGGTCCCAGGAAGGGGTATTAAGGATAGTCAGGTTGTGCTCTCCCAAGGAATTTCATCTCACAGAATTGTAAGTTGGCTTGTTGGTTCCTTTGGTCTGGTTTGGTTTAGTTCTTTAGCAGGCAGCGTCTCCTGAGGGATGTTAATAGTGTCCACCTGGGCTCATTCTCGAAACTTGGGAGCAGATGGAGGCTGTTGAGAGCCTCCCACCTGTTTGTCCCCTCAAGCAGCACTTGCCTTCAGTATCCAGTGGTTCGGTTTCTACTGTTGGGTGTTTGTTGGGTTACATGGCAGTGATTTGTTTGAAATATCAAAATAGGGTCACTGCTCATGGTGAATGGACAGAAGTCTGAGCACAACGAGCAGGTGAAACGTTTTCACACCAAGTTGGGTGATTTGTGAAAACAATGCATGGCTATTTCTCATGTTGGGATTTACAAGTGATTACTCCAGGGGAAGAAAAACAAAAATCTTTCAAACCTTGAAATGGGGAAAATTTAAGATACAAGCCCAGTGACCTATTCTGATGACCCAGGTATGTTAGTTGTTTTTTAACTTTTCTCTGGACTTCTGCCGTGGCGTACCCTTTGTCAAGTCTCTTTAGAACAGAACTGGTGTGCTTCGGCAGTCTGTAGTCTGAATATTGCATTTTGACTTGCCTGGAAATTTTATCTTTAGAACTAACTGATACGGGGGAGCTTGGTGGGCTGCCGTCTATGGAGTCGCACAGAGTCGGACATGACTGACGCGGCTTAGCAGCAACAGAGAAGGTAATGCATTATTTAAATACCCACTTACCTGCCACATGGAAGATAGGAATGTTTCATCCATTTTTAAGGGCATAGTGGGATATTTATTTCTTTTTGAAATTTCTTCAAGAACATCATAACTAAATTAATAGTGAGATTTTTTGCAGCTTATACTTACATTTTCTTCAGTTATATTTTGTTTTTTACAAAGTATATTTCTTGTAAATTATGAAACTAAAGCCAGATGTGTGGCATAATGTAAGAAAAGCATCCTAAGAGAATAAACATTCTCAAGTTCTAAAACTATAAAACTTTAGCTGTAAATTGATGACGAATGTCACACTGTCATTTTAGCCTTTTTTTCCTGGGAATTTTATGAAGAAATAGGTGTGAAATTATATTTTCCAACTTTATTTACTCTGTGAAAAATATAATATATTTTGTGCACTGCATTTTGAAATGGTATGGGAGGTCTGAAGAGTGTAGAATTGTTGGTAGTCCACCCTACTTACTAGATATATTCACATTTGTATCTCAAAAATTTTAATCACTTGACGTTTGCAGTTTATTGTTTTGTTTTTGTTAGTTCTGAGAGGTTAATATGTTACTGTGCAGTTTTCATACAAGTGATCTTTTAATTATGCTACTAAAAATATAAATAAGGAAATACTGAAAATATTCATGAAATGAGTTTAGGTCGTGAACAATACAGATAATAGCATTCACATATTTTATGGGAAAATACAGTGTATAAGTAAGAAATGCAACCTTTGAACACCCAGATCTTAGAGTCCATTTTCATTTTGGCAAAACATATCTAATTCTCAGGATTTCTCTCTAAGATACACATTTGTGTCTACGTGTGTTGTGTGTGTGTGTGTCATGGGGTGTCAGTTTATTTAGCCTACATTATGAGGAAATTTGTTGCTCGCATAGTTGAAATTCTTTATAAATGCAACTCACCTCATTGAAGTGACATAAATCAAAAAAATATTAAAAACTTTGCAAATGACTTACATCTATCATACTTTCTTGGCTCAAATACAGTATAAAATTATCCTGAGTGCTTAGGGATATGGATATAAATATTTATTAAATATATTATGTTGATTATTATTTCAGTGACCAGTCAGGTGTTTTGAGCTTCTTTTTCTACCACTAAATGGCTTTAGGCCATTGTGCTTTGCTCTTTCATCCTCTTGATGTCAAAATTCTCTCTCCTTTGACTACTGACGTTTAACATTAAAAAGGACTTCTGAAACCATTATAGGAAAGATTATAGTAGGTCTATTTGTCTGGAAGATATATTAAACTTCCATTGCAACAGACCTCTGCATGCCTTGGAGTTTCTTCTGTGCTTATGGTTAATTTTCCATAAAATTATGTGTGGGACATTTGAGGTTTTTCATTCATTTTTGTCAACACACTCATTCCTTCAACTGGTCGTCCCTCCTTTTAAAAATATTTATTTGTTGTTTGAATGTAATAGATTTTTGTATTGGACACCCCAGAGTCGACTTACTCTGTAAAGAAGTCTGTGGAAATACAAGTATTTTATTATCCACGAACATCAGTTTTATCATTTGTGAAATAATTGGAATAGTAGTATCTGTTGATATTACTGTTACCATGAGGTGACGTGCATTAAAGTGCATACCTTAGTGAATGGCACAGTGTGGGTATTTCATACATGTCCGTTTTCTTTTCATTATCTTTGTGTAAAATTTACATGTAATTCATACATGGTTTTAGGGCTCAAGCAGCCCCTATTAGCTCTCTTCCTGTTAGCTCATTGTTTTGATGTCTGGGCAGCTACAAGAGTCTTACTCATCAAGTGTAACACTTCCATGCCTGTCTCCCTACCCCTGTTTAATTTGGTGGGCTGCCTGCTATATCTCAGAATTTGCCTAAATAGATTCAGCTTCATCTGCTGAAGAAAATCCCGTTTCAAAAATTCAGTTTGTGGACAGCTCACTTTGGCAGATGAACCAGAAAAGAAGATGAGACATTTTCTGTGATGTAAAAGGATAGGTACAGAAGCAGAGAGTGCTTGAACAGACCCACAGGTCCACGATCGATGGTGGGGACCACTTCCTGTTCAGTGACTCAAGGAGCTGACATGAACTTTGATACTGTGTGGAAAAGGGGTAAAATATTACGAAAGAGATTTGGCAGAGAAAAAGTGACAACAGTATTGAATTCTTTGACAAAATGCACCAGTGTGCTTTGACATTTTGAAACCTCCCACTCCCTTTCTTTCCTCGTTTTTGTCTCCTGAAACTCATTTGTAAAATTATTTCCAGTGTCCTTACTCAACCTATTAATTACCTACTACTAATGCCATCCCCATATTACCTCACGTTGTTGTCACGTTTCGTTGTCTTGACGTGTCTTGTTTCCATGGTGATATATTAATTTGATTCTCATGGATTAACTCTCATCATTTCTGTGGCTGAAAATATCCATTGTTTAAGCTGTTTTGACTTGAGGTTGGGAAATCTAGAGTAACCTCAGCATCTCCCATTGTTTCTTTTGGGTGGTTAAAAAAAAGGTGTAATTGCAGCTCTTCGCAGGGTTAAGCTGAATTTTGTTGATAAGGAACCTTTCACTTAAATCACCTCATATAGTTTATTCTCTATATAGCAAAAATTGTGAGGAGAAGGAAGAAAAATGTGTTCTCTTTCTTCTCTTCCTGATTAAAGCATCTCAAAGAATATAGAACCAAAGAAGAGCATTTTGGAAACTGGCTGTGGTGTTTTTCTTGATTATAATGAAGTAGGGATATTGGCATTAAGAGTGGGGAGACCAGGAATGCTAGCAGGTCTGACCGTCTGCATGTCAAGCCTGCCCCAGGAAGAATCTCCCACCACTCAGCGCCTGTAAGATTCAAGCGAACAAAGTCTGTTTAGAAAGCTCCAGCTCTAGAACTTAACTAGAATTGGAATATAAATTTGAAATATATTACAGAGGTTTTTTTTTCTTTTTTAATATGCATTAATTGTCCAGATACAACAACTGTGTAAGTTTAGGAAACTTTGTATTTTTTCCAATCATCAATATGAGTTTTTAGCACTTCAAAAACTCACACATAACAAAGTTGTTCATAGGGGCAAATACAGCACATTTGCGTCAGTCTGTATTTATAGCGATTATATTCACTGTGATACTAGGTATGAGTACAACATCCACTACCATGTCTTCTAGTGTGAGAGAACTTGAATATTTGCATATTGAAATATACCTTGTCCATATAAATCACTTTCCCTTTATTATATTAGGATGTTTTATGTTTGAATTTTGTGCATAGATTAGAATGTCGTGAATTTTGTTTCAGGTTTATAAAAAGGGAATTAAATGTTTATCCATACAAACATTACAGACTTGACCTTGAATTTGACAAAGTTGAGAAGTATTGTTTTAGGAAATGCCATCACTTTTTCTGTTGCACTTTTGCGCATTGGCTTCTTATCTCCAGGCTGAGGGACAGAATTTTCTGACATAGTCTTTTTTTGAATGAAAGTGTATAACTCTCATTACAAAAGGAAATAGCCGCCTAGTCAGTTTGAAATGGAATATAGGGTTATTCTGCCCATCATCTCCTTTCTGCAGAATGGCTCACCTCGATGTTGTGAAAGGAGAGCCATCTGCCCTCTGGCTGGCCAGAGGCAAGCTAAGTTAGTGTGAAACACCATGAGAAATATTCCTTTCATTTGCTTAGGAAGTTCGCATTTGCGTGTGCTGTGTATTTCAGTAGCAGTTATATCATTAAAAACTGTAGATTCATTTGTGAGTTATTTTTTTATTTCATTGTAAGATTATACATCTCAAGAAAATACAACGGCAGTGTTTCTTGGTCACATTACATGGTTTTCTTTCAAGCATGAAAAGTACTCTGCTGAGTACTAATAGCGAATTTACATAATCTGATTTTTCCCTTTATTTTATGCTTTGTTGTGTGCATGCTAAGTCGCTTCAGTTGCGTTCAACTGTTTGCAACCCTATGGACTGTAGCCCACCAGGTTCCTCTGCCTATGGGATTCTCCAGGCAAGAATACTGGAGTGGGTTGCCATGCCCTCCCCCAGGGGATCTTCCTGACCCAGGGATCGAACCTGCATCTTTTATGTCTCCTGTACTGGCAGGCGGGTTCTTTACCACTATTGCCACCTCAGAAGCTCTTTCTAACTTTTAGTCATTATTAAAATGTCACTAATGTTGCTTTCTTAAAAATTCATGTGAGATGTATGTATCATTTTCTACAGTTAAATGAATAGTCCAAATAAGGTAAACTCTAGGTGAAGTTACAAAAGTAGCTTAGCAGAAGTTATGAAGCATGCACAGTATCTAAGTACTGTTCCTCAATAGTATGGTTTCCTGGGAAAGATGACCTCAAACAGGAATCATCATTGATTGTGCAAAGTTCAGAGATACTGACTGGTGCTGGGTCTCCAGCTTCTGTGTTTCTCAGTTCTACACATACTGAATTTAATCAGTCTGTCACTATTGACCCACACCTTACTGAGTTAAGGACTTCCCTGGTGGCCCAGACGGTAACGCGTCTGTCTACAATGCGGGAGACCTGGGTTCGATCCCTGGGTTGGGAAGATCCCCTGGAGAAGGAAATGGCAATCCACTCCAGGACTATTGCCTGGAAAATCCCATGAACAGAAGAGCCTGGCAGGCTACAGTCCATGGGGTTGCAAAGAGTCGGACACGACTGAGCGACTTCACTTCGCTTACTGGGTTACAGCTGACTTTTGTAGGTGCCACTCCCTGGGAAATGTTAGAAACATTTGCAGGGGGAGTAATGCTTCTGAAGACTTTACCCTGAAGTGCAGGGTCTGGTGAGCAAACAATTCCATTTCCATCTCCTTCCCTTCCTCTAGAGAGACAATGCCTTTCACAACTTTGTGGGCAGTTTGTGAGCTCAGTTTCAGCCAGGGATTTGCCCCTTCAGCTGAGTACCTTTGTACAAAGTACAAAGTGTATGCACGGTCATGGCAGTCCTCAGCGTGATTTTGGCTGTGGAAGGAATGAGAGAACTAGAAAATTTCTAAGAACCAGTGAAATAGTTACAAGGGAATAGAAGAGGCTTTTATAAGAAAATGAGAAGGAAACAGTTGAAAGGGAGAAATTAATGTTAGCAAAATCTGACCATGCTCAATATAATCTCCTTTATCAATTTTTAAAAATATTCAGGCCTGACCTACTTTCCCACTTATGGACAGAAAATAAGCATCATCCCATAAATTAAATGATTATATTCTATGTACACTTTCACTTCATATTATTTTCACTGGGGTTTCTCTTCTAATTCTACATGAAATAATAAATCTCTTGGTTTATGGGACTAGAGGTCCCTCTTATGTGACTTTTGGTAGAGAATGACATCATTATTGCTATATCCTTTCAGATTTCTTCAGAATAAACATTAAAAACTTATGAAAATTTCTTCAAACTTTACTTTCTCTTTATTCAAAGTCATTGAAAGTAATAAATTCACTTTACCCTGAAATCACAAATGAGGAAACAGAGATAATGGATTCTACTTTGTTAATGATATGCCTAAAATTAGGTACTGAGTTATTAAATTTTTAGTTTTTTATGAATGAGGGCAAAATTCTCATTTCTAAATCTTGTCGCACTTAAATTATGCTGTCTTATTTGAGTCCTCAATGGATTCAGTGCAGTCTTATGACTATCGCTCCTATAAACTTATTTTTATCCGAATGACATAACCTCCAGAAATACATAATTTTGAAACCCTCTTCAGACTGGCTTCTGTTCTTTTAGCTCATCCCTCTTACAGAATAAAGAATACCTGTATGTTATATTTTCCAGTGTTCATAATACCCAGTCTCCTACAGAGCTTACAGGCTAACTATACTGTTTTCACGAAGCATTATTTCACATTATTTCATGAAAATAATGTGTTTTGTGATTAAGAACATTTAAAAAAGAAGTTTACAGTGTTATTTGGAATACCAGAGGTCTATATCATACATAACCTTGATCCATATTACACTTTCTGTGTCTCAATATTTCCCCGCAAAAAAAGGCTTTTTAAATTATACTAAATTATTTTAAAATATTTAAAAAATAGTTTTTATTTCACTCTTCCTGGTTCCCGACTTTACTTGGGGCAGGGGGGATGCCAGTGGATGACTCTGTGTGTGTGTGTGTGTGTGTGTGTGTGTGTAGGACTGTAGGTTACTTTGCTGTTGTTGAGTGGACTGTTGTCAGGACCATTGTCAGTCACTGTTATTTATGTACTTAGGGTATACCCCTTTAAGAGTTTGGAGTCATGCTCTCATATTATTTTATTGTAAGGGGAAGATAGTGAAGATAAAGTATTTATCTCATTTCATTTTTTTTCTGTTTCCTCCTGCTCCTTGTAATTTTTTAAGATGTTCTGTTACTAATGACTTTCATCATCGTTCTCATTTCCAACATTCTGATTACAACTGCAGTCTTGTGAGTGGTGAAACTCAGTCAGGAAGGATCACAGAGGAAGAGCTAAAGAATGAATAAAAGACTTCGGGTCAGAAGGAAGAAAAGGATATAATCTAAGTCTCCAGATGATGTTTTAAAGCCTCCAGGGCTGGAGGCATGTAGGGACTGGAGGATTAACTCAGTAGATTAACAAATTTTTTTCATGGAAGTTAGAATTTGTACTGATCATACATCATAGAAAACCCCCAAACATTGACCCTATCAAGTAAATCTACAGATAGGTAACACTCAGATGCTGAGATGCTCTTGGTGATGTTTCTTGGTTGAAAGAGAGTGGCTGGAGCTCTCACCTCCATGTCCATGATCAAAGCCAGGGAAAGAACCAAGGGTGAAGGGCAAACCACTGCCAGCTGAGTCTCCCTAAGGAACCTTCCTGAAAATGCCACCCAGTGACTTCTATTTATATCCTTTTGACCAGAAATGGTGTCATATGCCCCTCTTTTGGCGAAGGCAATGGCACCCCACTCCAGTACTCTTGCCTGGAAAATCCCATGGACAGAGGAGCCTGGTAGGCTGCAGTCTATGGGGTTGCTAAGAGTCGGACACTACTGAGCAACTTCACTTTCACTTTTCACTTTCATGCATTGGAGAAGGAAATGGCAACCCACTCCAGTATTCTTGCCTGGAGAATCCCAGGGACGGGGGAGCCTGGTGGGCTGCCGTCTATGGGGTTGCACAGAGTCGGACACGACTGAAGCAACTTAGCAGCAGCAGCAGCAGCCCCTTTTTATTTCCAAATGAAAATATTGGATTTCAGCTGGGCACTTTGCTATCCCAAACGAAATTAAGGTGCTCTAGTAAGGAAGAAAAATAGAATTGATATTGGGCAACTGGAAATCTTGGCAGCAATCTTTGAAAGAAAGGGAGACATTCTATATTTGGAAAAGAACAGAAGTCTTTTTGTGTCCTTGCTATAGAACGAGTACAGTGAGAAAAATTGCCTGTGTGCTGGTTTCCCAGTGGAGTTTCATAGAGAAATAAGAATTGTTCCCCTCTGCATGCTAAGCAGCTCTCAAATATGTCATCCATGCTCACCTAGCAATGACCATGGTCCCTCAACAGTGCACTTCTGCTTTTAGCAATAAGCTAACAACAACAACAACAAAAATCTCAGAGAGGAGAGGCTCCAAGACTGGTTTCCACTTCTGAAAATCAATGTATAAAGTGGAAGTGCCTCACAGGCTCTACAAAAATAGAGTGCTTTGGTGTACCATTTCTTGAAGGCAAGTAAATATAAGCCCAGCTATCCAAACAGGGCAAACAAAGCAGGTTTTTACCTACAAGAGAAGCCATGCGTTTTTAATCCTCTTTCAATACTGAAATTGAATTCCCTGGTGTATTCCCTTCTTTCTACTCCCTGGTGGCTCAGATGGTAAAAGCGTGTGCCTACGATGCCGGAGACCTGTGTTGGATCCCTGGGTCGGGAAGATCCCCTGGAGAAGGAAATGGCCCCCCACTCCAGTACTCTTGCCCGGAAAATCCCATGGATCGAGGAGCCTGGTAGGCTACAGTCCATGGTGTGGGGTCACAAGGAGTCAGACTTCACCTTCCTTCCTTCCTTCCTTCAATACTGAGGACAGAATTGAGTGTTTACTGTATATTAATAACTCTGATAAAGCAGTTTGTCGGCTAAATAAAAATGAAAGAATTTAGAACTTCTCAGCTCTAAGTGATGTATTTTATTTTGGAAATAGTTCGCATTTAGGAGGGGCTTCCCCGGTGGCTCGGTGATAAAGAATTTGCCTGCAGTGCAGGAAATGTAGGAGATGCGGCTTCAGTCCCTGAGTCAGGGAGATCCCCTAGAGGAGGAACTGCAACCCGTTCCAGTATTCCTGCCTGGGAAATCCCATGGACAGGGGAGCCTAGTGGGCTATATTTCATGGGATTGCAGAGTCAGACACGACTGAAGCAATTGAGCATGCACAGTTAGGAATATTATTTACTGCAAGAGCAGCAGATTAATAGAGAGCATCATGAAACTGCGATCAGTTTAAGAATATTTTACTTATATCCGATCTTTTAAGATTTCATGTGGATTTACATATTTTAAAAAGGGAATTAAGAATATAGTAGAATTTAAAAAGTTATTAATATATTTTCACACTTGGGCAAAATGTTCAGATTCTTTTCATTATGCAAATTTCGTATATTATTAAGGACACATTTTAAGATTCTATTGCAAAAGCAAACGGTTAATAAGAGCCAACCAACTATTACAAAGTGGGATAAACTAAGATCATAGAATATTTAAGTTAGGTCAGCAACCATAGGAAGTTTAAAATTTCTTCTGTTTTTTATTTTTTGGAAGTTTAGAATTTATTGGTGAGATAAGCATCGAAAGTGAAAGTATTAGTCACTTAGTTCAGTTCAGTTACTCAGTCATGTCTGACGCTTGGTGACCCCATGGACTGCAGCACGGCGGGCTACCCTGTCCATCACCAAATCCTGGGGCCTACTCAAACTCATGTCCATCAAGTTGGTGATGGCTTCCAACCATCTCATCCTGTGTTGTCCCCTTCTCTTCCTACCTTCAGTCTTCCCCAGCATCAGGGTCTTTTCCAATGAGTCAGTTCTTCACATCAGGTGGCCAAAGTATTGGAGCTTCAGCTTCAGCATAAGTCCTTCCAGTGAATATTCAGGACTGGCTTTAGGACTGATTTTAGGATTCCTTCAGAATGGACTGGTTGGATCTCCTTGCAGTCCAAGGGACTCGCAAGAGTTTTCTCCAACACCACAGTTCAAAAGCATCAATTCTTCGGCGCTCAGCTTTCTTTATAATCCAACTCTCACATCCATACATGACTACTGGAAAAACCATAGCTTTGACTAGATGGACTTTGTTGGCAAAGTAATGTCTCTGCTTTTGAATATGCTGTCTAGATTGGTTATAACTTTCCTTCCAAGGAGCAAGCGTCTTTTAATTTCATGGTTGTAGTCACCGTCTACGGTGATTTTGGAGCCCAGAAAAATAAAGTTAGTCACTCAGTTGTCTCCAGCTCTTTGTGTCCCCCAGTCTCCTCTGTCCATAGGATTCTCCAGGCAAAAATACTCAAGTGGGTAGCCATTCCCTTTTCCAAGGGATCTTCCAGACTAGGGATTGAATTCGCGTCTCCTGCATTGCAGGCAGATTCTTTACTCTCTGAGCCACTGGGGAAGGCTGATATTTATTTTAATTGGAGCCTGATTACTTTACAGTATTGTATTGGTTTTGCCATACATCAACATGAATCTGCCACGGGTGTACACGTGTTCCCCATCCTGAACCCCCCTCCCACCTCCCTCCCTATACCATCCCTCTGTACTTTAACATATGGTTTTATCTTTGTGGAAACCCCCAGATCACTCTGATAAGATATTGAATAATTAACTGGACAGATAATATTGAAAAACTAATGAGCTAGCGAGTTTTAAAAGATTTCACTGTTAAAAATGTACATGAAATTTCTGAAGCATGTAACTTAAGCCTACATTAAAAGCTAAGCACTTTATGAAACTTTTCCTGAGGACAGAATAATTTCTTTCTAAGTAGTTTCTCAGTGTTAGTATAATCCACAGTCCTTTGTATGCATCCGAAAGCTTTTTGATTAAGAAAAGGTCATGGAATCTGAATTTCCATTTCTAGGATAAGCAATTGTATTAGTGAATGGTATGTGAAGGACGTGAAATCTTGTGTGTAATTAACACACAATTTTCCCTAGTTGGGCTCTGAGCACTTTAGTTTGTTTCCTAAATAATGCATATAAATAAATATATAGCCTTTGAATACAGGCTTTTATTTCAGATAGATGACAACTCTGAAAAGACCTGTTTCTCATTTCTCATTAAAATCATGCTGAAGACCAAGTGATTCAAATTGCTGGGAACTTCTATTTTCCTTAAATCCAATTGTTCTTATTCCTTTTTAAAATGCTGTAGCTAAGCATTGAAACACCACAGCACTGAAATGGAGCTGTGTCTCTAGGGACTGAATCATGTTTAATTGGGAAGGAAGCACCTCTTGTTGTTTGAGTTCATAAAATAAGACTGTCAATTAGGAGATGGTGCAGCCCGTTGGAGCCAAGTTGCAGGGCATCCTGTTAAGAGGAGACTCACTGAAACAAATGAGAGGGTTTTATAAAGGATATCTTGTGAAAGGCTGTTCTAGGTGGACAGCTGGGTTTTTCCTGTCTTTTCAAGCTGTAGCAGCATTATATTGGAAGGTAAAGGACACCCTTATCCAGAAAAAAATGGCTTTTGTAAAGGTGATTAGAGTAGGAAGTCCCATTTTTCCCCAGGCACTTTCCGTGTTCACACTTCAGTTACCGACACAGGTACTGTCCGCACTGTATTCTGCGTCAGTCCCTTTAGCCAGATAGCATCAGTTTTCAACAGTCAGACTCAAATGTCATTGAATATGAGGAAGATTTAGAATAGACATCCTGTTCTGTTCTATTGACTTCCATATGCAGGGTACACAATGAATTATGGATATGCAGTGGGCATTATAAGTATTCTGTTGCCCATGGAAGTCTCATTTTCTGTGGATGAGATGCTGATGCTGCTTGTTTGGGGTTGTCTCCCAAAATAGGTCACTTTATGAAAATTCTTCAGTGTGGACTTTTGATCGGGAAAACATATTTCCAAGATGTCAAAGGGATTGCTTTGAAATTCTTATTTTTAGATATGAGTTTTTAGAAAAATATGCAGCATTGTAGGATGTTGCTTCATTAGCTAATAGGAGGATGAAAGTGTTAATCACTTAGTTGTGTCCGACTCCGCAACCCATGGACTGTAGCCCTCCAGGATCCTCTGTCCATGGAATTCTCGAGGCAAGAATAATAGAGTGGGTAGCCATTCCCTTCTCTAGGGGATCTTCCAAACCCAGGAACTGAACCCAGGTCACTTGCATTGCAGGTGAATTCTTGACCATCTGAGCCAGTCAGAGAACACCTAGATATAATTTTTAAAGGTAACAAATTTGTTTATTGCAGATTTGACTTCTGTTGTGCTCACCTTGATGAGCAGCACAATAATGTTCTTTTATGCCTAAAATGATGCATTATAATCCCATCATTACCTTTGCCAGCCAATAAATTATTAATAAAGTGAAGATCATGCTAATGAAGCTATTTTATTAGATTTTGATGGATTTTGTGCTGAAGATTGTGGTGAGGCTTTAGAAATATATAGAGTATTTTCTCCCAGGGCAAATCTTCTAGCTTCATTGAAAGCTTTCCAGAAACTCTTCATTACTCACAATATTGCTTGCCTGTTTTCTAATGACATGATAGTCACTTTCACAGACACATAATAGTCTGCAAGTCAAATGTTTAATTTGCTGCTGCAAAAGAATTCACAATAGAATTCTCAATGTGGGGTTAATTACACAGTAATGGAAAAGTAAACTATGGGGGAAATGCTCTGAGTAACATTGCTGTGTTTTCTCCTGATAAAGATGCTCATGCTTGTTTCTTTTTCTATTTTGGGAAGTTCAGGACTAAGAGAAAATACTGAAAAGGTATGTGCACAACCAGTGAAGTTCTCATCTTTTGTCAACACTGTGGAAAAAAACAATGAATGTGTATAATTACATTACAAAAGCAACCGTTAATAATTAGTAATGCATACAAGTGTAATAATCTGTCATAAATAGGACAAAGTAGTACATTATAAGTAATTGATAATATATTCCAAAGAAAGAAATTGCTAATCTTGAAAAAAAATAAGGTAGTCAACAAAGCTATCTCCATGTTTTCAATTTCTACAAGGAATGATTTGCATGTACTTTCTGTGAATACAGTGTTAATACAGCTAGCTGTGTTATTGTTGGTTTATTCCATATATATCAAATAATTCGCTGGATACTTTACTTATGATATCTTCTAATTAAACCTTTCAAAAATTTTATGAGATGAGTAGTATGATCCCTATTTAATTAGGTGAGGAAAATGGCATATAAAGAACAAAATATTTCTTGTGTGAAAGTATTCAAATTCACATCTGTTTGTCTGGAGAGGCTTGGTTCTCATTCACTGTCCCTTGCTGTCAACGATGTCAGTTCGTATGTGTGTGTATGTTTGTGTGCTTAGCCACTCAGTCCTGTCCAACTCTTTGTGACCCCATGGACTGTAGCCTGCCAGGCTCCTCTGTCCATGCGATTCTCCAGGCAAGCATACTGGAGTGGGTAGCCATTGCCTTCTCCAAGGGGTCTTCCCACCCAGGAATCGAACCAGTGCCTCCTGCATTGCAGGTGGATTCTTTACCAGCTGAGCTGCCAGGGAAGCCTCAGTTCATATATATTGAACTTTATATCAAAGAGGCTTGAAAGTTCAAAGAGAGAACCATTTTCCATCTAAATGTGTCCATCATCCTGGGTGGACCATGCCTTATACATGGCACAGTGTTCGACTGTAGAACTACATTATTTAGGACAATATAGAGTAGGGGTGAGTGTGCTCAGTCATGTCTCACTGTTGCGTGACCCCATGGACTGTAGCCCCATGGACCGTAGTTCTTCTGTCCATGGAATTTTTCGTGCAAGAATACTGGAGTGGGGTGCCATTTACTACTCCAGGTGATCTTCCCAACCCAGGGATCTAACACTCGTCTCTTGCATCTCCTTCATTGGAGGTGGATTCTTCACCATTTCACCCCTTGAGAAGCCAAGTGTATGTGTGCATATATAACAAATAGACCAAGAAAACAGAAGAGAGTCCAGAACTAGACCCATCACATATATGGTTAATTGATTTTCTGCAAAGGTACAAATGTAATTTAATGATCAAAGGAAAATTATGTCAGCCACTGTACCTTTATTGCTCATTATTATTCAGTTGCTCCGTTGTGTCCACTTCTTTATGAGGACATGGACTGCAGCATGCCAGGCTACCCTGTCCTTCACCGTCTCCTGAGATTTTCTCAAATTCATGTCCACTGATGCCATCCAACCATCTCATCCTCTGTTGTCCCCTTCTCCTCGTGCCTTCAATGTTTCCCACAATTAGGATCTTTTCCAGTGAGTCGGCTCTTTGCATCAGGTGGCCAAAGTATTGGAGCTTCAGCTTCTGCATCAGTCCTTCTAATGAATATTCAGGGCTGATTTCCTTTAAGATGGACTGGTTGGATCTCCTTGAAGCCCAAGGAACTCTCAAGAGTCTTCTCCAGCACCACAGTTTGAAAGCATCAATTCTTTGGTGCTCAGCCTTCTTTATGGTCTTAACTCTCACATCCATACATGACTGAAAAAACCATAGCTTTGGCTATCTGGAGCTTTGCAGGCAAAGTAATGTGTCTGCTTTTTAGTATGCTGTTTAATTTTGTCATAGCTTTTCTGCCAAGGAACAAGCTTCTTTTAATTTCATGGCTACAGTCACCATCCACAGTATTTTGGAGCCCAAGAAAATAAGGTCTGTCACTGTTTCTATTGTTTCCCCATTATTTGCCGTGAAGTGATTGGTCCAGATGCCATGATCTTAGTTTTTTGAATGTTGAGTTTTAAGCTGGCTTTTTCACTCTCCTCTTTCACCTTCATCAAGAGACTCTTTAATTCCTCTTTGCTTTTTGCCATAAGGGTGGTGTATATCTGAGGTTATTGATATTTCTCCTGGCAATCTTGATTCCAGCTTGTACTTCATCCAGCCTGGCATTTAGCATGATGTACTCTGCATATAAGTTAAATAAGCAGGGTGACAATATACAGCCTTGATGTACTCCTTTCCCAGTTTTGAACCTGTACATTGTTCCATGTTCATTTCTAACTGATGCTTCTTGACCTGCATACAGGTTTTTCAGGAGCAGGTAAAGTGATCTGGTATTCCCATCTCTTTCAGAATTTTCCACAGTTTGTTTTTATCCATACAGTCAAAGGCTTTAGCAAAATCAATGAAACAGAAGTGGATGTTTTTCTCTAATTTTCTTGCTTTTTCTATGATCCACCACCACCAGATATTGCCACTGGACTCAGAAAGCTGGATATCTATATTGCAAAGAAAATCTTCAGTGGCATATAGACCAAATATAAAACCTTATCCTCAGTTAGAAGAAAATGTAAGAAAATATTTTCTGGGCCTTGGACTAGGGAAAGATTTCACAGCAAAGGCCCAGATAGCATTAGCCATAAAATGTTTAAAAAGATAAAGTATATTTCAATAAAGAAAAACACCATGCTCCTCAGAAAAATCCACTAAGAGAATGAAAAGAGTAAGCCCTGGGAGAAAATGATCACATGGCATATATCTGACAAAGGACTTTTATCTGGGCCAAGTAAAGAACTCCTACAAATCAATTATAGGAAGACAGCGTAAACAAGATGAGCAGAAGACTTGGATAGTTTACAAAGGTTAACACGTGGCCCATAGGCATTTAAAAACTACTCAGTATCATAACTCATCAGGAATATGTAAATTAAAACAAAAAGAAATGCAGCTACACACTAGAATTACTAAAATTATAAAGGCTAATAATACCAAGTGTTGAGGATGTGGCAAGCTGAATTCACATAGTTTGCTGGTTGGGATAAAAAAAAAATGGTACAGAAAATGTGCAAATCTTTTGGGTTGTTTCATATATATACATACACACACACACACACACACACACACACACACACATATATATATTAGTTTAGTTTACCCCAAGTTTGTTAATATATAATTGACCTATGGCATTGTGTAAGTTTAAAGATACACAGTGTGATAACAGGAGGCACATATCGATTGTAAAACAATTACCGTAATAAGGGTAGTTAACACATCTGCTATCTCACATAACTTCTATTTTTTTGTAGTGAGAACGTTCAAGGTCTATTTTCTTGTCAACTTTAAAGTATGTGATACAGTAGTGTTAACTATATTCATTAGGCTCTGTGTTAGATCCCACAACTTACTCATCTTATAACTACAAGCTTATGGTCTTTTACCAACAAGTATTCAGTTACCCTCTTACCTGTCAGTTTCTTTTCTAAGTATGTATTCAGTAGAAATAAAAGCATATGTTCCCCGAAATTGTAAAAATATCTTTGTAACAACATTTTTCAGAGAAACATTAAATAGAAACAACCCAAGATTCTATCAACAAGAGAATGGATAACCCAATAGCACTGTATTCATGTAAAATAATACAACTCAACATTATAAACAACTATTGATGTTTACATGAGAAGGTATTATCAAATATCATTATATGAGCAAAGATGGACAGTCATATATATATATATGTATATTTATTGATTTATTTATATGAAGTTCAAGAACAAGAAATGATAATTTCTAAAGAAACTGTCTTTAGTACTAATTTAGTACTATTTAGAAATTCAGTTCAGTTCAGTTGCTCTTTGGGACCCCATGAATCGCAGCACGCCAGGCCTCCCTGTCCATCACCAACTCCCGGAGTTTACCCAAACCCATGTCCATCAAGTCAGTGATGCCATCCAGCCATCTCATCCTCTGTTGTCCCCTTCTCCTCCTGCCCCAATCCTTCTCAGCATTAGGGTCTTTTCCATGAGTCAACTCTTCTCATGAGGTGGGCAAAGTATTGGAGTTCCAGCTTCAACATCAGTTCTTCCAATGAACACCCAGGACTGATCTCCTTTAGGATGGACTGGTTGGATCTTCTTGCAGTCCAAGGGACTCTCAAGAGTCTTCTCCAACACCACAGTTCAAAAAATTCGTTTAGTACTAATAGAAATTAGTACTCGTGGGTGTTACTATTTGGTGAAGAAGTTTTATTTGGCTGATGGTTATGACTCATTGGAAAAGTCTTTGATGCTGGGAGGGATTGGGGGCAGGAGGAGAAGGAGATGACAGAGGATGAGATGGCTGGATGGCATCACTGACTTGATGGACGTGAATCTGAGTGAACTCTGGGAGTTGGTGATGGACAGGGAGGCCTGGCATGCTGCGCTTCATGGGGTCACAAAGAGTCGGACACGACTGAGCAACTGAACTGAACTGAACTATGATGAAAAGCATCATACTGATGAAAGTATGTTTCAGACCCTGATGCTGGGAAAGATTGAAGGCGAGAGGAGAAGGGGACGACAGAGTATAAGATGGTTGGATGGCATCACCGACTCAATGGACATGAGTTTGAGTAAACTCCAGGAGTTGGTGATGGACAGGGAGGCCTGGCGTGCTACAGTCCATGGGGTTGCAAAGAGTCAGACATGACTGAGCAATTGAACTGAACTGAAGGGTGAAAGTATTTTTCAAAAGTAATTTGACTGGATACAAATTGTACTTGAATTTTATTGCATGTAAAATATATCACAGTAATTTAGATTACTTCATAAGAAATGAGAATGACAAAATGGGCAATATTACATTTCTTAAAAACGTGTTCTCAGTTGCTCAGTCTTGTTTTTGTGACCCCATGGACTGTAGCATGCCAGGCTCCTCTGTTCCTGGGATTTTCCAGGCAAGAATACTGGAGTGGATTGCTGTTTTCTCTTCCAGGGGATCTTCCTGACTCAGGGACTGAACCAGGTCTCTTGTGTCTTCTGCATTGCATGTGGATTCTTTACTATTAGCGCTACCTGGAAAGGCCCTTGAGTGGACAATTAGGAAACATTAATCATTTGGAGAAGACTCTTGAGAGTCCCTTGGACTGCAAGGAGATCCAACCAGTCCGTTCTAAAGGAGATCAGTCCTGGGTGTACTTTGGAAGGGACGATGCTAAAGCTGAAACTCCAATACTTTGGCCACCTCATGCGAAGAGTTGACTCATTGGAAAAGACTCTGATGCTGGGAGGGATTGGGGGCAGGAGGAGAAGGGGATGACAGAGGATGAGATGGCTGGATGGCATCACGGACTCGATGGACGTGAGTTTGAGTGAACTCCGGGAGTTGGTGATGGACAGGGAGGCCTGGCGTGCTGCAATTCTTGGGGTCGCAAAGAGTCGGACACGACTGAGACTGAACTGAAGTGAACTGAACTGAATCATTGGGTTTTACAAGCGGAAAATGAAAATGACCAGAGGACTTCTCTGTGACATTCTTTTTTTCTTTTTAAATATGTAAGATATTTAACCAGCTCAAATATCAAAACCATATGAAAGGTACACTCAGAGGAATCTCAGCTCCATCTTTACTCACCCCAGCCTTTTATCTTAACTCATATAAATAATCATGTTTTAGTTTGTGTTATATCCTTCCAGTGTTACTTTTTGCAAAATCACGTATGTGTGTATTTGATTGTATACATCAAGTATGTGTGGATTCCTATTTCTCTTCCTTTCAAAAACAACAGTTAATGTACTTTATATTCTCTTCTGCATATTGGTTTGTAACTTGCTCTGGAGAGCTCCCTAATGTTTGTATAGAAAGGTTTCTGTATCTTTCCTTTTTATAGTTTCATAATTTTCCATTTGGTTCCCTGCCCTATTCAAAACTATGTCCTTTCTTAAT
Organism: Ovis aries; assembly: GCF_016772045.2. NCBI lineage: Eukaryota > Metazoa > Chordata > Mammalia > Artiodactyla > Bovidae > Ovis > Ovis aries. Next base: position 110,579,389 of record NC_056057.1, read on the forward strand.
ATCTTCTTGTTTTGCTGTTACCAATGTTTTGCTATTTTAAATAGCAGTGCAGAGAACACTTTTTCATATGTTGTCTGTATTTGTGGCGTTTATTTCCATACTGTCAAGATTATAGTATCATGATTATATCCCCCAAGTGTTTATTGCTTGTATATACAAAGGTTATAGATTTCTATATTTCTATATTTTTTTGAAATTTTAGATCTATTATTATAGCACCTGAAAATAGACACAATATAAGTCTTCTTTCCAATTCTTATATTTCTGTTTTTTCTTATATATTTACCTTGATTAATACTTACAACATGGGGTTTCATAGTTATGCTGATTAACAGCTGACTTTAGCAGGAAATCCCTGTTAGGTTTTTTTAAAGTTTAATTTTATTTGAATCAGAAGATAATTACTTTACAGTTTTGTGATGGCTTCTGTATACATGAGCATGAATCAGCCATGGGTATACATATGTCCCCTCCCTCCTAAACCTCCCTTCCATCTCCCTGCCAATCCCACCCTTCCAGGTTACCACAGGCCTTGGGTTCCCTGCATTGTACAGCAAGTTCCCACTGTCTGTCTATTTTACATATGGCGATATATATGTTTCAACACTACTCTCTCACATCATCCCACACTCTCCCTCCCACACTGTTCTTTACATCTGCGTCTCCTTTGCTACCCCCTCAAATAGGACCATTAGTACCAGTTAGATTTGAGAATCATCATCAAGAGTTTTTATTTCACATTTTTGCCTGGTTTCAATTGTTAGCTCAAAGCCTATGAAGGAATTACCACATAGGCCATATAATAGAAAGTTTCCTTTCAGTTGGATGTTGTGATCATCAAAAATTACATGATGAAAATATTTCCCTAATCTGTCTATACATGGATCAGTTTGTTACTGTTCAGGATCTTAAATGGTCCTACTGCTCGATTCCAGGAAGTTTTCCTGTAAACACTAAATTTACACATCCACATTTCAATATAAAATATATATTTTTGATTTAATTCTTGACTTTTCCAGTGGTACAACTTCACTTGCAATAAATATGATCAAAACAAGATCTGCTATAATTAATCTTGGACTTTTTGCTTCATATGGTTTTACTCATTTCATATCGATCATCATTTTAAGTAATACCAAGCTGTATTTTCTTCCTATTACTGTTTCACAAATTATGGAAATGTTTAATATCATTGATTTTACTTTGCAGTTTATTTCAGTGTTTCTTCATGATAAAGTTTTTATAGTTTATGATCTTAGAATTTTGGCTATGTTTTCATGACAGTTTTATAAAAAATAAATGCAGCCTCCATGTTCTTGTCAGATCTATGCTGAAACAGAATTTAACAGAATGCTCTTTAGTATAGACTGGTTATATACAAGCAAGAGATTCACTTAAATTAGGAAAGCTTTACCAGGCTTTACCATGAAGTGTGAAGTGGAAGTTGCTCAGTCATGTCTGACTCTTTGTGGCCCCATGGACCTGCCAGGCTCCTCTGTCCATGGGGATTCTCCAGGCAAGGATACTGGGGTGGTTCATCATGCCCTCCTCCATGGGATCTTCCTAACCCAGGGATTGAACCCAGGTCTCCCGCATGGCAAGCAGATTCTTTACCATCTGAGCCATCAGGGAAACCCTAAATTAATATAAGTGTGATGCATTGGCTGGGGGTTGAACCTGCATCTCCCATGGCAGGGGGCAGTAATTCTACCACTGAACCACCAGTGCAAGCTTTACCATATCAATCTTCTAATTTTGGAATGTCTGACTCGGTTGTTATTTATTCAGAAAATGCAGTCAAACTGTGAACAAAAGTGGAAGCTTTGCAGCACAGCTGTTAAGGAATGAGTGGATGGCGTAGCAGAAGGTTGACGAACTCACTAGTGTAGAAACAGTTCTAAACATCTGAGACTCTCAGTACAAAGAAATCGCTATTTCTGTAGCCTCTGATTTAGTCTATCTCACATGGAGGGCCTAATGAAGGAAAGAAACTACTACATTCTAAATTGTGCAGAACAAATACCCTAAAAGGAAAGTGTCTGGATCTTTATTGCTTTGGAGACCAAAAAGACAGTGTACTTTGAAGTTAGTTCCTTATGGTTAGTCTGCTTTGCTTGATGTAAAGAGCGAATTCATCGCCACATGAATAATGCATAGCAACAATAATCTCTATTATCAGGATGTTTTTATGTATTCATAAAGTATATTTTCTATGACTAAAGGAAAAGCAACAGATTATTAAACTTCCAGTTTTATTTTATGATCTGCTCTGCCTCTTCAATTTATTCCACCTTTTGTTTAAAGAAAATTGCGTTGATAAGACATTATTACAAAAGAAGCAATTTGGCAAACACTGATTGTTCATTTTCCTTTGGCTTCCTTGTTTCATTTTATGTTTTGAGCACAGTGTTTCAGTTCATACAGACTGTGTTTGAAAAAGGGGCTTCCAGCCTTCCTCAAATAGTTTTGTTCTGAGTTTACAATGGATGATTTGGAGAAAGAATGTGATAATGACTGAGCTTAGAAAATAATAAAGTACAGTTAGTGTCGTCATGTAGTACATGAATGTAAAAATGTTTGAAAGGTTGTTCTCTCTCATTTTACTGTTAATATTTGTTTTTAAAGTGAAGTGAAGTCACTCAGTTGTGTCCAACTCTGCGACCTGATGGACTATAGCCTGCCAGGCTCCTCCATCCATGGAATTTTTCAGGCAAGGATACTGGGATGGGTTGCCATTTCCTTCTCCAGGGTTTGTCTTTAAATCCTGTATGAAACTTGAAATATTTATTCTACAACATCTGGATTTAGATTGACTTTTTTTTTAATTGATTCAAGGATTGGTTTTATTATATGCACCAGATTAATAGCTGAGTAGGAATAGAACTTGTTCTTTTGCAGTATAGCACAGGCAAGGATGAGATGACCATTTAGACCCTTGTTGTTGTTTATTTGCTCAGTCATGTCCTGACTCAGCTCAGTCATATTATTAATATGCTCAATAATTTACTTATTGAGCTCACTTATTGCTTAGTCATGTCCCCGTGTACTAATAGCCCACCCGGCTCCTCTGTCCATGGGATTTTCTAGGTAACAATACTGGAGTGGGTTGCCATTGCCTACTCCCCATCTAATTGCTTAAGACATTTAAATCTACATTGATTCCCCCAAAGACTTCTGCAAAGTTCTCCCAAATTGCAATAATGTTTCAGGCCAACAGGCACTAAAATGTTTAATTCAAACAGTAAATACTAGGAATCGGAGTATTTTTTTAATCTCCCATATCATTTTATCCCTGTTAACTAAGAGGGGCCACTGAATTGTATTCTTGCTGAATTAAACTGAACTGAATTCAAGCCATAGACTTTTTGTTGAGGCTTCGGCAGATGTTCTTGGAAACTTTGCAATGAGGTTAAAGAAAGGGAATTAAGAATAAAAATACGTAACTGCATAAAAGGATAGTTTCTCAAAGCGGAGGTGAGGTCTAAGGGCAAGTGTGCTGGGAATTCCGTTAGTGTCACCATGTAGAGAAAAGGAGAAATAAGGGGGAATTTCTGTCTCGTGTTTTAAGGAGCACATCAGTACATTATGCCTGCCCTGGTGGCTCAGATGTAAAGCATCTGCCTGCAATGCTGGAGACCCAGTTTCAATCCCTGCGTTGGGAGGGTTCCCTGGAGAAGGCAATGGCAACCCACTCCAGTATTCTTGCCTGGAGAATCCCATGGACAGAGAAGCTTTGGTCCATAGGGTGGCAAAGGTAGGCAACAACTTATGAGTAAATCACCAGCACGTCAGTACATGCTACAGTTCTGTGTGTCTGCTTTTCAGTCCATCTTTGGGAATCGCAGATGAAAACTGGTGATACACATCTGGGGGAACTACAAATTGAAGTGAGGTAAAATTAAATTCTCTATATTTTGAAAAAACTAATAAAGAAAATTGCCTGGAAAAATTAAAAAAAAATACTCTCTCTTAAAATTAATGTATGCAAAATAAGGAAGTCAGTTTTAAGTTACAGTTTATTCACAAAGTTCTTCTTTATGTACCCCTTTTCAGTAATACTTGGTTTATAGCACTTTTGTAGAAGATCTGTTCCAAAGAGGAAGGTCATAAGTGACAAAAGGAAAAACTGAGAAGGGAATCCAAATATTTTGACTCAACCTTTCATATATTTAACATGCATATGGAAAAGAAAGGTCATTCACAGGTTTATGTGAAGTGTTTCTACTTAGGATTTCCATTCTTATGAAGGTTTATAATTAGTGGCTCACGGAACTGATCAGCGGAAAGAATGGCCCAGTTCTGCACGGAATGAGTGTTGAGAGTGTTGATATCACCTCCCTGTTAGTTGAGTGATGAGTCGGTGTTCCTCCCTGAAAATAAAAATCTGTACACACACTTCTGGTGATAGATTTGCCCCTTTGAAATATTTTCCATGTGGTTGAAGTAGTGGTGAGTCAAAACTACCTAGGAAATAAAACTTTTCATTTAATTTCCTGTAATTTCTCTCCAGAGAGATAAACAGAGGAGAGCTAGGCAGAGACAGGTGGATGGGTGAGTAAATAGTTTAACTATAAGGAACCTGATGGGTAAATGATGGGATAAATAACAAACTACATTCTAGCTTTAATTTCACACTACCATGAACATATGAGAAATATGTCATATTTATGTATTTTTATGTATTACTTTCATATGCTTCTTTTTAAAATCTTATGTTCATTCCTGCTATAAATGATCTCAAATGCCAAGATTTTTTATGCTATTTTGAAGGAAATATTTTCAACCAGCCTCGGTTATATTAAATAAAAGGTAGCATTATATTTTGAGAGAGTTAATATGGTATGTTAGAAATACAACTAGACACAAGTTTAGGATTTGCTTCACCTATGTATAGAATCCTAAACACACAGACTTTCTGAGTTTCAGATTCCCTTTCACTGAAATAGGGTTTCCCTTGTGGCTCAGCTAGTAAAGAATCCACCTGCAATGCGGGAGGCCTGGGTTCGATCCCCGGGTTGAGAAGATCCCCTGGAGGAGGGAAAGGCTAGCCACTCCAGTATTCTGGCCGAAAAGATTCCATGGACTGTATAGACCATGGGGTCGCAGAGTCGGATACGACTGAGCGACTTTCACTTCACTGAAATAAGAATACTGAGTCCTGTACTGATTTTCACAAAAACCTGCTCTGAATATCCGGACAAGGATCCGTACGTGTTCTCAGTGTTTTATAAAATTCCTCGTTAAAATTGTTGAGTCAATATTTAGTTCAGGTTGAACTTTTCAAATATAGCTTTATACCTTAAGTAATTTCTTCTTTTTCAGCTTTGTTTTCTCTAAGAATAAATTAAATGCAGTGAAATTTGCTCTACTGTGTGGTCATAAGACACCATTAAACACAAACTGAAAGACAGACTCTTAATTCATAGGCATCTTCGAGTCATATTTTAGGGCTTCCTTGGTAGCTCAGCTGGTAAAGAATCTGCCTGCAATTCAGGAGACCTGTGTTCGATTCCTGGGTCAGGAAGATCCCCTGGAGAAGAAATAGGCTACCTATGCCAGTATTCATGGGTTTCCCTGATGGCTCAGAAGGTAAAGAATTTTGCCTGCAACGTGGGAGGCCTGGGTTCGATCCCTGGGTTGGGAAGATCCCCTGGAGGAGGGAATGACAACCCACTCCAGTATTCTGGCCTGGAGAATCCCATGGACTGAGGAGCCTGGCGGGCTACAGTCCATGGGGTGCCAAAGAGTCTGACGTGACTGAGTGACTAAGGACATAACAGTCGTATTTTGCTTACCGGCTCATTCCAAAAGAAGTAGATCCTGAAGAGGTGGACCATTGTTTTCTTGTAAAGTGTTAATATTTAGAGAAGGTAGTGTGTGTGTGTATGTGTGTGTGTGTGTGTGTATAAATATGTATAATATATTTGCATGCATGCATGTCAATATGCATGTGTATTATATAAATGGCTATTTGATGCTATGTTAGCAGCCCTCTGCAAATATGGTTATTTTCTAGTGTTGATTTCATGGTGTTATGTGACAGCAAGTCCCCTGGAGTGATTAGAACAGATTTCCATTTTCTGACCAGGAACTCTCGTTGAACTTGAAGGCCGTCAATAGGTCACATCTGAATTTCCTTCTCATTTGACTAAAGAAGCAGATCTGTCTGTACCCAGCTTTATTGCCTAGACTTGCACATTAGGTTACTAGTCCATGACTCTGAACACTCCAGCTCTTTCCTGTGACTCCCAGTTGGTTATCTTTCTTTCGTTTTTGTATGGTTTTACAAATGTGCCATAATTTTAAAATAAATCTCATATTTGTATATATTATGTAAAAGGGCTAGTTTGTGTGTAGACCTCTTCTTTCTGTGAGTTTTGTAAGAATTGTACCTCTCATCTTTTAGTTAGGACCAGTCTTCTTCATGAAGTTTTTAGAGGAGTTTTAAATGAAAAGCTCTGTGTGTGTGTGTGTGTGTGTGTGTGTGTGTGTGTGTGTGTGTGTGTGGTGGTGTTTGGAAGAACTCTATGAATCAAAGCCCTGTATACACACACAATGGATTTTTGTTTCTAGCAATCTACAAACAATATTTTTAGCTCTTATTATATATTCCTGGGAACATTTATATTTAGAAATTAATATATGGTGCCCTTGCCAAACTGTAATGTATGATAATTATTTTTTAACTTCCAAACTGTGAGACAGTGGAAAAATCTATTATAATTTTGGTGAGCCTTTTTATAAAAACATTTTTCGGTATTTTGGAAAAGCATAATATATGATTACTGAGATATTTTTCAGAGAATTTGGCAGTGTTCAGTAAGACAGAAAATGTACTTTTAGAATAAAATGCTTAATGTTTACTTCATCACAAATACAAAAGAAACTGAAGGCTTTCTTAATTCAAATCAGTTTTGATAATTTTATTATGAATAAGTAGTATTTCCAAAAGGTGGCATGGTTGAGATATGTTTTGTACCAAACAACTTATGGTAGGCAAAAGAATAGAAGCATGTTATTAGCAGAGCTATTTTTCTTTCAAATTTTGGTATAAGTTTTATATAGGTTGTAAAGTTTATCGTTTTCTTCTCTTGATTATTAAAGCTAAACATTTCAAGACAGTTTTTCAGTTAGTACTTTTAACTGATTAATTGAAATTTTATATTAGCAATATTTAAATTTTCCAATGATATCACCAATTAATATAGATATTTCATTGCTGATAAAATCTCCACCTAACAGTGCCATAAAAATGAATTAATGGCTGAGTAATATTCCATTGTGTATATGTACCACAGTTTTCTTATCCATTTGTCTGCTGATGGACTTCTAGGTTGCTTCCATGTCCTGGCTATTATAAACAGTGCTGTGATGAACATTGGGGTACATGTCTTTCAGTTCTGATTTCCTTGGTGTGTATGCCCAGCAGTGGGATTGCTGGGTCAGAAGGCAGTTCTATTTCCAGTTTTTTAAGGAATCTCCACACTGTTCTCCATAGTGGCTGAAATAGTTTGCCTTCCCACCAACAGTGTAAGAGGCTGGGGAAGGAGGTGGGAGGGGGTTCAGGATGGGGAACACGTGTACACCCGTGGCAGATTCATGTTGATGTATGGCAAAACCAATACAATATTGTAAAGTAATTAGCCTCCAATTAAAATAAATAAATTTATATTAAAAATGAACTAATGTTGGAAATATATATCATTAAATAAGAATTTGGGGGCTTCCCAAGTGGAGCAGTGATAAAGAATCTACAGGCTGTACAGGAGATGTGGGTTCAGTCCCTGGGTGGGAAAGATCCTCTGGAGAAGGAAAATTTTGCCTGGGAAATCCCATGGACAGAGAAGCCTGGTGGGCTACAGTCCATGGTATCAAAAAGAATCAGACGCGACTGAATGACTGAGCATGCAAATAAGAATTTAGTGTGAGAGGAAGGCATGGCGACCCTCTCCAGTATTCTTGCCCGGAGAATCCCCATGGACAGAGGAGCCTAGTGGCCTACAGTCCATGGGGTCACAAAGAATTGGACACAACTCCAATACTCTTGCCTGGCAAATCCCATGGATGGAGGAGCCTGGTAGGCTGCTGTCCATGGGGTCGCTAGGAGTTGGACATGACTGAGCGACTTCACTTTCACTTTTCACTTTCATGCATTGGAGAAGGAAATGGCAACCCACTCCAGTGTTCTTGCCTGGAGAATCCCAGGGACGGGGGAGCCTCGTGGGCTGCCATCTATGGGGTCGCACAGAGTCGGACAGAACTGAAGCGACTTAGCAGCAGCAGCAAAAGTGACTAGTTTAAGAGAGTTAATGGGTTGAAATACCTAATAATAAATTATTTTCCTTTTGGACTGCACAGAATCACTTGTGTAATTCATAATGATAGAAGCTGTATTAGGTCCATAGTTAACAGCATGTGTTGTTATTTCCTATCAGTACATCATTCAACCCTTCTCTTCCTGTTGCATTGTAGTCATTATTTGTGTTCCTGTGTGTGTGTGTGTGTGTGTGTGCATGCGTGTGATGCTAAAATGAGAAACAACATGCTTAATGTTTGGGAACTTTAACATACTTCTTTTTGGCCAGCTTTTTAGCTTCCAGTGGACTATACTCCAAAAGTTAATTTATTTGGAAATTTATATTTCTTTTTTGCATAGAATTAACAGTGTTAACTTTGGATGAGGTTTCATGCCAACTTCATGAGATTACTCAAATCATAATGCAAATATCAATAAAATACTTGAAATTTTTTATAGATGTAGATATAGACAATGTTATGAACTAGTTGTTCATTTTTAGTTCTTCAGCAGAAAATATATGAGGAAACTAATGAACTGATATTTAATCTGTTTTTTCAAATTATTGCGCATGCTAGTAGCTGATCCAACCCTCTTGAATTGTTGACTGTGATCAACTTATATAACATTAGAATTGAGATGGATTTTGGGAGGCCTGCAGGAGCAATTCTCCCTGTAGAAGAAGAGAGAGATTTGGGGAAAATTGGGATTTAATGGCTAGATACCCATCAGCCCTAAAGGAGTTAGACCAGGATGTCAAAACTCAAACCTGAGAAAGGAACTGTGAAGTTTCAGGGAATGAAAGAAAAACTCAGAAACCAAATGTGTGTAATCTGAGTGAGAAAGGATGAAATGGAATTTCCATATGACATGCAGTGAGAAGGATTGAGGCACCTTGGGGGCCTTCTTCCCCAACATGGAGCTAGGGATATACAAGGTGTTGACTATTGGCTGTCCAGTAGCTTCTCTGAACTCAATCACAAGAATAAGGTCTTCTCAGAATTCTGATTACCAGTTAATCAACTAATTCTTTTAAAATATTTTTTTCTCCAGTAGAATCTACAGCCAAACCTCATATCCATAAACAAGTGTGGTTAATCCTAGTAGCTCAGATATGAATTATTCAGACATTAAACATTTGACAAATGCATGATACCGGTCATTGGATCTAGGTGTTATAATGGATACTTGTTTGGATATGGTGGGACCCTTAGAAGTTCAGTTCAGTCACTCAGTCATGTCTGACTCTTTGTGACCCATGGACTGCAGCACGCCAGGCTTCCCTGTCCATCACCAACTCACGGAGCTTGCACAAACTCATGTCCATTGAGTTGGTGATGCCATCCAACCATCTCATCCTCTGTTATCCCCTTCTCCTCATCCTGCCTTCAATCTTTCCCAGCATCAGGGTCTTTGGGTCAGTTCTTCACATCAAAGTATTGGAGCTTCAGCCTCAGCATCAGTCCTTCCAGCTTTAGCATCAGCTTCAGTGGGGTAGAGGGTGTCATGAAAGACTTCAGATGGTAACAGGGCTTTAGCTAAAATTTTAAGGGAACAGTCTTATTAATGATATTGCAGTTGTGTGCTGAGGTGTTAGCACTTCTTGAACCCCTGCATGACTCAGTTGAAAAATAGTATAGAAGTATACCATAGGAGAGGAGGAAGAGAAGGACAGAAATTCAAGAGGTTTTAAACATTTGGATATTTATGGGTAAGAAGAGAAAGGAGTTTAGACTGACGCCTAGTTACCTACTAGTTCAGTCATATCTTTGATTGTTCTCTTTTAAAGATTTATGAAATATTAGACCAGAGGATGTTTTGGGATCCCCAGGTGGTGCTAATGGTAAAGAACCTGCCTACCAATGCAGGAGGCGTAAGAAGCACAGGTTCAGTCCCTGGGTCAGGAAGATCCCCTGGAGAAGGAAATGGCAACCCACTCCTGTATTCTTACCTGGAAAATCTCATGGACAGAGGAGCCTGGCAGGCTACAGTCCATGGGGTCACAAAGAGTTGGACAGGACTGAAGCAATTAACCCTAACACACACACACACATACACGCACACACGCACACAGGATGTTTTAGGGCGAAGTTACTGGACTTCTGATTGGACACAGAATTTGAGGTAGTTGTGGATTATCTATGAAGAATAATCCAGTATGATTTTGGAAATCCATGCTCAAAATTCTTATCTAGATACAGGTATAGATTTAGAACTCTCTCCTTAAAGTTGGTACTGATTATGGGCACTCCCTTTTAGAATTTTTTTCCGATAGAGTTAAAACTGATTTTCCCCACCCCACCTCTGTATGCCTCGTCATTAGCTTTCCTTATCACAGACTGTGGCAGCTTTGTTTATTTCCAGTTGTTCGATCCAAGCACTTGAATTCTTCCTTGACTCCATTCTTTACCTTGTCCCCACACTTAGTTGGTAGGGAAATTCTGTTAACATTACCCAAAATATACCCAGAGTCCAATCAGTTCTCATGGTGTCCAATCTGCTCCCTGCTGCAAATCCATTATTATTACTGCTTTGCATCTGAATTATTACAGTAGCTCCCCTTGGTTCATCAGCTTCTAGCTCTTCCCTACTCTGAACTAGTCTCAACATGGAAGCCAGAGTTACCTTTCAAATAGAGGTTGAATTGTCTCACTCCTCTGCTCAGAACCCTGGAATGGCTGATCGAAATGATAACTCATGATAAACACTAAGGTGTTCAAGGACGTTCCATAAACTGCCTGCATTGTTACCTCGCTCATCACCTTTTCTTCTCCCTTCTGTTCATTCAGCTGCAGCTCCACGGGCTTCAAGCCCTTGAACTTGCTGGGGTGTGTGTGAGTCTTAGGACCTTTTCATGGGCTGTTTTCTCTGCCAGATACCCACCATAAATACCAGATACTGTTTTCTCAGCCAGGTACCACAGTAGATATCCACTACTTTCTACCGTCTGCTCAGATGTCACCTTCTCAAGGGGACCTGCCCTGCTTGAAAATACAATCCATCCAAGCCCTGTTCTTTTCCTCCACATTTTCTTTTCGCTATAACTTGTCTCCTTCTGTCATATATAAATTATTTATACTTAATTTTTAAAATTAACTGTCTCCTGTTAAAGTGTAAGCCACATAAAGCGAGACTTACTAATCCTTTTTTTCTCTCTGATATCTATATAATATCAAGCATCTAGAATAGGACCTGATACATGGTAAGTGCTTGATAATTGCTTGTTGTTTTTCAAAAAAATGATTGAGTGGTACTAATATTTTTTAAGTACTGTGTTTTTTCTCTGGTGGAATCTGATTATAATGTAAATCAAAAGAAAATAATCATTTTAGAAAAATACTTTTGGTAAATATAAAGAAAAATACAGGTTTAAATAAAATATAAACCTAATGTTTTTAGAGCAATGTAAAACTAAGTGATTACAAACAGAGGTTATGAAGACATTAAGCTTTATCCATTTGTGAATTTGTGGAATATTTACTTCTTAACAGGGGAACTTTTTTTTTTTCTTTTTTTTTGCCATTATACTTTGCTGTATTGAGTAGTTTTCCACTAAAAAGCTTCTTGATTGATTGTCAGTGGACAAGTGCAAATCTCTCTTATCTTTAAATAACATTTCTAAACAAACAATAACTAAGGGGAGGGGAAAAAAGACTTTATGGGACAAAATAATACTTTGTAGTATGGATGGGTAATTATTGCCTTTGGTAGTTCCAGTAAATTCAGTTTTATTTTTGCTTAAGCCTATTCCTTAATAGTTTTTTTAGAGCTTCTGGGTAGAAAAATCTGGGCAGAAAAGGAAAATACCAAAATGAATGACAAGCATTCATACAAATAGGTAAGAAAACAGTGAAATATTTTAAATAGCCAAACAAAATCTTATTCATCAATTTAAGAATCTGATTTCCATTATGATATGTATAGGTTCAGTATTTATTTTCATTAACTCAAAAGCTGTGAGCGGTTGTTTTATGATTTGAACTCATTATCAAAAAATGTATACGTTTCCCTGCTTCCTTTTTTCATCAAACATCATCATCACTTTGGGAATTTGAACTGGTCAACACTTCTATTAACATATAAGGAAAATGATGTCTTTCTTAAATGCTGTAGAAATGATGTTATAAAATATAAAATTTATAAAGTTAACACTAAGCTATTATAAAAATATTTAATAAATGTTTCCATATTTTAAAAGCTATATAGTGTGTTGATAGCTTATCAGTAGTCCTGTAGAGGTAACAGAGCTGAAATGAATTAAAATTGTATTCAACCTTGAGTACACATTTTCTTTTATATCATTTGTTCATTAATCAGGCTAAGAAAGACAAACTGGTTTTGTCCATTCATTTTATTCCACAAATTAAATACTTCATTCCCTTATTGTATTGGCCTATGCTTTAAAATACATTTACTTTGAAAATTTCTTTTTAACTGCTGTGTTTGCTTGTTTGTTTCCTCATTTTCAGCCACCATTCACAGATTTCTTAAAGTTTGTTTCTGAAACCACTTTTTTTTTTTTCTGTTTGAACAAATGGTTCTAAACTGGGTGCAGTTTTCCTCCCATGGAACATTTAGCTGATTTGGAGACACCTTTGGTCATCACCATTGGTGGAGAGGATGCCAGGATGCTGCTAATAGTCTGTAATGTACAGGACAGCACAGAGTTTTCCTTCCTACCATGTCAGTGGTTGAAAAACACTTACTTACACTTACTCAGCACATCTTCCTCCCAGTCTAGATTCTTCTACCTCTTTTGATTTTATTACATTCATTCACTTTTTTTTTGAAAGAAAAAAAATTTCTCTTCATTCTTGTTTTGATATTTCCCAAATTAACCACTTTGGCTCTGATTTAAATAAGGAACATTACTTTTGGAACCTCTCAATTGCCATCATTCCAAATCTTTAATAATGAATTAAGTTCTAATCATTATGTGTTTTGTTTCTCTGGGGATAAATGGAGGACTCTTATAGTTAATTAGTTACTGTGCATAGTACAGTGTAAACAGTTGCTGGAAACCAGTAGGCTCTTTCAGAACTCTCAATTTAAAAAGCTCTACCTCGGTGGTTTCTGATGTGTTTTCTTTGGAGGACCTGGCTAACTGATGTTCTACGAGAGATCATAGCCTGATAGGTTTCAAAAGTATTGGATCTATAGACCTAAGAAGCTTCACAATCTTTATCGAAGACCCTGAGAAGGCATGAAGAATTGAAACCTGTTTAATCCATTTTTCCCCAGCTCTTTTTTTCAGTTCAGTTAAGTTGCTCAGTCTTGTCCGACTGTTTGCAGTCCCATCGACTGCAGCATGCCAGGCCTCCCTGTCCATCACCAACTCCTGGACCTTGCTGAAACTCATGTCCATTGAGTCGGTGATGCCATCCAACCATCCATCTTATCCTCTGCCGTCCCCTTCTCTTCCTACCTTCAGTCTTTCCCAGCATCAGGGTCTTTTCCAAAGAGTCAGTTCTTTGCATCAGGTGGCCAAAGTGTTGGAGTTTCAGCTTCAGCATCAGTCTTTCCAATGAATATTCAGGACTGATTTCCTTTAAGATGGACTGGCTTGATCGCCTTGCAGCCCAAGGGACTCTCAAGAGTCCTCTCCAACACCACAGTTCAAAAGCATCAATTCTTCGGCACTCAGCTCTCTTTATAGTACAACTCTCACATCTATACATGACTACTGGAAAAGCCACAGCTTTGACTAGATGGACCTTTTTTGGCAAAGTAATGTCTCTGCTTTTTAATATGCTGTCTTGGTTGGTCATAGCATTTCTTTCAAGGAGAAAGCTCCATTTTTTTTTTAGAAGCTCCTTTTTTACAAATAACTAAATTTTTTTTCAGGCTTTTACCCCACAAAATTCCAGTGAACATCTACATTTCGAAAACACTGATGTAATTCTGTCTGGGACAAGTAGAAGTACAGTATTATTTCTAAGGATTAAAAAGTAGACATTTACTGATTTAATATTTACTGTAGAGAACTTTTTGGGCTTCCCAAGTGGCTCCAATGGTAGAGAATCTGCCTGCAGTGCGGGAGACACAGGGTGGGGAAGATGCCCTGGAGAAGTGCATGGCAGCCTGCTCCAGTGTTCTTGCCTGGAGAATCCCATGAACAGAGTAGCCTGGAGGGCTACAGTCCGTAGAGTTGTGCAGAGTCGGACACTACACCCGAGTAACTTAGTATACACACAGGCACACAGGAGAACTTTGTGTTTGTGATAGTTTTGCTTAAAGGCTCACTTTAAACTCTTTTTAAATTTTTTATGTTATTAAAGTAGGTTCGTGTTTTTCATCTAATCTCATTTTAAAGATTGAATAATGCACTTGAGGTCTATAATAGTATAGATAGATAGATAGATAGATGTTGTTCACTCACTAAGTCATGTCCCACTCTTTGTGACCCCATGAACTGCAACACACCAGGCTTCCCTGTCCTTCACTGTCTCCGGGAGTTTGTGTATATCCTCCTTATAACAGAATATTTCTTAATACTTGTTAACACTGATATTTGAGAAAAAACCTGATGTAATCCTATCTGCTTTTAAAATACAGATGCACACAATTGTACTTTGGCTGTTTACAGCATGTTAAGCATACAAGTGTATTTTAGGACATAAAGTTCAGCTCAGATCTGTGACTCCATATGTCAGTTCTCTCACCTCCTTCACAAATTCAACGTCCTTGTTAAAGTTTCTGTCACTTCTGTAATTTTTTGACTGTTTCTGTGAACAGTAGTTTACAGTGTTTCTTTACTATATAGTAATTTCTATGAGAACTGAGACTGTATGGCTTAGCTCATTACTGTACAATGTATCATATACAATTCTTAAAAGAGTGCCTGACATATCAGTACATTTAGTATGTCTTACTTAAAAACAGGTGATAACATTCCTGATTTTGTAGGAATAAATAATCAATCTGTGGATAAAAGTATGTCCAAGAAGTAGTTAGTTATAAATGCATAGCTCTGTATGATTGATTCCCCAAGCAGGAATACTCACAATAAGGAAAATTTAATATTCTGTATGAGCTCCATCCATTTCTCTGAGCTTATAGTCTTGGATCTTATTGCCAAAACTCATTTATAACTACAAGGAAGTCAACCAGGAAAGGGAATAATCCATATATTACCTATTCCTTAAACATGGAAAAATTAAAATCCATACACTATTTTAAGTGTCCCAACACTTCCATTAAGGTTTCACTAAAATTTTACAGTGGAGTTATATGTCTGGAATGTCATGGGGGTATGGGTTTCACAGATATGGTGTAATTCACTTGTTTATTCCTTATTAATTTATGCAAAAAATTACTGTATTTTAGGCACCAAGCTATGTGCTGAAATCAATTGAGATGGAAAGTATCCCGCTTGTTAAGGAAGGAGTGGGTAAACCATTGTGATCAGTAGCAGTAATAGTAATGAATGCAGGGATCACCTTAGTGAATATAAAATACATAATAACCTGCATCAGAAAGAGGGCTGATCTTGTAAATTGCTCAAAACTAAAGGCTGAAAATACAGAACTGAAATAGATTGAACTGAAGGATGCGGAGACCAGGCAGAAAGGTCTGGAGGCAGAATATGAGAAGTTGACATTAGCCTTTACGGAACTGAGGCATAAGAGGTTCAGGCATAAAAGGTTCTGTCTTCAGGTTTCTGTATCCGCCTAATCAGTTACTTACCAGGGATTATTCACATATAGAGAGATATGAAAGAGTGAGGTAGGATGCTCACCCAGAGTAACAATAATGTAATCATGCATTTTCATATGATAAGCAGAAACATATTATATGAGTTTGATGTCAGGATGTTATAATCCCTCTAATTTTCATTTATGATAAGATGTATATCAATGAGTTTGAGATTCTGCAGAAGAAAATATCGATGATTATGAATGACTAAAAATATTAAGAACAGTTTAGAGATCAATGTTTGTTGAGTGCAGTTGTTGGATGGGTTAATATTACCAAATTTATATGAATGGGTATGTTGTTGTTCTCTCCTTGATTGTTCGTTTCCAAAGCATGACCTTCACTTAGTTCTAAGATATAACTTCTCTCTATGCTATTAGAGCTTGTTTTTCCTTTTTTCTCTTCACCTCTTTCTCTGTCTCTCTCTCCTCCTCCCTGCACTCCATCCTTTTCTGTTTCTCTTCCTTTTCTGTTGTTGCATCACTGGCAATACCCCTGAGGTAGGATTATAGATGCTAAATACTTAGCATCATTGGCTTATGTCCCTAGTGGGAGCAATGGAAACTGTACAGAAAAGCTGAAAGGAAGTCACAGTTATTCTAATACAATCTTTCACTTTCCACATCTACAGTTATTGCTACCCTAGGGGAAACTTTTATATCCTATATATGCAAATATATTATTTAGGAAAGCATATTTAAACTTTTTGTTCACATTTTGGAACAAAACTTCTTCCTTCACATTTCAGAATAAGATAATGCACTAGTTAATAAGTATTTATGAATTATGTAATGAGTGGTCCTCATGCATTCTAAGTTGCTTCCATCAGTGTCCACCTCTTTGGGACCCGATGGCCTGCAGCCCGCCAGGCTCCTCTGTCCATGAGATTCTCCAGGCAAGAATACTGGAGTGGATTGCCATGCCCTCCTCTAGGGGATCTTCCCAACCCAGGGATCGACCCCATGTCTCCTGGGTCTCCTGCATTGGCATGTGAATTGTTTACCACTAGCACCACCCAGGAAACCTGAGGGGTCCTCATAATCACTGATAAATATGGCTTTTGGGGGGGTCAATAATTATAAGTTCAATTTCACACCTGGGATTACTGAAATCTGCCATTTGTTTTATTGGTGTCTGAAATAAATAATAAATCAGTCCTTTTTATTTTTACATGGATCATACTACCTATGAGCCCCTTTAGAAAACAAGATAATTAAGTTTAGGATTTGGAATTATAACAAAGGAGGATGAAAGAGAAAAATCATTTTGTCTCAGAAGATAGAAGTACGCTGGGAGCGGGTTTTGGCTCTCAATTTTGATTGGAATACAAATTGCCAGAGAGTTTAGACATCCTTTGGGAAGCCAGGCAAAAGGAACTCAAGCTGAGCATGAACAGGATGAAAACCAGAGTATGCAATTCCCTGGGACCCAGTAGAAATTCTGTGTAAAGCTGAAGTCTGTATCTGTGACTCATTTCATCATTCAAACATTTGAGAAGCCTGCTACACGCGAAACTCTTTTAGCTGCTGGAAATTCAGGTAAAAGTAAAACATATAAACCACTGGCCCTCATGAAGCTACTTCTCATGTAATTGGATATTATTTTTAGATGGTCTGTTAGCAAATTTGTCATTGTCTTTAAATAAGTTAGTTGGACTTCCAGAATCTAGATAGAGTTATATTGATTTCTGGATAACTACGAGATGAGATACCAATTAGGAGAAGACATTGGACCTCAAACTGTAGCCACAAGTGGCCTCAAGCCTTCAGAGAGGGTCAGGAAAGACTAGGGCCCAACAGGCAGGAGGCGCAGAATGGAAAGAGCCTTGTCTAGTTTGGTTTTGCTTCAGCAAAAGCCTTAGCCAACCGTTCTGCTCTCCCATTGCTGTGAATTCAGCTGCCTTTTACTCCGGCCTCTTCTGTTCAACATGCATCACTCTTTGCTTGAGCTCTGCAATCCTTTCATACTGCTTATTCAGGGGCTGTAAATTTTGAATGACTCTCATGTCTATCACGTTTTCCTGAATTGTAGATCTGGATGGTATTGAAGGGCAGCCGAGCCTCCCCAAGAGCCTGTCTTGCTTGATCAGGTTCTTTCGCTGTATTGATTTAGTAGAAGAAATTCTGGAATAACGTTAAATTTCTTCATGGTTTTTAAGCATCTGAGGCATCAACAGGGCTTTGTATTCCAGGCATGAGACACAATCTGAAAAAAGGATAAAAACACAACAATTGTCAAATTGTTTATACACGCAAATCTTTATAGAGATTGGATTTCTTGTGATTGGCTCCAGTAATGCCATGTCATTTTCTTCTTTTTCTGTTCACCTCATTTGCTCTTATAACAGAAAAATACCAGTGAGAAGCTAAACTGAACCAGAGCAGCTGTTATGTTTTTACTTCTAAAAAGTGCTTCCAATCCTTTGTATTCCTTGTTAGTTCCATTGGCACTGGATTTCTCTTCTACCTGTCAATACGAAGATGTGAAAACAAGCTGATAAATCGAAAGGTTGACTCCCCAGTATCTCCCTAGGAAAATAATTCTTGAACTATTCTGCTTGTAATAGAAGGATATATATTTCTGTGTAAGAAATGCTTTGGACTTTCACTGTCTTTCTCATTTATTTCCTCCTGCCTCTGTACACAGAGTCTATCTTATTATTCTGACCGTTTCATCAATTTTTGAAGCCTGTACTTTTAGAACTAAGAGAATCATAGTGTAGAAATTTAGAGATCCTCAGGTTTAATGCTTCCACTTTACCTGTGAGAATGGTCTTCTTTTATTGAATATAATCTAGTAGTCTTGAATGCCTTCATGTTGCCTGCACTTTATGTTATTCCATAATCTGCTTGGAACATATCCTTCATTGCCTATGTTTCTTTCATATAAACATTGATTATTTAAAACTGTGATTTCATCATAGCTACTCTGTGATGCATCAGATTTATGAGACATGCCCCCCCCCCACCGAAAGTAATTTATGTTATATATGTAGTTTGTTGTTTTATTTTTAGGTATTTGCATAAAATACAAATAAATTAAATTTAGGCATATTGAAAATTAGGGATTCTGTGCATGCAAGGAATGACCTCCAATCGACAGTTTTCTTAAGATTTTTTAAATCTTTCCATTTTGATACTATTACTTCTTGTAATCTCCAGATGTCAGATCTCAATGTTGAAATATACACATGTACTGGTTATTCCTCAAATAGTAAATATTTTATTAAAAATTAGATGATTCATCTATAGGTAGAATATGGAGAAACAAACAAGCAGAATTATTCTTTCAGTTCAGTTCCTATAATCTGACCATTGGCTTTGTTTATAATCCTAAAAGCTAAGGTTAAGAGAAAGACTTGAGATAACTTTATCAGGATCCTAATTTGGGTAAACCTAAACTTGGGTCTGAAACCACACAGCAGGTGGTTGGTCTGTTACCTGGCATGATCTGAGGGTGTCCTTACTCCCCAAATACAGGTGCTAGGTTAGCAAGTAAATTGACCAATTAAAAACAAAAACGGAATATTTTATAACAAATACAGTATCCTGGATGAGATAAAGCAAGTAATATGCTTAGTTGCACGCAAACTAAACTTACATCAGTTTATTAGTTTTCTTATGTCTGATCATCTAGCTGAAAAAAAGGCTGCTGCTGCTCCTACTAAGTCGTTTCAGTCATGTCCGACTCTGTGACCCCATAGACAGGCTCCTCTGTCCCTGGGATTCTCCAGGCAAGAACACTAGAGTGGGTTGCCATTTCCTTCCCCAATGTGTGAAAGTGAAGTCCCTCAGTCGTGTCTGACTCTTAGCGACCCCATGGACTGCAGCCTACCAGGCTCCTCCATCCATGGGATTTTCCAGGCAGGAGTACTAGAGTGGGTTGCCATTGTCTTCTCCGAAAAAAAGGCTACATTGAGTAAATACAAGTTTTGAAAGAGGTCAAGAAAGACAGGAGTTAAGAAGGAGAGATGATGACTTTGGGTAGGGGGTTTAATAAGATCTATTAGAAGGACGTATTAGGCATGGGGTCAATAGGGTCACTGTTATTTTAGACAGAGCATCACAATGAATAGCTGGAGGCATGGAGGAGAATTAAAGGGGAACTCTAAGAAGTGAAGCTGAAGTTCCAATACTTTAGCCACCTGATGTGAAAGGCTGATTCGTTGGAAACGACCTTGATGCTGGGAAAGGTTGAAGATAGGAGGAGAAGGGGGCGACAGAGGATGAGATGGTTGGATGGCATCTCGACTCAATGGACATCGGTTTGAGCAAGCTCCAGGAGATAATGAAGGACAGAGAAGCCTGCTGTGCTACAGTCCATGGGGTTGCAGAGTCAGACACAGCTTAGCAACTGAACAACAGAAACAACTAAGAATGATGCCCCGAGCAAGCAGAGGAGGCGATGATGGCGAGTGGCCCAGGGCTAAGTGATTCTCCTCCTGAGCTGCGACCAGAAGTGAGTGACTCCTCCTTTGAACATGGATTTTAGAGAATTCAGCTGGAGGAGTCTCTTCTGCCATGAATATTTGCCATCATACTCTGGAGGGTGCTAGGTTTCTGGCAAAGGGGATGTTACTGTACTGTATTCATGGTAAGCAAGGGCTTCCCTGTGGGCTGGCTTGTAGAGTGACTGGCAGACGCGTCAGTCTTGTGTCCTGTGCTTTGTGAGGAAACATTTCTTTCCTATCAGCTCTATTCTTCTCATCCCTCTGAGACTGGCTTTCTAGTATAATGGGCCACAGAACAGGGGCTTTTGGATAAAGGCTTTTATGATTGATACAGAAGGTAGAGATGGCAGTCCCTGGGAGATTTTAGCCATTCATAGGCCCAGCTACATGGGAATAGGAGGGGGAAAAAAAAGTGGGAAGAACTGGTTCATGGGCCTTTAAGAAATATTATCACAGTAGTACAGATATATTGAGTTGGTATTGTTACAGTTTTGTTGAATAAATGTTGAATGATACAGATTCCGGTTGCAAAGGATCCAGCATTATTAAGACTCCCTGTCTGTAAAGATAGTGGATTCAGCCCAAAGTAGCTTCTTTTCACAGAAAGAATGTGCTAGGATCTAGATAGACTGTGAATACCACATTCTAATTTGTAACTTTGTCACAGTTTTGATATGTTTATTTATTTTGTGTTGCCTTTTATTTTTCTCTGCATGGTAGCTGTAGATTGGACATCCAATTTGAATGCCAACGGTTTACACTAAGAGTTTATTTTTTTCTGTTTTACTGATGAGATGTGAGTGTGTTTGTGTGTGTGTGTGTGTGTGTGTGTGTGTGTGTGTGTGCGCGCACAAGCTCTTAGTCATTCAGTTGTGTCTGACTCTTTGTGACCCCATGGACTGTAACCCGTCCTCATTGACCATATTCCCACCATTATTTTTATCATCTTAAACCTTCCTCTCCTCTTATTTTTTAAAACTGAAAGGTCCCATAGATGCTTTCTTTAATTCTGTAGCATCCTCAATAATAGGCTACATAATACTTTTAAACCTACATGCTTAACAACCTTCATAGCCTACTCATAATTATCAACATCAAAGAAATGTGCCCTAAAAGTGTCAGAAAACTTTTAGCATTAAGTTCACTTAAAGAAGTCATGATCAAAGGTAATTGATACACTTACCTGAGCACAACTTCCTATGAATTTTAGACTTATGTGGCTTCACTGAAAAAAAAGCTGAACATAGCATATGCTTAGAGAATCATTAAATATCAGAAACTTGATACATGAGTAAATGAGGTAAGTGAAGCTCAAGAATTAAGTGAATTGATTGGGTCAAATAACCTGTGTTGATGCAGAACTGAATAGACTGAAGTGATATTCCCAAAATGAGGAAGAAATGCTTCAAACCTTCCTAAGATTGTAATAGGATATAGATGAGTAACTGAGATGGAAGAAATTGCATCGAGGACATAATCTTTTAATTGAGGTTAAATGATTTAAGAAAGAAAGAAAAAGAATATGTTTTTACAGAAATAGCACCATGAATAAGTTGTCTGATTTCCTCTAAAACAACAGGAAATGAGTTTTAGTTGTGTGTGTGTGTCTGTGTTACACTTTCTCCCTCCCAAGCCATTCACAATTGAACACACTTTTATTCAAACATTGTAACAGTGATTGCCAGAGTGCTAAGCTCTACGTGTTGTTGGATATTTTGGCACAAAGAATAAGTAATGGGAAAAACACCCTTCGGGAAAGTGTAGACTGTGTAATTTTTTCCCTTTAGTAATTACAACAGTGTTAATTCGCAGCCTCTTTGACTAGATACTTAGGGTTTAAGTAGCCTGGCAATCACAGAGTTGCCTTCAGCTACCAGGAAGCCCTCCTGAATGTTCATCAGACGTTCCCGCCCTTCCTTTCTGTTTCCCAGTATATTTTTTCTTTTCTCTCCTTTCTTCCTCTCTTCCTCCCTTCCTTTTTCCTTCCCTTTCTCCTTCTCTCCTTTCCATCCCTCTTTTGCTTTCGTTCTGCTAATTTTTAGAGTTGTTAAAGTTTAAGGTGAACTCTACGGGGGCTTCTAGCTGTTCTCCATCAGAATAGGTTTGCTTTTAGATGTGTTTCATTTAAAACTTACCAAAGTTTACAGATCATTTTCTCAATGTGAATGCATGATTATATTACCCGAAGTAGATTTTTTTTTGCCTAGTAAACTAAAATGCATGTACTCGACATGCAGTCCTTTCTTCTGCTGCTTCTTTCTCCTTGACCACCTGCCTTCTCCGTGCTGTGTAGCATATTAGCAAGTCATGATGGTGCACTTTTTCGTTTATCCAGCAAACCAACGACCAAACCATCTCAGTGGCATTTGCCATGTGTGATGCTCAGCACAGTCCTTCAACATATGTATCATTGTCCTCACTTTATGAAAGTAAAAAAATGAATACAATAAAATTCATTTTATTGAATTGGTTTTATATGAGACCATCAAGATTAATGATCAGTAAATAGAATTGCTGTGATTCAAGCCTAGTTCTTTTGAAGTTCAAGTTCAGGTCCATGGGATGTGTCCTTTGAAGCTGATTGACAGTTGACCATAAGAGGCCGAGAAGGAGCAATGTGTGTTCCTACTCTCTAAGTCCTGATGGGCTACACTTTTCTCAAGCCTTAGTCTATGAGTTTCTAAGAACGATTTTGCACTCAGAGTGAATAGACAGTCTTCTGTGACTTTAAATTTGAATGCATGTGTTTCTCAACAATTTGCCATCATTAGTGGCTTATTTGAAGCACCTTTGGGAAACAATGAGATGGAGAAGGAAATTTGCTAAGAAGCCACAATATCTGTGATTCATTTTCTTTGTTTTAGCATCAATGACAGCAAAATAAATAAAGGAACTTAAAATGCTTGGATTTTTCAACCCTGCCACTAAATAGCTCTGGCTTTTGAGGGTAATTTATTTTCTATTTATTGGCTTCAGCTTCTTTATCAAGAATATGAAAAAAAAATTGCCCCAGGCAATATTTAAGGTAAACTGCAATGCTAAGTTTTTAATCATCATTTTTAATAACAATAACGTCAAGTTTAACATGTAGTACATCTTCACGTCTCAACTGAATGAAGTTTTCCAGATCTTTCCATACCCTGCCACAAGAGAATATATTTCTTCCTGTGGCTACCAAGACCTTTTGGGCTTCCCTTGTGGCCCAGCTGGTAAAAATTCTGCCTGCAATGCGGAAGACCTGGGTTTGATCCCTGGTTTGGGAAGATCCCCTAGAGAAGGGAAAGACTACCTACTCCAGTATCCTAGCCTAGAGAATTCCATGGACTGTACAGTCCATGGGGTCGCAAAGAATCAGATATGACTGAGTGACTTTCACTTTCACCAAGGCCTTTTAGCTCTTAAAGTAAGAACTAGGATAGGAAGTGTGGAATGACTAAAAATTCTGCTTTTTCACTGCCCAGATGAATATTCAAAATGAATATTACATTGAATTTTGCTGTAGTGTTATGCTTACATGGTAAAATAAATGTGGGCTTGTTTGTAAAGACCTGCAATTTGACGCTTTACCCGTGAACGGATGTTATATTTTATGATCCAAGCATTTCCTAAGTTCTGTCCAGGCAAGCAGAAAATCAAAACATTGAGACTCTAAAGGGAAATCACTGCTCACCCAGGCTCTTTCACAAGTGGACTTCCTGGCATCAGCACTAGAGTTTCTTCTTCATGAGCTGATTTAATATCCTGTAATAGGTTGATGTGTTCCAGTCAGAGAGCCAGTTCTGTAGGTGAGGTTAGAGCTTGAGTTCCATCCTTTTTATTGTTTCCGGGATTAATTTTAATGTCCACGTGATGTTTAAAGTTATTGTAACAGATAAAAGCCAGTGTTCAGATAAATGAAACAGAATAAAAGAATAATGTAAAAAAAAAAACAAACCCAAAAAACCACCCAGAAGTTGGAAAACAGAAATTTAGAACTAAAATCTTTGGTACCTTTTCCCCTGAGCATAGGCTGAAGAGTAAATATGAATGGGGATAAATCGCGTGTCTGTGTGAACCAAGATTCCACAGGGAACCAGGGGAGTTGCTCCGGCACTTTTTATTTGTTTGTTTGTTTGATTTGCCTATTTAGGATACCCCATTGGCCTAATTATCTTTCCTCTGATGTCTAATGACATCCCCACAGGAATCCCTCCTATAAATGGATATAGATTTAGAAGGCTTGGCATTTTTTAAGAGATGTGAACATATAATGTTTGAATATTTCTCTCCTTAGGAATATGGCAAATCTGCTCTATTGGGAGGTCTTCCTGGTGGCTCAGACAGTAAAGAAGCCACCTGCCAATGCGGGAGACGTGGGTTCAATCCCTGGGTCAGGAAGAACCCCTGAGGAAGGAAATGGCAACCCACTCCAGTATTGTTGCCTGGGAAACCCCATGGACTACTGGAGGGCTACGGTCCATGGGATCACAAAGAGTCAGACACAACTTAGTGATTAAGCAACAACAACAACAAACTTTATTTGGAAGTAGCAGAAATACGTATGTCCTTTCTGGTGGACCGTATGCCCCCAAGAGTACACACAATGTCTTCTTCTAAAACAGCAAAAGGAATTCTCTTGGGTTTATTTTGTCATAGCTTTTGCAGACACAGGCCCCTACATCCTTCTTATGCATTTCCATTGTACAGTACTGGTTCAACCACAGTGTATCAGCAGCCTCTGTTTCCCTCTGGCACAGCAGATTCATCCCTTTTAAACACTGCTTTTACCCTTTAAATTATTGATTTAAACTTTTTCTAAATTGAACTTCATTCCATTTGATTCCTCAAGCCCTCAAGTGTGGTCAGCCTCACACATCTAACCTGCTGTCTCTTTACTCTAGAATCCTAGTTTGTGTCTGTCTTACTGGTATACATCTGTTGTCAGCTCGCATTTAATCTCTTCCACAAAGGTTGTAATCTTTACCACAATTCCTAAGTCCTGCTCAGTTTTCTGGGCTTCCCATATTGCTCAGTGGGTAAAGAATCTGCCTGCAATGCAGGAGACTCAGGAGGCATGGGTTCAGTCCCGGGGTTGGGAAGATCTCCTGGAAAAGGGCATGGCAACCCACTCCAGTATTCTTTCCTGGAGAATCCCATGGACAGAGGAGCCTGGTGGGCTACAGTCCATAGGGTTGCAAAGAGTCGGACTTGACTGAAGTGATTGAGCACACAGACACTCAGTTTTCTACATCCTATTCAAATGACACCTTGTCTTGTTTATAGAAGTTCTTATTTCTTGCTCTTTTCCTTTAGACATGACCATTTTCTACACTTGAATCCATTAGCTCTTCTTTGTTGAAGCATGCATATCTTGTCTAACAGATTCTCTTTAGCGAAGAATGAAAAGGTAGCCTGTAAGGGATATCCTGTAAAGGTTCTCTTGGTATTTTTAGTTCTTCCACTTTTTGTAAAGCCATCTTTCAGGATGCAGTCTTGATTCTGCTTCACTTTATGAGTGTCCTGCACAATTCCTTTTTTATTGGCTCTTGCTGAAGAGATGTCATGTCCTTCAGAGCTCTGTTTCCAACCCACACTGCAAGGAGAAGACACCAGAGTGGTGATGACCAGGAGGGATTCTGGCATCTCAGATCACACGTTTGGCCCAGACAGCCATGGGGTCCATTAGCTGCGGTCAGTCCTTCATGGACCTTAAATGCTCTTCTCAACATACTAGTGAGAAGATACCTGGAACTTCCTATAAATGACCCATCCACTTTCTTTTCCTGGTTTTACTAGCCTTAGATTATGTGTTTGAGGCTTGCTCCGCTTGTGTATTTTATTCCTTAATGAAAACCTACACCTTGTACTGGCTTCTCTGGTGGCACCTTATAGCAAAAGGCCATCCAACTGTTATTAAGGAAACTATGCCCAGAAATAAGAGGCTAGGTCATCCAGTACTGCTGCAGGCTCCCATCACCACCCTGCAGCCCCAAGAACACTTATCACCACAGCCCTACTAGAACCCTACTGCCCTTTCCCCTGTAGAGGTGCTCTGTCAGAGTGTGCAGTGTCCCAAATTGGTATGGGGGACAGATGGATTACTTCCATGACATCAGTGCTTGAGCTGGAGTGATGACCTTTTGTCCAGGCCAACTCAGAGCCCTTTTATAATACTCTTCTCACCCACAATTCTCTCTGCCTTGGCATCTCTGAAAAATATTCTTCTTGTGTATTGGCTTGACGTTACTTTGAGAAATCTGTCAAGGTTTACACACTGAATGTTATATTTCCAACTGGTGATCTAATAGTAGCTGACTCTTGACTTTGGATCCAGGACTTTGTCCTTGTTTATAAATATGAACTTGGCTTTTTCTTATTTATCAAGATCTCCCTTATAGAAGTCATCAATTTTGTTTTCCCTTTGCTCCATGTACCCAGCCTCAATTTCCAGATTCTAGGCCTAGTTCTACCCAGCCAACCTCTCAATATGTCTAGAAGCAAAAATCATCGGCTATAAATTTGAGAAACTTATGCCCTGTAGTTACTATGCATAAATTGACTGATGAATTAGTTTGTTTGAGGATAAAGCAATATTTTAAGAATTCAGGTAAAGCTTAAAAACGGAGCATATGGTTCCTAAACTAGTTTAAATGGCAGGCAGTAATACGGGATTACAGTAATTATGGAATGCAGTAGAGACTAAATAGACTCCAGACAGCTAAGGCCTTTGTAATTCTAAACACTAACACCTACTAGGAATTAAAAGACTGTACCATGCTAATGTGGAAAATTACATTAGGGATCAATTAATTAATAATAGTTAAGACAAGAAACATTACTTAATGGTTTAATGGAACACATTTTAGGTTTTGTGTACTGCTCTATTCCCTCGGTCTCAGACTCAGTTAAATACCAGGTAGAGGGATGCTGCCTTCTTCTTGAAAGCTTGAATTATAGTTTCCCAGGTGGATATTTTGGCCACCAGATATGAAGAGCAGACTCTTCAGAAGAGACTCTCATATTGGGAAAGATAGAAGGCAAAAGGCGAAGAGGGTGACAGAGGATGAGATGGTTAGACAGCATCACCGATTCAATGGACATGAATTTGAGCAAACTCCGGGAGATAGCGAAACACAGGGAAGCCTGGCATGCCGCAGTCCATGGGGTCGCAGAAAGCTGGGCATGACTTAGCAACTGAACAACACCGACGACAAAGGTGGATATTAGTATTTCATGAAGGATAATTGGAATTGTTGAATATTTTACAAAGGAAAAGTGAATGATTTGAATGATAATTTCATTACCTTGATGAATTCCTCCTTTGTAGTTGAAGAAAGACAGTTGTGAAATGTTAGGCTTCAAAGACGACCAGGAGAGGGATTGAGTATGTATGTAAATACTTCATAATTGTGATAAGGGGGTTCATAGAAATGCCCCAATTTGAGTAAGCTAAGCCTAGATATCGGAGAAGGCAATGGCACCCCACTCCAGTACTCTTGCCTGGAGAATCCCATGGATGGAGGAGCTTGGTGGGCTGCAGTCCATGGGGTCGCTAAGAGTCAGACACGACTGAGCGACTTCACTTTCGCTTTTCACTTTCATGCATTGGAGAAGGAAATGGCAACCCACTCCAGTGTTCTTGCCTGGAGAATTCCAGGGACGGGGGAGCTTAGTGGGCTGCCGTCTCTGGGGTTGCACAGAGTCGGACACGACTGAAGCGACTTAGCAGCAGCAGCAAGCCTAGATAAACTCCATTATCTTTTATGTTGCCAATAATTTTGCTCACTTTTTTTCCCCATATTTGGTAATGATTTACTATGTCGGTTCTGCTGAACGTTAATGAAATAAAAATGTTAGCATTGATTCACTAGCATACCACATTCCAAAAATTATGCTTGAATTGAAGGTTTTAAAGATTCAGAACATACTTCCTCATAAAATTATTATTGTGAGATCAACAGTGGTCAGTTTCCAAGTTCAATCCATAAACGTGAAACGCCATAATATAGCTTAATCACAGCACATTTGAATTAAAAGATATAAAGTAGGACATCCTGTCAAGTTTGTAATAAAGACCCTCCTAGTTGAAAAGGAACTATTTTTGGTGCTTTAGCTGGGAGAGAAGGTAGGGTTCGCTTGAGTAGGAGTGAGTGAACTACGTGGCAGAGGAAATCTGGTTATGCCTGTTGTTTGCACTTTGCCTCTGGATCTTTTACCCAACAACAGCAGTGCTCAGTGGCAATGACAGAGATCATGTGTCTCTTGAAGCCAAAAATATGTAATATTTTGCCCTTGACAGAAAAAATAGCTAGTCCTTGAATTATAAAAAAGGAACAGGATCTAGAGGGACCCACTTGTAATTCTAATGGGTACGTCTGTGCTGTGAAGTCCGAGAGGCAGTGGCTGTCTCTCATGGAACTTCTGTCTCACACGACAAGCTCATGATTGACACATCAGTTCAGTTCAGTTCAGTCGCTCAGTCGGGTCCGACTCTGTGCGACCTCATGAATCGCAGCACGCCAGGCCTCCCTGTCCACCACCAACTCCCAGAGTTCACCCAGACTCACGACCATCAAGTCCGTGATGCCATCCAGTCATCTCATCCTCTGTCGTCCCCTTCTCCTCCTGCCCCCAATCCCTCCCAGCCTCAGAGTCTTTTCCAATGAGTCAACTCTTCGCATGAGGTGTCCAAAGTACAGGAGTTTCAGCTTTAGCGTCATTCTTTCCAAAGAAATCCCAGGGCTGATCTCCTTCAGAATGGACTGGCTGGATCTCCTTGCCATCCAAGGGACTCTCAAGAGTCTTCTCCAACACCACAGTTCAAAAGCATCAATTCTTCGGCGCTCAGCCTTCTTCACAGTCCAACTCTCACCTCCATACATGACTACTAGAAAAACCATAGCCTTGACTAGATGGACCTTAGTCGGCAAAGTAATGTCTCTGCTTTTGAATATGCTATCTAGATTGGTCATAACTATTCTTCCAAGGAGTAAGCGTCTTTTAATTTCATGGCTGCAGTCACCATCTGCAGTGATTTTGGAGCCCCCCAAAATAAAGTCTGACACTGTTTCCACTGTTTCCCCATCTATTTCCCATGAAGTGATGGGACCGGATGCCATGATCTTTGTTTTCTGAATGTTGAGCTTTAAGCCAACTTTTTCACTCTCCTCTTTCACTTTCATCAAGAGGCTTTTTAGTTCCTCTTCACTTTCTGCCATAAGGGTGGTGTCATCTTCATATCTGAGGTTATTGATATTTATCCCAGCAGTCTTGATTCCAGCTTGTGTTTCTTCCAGTCCAGCGTTTCTCATGATGCACTCTGCATAGAAGTTAAATAAGCAGGGTGACAATGTACAGCCTTGACGTGCTCCTTTTCCTATTTGGAACCAGTCTGTTGTTCCACGTCCAGTTCTCACTGTTGCTTCCTGACTTGCATACAGATTTCTCAGGAGGCAGGTCATGTGGTCTGGTATTCCCATCTCTTGAAGAATTTTCCACAGTTTATTGTGATCCACACAGTCAAAGGTTTTGGCATAGTCTATAAAGCAGAAATAGATGTTTTTCTGGAACTCTCTTTCTTTTTCCATGATCCAGTGGATGTTGGCATTTAGATCTCTGGTTCCTCTGCCTTTTCTAAAACCAGCTTGAACATCAGGAAGTTCACAGTTCACATATTGCTGAAGCCTGGCTTGGAGAATTTTGAGCATTACTTTACTAGCATGTGCTGCTGCTGCTCCTGCTGCTAAGTTGCTTCAGTTGTGTCCGACTCTATGCGACCCTGTAGATGGCAGCCCATCAGGCTCCACCGTCCCTGGGATTCTCCAGGCAAGAACTTTGGAGTGGGTTGCCATTTCCTTCTCCATTGCATGGAAGTGAAAATTGAAAGTGGAATCACTCAGTCGTGCCTGGCTCTTAGCGACCCCATGGACTGCAGCCTACTGGGCTCCTTCGTCCATGGGTTTTTCCAGGCAAGAGTGCTAGCATGTGAGATGAGTACCATTGTGCGGTAGTTTGAGCATTCTTTGGCATTGCCTTTCTTTGGGATTGGAATGAAAACTGACCATTTCCAGTCCTCTGGCCACTGCTGAGTTTTCCAAATTTGCTGGCATATTGAGTGCAGCCCTTTCACAGCATCATCTTTCAGGATTTGAAATAGCTCGACTGGAATGCCATCACCTCCATTAGCTTTGTTTGTAGTGATGCTTTCTAAGGCCCACTTGACTTCATATTCCAGGAAGTCTGGCTCTGGATGAGTGATCACACCATCATGATTATCCGGAGTGTGAAGATCTTTTTTGTACAGTTCTTCTGTGTATCCTTGCCACCTCTTCTTAAAATCTTCTGCTTCTGTTAGGTCCAGACCATTTCTGTCCTTTATCGAGCCCATCTTTGCATGAAATGTTCCCTTGGTATCTCTAATTTTCTTGAAGAGATCTCTAGTCCTTCCCATTCTGATCTTCTCCTCTATTTCTTTGCATTGATCACTGAAGAAGGCTTTCTTATCTCTTCTTGCTATTCTTTGGAATTCTGCATTCAGATGCTTATATCTTTCCTTTTCTCCTTTGCTTTTCGCTTCTCTTCTTTTCACAGCTATTTGTAAGGCCTCCCCAGACAGCCATTTTGCTTTTTTGCATTTCTTTTCCATGGGGATGGTCTTGATCCCTGTCTCCTGTACAGGGTCACGAACCTCATTCCATAGTTCATCAGGCACTCTATCAGATCTAGGCCTTTAAATCTATTTCTGACTTCCACTGTATAATCATAAGGGATTTGATTTAGGTCATACCTGTATGGTCTAGTGGTTTTCCCTACTTTCTTCAATTTAAGTCTGAATTTGGCAATAAGGAATTCATGATCTGAGCCACAGTCAGCTCCTGGTCTTGTTTTTGCTGACTGTATAGAGCTTCTCCATCTTTGGCTGCAAAGAATATAATCCATCTGATTTCGGTGTTGACCATCTGGTGATGTCCATGTGTAGAGTCTTCTCTTGTGTTGTTGGAAGAGGGTGTTTGCTATGACCAGTGCATTTTCTTGGCAAAACTCTTTAGTCTTTCCCCTGCTTCATTCTGTATTCCAAGGCCAAATTTGCCTGTTACTCCAGGTGTTTCTTGACTTCCTACTTTTGCATTCCAGTCCCCTATAATGGAAAGGACATCTTTTTTGGGTGTTAGTTCTAAAAGGTCTTGTAAGTCTTCATAAAACCGTTCAACTTCAGCTTCTTCAGCGTTACTGGTTGTGGCATAGACTTGGATTACCGTGATATTGAATGGTTCCCCTGGAGACGAACAGAGATCATTCTGTCGTTTTTGAGATTGCATCCAAGTACTGCATTTCGGACTCTCTCATTGACCATGATGGCTCCTCCATTTCCTCTGAGGGATTCCTGCCCGCAGTAGTAGATATAATGGTCATCTGAATTAAATTCACCCTTCCAGTCCATTTTAGTTCGCTGATTCCTAGAATGTCTACGTTTACTCTTGCCATCTCCTGTTTGACCACTTCCAATTTGCCTTGATTCATGGACCTGACATTCCAGGTTCCTATGCAGTATTGCTCTTTACAGCATCGGACCTTGCTTCTATCACCAGTCACATCTGCAGCTTGGTATTGTTTTTGCTTTGGCTCCATCCCTTCATTCTTTCTAGAGTTATTTCTCCACTGATCTCCAGTAGCATATTGGGCACCTACTGACCTGGGGAGTTCCTCTTTCAGTATCCTATCATTTTGCCTTTTCCTACTGTTCATGGGGCTCTCAAGGCAAGAATACTGAAGTGGTTGCCATTCCCTTCTCCAGTGGATCACAATCTGTCAGACCTCTCCACCATGACCCGGCCATCTTGGGTTGCCCACAGGCATGGCTTAGTTTCATCGAGTTAGACAAGGCTGTGGTCCTAGTGTGATTAGATTGACTAGTTTTCTGTGAGTATGGTTTCAGTGTGTCTGCCCTCTGATGCCCTCTTGCAACACCTACCATCTTACTTGGATTTCTCTTACCTTGTACATGGGGGTATCTCTTCACGGCTGCTCCAGCAACGCGCAGGTGCTGCTCCTTACCTTGGATGAGGGGTGTTTCCTCACTGCTGCCCTTCCTGACCTTCAACGTGGGATAGCTCCTCTAGGCCCTCCTGCGCCTGCGCAGCCACCGCTCCTTGGATGTGGGGTTGCTCCAATTGCTTAATGAATATACACCGGTGCAGTGTTAGTAAACTTTCAGCAGTTTGACAGATTGATACCTCTTGTTCTTTCTCATTTGTCAGTCCATTTGTATAACTATAAATATAACTAAATATTATTTGCAGAGATCATAGTTTGTATTATGTCTTCTTTTTAGAAAACACTGAATTTCTCTCAGTGACCTAAGGTAAAGATGACTTTTGTGAATACTGTGTGGGCACTTGGAATTGAGATAGGTATTCTGTTTCAGGACTGTGTGCTTTGATATAACATTATCAGATAAAACCTAGTAGTTATTTGATTTAATCCTTTTCTTCAGATATTTTAATTTACATGCTTTATCACACAGAGAGAGAGAGGTGTTGAAATTGGTTCTCTGCCCTTTTTCTTGCACTTCCAGCAGTTAATGCTTTTTAGGTGTATAAGGACATACAGCCCACTTTTTGTTTAAGACTGTAATCTCTCCCCTGGTGGCTTAGACTGTAATGAATCCACCTACAATGCAAAAGGCCTGGGTTCAATCCCTGGGTTGGGATGGTCCCCTAGGGAAGGGAATGGCAACCCACTCCACTGTTCTTGTCTGGAGAATCCCATGAACATAGAAGCCTGGTGGGCTACAGAATCAGACACGATGGAGCAACTAACACTAACATAATCTGTATCAGTAAAACAGAACCTCTCGATCCCATGTAATAAAATCTATGCTGAATTCTACTTCAAATATTACTAATGTTACATTGAAGCTTCCTTGCCTCCATTTGCCTAGTTTAGGGTGTTTATCAATGTTCTAGAAGAGAGAAGGGGTGTCTTCATGCCTTGTTTCATCTTTCTTTCCCTTCCATTTCTCTAAACAACAAAACAGAAGGAAATTTTTTCTTGTATTTATTTGTTTCTCTGTTATACTTATCTTTCTCTTTGTGCTTTTTCCTCAAGAATTATACATCTGAAACCCACTTTTAATTATGTGTATTAAATTATATATATAACTACTGGAGTGGGGTGCTATTGCCTTCATATATATATATATATATATATATATACACTTGATAAAATAATTCTATCATAGTTATGGAAACCTAGCTTATATATTCAGTTGAATCTAGACTTTCTCTTGATGGACATGAGTTTGAGCAAGCTCCGGGGTTGGTGATGGACAGGGAAGCCTGGCGTGCTGCAGTCCATGGGCTGGCAAAGAGTCAGACACAACTGAGTGACTGAACTGACTGGCTGACTGTACTTTCTCTCCGTTTCATATCATAATTTGTCCATTTATATGTCTATGAAAAAATCTTACCTGTCTGATATGGACTTGTTGCTTTTTTTTTTTTCTTTTGTGTGTGATAGATTTGAAATTGACTTTCTGTTGCTTTCATATTTGAATGATAACTTGACTGAGTATACAATCCTTGGTCACATTCTTTTCTCTGCCTCAACTCTATTATCTTCCGGCATCTAATATTGCAGATGACAAATCTGAGATAGCTGATTTCCTTTGTATTGAGGGTGTCTTATTGTCTATTGAATTCTTCATTCCAGAAATTCAGTAACCTTTCTGGAGGCTGTTTCCATGCGATGCACTTTCATTTGTTTTATATTACCTACTTTTTAAGATGACATCATACATTCAAATGACTTACCTGTAGTTGCCAAAGCTAATAAATGTCAGAGCCAGACCTGAAATCAGTCTCTTGTATCCTGTTTCTGTATTAGCCCTTAATCTCAAAACTGTCACTGCACTATGATCATATCTGTTCATGTAGGAAAGATCTTATGAGTGTGCTTAGTTGCTCAGTTGTGTCCAGCTCTTTGTGAGCCCATGGACTGTAGCCCACCAGGCTCCTCTGTCCTTGGAACTTTCCAGGCAAGAATACTGGAGTGGATTTTCATTTCGTCCACCAGGGAATCTCTCTGTCCCAGGGATCGAATCTCCATCTCCTACATTAGCAAGTGAATTCTTCACCACTGTACCACCTGGGAAGCCAAGAAAGATCTTAGACCTAGACTATTTTTATCCTTAGAAATACCTTCAAAAATGCTAGTCACATCACTGACGTTGTTGAGGGAATCCGATTAAAGGGCATAATCGTCACTCAGAGTATCATCCCACCCTGCTCTAGTAAGTGCGGGTAGAATAGGAAGATCCCTGGAGCAACAGCACCCTTGGTTCAGGCAGCTTCTGCTCCAGTGGGAGATGGGGGTCAAGGTCAGCTGTGTCACATGCGGGAGGCAGACAACAGCACGGGCAGGTGTGAGGCTGCTGTTGGCACCACCACAGCAGGTGCAGAAGAGGACGTGGCAGCTGTTACAAAATAGCCTAGAAAATCCTGCTCCATAGCACACAGATGGAGCTGTGCAGGGGGATTCTTAAAAGTGCCCGTTATTACAGTATTAGAGCCCATAAGTGCCGCTTTATCACTGTTTGTGCCCTTGTGATCTCTGGCTCCCCTAGTTTGGTGTGACATGGCTCACACAAAATTCCCTCTGTCCCTCTCTCTGTCTCTCTTAAAAAAATGTATTTATTTTTGGCTGTGGTGGGTTTTTATTGCTTCACGGGCTTTCTCTAGTTGAAGTGAGCAGAGGCTACTCTTCACTGCAGTGTGTGGGTTTCTCATTGCAGTGGCTTCTCTTACGGTGGAGCACAGACTCTAGGGTGCTCGGCCTTCAGTAGTTGCAGCTCCCAGGCTCTCGAGCACAGGCTCAGTAGTTGTGGCACACTGGCTTAGTTGTTCCATTGCACGTGGGGTCGTCCCGGATCAAGGATCGAGCGCATGCCTCCTGCATTGACAGGCAGATAGATTCTTCACCACTTAGCTACGAGAGAAGCCCCCACTCCCCCAACACCCTAGTCTTGCTCTTTTCTCTGAAAACTTCTCAAGGAGCATCCATTTAAACATTGTCTGAAATATAGTTGATTTACAGTTCCAGATTAGTTTTAGGTGTTCATCAAAGTGATCTGGGGTGTGTGTGTGTGTGTATGCTGTGTGCTTAGTCGCTTCAGTCGTGTCTGACTCTGTGCAACCCTAAGAACTGCAGCCTGCTAAGCTCCTCTGTCCATAGAATTTTTCAGACAAAGTATACTGGAGTGGGTTACCATGTCCTCTCCCAGGGGATCTTCCCAACCCAGGGATCAAACTGCGCCTCTTACATCTAACCTGCATTGCCAGGCAGGTTCTTTACCATCAGCACCACCTGGGAAGCCCCTATATGTGTGTGCGTGTGTGTGTATCATACACACATACACACACATACATATATATACATATCATTTTATGTATAGATTCTTTTTCTACATTCTCTTTATGGACTATGACAAGATATTGGGCATACTTCCCTGTGCTACACAGTAGGTCCTTGTTGGTTGTCTGTTTTACGTACTGCAGTATGTGTTAACCCCATCCTCCCAGTTTATCCCTCTTCTACCCTTCCCCCTTTGGTAACCACAAGTTAATTCGTTTTCTATGTCTGTGATTCTGTTTTTGTTTTATAAATTCATTTGCATCATTATTTAGAGTCCACCTGTAGAGGATAGCATGTGTTATACTGTTTGTCTCCCTGTGTCTGGCTTCCTTCACTCAGGTGCACCCCTGTTGCTGCAGATGGCATTGTCTCAGTCTTTTTGTGGCCGAGTGACGCTCCGTTGTGTACATGTACCACGTGTTCTGTATCCGTTCCTCAGTGTCAGTGGACACTTGGATTTCTGCGATGTGTTGGCTAGTGTACACAGTGCTGCAGGGAACATCGGGGTGCATGTATCTTTAATTATGTTTTTCTCAAGCTATGTGCCCAAGAGGGAGATTGCAGAATCAGGACATTGAAAGATGCTCAGTCGTGTCTGACTCTTTGTGACCCCATGGATTATACAGTCCATGGAATTCTCCAGGCCAGAATACTGGAGTGAGTAGCCTTTCACTTCTCCAGGGGATCTTCCCAATCCAGGGATCAAACCCAGGTCTCTTGCATGACAGGCGGATTCTTTACCAGCTGAGCCACAAGGGAAGCCGAAGAATACTGGAGTGGGTAGCCTATCCCTTCTCCAGGGAATCCTCCCGACCCAGGAATCAAACCGGGGTCTCTTGCATAGCAGGCAGAGTGATATGATAGCTCTATTTTTACTTGTTTAAGGAACCTCCATACTCTTCTCCATAGTGGCTATAACTATTTACATTCTCACTAACAGTGTAGGAGGGTTTGCAAAGAGCATCTTTGCAAATAAGAAATTCAGTCAGAGAGCATAGAACTCTCTCATCCAGCTTATCATGGGCGCATATTCTGCCTTCCTAGAACAAAGGATAGATTATTGTGAAGCAGGAAGCCCTCTGTTCTGAAATGTGTAATGATAAATGCAAGGTAGTTTTCCTGTAACCCACGAGTAATGTTGCTGACTTGCCTGCTCCAGTGTACTTCTGCATTTTTTGTTATTACCAGTATGACCAGAATAGTTCCTCTGAGTTTGATCATTTCAAAACTCATAATTCTTGGCCTTTTTCCGTAGTCTTAGTATTTATGAGTACATAGTAGGGTATGGGTAAATTAAAACATCTTATAATGGAATGTGAAGACAACTGTATCTCAGTTTATGTATTAAAATATCAAAGGGAAATTACCTTTGGAGGAAAATTCCTACATTGAAAGAAACTTATAGGAGAAAAAAAAGATTTCAGAAAAAAGTCCATGTACTAATTGACATTTGCTTCAGCCCATAAATGCAATTTCTGCCTGATATAAATGAGATTTGAAATAGTGCAGTGAATGTTTTTAATGCAGCATGTTAGGATTGTTAATAAACATATGTACCTTCTAAATCAGAACTTGAAATACTTTAAGGCTATAACGTTGTTGTTTAGTTGCTAAATCACATCCGACTCTTTTGCGACTCCATGGACTGCAGCCCACCAGGCTCCGCTGTCCATGAGATTTCACAGCCAAGAACATTGGAGCGAGTTGCCATTTCCTCCTCCAGGGGATCTTCCAGAACCAGGGATCAAATCCAAGTCTCCTGCACTGGTAGGCGGCTTCTTTACCACTGCACCACCAGGGAAGCCCACCAGAGACTGTGTGTGTGTGTGTGTGAGTCGCTCAGTCGCGTCAGACTCTTTGTGATCCCATGGACCATCGCCTGTCAGGCTCCTGTGTCCAGAGGATTTCCCAGGCAAGAATATTGGAGAGGGTTGCCATTTCAAGTGGAGAAGCAGGTTCAGAGAAAAAACATGCATTGCCCTAATCAGCAAGTGGTAGAACTAATCCTAAAATAAGGACTCTTAATGCCACATTTTCCCCACTTTATCAAGTTTCTGTGCGTCTTGCAGCTGGTTGCTTAGATATGTTAATAAGTTGTGGAAGACTTTGATATCACGTGAGCACATTTGATTCTAGGCCGTTAGGTCAGAGTAATATGACATTCCTGGTGATTCTCTGATATAAATGATGTAAAATTATTACCAGCATGGAAGATAAAATCGTTGAAAAATTGTGTAGTCAGCATACCCACAGCCAACCGACAAATAAAAGTTCATTTATTTTGCATCTTATATCAAAAGAGTAGCCCAGAGTACCCTAAACTTGTGAGTTATTGAGCTAACAGATGGTAGATATCAATGTGACATCTCAATTGGTTATTGCTCAGCCGTATGAGTAATGTCACAACTGTGTTAAATCAGTGCTTTTGAGCTGTGGCTGCACGTAAAAGCCATCCAGGTACAAGTTAAATCAGAATCTCAGTATGTGGGGGCTTAAGTTTTTGTATTGAAAAGCATCTGGTTTTGAGAAATTCATTAACCTTTCTGCTACTAATGATGTATCATAGTAATTATGAATTTCCTTAGTACAAAAGGCATTTTTTTTCAAATTGCAATACTTAAAAATGTAGATTGATATTAAACCTATTTGTAATCATTGAATAAAAATGAGAGAGGGGAAAAAAATGTGTTACTTCCTTCGTGCAGTGGAATTGGGACTTTGTTCTTTGATCCATTCTTAGTCTTTAAAATGGCAGTCATAATGCCTGAC
Source organism: Ovis aries (assembly GCF_016772045.2). Classification (NCBI taxonomy): domain Eukaryota; kingdom Metazoa; phylum Chordata; class Mammalia; order Artiodactyla; family Bovidae; genus Ovis; species Ovis aries. The sequence continues at coordinate 110,617,989 of NC_056057.1, forward strand.
TCATAAAATAGGCATGAGGGTTACACTGGCCACGTGATAGATTGTACACATGGAAAATGCTCTGTGACTACACTGATGCTGATGATGTTGGTGATGAGTCATCATGTTTATCAATAATATTTTGGCCTCAAGAAGTTAAATAACGTTTCCGGAGCCATGCAGCTAATTCAGGCTAGATTGGGGATTGCTTCTTGCAATATATTTTAGTTTAAAATTTTTGCCACCAGTTATATCTTATTTAGTGTAAAGTTGAAGATCGAGGCTAACAGGGTGATGGAGAGAAAAGCCATATGTGAAACTCAGTTTCTACACATGCGCAAAGCAGTTTACAGTTAAGTGGGTTTGTGTGTGGAGACATTGTGAAACGGGATTGTCAGGACTGACCTTTTAGTCAGTACGCAAATAAAAAGAGACGAGATAAGGACCTAGAGGTGATCTTTTGCAGGTGTGATGGAGTGAGGATCCTTGAAATTCAGAGTAAATGATTTGGATTTCAACATTCAGATGCACTTTTTGAACACTCATGCTCATATAATGTAATCATTTGAAGCCTTATCACACTTCAACTGCAAGTAATTTACAGCTGTTTCTATTGAGAGTTTATCATGTACAACACCCCTTTAACAATATGAAATACCGTCCAAGCACCACGGCTGCCATATCTAACGGCTCTTCTGCACATGATCCCATAAATTACTTTAATGGAGCAGTAATTTCTTCACATAAGTTTGCGATTTTGTGGCTAATCTTCCAAGAACATATGTCCACAGACACTGCAGACAGCACTCTGACTTACAGCACTGGGTACTAACAGGGATAGACTTCAAGGGAGCCATTTCCTTCCTGACCCTTGGTAAAGAACTCAGGAAAGTGATGCGAATCTTAGGAATTAGTTTGTTAATTGAGAGATTGATCATTCAGCTCTGCTGCCTCTTAGGTAGTCAGGAGGGGCACGGGGTCTGGCATCCTTCAGTGAGCTACGGAGACAGGCAGAGTTGTGTTGCTATGCTTCTTACCGCTCTGGGCTTTCACCCTCGAAGCAGCAGCAGTTTCACCACTGCCAAATTGTACCTTATCATCTTGGAAAGACTGTGGAGATAAAGGTAACGGGTGAGTGCTGGTGGAGACTGGTTTTCAGTGTCTGTGCTATTTGTACCAGTAGCGCGGCTTCACCCACATTAGGAAACGTCCAGTGGACACTTTTTTTCTTTTGTCTCTTTGTTTAAAACACGAACGATCCCAATGGTACCCAGTTTTTCAGTGGGAGAAGGTGATGTTCTGCCTCCAGAATAAGAGTCAGTGGTTTTATCTGGCCCACCTTACCAGCATGACTTATCAAGTTATATTCCCTAAAGAAACAACATATAACACATTCCGAAACCTTTTGTAAGTTATAACAAGAAGAAAAGCAGCATTTTAACACTAGTCTTGTAGTTCAAGACGTGGGTCATCCATGAATCAAAAAGTGACAAAATCCTGCTGCTCGCAGCATCAGAAGTGATACTTTCAGAGAGTTTGTTTTTTTTTATTTTTTTCGTGGCATAAATAGACTGATCCCTTCTCTTTCGAAATGAACATTCCTTTTGATTAAAATATCATTTTTGTTTCTTTAGAAAGTGTTTTCTAAAATGCAGTGGACAAAGAAGTAAATGTGCAGTGTACATATTACCAGATAAAATAGTATTTGCCTAGGGGCTTCCCAGGTGGCGCTAATGGTAAAGAACCTGCCTGCCAGGGCAGGAGATTTAAGAGACACAGTCTCGGTCCCTGGGTTGGGAAGATCCCCTGGAGGAGAGCATGGCAACCAGTCCAGTATTCTTGCCTGGAGAATCCCATGGACAGGGGAGCCCTATGGGCTGTGGCCTGTAAGGTTGCAGAGAGTTGGACACGACTGAAGTGACTTAGCATGCACACATATAGTACTTATATAATGACAAAATACAAATTTGGTGGACTCCAGTCACATGAAGCAAGATTTACAGATGGCAGAAGTATAGTCAAGTTCATATTATATATATATATATATATATATGTTCATTATGTATACATGTACATATAAATAATATGTATAATATGTAAATGTATGTGTGTATATTTATATATCAATATAAAATTCTTTTGGGTCACAAAGAATTTCATTACATTTCAAGCATAGATTTATTTCTTGAATCTCAGGTTCAAAAGAACCTATAAAACACAAGTAATGTGAAACTTTCCGCCCGCCCCCAAATGGCTTTCTAGCCCCTTTTCACCAGGCACTGTTGGCTAAATCAGAAACTGTAATTAAAATTCTTATCCTAAACTAGAAACTCTTCAATGTAGACCACGCTTTGATTTCCATCCATAGACGAATGAGATTTACCTCATGACAAAATAACAGCAAAAAATTACATTTATGATCCCGAAAGTAATTTCATACGAAGTTTATACCTCTGTCCCTTGACAGTGCAAAAGCTATCCTTGCAGACGTCACAGATGCTGCCTTCTGAGTCTGCGGTTGCTACAAAAGGCTGCGAGGCGTGGCTGGAAGAGAGAACTGAGGATCGGAAGACCTCAGGTCTAGTCCCAGATTTGCTGCCAGCCAGTTCCCCAACCTGGGCTTTCTGTTGATAAAATTATATTCCACAGACACTGGAAAATTTAGTATGAATCTGTTTTTTTTTTTTTTTTTTCTGAATCCCACTTTAAAACCAGTGTAGACAGTTATTCTTCAAGGAAGACTACAACAAAAGTCCTTCTCCAAGCATTCTCATTTTATCCTTTCCTCTCTGAAACAGATGTCCAGAGCGTTCCAAGTGCCTTGAGCCTTGGGGAGATAAAATTTCCTTCGCCCGCTGTGACGTTTATGTACACAATTGATTCTAGAAACAGGGGATGGATTTTTAAGGATGGCTTAATTTTCGTTTGGGGAAAAAAAAAAAAAGTTTGCTTTAAAACATTAAATCAGGTACAGCTTATATGGCAACCAACCAAGGAACACCAGACAGTAAATAATGAAGAGAGCACGGTGCATTCAAACCCTCAAAAAGAAAATGAGAAGAGAAAAAAGTGCCCCAGTATGGCTCTCACAGAGGGCGTAAACTAAATAATGACTGACATGGTCTGAAATTGCTTTCATTCCTTCTTGCTACTTTTCACTCAATGGCTTCTTTATAACTTTCAATTAACCCACTCCCTCTGCCGCAATTTCTCTTTTTTACAGCTGATGATATTTAAAAGAGATGCTAAATTATAGATTCAGATGCTTTGAAAAGACAGTTTTTGGTATGCTTGGTCAGAATTAAAATTTCAAAGGGTGCAGGATTCACTGAACTAAAACAGTGAGGTGTTAAGATGCAAAACAATAGGAGCACAGCCAGAGAGCTCCTAGCTAGCTAGAAAGCACTGGGTCATCAGGTGCTTTCCTGATATTTCCAGCCATCCTTGTATGTGGTCCAGGAGCCTTGGCATTTTGCCTATGATCTGTGTTCTCTCTTCCCAGGCGGCTCAGATGGTAAAAGTGTCTGCCAGCAATGCAGGAGACCCGGGTTCGATTCCTGGGTTGGTAAGATCCCCTGGAGAAGGCCATGGCAACCCACTCCAGTATTCTTGCCTGGAAAATTCCATGGACAGAGGAGCCTGATAGGCTACAGTCCATGGGGTCTCAAAGAGTCAGACATGATTGAGCAACTTCACTTTCTGTGTCCTCAGATGTCTTCCCTGGTGGCTCAGATGGTAAAGAATCTGCCTGCAATGCGGGAGACCTGGGTTCAATCCCTGGGTTGGGAAGATCCCCTGGAGAAGGAAATGGCAACCCACTCCAGTATTCTGGCCCGGAGAATCCCCATGGATGGAGGAGCCTGGCGGGCTGCAGTCCATGGGGTCACAAAGAGTCAGACACAACTGAGCGACTTCACTTCACTTGTGTTAAAATGGTGTTTGAAGGGATTTGTTCTCACTACATTGTTTCTCTTTATACAAGAATTTATTTTTATTTTTTTGGACTCCTGCTGCTGCTAAGTCACTTCAGTCGTGTCCAACTCTGTGCAACCCCATAGATGGCAGCCCACCAGGCTCCCCTGTCCCTGGGATTCTCTAGGCAAGAACACTGGAGTGGGCTTTTGACTGCACACACAGCAAATGGGTCTTAGTTCCCCAACCAGAGAGCGAACCCATTCCCCCTGCATTGAAAATATGGAGTCTTAACCACTGGGGCACAAGGGAAATCCAAGAACTTTCTTACTTCATATATTCCAAGTCTGGAAATAGATCTTTACATCCAATTTTATATAAAAGTGTAGATTTTTTAGATATAAAATTGAGGCTTTGTTTCCTTAATTAAAGAAATGTAATTCTCTTTTCCAGTTTAAAAGAAAAAACACCTGTTGCACATTTCTTAAAAAATAGCAAAAGCATAATAATTGGGTGAATTCTACGTCACATAAGAGCTCCATCAACTTGTGGCCTTCAGCTGCTCTAGACTAGAATTAGTTTCTCTTGCGAGTTCTCTTAGTCCTTAGGTCTTTGTGAGATTTGACTTCTGTTTTCCCAGAAACACTGGGAAAACATCAAGTTTGCATATGACTCCAGGAAGATGACATGTCACAACATCTGAATACACTGAGTAATGCAGTGCCTTAGGTTAGGGGGCCTGACCTTGAAGGTCATTTGACAAAGAAGCACTTACATTCATGGTCAAATTAAAGCAAACACTTAGAAATAGCATACCCCTGGCACTACTCTGTTTCTGGAGCAAAATGAAATGATAAGAGACTCTCACACAGGTATTAGGTTTGTCAAAACAGCAAACGCAACCTTTGACGTGTCTGCATGGTAACTACAAGGGACGGTAGCAAGAAAATGGACACCAAGCATCACGTGGGGGTCTTGAGTGGCCAGAGCACTTATTGTTTAGAAGGTCAACTGAAGCTTACAGGGAAAACTAAACTGTGGATCATTAACACAGCATCAGCCGAGGGCTGCATTAGATTGGACAAGTAGAAGAGAAGATTGTATGTGGCGAGTATAGGACACTACAGACAGCTCTGCAGCCCAGACAGGATTTATCAATGGCAAGAAATCTATTTTGATTTAATGTTAAATATTCAAGTATATGGAAATCCCTGATGGCTCAGCAGTAAAGATTCCGCCTGCAATGCAGGAGATTGGAGTCCCATCCCTGAGTTGAGAGGGTCACCTGGAGCAGGAAAGGGCAACCCACTCCAGTGTTCTTACCTGGGAAATCCCATGGACAGAGGAACCTGGTGGGCTATAGTCTCTGGGTTCGCGAAAGAGTTGGACAGGACTTAACAACTAAACCACCATCACTGTGCAAGTATATATTCGCATAGAAATAGATGTATAGAAAGACACACCAAAAGTTTAAGATTTTGCATTGTTGCAGTGTTATTAAGAACTTCTAAGTTTATTTTGACCATCCCTAGTGTTTCTTTTCAGAGAAGGCAATGGCACCCCACTCCAGTACTCTGGCCTGGGAAATCCCATGGATGGAGGAGCCTGGAAGGCTGCAGTCCATGGGGTCGCTAACAGTCGGACACAACTGAGTGACTTCACTTTCACTTTTCACTTTCATGCATTGGAGAAGGAAATGGCAACCCACTCCAGTGTTCTTGCCTGAAGAATCCCAGGGACGAGGGAGCCTGGTGGGCTGCTGTCTATGGGGTCGCACAGAGTCGAACCCGACTGAGGCGACTTAGCAGCAGCAGTGTTTCTTTTACCTCCGCTGTCAGTAGTTTGCTTCCTGGTTCTTGTAGTGTCAAAGCTGTAGGATCTCCTCTCCAAAACACTGAGCAATGTTGTTGGTGTATGTATATATATATATATTTATAAATATTTATATGTTTATATATATATATATTTTAACCAGTGAACTCCCTTCATGTCTTATCCTCAAGACTCATATTGTTCTCTTTAGAAGGTAGGGTCCTCTGTTCAGCTAAGGAAAAATCCTCCACCGAAGTAAAAAGAAAGAGATTCAGCATTGTAGATTAATGAGACTTTCCACTTTCTTTCTCCTTCATGTAGTGTAGAACAGCCAAGTATTTTTTAAAAATAGTGTAAAACCCAGATGGGCTTCCCTGATGGATCAAATGGTAAAGAATCCAGCTGGAATGCAGAAGATACAGGAGATGCAGTTTGATCCCTGGGTCAGGAAGATCCCTTGGAGGAGGAAATGGCAACCCACTTCAGTGTTCTTGCCTAGGAAATCTCACAGACAGAGGAACCTGGTGGGCTGCATTCCATGGAGTCACAAAGAGTTGGACATGACTGAGCATGCCCTATCACGGCCACTAACCCAGAATGGTATAAGAATCAGAACAGAATAGTTCTACCTAAATTCACAGTTTTTATTTCTTGTAGCAAATAATATCACAAAAGGCAAATCAAAAGAAATTTGTAATCATTGCCTTACAGTGTAGTTAGTCTGTTTGCACTAATGTAAAAGTTGACAAGTTTTTTCATCAAATAAATTCAAGCAGCTTCCTTTAAAGACTGATAGTAGTTAAACTGACCTTAGGAAGCAGATCTGTAATCACTCAACTTTTAAAAATTACGGTGTGACAATGTGATTGGAATTTAAATTCAAGGGGTAGACTAAGAGCCTTAGCTTTAAAAGTAACTATAGATTTTCATTTTATGATTCTATTTCAAAAGGTACTCCAATCTTACTGGTTTAATTTCAACCTCACTAATTTTTTTCCAAATATATTAGACTTAAAGTTTAAGTATAACTTTAACACAATATTTAATCCATGACTTGTTCTTCAAAATACGCCACTGCTTACACTTTTGGAAGAAAAATGACTCATCTAGTCTGAGAGTATGTTGACTTAATTCTTTAAACTTGCATATGAACCAAACATTTTTCCAAGCTTTAAAAAGATGCCTCTTACTAAAAGTGGGTTTTGGAGATTTTTTTAGTATCCCAGTACTCTTGCTTACTACTTGGAAATATCTGCCACTAAACTACAACTTGGAAGTAGAAAGATAAGTAATGAAATCTCTAAGGGTAGGGTTCCATAAAATGCCAGTTTTGAATTGATGATTCAGAAAATGGTGATGATTTAAAAAATGTTCTGGGCAAGTGGATTTAAAGATGACTTGAATAACTTAAAATGAACAACTTAATTTTGGCATTAAAAATGGAAACCTTGAGTCCCCAAATAATAAAAGTATCCTAAGCTCTATATCACCCAGGATTTGGGTTGGCCATTGTTATAATTGGGTGTTGCCAGTGAATAGTGATCTTATATTTCAGATACTTAAATTTATATACCTGACTTGCATTACCTCACTTTTGCATAAGTTCAGCCAACTACACTAATGCATTCTCTTATGCTTTTTACCTTAAATTTACACAAAATGTATGAGCTCATCACTTAGTCTGTCTTCCAGCTGGGAGAGAAAACGAATGATACTGCCAAATTTATATTCCTTTTTCTGATGTTCTAGAGGTGAGTTTTCATCAGAACCAGTGAGAACAAATGTGAGCCTGACACAGAACATCTTTTTTTTTTTATTTTTTATAAAACTAAATTCTAGATTTATTGTACTAAGTTGGACTATTATATCTGGTACCATATATGAATTCAGGTGTAGTATTTCAATGATTTCATCTGTTTGTTGACATTTTTTTCAGTAGTACTTATTTAAGTTCCAGAGTCAGGTCCATTCCTTTAAAAACTATCTTCTGACATCAAAATATACCATCTCTCCCCAGTCTTAACCCTCTACTCATTTGCTCAACCAAACACATAATCACTAAAACATCCATACTTGCTGATTCCTGCCAAAGGCCACTTTAATTTCCAGTACATCCTTCTCCAAGTAGTGATGATTTTAACTAAGTTCTCCTTAAGGTCTACCTAATCAGCATCTTTCTTTGGAAGAAAAGTTATGACCAACCTAGATAGAATATTGAAAAGCAGAGACATTACTTTGCCGACAAAGGTCCGTCTAGTCAAGGCTATGGTTTTTCCTGTGGTCATGTAAGGATGTGAGAGTTGGACTGTGAAGAAAGCTGAGCACTGAAGAATTGAGGCTTTTGAACTGTGGTGTTGGAGAAGACTCTTGAGAGTCCCTTGGACTGCAAGGAGATCCAACCAGTCCATTCTGAAGGAGATCAGCCCTTGGATTTCTCTGGAAGGACTGATGCTAAGGCTGAAACTCCAGTACTTTGGCCACCTCATGTGAAGAGTTGACTCATTGGAAAAGACTCTGATGCTGGGAGGGATTGGGGGCAGGAGGAGAAGGGGACGACAGAGGATGAGATGGCTGGATGGCATCAGTGACTCGATGGGTGTGAGTCTGAGTGAACTCTGGGAGTTGGTGATGGACAGAGAGGCCTGGCGTGCTGCAGTTCATGGGGTCGCAAAGAGTCGGACACGACTGAGCGACTGAACTGAACTGAATCAGCAACTATAAATTCTTCCTTTAAAACATCTCTAGAAATTGTCCCTTCCCTGCCACTGGATGGGACCTCATTACATGTCTGAGATAGACTCAAGTAAGGGGAGCACTTATTTATTATTAAGTTCAAGTTATTATACCTTGAAATATCAACCTGAATTATGGTGGAGAAATTCTAGATAAGATTTGATCACCCAAGATCAATGGTAATGCACTGAACCAAGTCGTCAGAGAGTAAAAGCTGAGAGACAGATCAATACGTTGATGTAGGAATGGGTCTATAGGGGTGGGCAGAGCAGAAATATTAGTTATGAAACCACCAGGGCTGGGCAGGAGGACAGATGGTGAGGACAGACCATAGGAGGAAAAGGAGAGACCAAAGCTGGAGGACCTACTACAACTTACTGAAACCTGAAAATATTAGATCCATGGCACATTAACTAAATAGTTAGGGTTATAATCATATTACCATGCAAAACTGAAAGGAAACACACCCTGATTTTTTCTTTTCTTCTGTGTGTCCAGAAATGTGTTCCAGCTCTAATAACTTACTGTTGCCCTCAGAATGAATTTTCTATTTGAAAACATTTCAGCTCCTTTTGTTTGGCGTGTCAACCTCAATGCTGTAGGGAATTTAGAAACAGTGGAATGAAGAAACCAAAGGGATTGGGAAAACATTGTCACATAAACAATATAAACCTTCTCACTTGATTTTTTTTCCCCTAAGAGATTGTAAGTGGAACATTCAAGATTTCTCTTCCTATGCTTGGGGAAAAAAAAAAAAAAGCCTCCTTTCCATGATGACCCCCTACCCCGTCCCACTGCCCCAGTGGACAGAGGCTAGCTAAAATAAGCTAGTCAAGAAAGTTTGAGTTTATTCCTAAGAAATCCCAGCTGATGGAGTCTGAAAACTAATTGTAAAGACGCTTCCATTTGTGAGTAGTGACTTGGGGTAGCAAAAAGAAAGGAATGTTTCCGAAATATCCACAATGATTGTTCTAATCTTTTTCCAAGACTAGAGCTATCATCACCTAAAATGTGCACACCACAGTCTTTCTTCTAGTCCTTCTTCAACTAGAGAATCTCAAACTTTGCCACTCTACCATGTAATGATGAGTATGACTTCTGAATGGAACTCATAGAGAAGTGGCATACTAAAAAAGAAGTGACAAAAAGTCTGTCCATAGCCTGAAAAATCACAATCATATTTCTGCAAAATGGGGTTTTCCATTTTTTATTTGGACCCCAGCAAAGATTTTCACTACTTAGAGAGGAAACTATAAATCTCCTTACATCAATGTGACAGAAAGCACAGATGCATAGAACATTCGTGTTAAATAAAATAAATTTTACAGAATTGTTTCAGATTAGGAGGTAAAGTAATAAATGTTGATCTGAGCTTTCTTGAGATGTCTGAGAAGTCTGTATCCAGGTCAAGAAGCAACAGTTAGAACCAGACATGAAACAACAGACTGGTTCCCAGTTGGGAAAGAAGTACGTCAAGGCTGTGTATTTTCACCCTGCATATTTAACTTATATTCAGAGTACATCGTGTGAAATGTCGGGCTGGATGAAGCACAAGCTGGAATCAAGATTGCTGGGAGAAAAATCAATAATCTCAGATACACAGATGACACCACCCTTATGGCAGAAAGTGAAGAAGAACTAAAGAGCCTCTTGAAAAAAGATTAAAGAGGAAGGTGAAGAAGCTGGCTTAAAACTCAACATTCAAAAAACTAAGATTATGACATTCAGTCCCATCACTTCATGACAAATAGATAGGGAAACAGTGGAAACAGTGGCTGACTTTATTTTCTTTGACTCCAAAATCACTGCAGATGGTGACTTCAGCCATGAAATTAAAAGACCTTTGCTCCAGGGAAGAAAAGCTATGACCAACATGACTTATTAAAAAGCAGAGACATCCCTTTGCCAACAAAGGTCCGTCTAGTCAAAGCTATGGTTTTTCCAGTTATCATGTATGGCTGTGAGAGTTGGACTATAAAGAAAGCTCTTTATAGTACTTTATAGAGCACTGAAGAATTTTGGAAGGACTGATGCTTAAGCTGAAACTCCAATATTTTGGCCACCTGGTGCAAAGAACTGACTCATTGGAAAAGACCCTGATGCTGGGAAAGATTGAAGGCAGGAGGAGAAGGGGAGAACAGAGGCTGAGATGGTTGGATGGCATCACCAACTCAATGGACTTGAGTTTGAGCAAGCTCCGGGAGTCTGTGATGGACAGGGAAGCCTGGTGTGCTGCAGTCCATGGGGTCGCAAAGAGGCAGACACAACTGAGCAACTGAACTGAACTGAGCTTTCTTGGGGTTGGGGAGGGGGAAGTACAGCCCCATGGAAAAAAATCAGCAGGGGACTACACTAAATGGGAATTTTGAGTTATGGGACATCTCAGGACTTCACTGGTGTCTCAGTGGTCAAGAAATTGCCTGTCAGTGTGGGAGATGCATGTTTGATCCCTGGGTAGGAAGATCCCTGGAGGATGAAATGGCAACCCACTCCAGTATTCTTGCCTGAAAAGTCCCATGGACAGAGGCGCCAATTTAGGGACATTCTTTAGGGTGCATAAAATATATCTTTGGGGAAGAATTACTCTACAACTTTGTTTATTGTAGTGTCTCCTTGACATCATGTGGGGAGGTATGTGATCTGAGATTTACAAGCCAAATAATGCCTCAAGAAAATACATGATAAACTATATAAATAGAAAGTTAAATATGAATCTGCCTAGTCAGTTAGTAGGTCTATTATCCTGTTTCAGTGTGGCAGAATTGATCTCTCTCCCACTGACTCCTAGAGCTAAAAGTGTTATGAAACATAAAATCAGAGAAAAGATTCTAATGCCTATTTATAATAGTTATCCTTGCTGTATGCACTGGCATATATGCTTTCCATATGTTTAACCTATGACTTGATGAGCTTTATGTCTATTCCAATGTAAATGATTGCCAATTCATGTTAGAAAAATGTGACAAAGAGTTTCATGATCTTCCCAAGGGCCCAAGACTGGAAAATTGACAAATGGTCATCTATAGGCCATCTCTTTCACAACAGTCCTCTGGTGCCAACAACTTAATAGGGCCAGGGATCATGTAGTTTAAGAACTTAAAAACAGTGGGATATATGTGTTCGTATAGCTGATTCACTTCATTGCATAGTAGAAAGTAACACAATATTGTAAAGCAATTATGCTCCAATTTTAAAAAAAAAGATCTTTTTAGATGTTTCACCTCTGCAGTTACAATTTTTAGATATTTCAACTGTTTAAGAAAAAAGCAAAAGTGGAAGTCTTAGCCGCTCAGTCGTTGTCTGACTCTGCGACCACATGGACTGTAGCCCACCAGGCTCCTCTGTCCCTGGAATCCTCTAGACAAGAGTACTGGAGTGGGTTGCCTTTCCCTTCTCCAGGAGATCTTCCCCACCCAGGTTTCAAACCCGGGTCTCCTGCACTGCAGGCGTATTCTTTACCACCTGTGTCATTAAATGGTGAAAATGCCAATATCAAGATAATAGAGACACGATACTGAACGGTAGGGAGAGTGGGTTTTATACAATAAACATTTGTAAAAAGAAATTAAAATTACACAATTGTGAGCTCTTGTCAACTCTTTATAACTTACAGGTAAAAAGTTCATAATGTGTATTTTTATTCAGTTATATATATATATTTATAATTGTATAAAACCGACTCTCCCTACCCTTCACCAAGATCATTATTATCTTGATATTGGCATTTTCACCATTTAATGTCGTAGGCAGTATTTGCATTGCCGTATTTTCAGACTTGATAAACATGTAAACTTTATATAAAATGTATAAAATCTACTACCCTACAAGAAAAAGTAGTCCTTTTGAAGCAGGGCGCTCAAAGCAGGTGCTCTGGGATAACCCAGAAGGATGGGGTGAGGGCAGGAGGGTGGGAGGGGGATTCAGGATACAGGGACATGTGCACCCGTGGCTGATTTATGTCAATGTATGGCAGAACCCACCACAGTATTGTAAAGTAATTATCCTCCAATTAAAATAAATTAATTCATTAAGAAAAAGAAAAAAGGACGCCTTGAGAGATGAAACAAAGGAATGTTCTTTTGCCCTGATAGTTATTTGTCTTCACAGTATTTTCTTTAACAAGAAATTAAAGAAGAGATGTGACTGGAGATCTATGTCATATGGGCAAGTGTTTATAATTCTCCTTCTCTGATTTTCTTTATAAATATGAAGACATCTGAAATCCCATTGTCTATTCCATGGGCATGTTTAGTTTTGTTCACTGACAGCATACATTTCTCCCTCCTGTCACATTTATTATTGTTTAATTAAATAGTGACAAGTCAAGTGGTTCTGAAAGAAACCCAAGTAAATGAATCCCCATCGGTCTTTACATAATTAATGGTATTCCCTGTGGACTGCACAATTTATTAAATTGCTGAGCAGAACCACTTCAGATAAACATATTTATGTATTCTGAGTGAAAGACTGTTCTAGAAACTTCAGTATGTTTGAAACTAAAAGAACCCTGTAGATTAAAAACAAATTAAATACAACAATATTTCAGGAGAATGAAAACTATTACTTGTACCCACATTACTGCTTTTTCCATTTAGAAAATTTTAATGTATTACTGTGGTGATTTTGAAATTAAAATCACTCAGGACAAAATAATGTGAAGAAATAAGATGCTAAAAATAAAGTATATAGTAAATAAGTATTGGTTTCTAGAGAAATAATTAAATTCCTACATTTCAGACTATGCACTTTTTCCCCTATAGAGTAAATTACACATGTGAATGCATCCAGCCATTGTATATATATTAATAGAATAATGATGTAGTGTTTACTATTTGCCTTTTCAAGAGACTTTATTTTTAATATTTAAGGATAGTGAAAATACGGGCTTCCCTGTTAGCTCAGTTGATATAGAATCAACCTGCAGTGCAGGAGACCGCAGTTCGATTCCTGGGTTGGGAAGATCTGCTGGAGAAGGAAAAGGCTACCCACTCCAGTATTGTTGGGCTTCCCTTGTGGCTCAGCTGGTAAAGAATCCGCCTGCAGTGTGGGATACCTGGGTTCGATCCCTGGTTTGGAAAGATCCCCTGGAGAAGGGAAAGGCTACCCACTCCAGTATTCTGGCCTGGAGAGTTCCATGAATATATTAAAAAGTACCTTTTCTGTTTGTTAAGATTGAGGTTTATCTATAAGGGAGTTATAGAAGGCGGTTCTATTCTCCTTTGGCCCAGGAGAACACAGCCATAATGATTCTTCATGAGGTCACAAACATAGGAAAATAAATCTGGAAAGATGCAGGCTGCTGTACAGAATCCATTAATAGAGAATCTAATAGTTTTAGGTTCACCGTTATCTGATATTGGGTATTGGAATATTCTAAGCAATACACTAATAAATATCAGTACCTATTTTCAAGATGCCAACTTTTTCTTTGAGAATGTAGTTATAAGAATTATGGATAACATTTACATAAGCTTATGAATTCCCCCTTGCATTTAGCTCAAATGAAGAGGATGGTGTATCTGTTGTAGTCATGGTTCAAAAACTTCCTTTTTGTTCCTTATTTTGTTCTGTCCCGTATCAGTCCTGCCCTATAGCCAGTAATTCCTAATGTGGAAATACCAGCAGCAGAATCCATTTACTCTGGGTGATGATTTAGTAATTATTCTTTAAGATAAAAGATATCTATCTTGACTGCACTTCTTTACTTACACCATTCTTTTCATTTACATCTTTCATGGCTGTGTTATCCATCTGTAAAAGCAAAGGTCTTCTGTTTGAATATGTTGCATGACTCTTGGGAGGCCAGTGAATAGATGCTATATAGTCATCCATGACTTTTTTTAAGGGGGAAAGCGTGTCTTCTTAACAGATTTCAGTCCTAGAAAATTTTATCGCATTCTTACTATTCTTTCTCCTGTTGGGATTGAGGTGAGCCTAGCTCAGCTAGGTTTCTTACTTGGTTGAGTGGGGGTTATACTGTGTGTACCTGAAGGCAGAAAATGAAATTGGGAAAGTACCCAGTCTTGCTGTTATTTAAAAAAACAAACAAACAAACATAGTATGTCATGTGACATCTTCTTAAACAAGAGTTGAATTTTTCTGGGTTTTGTGCTCCAGAAAGTAAACTTGTGTTACTAATGAACAATATAATGTTTTCTACTAACAAACCTGTGTGTGTGTGGGTGGATGCAAAGTCAGTCAGTTGTGTCCAATTCTTTGCGACTCCATGGACTGTAGCCTGCCAGGCTTCCTGTCGGTGGAATTCTCCAGGCAAGAATACTGGAGCAGGTTGCCATATCCTACTCCAGGAGATCCTCCCAACCCAGGGATCAAACCCAAGGCTCTTGTGCCTCCTACACTGGCAGAAGGATTCTTTACCACTACCACTAGCACCACCTGGGAAGCCCAAACAAAACCTATAAAAATATTATATTCTGAAAGGAAATCCTCTTGTAATGGTGAATAAACCATTTGCTTCTTTTTAGTGTTTAATTTGGGATTAGAAACTGTTAAGTCCTTATATTTTTTTGCACTGTCTTTAATATTTTACGGCTGCAGTTGAGGCCAACTTTACAGAAAGGAGGAAATGAAAGAGTGAGAAGTGTTACAGTGTTGGACCAGGAGCATATATAATCACACCAACACAAAATTCACTGCTTATTCTGAGACAGGTATACCGATATTTATTTCCACTCTCTTGGCCTGGTGGTCTACCAGTTAGCCCTTCCAGTGCACTGCTCACCTTTCTCCATTCTGCTTGGTGTCCCAGCAAGTTTTTGTTTTTGTTTATTTATATATATATGTATATATGTATGGGATCCCTTTTCTCTTTCATATGCAGATGTGTTGTATATATGGCCGTGCCTGTTAGAAACACGGGGAAAGGAGAGACTGCGGTTAATAGCTTTTTGCCCAGTTTCCTTCCCTGAAGCTGTGTGTGCTGGCGTCACGCTCTTCTCTGAACTTAAGGTTGCAGTCTTAGCAAGCATTTCTCTTCCCCTAGTTCTGTGTCAGTCTGGCCTCTGATAATAGCTCTGTATTCTTGTAGGAGTGGGAGGGATGACGACTTCTTTCCCCTTCTGTTACTAATTCTACTGTATTGTAGTCCTAGAGGTTTCCCTTTTTCACTTCTGTCCTCACAAAGAGTATCTTTATTAAGTTCTCTAATTAAACAGAATCCTGAGTGATGGGTTTAACTTAAATTGAAACTGGAAGCCCGTTTTTCTTACAAAATCATCTAAAACCTCACATTTTTTAAATTTACATGAAGACTGCATCCATTTTATTGCACATAATGCATACTGTGGATCCATTAGACTGACTCATAAAATAATCTGTGATCACAAGCAATCTCAGTTATAATATGGGTTCAGGCTACTGAGTATATTATCTTAATAATATATATTTACATTTTCCCTAAATGTATTAAAAATTACTTTGCTAAGAACAATGACTAGAAGGTAAAATCAGAAGCAATTAAAGGATGGTTTATCTTCTCACCTTTAACAGTGACTTATGAAAAGGAACAAACAAAATTAATAATTAGATGAGAAAGAAAGATGAACTCAATATCTTTGAAGAATTTAGCCTTTATTAAAAAGCCCTTTTTGCATATAGCATCTCATTTAGTTCTCACATCAGTTCTAGAATTAGACATTACGGGTGCCTCCTTTTAAATCATGTGGACACTAAGGAACAAAGTTAAGTAATTTGCTTAAGGTTCCAGAGACAGTAGGTGGCGAAGCTGGAAATCAGCCTCCAGTAGTATTACCAGACCTGTTTACTCCAAACAAGAACTCTGAGTATTTTGTTATTTATGTTTGGATAGCTAAATTCTCTTTTAACACCAGCAACACTATTTTCTTTCAAGGACATATCCCAATGTAAAATCATTGACCCAGGTAGAAAAAAATTGGAAAACGTATTTGTGTTATGAATGTCAATCATAGCTGTTAAACCTGACATTTGTTGTTAAGGAAAGGATAGCTAGAACCATTCTAGCAAAATTTTAGTGGGAGAGTCCTTTAAGTAATTCAGTGGAAATTGCAACAATTAACCACTAACTTTTAATAATTTCCTAAAGGAAAACAATACACTAGATTGTATCTAATAAAACATATACATGAAGTTATTTGCAATTTCTGAAATGTACCATTTCAAATATAATGAGAAATATTTCCTTCATGATTTTCATGTAACATCCAAGCTATCTTTCTATGCTGTCAGGACAGAGTATTTCAGGATACTATTAATCAGACTGAAGAAAGTAAAAATAGGTTTATGAAATAGTCTAGACCCAAAAGGGAGGGTAGACGTTAACTTCTGGTCTGATATATTGGATACATTAATATACAATGCATCTTCAGTACTTGACCTTAAGTGTCACGAATATAATGTACCATTTCTCTTTTTATAAACCAGTACTTTAAAGATTTGTTCCTTGTCACCATTATTTTGTACTGCAAGGTGAAATGATAAAATCCATTAAAACATTAAATTATACAACTTCTTAAAAATACAGTGAATCGGCCTCTATACATGAGATCCTTTAATGCTAGACCTCACTGATCAAACTACTAGATTTAAATTAATAACCACCATGATGCTGTGGCAGTATAAACTTTATTTAAATATAGCATTTAATTTCTGCCAATATTATCGAGTTAATCTGTTTTGAATGCATATTTAGATTTCAGTTTCCTTATGCTGGGTTTGTGTAGATTTTTATTCATCTAGATAAGTTTCTCAGCTAATACCAGGCATTCATTGGTAATGATCTCAAGGTATAAAGAGCCCAAACACAAAGTCGGCCTCAAATATTCACCTAAAACCTGACAATATGATTATTCTTGAATTAATCTAGTCATGTTAGCAGTATCAGTTTCAAAATATCAGTCCTTCCGGCCTCTTTTGAATGGAGGGCATTAAGCGAGTCCTATTCTTCATTCTGATTTATGTGAATCCATGTATTTTACAGATTTAAACATGTGTTTAAAGTTTTTAGACTACCCTACAACTAGTAACATGGTGTAAAGTATCAGGTAGTATACAGAGTAAGGAAAAATGGGGTGTTAAATAAGAAAGCCATTCATTTAAATACTGTCTAATGTGAAAGTGAGAGTCATTCAGTCGTGTCCAACTCTTTGGGACACCATGGACTGTATAGTCCATGGAATTCTCCAGAATACTGGAGTGGGTAGCCTTTCCCTTCTCCAGGAGATCTTCCCAAACCAGGGATCGAACCCAGGTCTCCCACATTGCAGGTGACTCTTTACCAGCTGAGCCACAAGGGAAGATCAAATACTGTCTAAAATCTTATTTAATCTCTTGAAGGCTTGACTTTCTCCTAACTAGGGATTATCATGCTTCCTATCCAGAGTGTCCTGAGTTTAAAATAGCATTACTAAATAATATTTTTGGTTTATGGTAGGTTTCCATCAGTTTCATCTGGCTTCCTTCTGTTTCCTTTCTTTTATTTATTAATCATACTAATGTGCCAGACAAGAGAAATATTTTAATTTACAAAATGGTTTTTGTAACACTTGATATGAGGACATGTTTTCATTCATTCATGTAACAAACGTTGTTTGACTCATGGTTATTAGCAAAAAAAAAGCACCATAAATAAAGCCACCAGGCCTGCAATAAATGAGAGATAGATACAATTATAAATAGGTAAAATGAACCTGCTCTGGTTTGTCTGTTTAGTTCAAAATAATAGATATAGATGTATTATAATAATAATGATTGGCACAATTGTTTGGGTTGTATAGTTCAAATTACTTAAAGTAAAAACCTCTGCTGGAACTCAACACATGAGGGAAAGTAACTTGAGAGTTGAGAAAATATTTTTTAAATCTTAAGCAAAAATGCAGCCCAGTGTTCCAGTACATTCTGTGTCAGACTGTTTTCTGTCATAGAGATATCATTGAGAAATGAGTTTCAATAAAACTACAGATTCAAATATATATTGCATTAACTGGAGTGTTATTCATAACAGTTTGTCCTAGGAAAATATAGGTGGTGATTTTAGTGAATTTGGAAAGGATATTTATTTTCATAAAAGTTAAAGTTAGAGAGATAATACAGTTAATAATACGGTCATTCTGGTCAGGAACAGATTCAGGGAGAAAAAAAAACACACAGGATTTCTTTAGGGTAAATAAAAATGAGGATTTAAAAGTAGAGAAAGCAACTAGAAGAATGGTTTATTTTTCTAAGTGAAAGGTGAAAAGATGAAGAGATTAACAAGAAAAGATGTATATTAGTGAGAAGGAATATTTGTGTTTGTCAGCTGATTTCTCACTTGGACACTCCTTAGACAAACTGTGGTGATTGAAACCATTAAAACTATCCAGAATCAATAAATAGAAGTAATTATTTTCATCTTGGAAATTATTTCAGTTTATGATAGTGTATTTATATTTTTGTTTATTAGTATAATGTTTGCATCCCTCATTTAAAGGTAGACAGTGATTGCAAGAACACATTTATATCGTATAATGGGGTGTAATAAATATAGCTTCCCAGGTGGTGCTAGTGGTAAGAACCTGCCTGCCAATGCAGGAGAGGTGAGAGACACAGGTTCAATCCCTGGGTCAGGGAGTTGCCTTGGAGGAAGTCACGGCATCCCACTCCAGTATTCTTGCCTGGAGAATCCCCAAGGACAGAGGAGCTTGGAGGGCCGCAGCCCATAGGGTTGCACAGAGTTGGATACGACTGAAATGACTTAACATAATACATTTAGCAATAGTGCTTGGCACATAGTGTTTGTCAAATAAATATGTGATGAATGACCAATAAGTAAGTGAATGGTTGCATGAATGATAGAAAATATATATATATATATATTTTTATCTTTCATAAATAATTTTTTCAAGTTTATTTCACTTGTAAATATGTACATATCTTAATCATCCACTAACCAAATTAGGAACAGTTGAGTTACAGAATGCTTTTTTTATTGAAGTATAGTTGATTTACAGTGCTGTGTTAATTTCTGCTACACAGCAAAGTGATCTAAGTTATGCATACATTATTTATATACATTCTTTTGAATATTCTTTTCCATTATGGTTTATCGCAGGGTACTGAATATAGTTCCTTGTGCTATACAGTAGGGCCCTGTTGTTTATACATTCCAAAAAATCAGTTTTTATGTAGAAAAAGTTACGAACATTTTTCTTACTGAATTACTGTTTACTACAAATCAATAGGACTTTTTTTAAGTTCCTAAAATTTGTTCTTATTGTTACTATAATAATTACAGGGGACAACAGAGGATAAGATAATTGGATGGTATCATCGAGTTGATGGACATGAATTTGAGCAAGCTCTGGGAGTTAGTGATGGACAGGAAGGCCTGGCGTGCCGCAGTCCATGGGGTCACAGAGTTGTACACGACTGAGAGATTGAACTGAATTGATTATTACTATCTCTCACTTTAGCAGAGTAATTTGAGAGCAGAGGGAAGTGGGTATGCCAAGAAAAATAAAAACAATTACAAAAAGCTTTGCTAGCTAATGACTGAGCTACTCTTTCCCGATTGTCCATTTCTCCAAATTTGAATCTTATAATCAGTGCTCAATATATAAATTTTCATTCAGGGAGAAAATACTACAAAACATTATAAAATTTCTATACTTCATTCTCCACTCTCAAGAGAAATAAAAGGACTAATTATTTATGGTTGAATTTAGACTGATTAGTTAGCATTGCTTGTTCCTATGACTAATTAATGAGGAAATGGCATGTCCTTATCCTTTGATTTGTTGCTGATTAATAAATCAATAAAGCATTACTGGAAGGGGGAAAGAAAGAAGCATATACACATAATGAGATGCTGGTTGCCCTTTTTCACTTTCTGAATACTCATGATCTCAAAAAAAAAAAAATCCACATCATAAATGAAATTAGCTGGGACCATTGCCAAATTTTTGAAGGAGGACTGGAATTGATGGCTCATGAAGATTAAATTATTCATTCACCCCTGGAACAAGAAACTCCAGGACAGGGTTGGGACACAGCTATTATGGTTGAAGCTTGTCACTGCCCTTGCTGCTGGGTTTCTTTTCTTAACGAAGAGGAGTTGCAAACTTCAGGTTTGTTATTGTAGGTCAGCCCTCTAGAGGGTGCCTTCATCTAGTTTGCATGCTTGTGACATGTCTGAGATAAAACACTGCTGAGATTTTTGGTTTCATTTGATTTAAGAGTTTCTAGAGACATCACAGAACCATGATCAAGAGCCGATGTACTCTACACAGGCATTAACCTCCTTCAGCCTTTTCTGCTTTTTGTATATCAGTTCAGTTCAGTCGCTCAGTCTTGTCCAACTCTTGGCGACTCCATGAATTGCAGCATGCCAGGCCTCCCCTGTCCATCACCAACTCCCGGAGTTCACCCAAACTCATGTGCATTGAGTCAGTGATGCCCTCCAGCCATCTCATCCTCTGTCGTCCCCTTCTCCTCCTGCTCCCACTCCCTCCCAGCATCAGGGTCTTTTCCAATGAGTCAACTCTTCGCATGAGGTGGCCAAAGTATTGAAGTTTCAGGCTCAGCATCAGTCCTTCCAATGAACACCCAGGACTGGTCTCCATTAGGATGGACTGGTTCGATCTCCTTGCAGTTCAAATATATCAGCTCCCAAATGAGGAACTGACGGCATGATCATGGACCCCTGAATCTTAGGTTCCCTTTGATGCCACTTTCTGCGGAGGGATGTTACCAGCTTGTAAATATTTGGAGAGAGGCCAAGTGAGGAGAATGCAGCACTAGCCTTACCATAGGAATGGGGAGGCCTTGTCTTGCCTTGGTCCTTAGCAAGCCAGTGGGAACTGATGTATGAAAGACACATAAGTTGCTTCTCCTGCCACGCTATTCCTGTGCTGTCTCCCTATCTACAGAATTCCCCTGATCTCTTTTTGGGAATCATAAAACACTTCTCTCAACTGGGGTTTCTCCTTGACTTCAGCCCTCCTGAATCATCCTGGATTTTTAAAAGTAATTTTATGAATTTATTCATCTAGGCGCTGGGTCTTTGTTGCTGCGTGCAGGCGTTCTCTCGCTGTGGCGAGCGGGGGCTGCTCTCCATTGCAGTGCGTGGGCTTCTCGTTGCGATGGCTTCCCTTGTGGCGGGGCGCGTGCTCTAGGTATACAGGCTTCGCTAGGTGCAGCGTCTGGGCTCAACAGTTGCGGCTCCCGGGCTCTAGGGCTCAGGCTCAGTAGTTGGCGTCACGTGGGCTTAGCTGCTCCTTGGCAGGTGGGATCTTCCCAGACCAGGGACCGAACCCATGTCCCCTGTATTGGCAGGTGGACTGTTTACCACTGAACCACCAGGGAAGCCCCAGACCATCCTGTTTTTATTCAGCACTAACTGCCATTTCAACCCTAACTAGTCCATTAGCTAGAGGAAGAGGGCAAAGCAGGCTGAATGCTCTGTGTCATTAAATACTTCAATGATTTTACAACAAAGAGGCACCAAGATTCTCCGCTGGTCCAGTTTGACAGATGATCTGTTGCTTTCAGCACCCTCTGGACTTTCGGTAAATGCTAAATCCTCCAGCATCTATTTAGAAAGTCAGATAATTCATAGAAAATTTTTTACACATTTATTGAATCATAAATGAGGTACAGTAAGTTGCTCTTATTTAACGTATATAATTTGATGAGTTTAGACATAATCATACACCAGAGAGACCATCAACACAAAGTAATAAGCATATCCATCACCTCTGGAAGTTTCCAGGGACCTAGTGTACAGCATAATTCCTACAGTTAGTAAAATATAGTGCACTTGCAATTTTATTGAGACATTGGCTCTCATGTCAGATGTTCTTACCAGAAAAATGAAAACAAAAAACCCTCAAAAAGACACAAATTTATAGAGTCTTAGTAAGTTGCTTCAAACATCATATGCTTCTAGCTAAAACCCCTCACTTTACGTTAGGAAACTACCCCGCCCAATGATCACATATTTCATATAATTCACATTTAATGAGAAATTTTAAATTACTGTATCTTCCAATTTCCTGGTTTGTTTCTGATTTATTATTGAATAACTTGTATCTGAGTGTATTTTTAAGAAAGATACAATTTGTAAAATCCTTGATTTCTTAAAAAGGTATTTTGCTTTTAAAAACTGCTTTATCAGTATCCTAATATGGTTCAGCCAGTTTTATGGCATGGTACAATATCAAATTGTAATATATAAATCTGACATAGCTGTTGATACATGGTTATAAAAATCTGACAAACCCCAAAAATAGAGAAAAATCACTGTGACTTCACAGTCATTCTATGACTAGTAATTTTAGTATACTTATTAGTAAACTAAAATATGTCTAGAACTTTATATCTTTAGACAGCCTGCAGTTTAGCACAGTTCTGACTATACCAGTTCCTATTGTATCAATATGTTTGCATATCCCTGAAAACCTTCACTCAATAGCAGTTCTGTACTTTAAAGTATTTACTAATAGTTGGTGCTATTAGTTTTGAATAAATAATCTATAAACAGTTTTAGGTTTTTTTTTGTCTCTAATTTACAATATTTCTTCATATTTGACCCACTAATTCTGAAGGGCCAAAATAGCTATTTAAGTTTCTGTTCATATGCGTTCAAAATACCTTTGTGGAACTGTAATATTTTAAAGTAGTTTCACCTAAAATTTTGTATAAGGGTTAATATAAATCCATCAAGACAAGAACTCAGGCACAAAACTGTTACTAAACTGTGGACTGGTTAAAAGCAAAAGTGAGAATATTAAAAAAAAATGCAGCACTGAAAGCCCAGTGTCACCTTTACCAAAAAGAAAAAGCAAGAACTTAACCAGTTTTTGACTGGTGATGGTCATTGATTTTACATCAAGGAAATGATTGACTTAGGGATTGATATTTGAAAGGTAGACTTTTTTTTTCCCAGGATTTCTACTTCAGCTTCAAAAATAACACCTCCTTCAAAATTGCCTCAGGATTATTATTATCATCCCAGCTTAAACCTGTATTTTCTCCGGTGTCTAAAATGAAAGCCAACTTCATGCAGAGTAACTGACAGTCTTTTGGCGACTTTACATAAGGTAAGATGTATACAGCTTTTATGGTGAAATCAACCAATACATTTTTATTTTGCATTGTTTGGTGGAAATGAAATCGTGGGTAACAGTTAGTCAAATCCATTTCTCTCCTGCCTTCGGCGATCAAGGTAATTTTAATTGTTGCTCTAGAAGGCTCACATATCCTCTCAAGTGGCTGGTAGCCTAAAGAATAAGATGTTTGCCCAAGATGTTTTTCAGGGACTAGGAGTCAGAAGTGGCTAATTCTAGCTAAGCTGGGGAAGACCAGTTGGGAACACCCACCCTCCAGCTGGGTCCACCCACCTTCCAGCTGGGTATGTGAGGATCCCTCAGTGACCTTTTAATATCAGAGGGCCAAAGCATCCACCCCTGGGTGATGCCGAGAGCCTCCATTTTCAACATGCACAAGCCTGTAGCTTAGTTACCCTGAGCTAGACAATGATTATCACGTTTTTACTGATCACCTTTCCCATATCTCCTGTGTTCCCCACACTTCTGACAACCCAGCCTCTTTATTTTGGTTTCATAAATGCCCTGAGGCTTTGGGATGGTAAGTCTGAGACTTGTTCTTCCGTCTTGTCGTGTCCTTTCTTGGCTGCGTTCTGAATAAAACCTCTCTTTTCTGCAAATCTAGGTGTCTCAGCATTTTGGCTTGCTGCATGTCAGACAAAACAAACCTGAACTGGAAAGAGCTTTAGAATTGTTAATGGTTAACATTTATCTTAGCCAGGCCTGTATCTGGCCTTGAATGTGAAAACTTGCTTTGTTTGACATCCTTTGCTCCCAAAGCAACATTCAGTTCCAGTTTGTTTTCATTCACGTACCCTGTGCCACTGTTGAACTAAAATCTGCAGGGCATGGTTCCAAAAAGGATAGTTCATTAGTTCTGGACCATTTAGTCTTCTTTGAACAAAATTTTGTGGCTGTAACATGACTGCTCAGGGTTAGACAATTGACATGTGATCTTGAAAAAAAAAATGGAGCCTACATTCCCCCACCCCATTCACAGAGCCACAGTGGACATGGGCCCCTTACCCACACACTAATGTTCTATGATAAACAGTAGACGTCTATTAGTCTTTTACAGTGGTTAGTGGGGATAAAAGTCTTATTCTTCTGATAAGGTTATTGTGAGGATTATTTCAGATATTTTTTTTGGTGCAGACCTGTAATCAGTGGGGGAAACTATATTAACTGCAAACTCACATTTTCCTTAAATGTTTTCATCTCACTTGCCAACTTCCATCTATCCTGTAGTTAGCAAATGAGGAAGCCTAACTGTAGTCCAGTCATGTAATAGGCATTAGAGTAGATCACTTAGCATTGAACAGGTTCAGATTTCTCCCTTCTCCTTGCCCTGTCTATGTGTATGTGACCTAGTTGCAGGGAGAATCAGGGAAATTGACCTGTGATCTCATATAGACCCAGGTGAGTGGCTGGTCTGATTCCTGGATGCTTACAGGCTGCTGAGATACCATTAGCCTGGGCTCATCTCTGATTCATCTGCTGGCATTGGCAACAGAATTCTGTGCCTGCGGTGACTCTGGCTGATTTCCTAGTCACTGATGATGCTTCTCTGGGAAGCTTGGACTGTCTTCTCCTAATGCCTGGGCTCCACCCAAATTCTCATTTGCATTGCACCCCACTGAAGGTCATGACTTCATTGGATTTCAGACTAAATGGCTTTCAGCTGGAGCCAGTCTCCCATTTCCTTGGCTGCCCTCTCTGCAGGCTCCCCGTTGTTGTTGTTCAGTCACTAAGTTGAGTCCAATTCTTTGTGACTACATGGACTGCAGCACACCAGGCTTCCCTGGCCTTCACTGTCTCCCAGAGTTTTTCAAACTCATGTCCATTGAGTTGGTGATGCCATCCAACCATCTCATCCTCTGTCATCCCCTTCTCCTCCTGCCCTTAATCTTTCCCAGCTTCGGGGTCTTTTCCAAAGAGTCAGCTCTGCATTAGGCAGCCAAAGTATTGGAGCTTCAGCTTCCATATCAATCCTTCTAATGAACAGTCAAAGTTGATTTCCTTTAGGATTGTCTGGTTTGATCTCCTTTCTGTCCAACAGACTCTTAAGAGTCTTCTCTAGCACCAGAGTTCAAAAGCATCTGTTATTGGGTGGTCCAACTCTAACATCTGTACATGACTGCTGGAAAAACCATAGCTTTGATTATAAGATCCTTTGTCAGCAAAGTGATGCTTCCCAGTCAGACTCAAACCCAAAGTCTAAGCATATCCTTCCCCCTCTGGCTCCATTTATTACTAATGACATAAGAGAGATTCTCACTCTTCAACTTATAACAGGGTCATGACTGTGCAGTGGTATCTGCTCTTGCTAATGAAATTCACTTGTTCTGTCTACTCTGGTAACTACTCCAGCATTTGAGCTAGAGAGAGGGAGAGGTTCTTCACTCTCAAGTACTCAAATAGGAAATAAAGAGAATGCACCCTCTACTTAAGGATTTGCTCTGTCCCATCTAATTCCCCATCTCTCTCTCCAGCACAGAGAACTACCAATATGCTGGTGTTTCCCCACTCCATTTCTTTATCTAATGGTTGGGTGGCATCACAGGCTCAATGGACGTGAGTTTGAGCAAACTCCAGGAGATAATGAAGGACAGGGAAACCTGGCATGCTGTAGACCATGGGGTCACAAAGAGTCAACAGGAGTTAACAATTGAACAACAACAACCCTTCATCTTGGCAAGAAGGATTCAAATTAAGATTTCTTCTCTGGGGTATGATCTGATCAGATCAGCTCAGTATTTGATATGCTAAATTAAATCAAAGGAATTTAGAAGGTCATTTAAAGCCTGGCTTTCAAGACCTTGGTAATATAGCTGTTGGACAGCATTTTTGACACCCAAAGCCAATGGCCTCTTTGTTCCAGGCACAATAGGTTCTTTCCTCCTTGGGACAATATGCTCCCTGAGTGTCCCTTGAAGGTGGAAGTCTAGGAGGGGAAATAGTTCAGGGAACAATAAAAATACATCCGCCGCCACCAACTGTTCTTATATGTTTTCATGAAATAGATCATTCCAGCCTCACACAGTCTTATGAGGAAGATAATCATCTCACTGGATGTCTGGAAACACTGAGGTGTGGAGAGGGAAAGTAACTTCCCCCAGATCACACACTTGGTAAATTGCAGAGGAGCTTTTCAATTCAGATTTTGTGGTTCCCAAGGGCAGGTGTTCACGCGTCTAGCAATGCCTTTTTGAGAAGTCATATTTTAAAAATCTATTAAAAAGTTGAAAAGTTTGGGCATTTCAAAACACTAACAGATTTGATCTAGGACAGAGGAGGAGGAAGTGAGAATAGGAGATTTGAGAACAGAACCTTTGGGCATCTTGAGCAGCACCCGCCAACCTGGCCAGGTCTAATAATTTTTCTTCGTTTTGGCAAAGCTCAACCTGGTATCCAAGATGCTTCATTCTTCACCTTGACAATTCAGGAACTGCATTTAAATTCTGCTTTTTCATGGAATCTTTCTCTATATATATTCAGTGTTTAAAATAATGCTCTAGAAATTTTATTCATGAAAAGAAACATTTAATATAGACAGAAGTTTTTACTAAAAATTAGTTCAAATTAATTAGTTGATTTTATAAATGGATTTGAGATAAATTCCCTTTTATTTAGAAAGTTCTTTTTATTTGAGGCATTGACACAAATTCTGGAGACTGTATGTTTTCAATTGACTTTGGTATAAGATTTCTAATTTAATCCATCTGTACCCACAAAACAAAATCATCTCAAGCATTCTTCTTGAGAGTAGACCCAGAGTTTTGTGAAACCCAAGGAAAATTTCCATGTCATTTGTAAATATGTAAAAAAAAAATCACAGAGCTGTGTGAGCAAGCCAGAACAGGCAACCTGCCTTTACACTTTAGGTCTTGTCTTATTCTTGAGCATTATACGCTCAAGGTCATCGATCTGGTTGAAAGATCACCAAAAACATTCCAGAACTAGCCAGTGTATTTTCTCATAATACTATCAGGTCCGTGTGTGTGTAGGAGTAATTAAATTGTCTGATAGCAATGCAAAATAATATCTAATTTTCTTTTTCATGGAATAATTGAATGTGGGTTTAGCCTTGAATGATGAGAATATTTACAGGGATGAGGAGAAAGTAGATAAAATGGTCATAAAGTTAGAATTTAGGAAATACAGACTTCCCCAACCTATTTCTACAAGGATATGGATCCTTAGAGAAACAAACAAAATGCTCATCACAAAGAGTTCTTGTTTTCTCTCCAGCACACTGGGTTTTTCTAGGGGATACAACTGATTATTTGGTGATGTCTGTTAATAGCTCCCTCTCACTGAGATTAATCTGACACTCCTGTGATGGGCAGCTGTTTTGTGTTCAACATGTTCCTTCATTGATTTGATGTAAAAAAGAGTAAAGTCTTTTCAGTAGTGTAGCCCTTCACACCATTGGACAGAAATGCCCTTGGAAAACACTGAATTTCATCACGGAGTGGGAAATGAGTGATTAATTTTTAACATCCTTGCTTCAATAAATCTAAATTGCCATTCTCAGGCTAATTTCATTTCAGCAAAGTTGCTTATATGCATATAAAGGTATCATTTTGGGAAAGCTAAATTTTAATACATGTCCAACTCTGTTGGCAAACCACAAAATTAAAAAAGAAACTTTCTTTGTAATTTTAAATTATGCTTTCATGGTAGCTATAAATCTCAGTGCACTTTTCTGGGTGTAAGGCTTGGGTATTGATTACCATTTTTATCCTCTGCAGTGAAGTTAAATATCATGAAAGTATTAGTTTTGAACACTAAATAGAATTGTAAAACCTACTTTACTTAACCCAGTGACACTAGTATTTTCCTTTGTCTGCATAATGACACTTGAAATCAATCAACTGTCAGATTACTTACAACTTTTTTATCAGAATATGTGACATTGTTGCATGGTGAGCAGCCCATGAATTAATGTAGCCAAATATTAATGCAGAAAATTAAATAATGTGACTAAAATGCCTATTCTGGTTTGTAGAGCACTTTCCATGATAAAGGGGTGAGTGCGGTGAGCTGCTTTAAGTCATGCAGTGACACTAGATTCAAATATTGTGGTTCCCAAGGCAGGCGCTTTAATTGACAGATGAATATTAGCACTGAGGTTGAACACTTCTTAATCTTGGCATCTTCTTCTGTAGAAAGAACCTAATTACTCCTGTCAACCAAAGCCTGAAGCAGCAACATTGGCCCATGAGATGTCCATATCCCTGTCCCACAGAGGCCAGAGGATTTTATTATTGAGGCCCTGCTGTCAACTCTTCTCCTGAACGTTCTATACTCTTGTCAGTTCTCATGCAGGTGTCCCCGTCTTTTATAATGTTTATTGACTTTTTAGGTCTCAGTCTCCTCGTCTGAGAAACTGGTATAACAGTAGCAGTGGGAGGAAGTTGTATAGTGAAGGCAGGAAAGATTAAACTCCAAGGATCCCATTGCAGGGGCCAAGCATAGTCATCTTCAGTCTTTAAAATTCAATCCCCAGGAAACCCAGATTTTCCATACACACTTCATAAAGATGCTACGAGGATTAAATGAGATCACATAACTCTTTCTCCAGGGTAGTAGATAGTATGTGCAGAAATATGAATAATGTAAAATTTAGGCAGAATATACATTTTATCATTATGTATTAAGCGTAACATTCTATGCAGTTTATGAGGCAAAAAAATACCCCTTATTCAGTTACTATCACTGTGCTAACCACACAGCATTGTTTGCTTACATACCTGACTTTGTTATTTCCAGACGAGGAAAATCTGTGTTAATCTTATTTGCTTTTCAGCCCTAGCCACTAGCATTGGGGCCTGGCACACTGAAGATACACAATAAATATTTATGGTGTCAGGCATACTGAATCTGATTTAGCTCTTCAGAATAATATTCAAATTGTGAAACAGACGCATGAGGAATCAGCATTATGACATTAGAGATACCATGGTCCCTTAGTTGTGCAATAAATCATCAAATGTCTTGCTCTCTTTTTGAAAGTCTCCTTCAATCTATAATCATTTATCAAAAATATATTAATTTCTTTGGGTTTTTATAAAGTTTATTCCTTCAAGAAACAAGCTAAAGAGCACTGCCGGAAAACAATGTTAATATAAATAATATAATGAA
The DNA here is from genome assembly GCF_016772045.2 of Ovis aries. Taxonomy (NCBI): domain Eukaryota; kingdom Metazoa; phylum Chordata; class Mammalia; order Artiodactyla; family Bovidae; genus Ovis; species Ovis aries. The sequence goes on from NC_056057.1 coordinate 110,647,652, forward strand.
TTATCATAGAAATGAGTATTCTCTTGTGATCGACTTAACTGCCTTGTCAAATGCATTTTACTGATGCTCGTGGGTTTCACCCTGGGTGGTGGTGTCTGCTCCCCTGCTGCATTCCCCATTTGCCTCGCCTTTCATACAGACACAAGAACATTCAGTTTAAGGTCACAGAAAATCTGCTCAGTTTGATAACGTCAACCCATCACTTTTCAGTTAAGCAAACATCGAATCAAATGATGCATGTCACAGAGGCAGAACTGCTACAGCCATGGAAAGGAAATATCTAGCCACAAATGCACAGAATCTTCTGGTTTGTAAACTTGAACTACTTTCTTACATTTCATCTGTACGAAGGAGAAGTTGAGGTAAAACTAAGACCTAGTCCTCAAATAATCCAGTTGTCACCTTAGTTGGAAACAATTTGACAAAATATTTTTTATATTCAAAAATATCCCCTCAAAAATTGCCCTCTCCTTGAAGTTACCATTCTAATAATAATTTAAAAAGGAACCATGCTATTAAAAGTAAACATCTCTTATGAGAAGGGCATATTGAGCTGTATAAACATCAGAGTCTCTTATGATTTCTTGAAAAATAAAATTAACCCACCCATGTTCTCAGGGTTAGTTCAAGGTAATTTCAGACCATCATAAGCTGAAAATCATTATACAATTGGACCTCACCACTGGATAAGTGATTCTGACAAAATTGCAGCTATATGGAATTGATTGGGATGAATGTCATTCCAAGAAAGAGGATTCTCCTTGTGAAAATGGAAAATACTTCTGTACATTTTGAGTAAAATTTGTAAAATGTATTGAAGTTCCAGTATAGAATGAGTTACCTTATTCAGTACATTTATACTAGCCTTGCTAAATATCTAAGGAAAATGTGTTCTATTTTAGAAGACACTTGATAAATATTTGCTGAAGTGAATTGAATTTAGACCAGGAAGGCCAGAAGAGTTTGTGAGAGGATGGATCTCAAATTCTTGCCTTGCTTTCTGTCTTCAGCTAGTATTTGTTTGTGAAAGTCACTCAGTTGTTGTCTGACTTTTTGCGACCCCATGGGTTATACAGTTCATGGAATTCTCCGGGCCAGAATACTGGAGTGGGTAGCTGTTCCCTTCTCTAGGGGATCTTCCCAACCCAAGAATCTAACCCAGGTCTCCCACATTGTAGGCAGATTATTTACCAGCTGGGCCAAGGGAAGCCCAACCAGTATAATACTTACTTTTATTAAGGATCTTTCACTCTCTCATATGAGTTAGTGACTCTCTTAATTACTAAGTCCCAAGAAGAAAATCCTTAAGGAGATTCAGGCAGGGATGTGGGGTTGTGAGACTAGGAAGAGGCTGTAGGCCAGTTGATGGAGCTGTTACCAAGGCAACAGTTACTAAGGGCAACTGGCAGTTAATCCCAAGGGACGCACTGGGTACCAGTATGAAACTGATGCCTCAGTGCTCCCCACTGGAGGGCAGTGTTACTGGGACATCCATATGCATCAACTCACATTAGTCCTGGAATGTTTTTGATGAGAACTAAGCGATTAATTCCCTGGCTCTTCCAGGCTACCATGAGAGTAGGAAAGCAATCTTCAGTGACAAGAGAAAGCCTGCAGAAAAAAAAAAAAAAAGAAAGAAAGAAAAAAACCCCAGGTGTTGGCTGTTTTTCAGAATTCCGGTGGTAGCGGATGGTGGTCAACTCTGGATGGTGGGGGGTCCAAAGCCCCCATTGACATTTGCCCCAATGACATCCGTTGCTGGCCATTCTTCCAGAACATTTAAAAATATATAAAATATGATAAAACTTTTGAAATAATAACTAGAGAGTTATTATTATTTTGCTGTTTTTATGTTATGGCAGAACCATTTTTGATACTGCAGCTAAACAGTTACTCCAAAAACCTGCCTCGGAGCACCCTGCTGCTTCTCCTTTGAAATTCCTGAAGCCTAAGTTTCAGAAGCAGCTTCAGAACAGCGTGGCTTATTAATTCCTCCTTCAGACCAGTCTCTGGGTGACCTCAAAGCCAAGAAAGACTCTGACCCAAGCAATCTAGTCCCTTTTGGCCCCCACTGCCCAGACACCAGGCTTACTGACTCCTTGAAAATCTGTTTTCCTTTTGCTCAAAGCAGACAAACCAAGGAATTGTCTCCCACCCTGGAATAAACACCTCAAATCGTAAGGTACCTCATGACTCGCCATTCCATACAATAGCTGTTCTATTAAATCGTATTATGTAAAAGTGGGATTTGTATTAGAGTTGTTTTATAGGAGGTTGGTTTATGTCATCAACTGTTTTCATTGAAAATCTGAGTTGTGATGAGTCAGCCATAAAACTGGCAGAATAAAACTTGGGGAATGGCTGTTGTGAAGTTCTTCTAAGGCTCGTAAAACTGGGTTATGCATTTTGACTGTTTTGATATTGCTCAGACATTTTATCAAAAGAACCAGAATTGTCATCAGTACTACATTTTAATTTGATTTTTATGGACTTTCATTTTGAACTTCCCTTCCTTGCTCTTGATCTTTTATTTAAAAGTATGAGAAAGCTGGACCTATTACTCCCCTTGACGTTGACTCACAGAAGAATCTAGATAAGTCTTCTGTTTTATGGAGGAAGGAGTTTAAAGGTCAGTGAGAGAGCAAGAGCCTTGAAAGTTTTGCAATTAAATCAAAGTAAAAGCTTACATTTGCTGAATATATGTCTTATTTCAAGCATCACATTGACCCCATTGTTTATATCCATCACCTCATTTATTCTTCATGACAATCTTGCCAAATACTTGCTACTACCATCCTTATTTTTTAGAGAAAAGTGAGACTTAGGGAAGTTGGATAATTCCATAAGGTTAGAGTCAGTGGTCAAACCAAAGTTTCTCTATAATAAATTAAGCACTTCACTCTGCTGTTTAAGAAATAGCATGTGTCCATGTGAAAAAAATATATATCTATACAAGCATACAAATACCTATACAAAATTAATCTATGGTGGAGAATATCACAGTGGTGGTTACCTTTGGGCGGGGGATACTTATGGACTGGGAAGGGACATGTGGGAACTTCCTGGGAGTGGTTGAATGTTTTATCTTAATAGGCGTGTGAGCAGATAGATTATCAGGGTGTATGCATTTGTCAAAATAAGTTCAGGGGTAGCACCAAAGATCAGTGCATTGAGCTAAAGGCAAATGATGCCGGCCACCTTCTCCAAGTATATTCCTCCCCTGCCTCCCTTTCCTGCCATGTCTTCAGAATAGACACAGGCTGCCTACCCCGTCTTCGTACTTCTCAGCCCATGGGACAGGCCAGGGATTGTGCATACCACCCAGTCCTGCTAGGAAGAATATTTCTCAAGGATTCCCAAAATCAGGCTAGGAGGTTTTAAAAAATTGTGTTTTTCCTGTGTTGACAATGTTGTAATTGTCATGACTTCTGCCTGCTGACAGTCAGGTCCTCTATTCTGTGGAGAGGGTGGTCTGGCGCCTGAAATATGCCTCATGCAACTGATGAACTGAGCAAGTTAAGTTCTGCTTCCTTTTAATTCATTTAAATTGAAATAGCTGTGTGTGGCTCCTGGCTAATACATTAGATGGCACAGGTGTAGGAGGCTAAGGAATGAGTGATGGGCAGAGAGATCCCCAATGGAACTGGAGTGCATTATAAGGCTGCCTCTGCCCTGCGCAGCCCTTGTGCTTTGGATATAGGAGCTCATGAACTACAGACACTTCCATCAACTGCTAAGGATTCTCCTCTAGTTGCAACCTTTGAAATCACTGTAAATAAAGTAAACCACTCTTTATCCCACTCTTTGTGAGAAGAAGCATTCAGTGCAAATGTGTGGGTTGGGGTAAGACTTCCCTGTAATTAAGTTTTCATTTCTGTAAAAACCAAATAATTACTAAATAGATACAAATTGCTAATTGCTCTAAACCTTTCCATCTTTATAAGAATGGGAGATGGAATAAACAGAGATAGTATTGGTACTTCCAAAGTAGTAAGGGAGAAGGCTTTACAACCTTTCTTAGACTTGGCCGCAACTTTCAAAAGTCAGGGAAATGCTGTGTGTCTGGAGTCATAACTTTGCATAATTAATGATGTGACTTTTTTTTTTTTTTTTGCACTCTTGAATTACTTAAAGGAGCTTTTAAAAGCATGTTTTAGAGTATCATGACCAATATTCTCACAGTTAATGACTAAGCACTTTCTAATAATGTACCTTTGAATTCTGGCTGATACTGTCAGTCTTGGGAACTGATTTATAGTTGTTATAAAAGAAGATATAATGAAGAGGCCTGTGCTCTCTAAAGATTATGGATCATAGAATTTTAGAGATGGAAGCAACCTTAGAGAATGTTCTAGTCCAGCCTCCTAATTTTACAGATGAAGAAACAAAAGCCCAAGAGAGACAAACCGATTTGCTCAAGGTCACAACACCTAATTAGTGGCCAGTCTGAGACTCTATCCCAGGTCTCTTAATGCCCAAAGCAGGCTGTCAGGGAGCCAAGGTCAATAAATCTTACTATTCTGACTTTGGCCTCTTCGAATGATATCTTAATTGCGACTTTTTCTTTATGATTCTGTAAGACTGACAACTTTGTCAAGACAAAATAGCATATGATCAGATTTTTTTATGTGGTCTTGAGATGAAACAACAGGCGTATGTTTATCCTTAAAATCTTAAGAGATTAAAGATGAAACCTCAAGACATACTAGCTTCTAAAGTTATATTAAGTAAATAGGGCTAACATCAATTTATACAGAATATCTTGTAATTATTTGCCTTTACCCCTATGTTGTGTGTGTGTGTGCGTGCGTGAATGTGTGTGTGTGTGTGTGTGTGTGTGTGTGTGTGTGTGTGCTGTGCTCAGTTTCTTCAGTCGTGCAATTCTTGGTGACCTCTTGGACTGTAGCTTGCCAGCCTCCTCTGTCCATGAAATTCTCCAGGTAAGAATACTGGAGTGGGTTGCCATGCTCTCCTCCAGGGGATCTTCCTGACCCAGGGATTGAACTCGTGGCTCCTGCATCTCCTGTATGGCAGGAGGATTATTTACTGCTGAGCCACTGGGGAAGCCCCCTTTATCCCTACTTCATCATTTAAAGTATAACCATCACAGGAAAGACTTGAGCTTGGAAATGAGTAGGGCAGTTTCTGGTCTCAGCCATAGCACTTCCCTCACTGGTCAAGGCTTAGTTCACTCTTTAAAAAAAGGGGAAAAAGGTATGGAATAATATTATACAAAGCATCTAATATAGTGATTAACAGACAGCCAATAAATATATAGGAAACTGTTATATTTTTATACACTATTTAAGAAGTTTTCATCCTTGAGTCAATATTTTTATTAACGTGTTTTTGAAGCATATCTATACAATAAATATATATTATCTTAAAGAGACAAATGACTACTGAATGCTTGGTATATTTCAGGAACTGATTTAGGTTGGGAGTATATTCATAAACAGAAGAGAAAAAATTTGCTATACTGATGGAACTTGTGTACTAGTTGAGGGTCATTGGAGTGAGGGAGCCATTTAAAGATAAATACAAATATATTACATGTGTCTATATAAAAATACACAGCAGATAATTAGTATTAAATACACATTTGGACACATTGCTTATCTAATTTGTAAAGTTGCTTTTTCCAAATGAATTAAGAATATAAGAAACACTGACTAAAATATACCACTCTTTACCTTGATTTTGATTTACCTTTGGAAAAACCAATTTGAAAACACTGATTTAAATTGTTGAATACATATTCAGTTCAGTTCAGTCGCTCAGTCGTGTCCGACTCTTTGCGACCCCATGAACTGCAGCACTCCAGGCCTCCCTGTCCATCACCAACTCCCGGAGTTCATACAAACACATGTCCATCAAGACAGTGATGGCATCCAGCCATCTCATCCTCTGTCGTCCCCTTTAATTTATGTTAAATTTAAGAGAATTGAATCAATATAAAATATACATTTTCTCAAGTTTTCCAATTTATGTGCATAAATATATTTCTGATGCCTAAGCTTTTCATTATTTTTTTAAATTTCATTGATTATTTTAAGTATTACTTTGACAATTTTTAAAAAGCTCAGTGATAAGTGTCTAAGGAAATTTCTTCTGAGACTTGAGATTATTGGAAGCTATTGGCTGTGTCTTACCACACCCATAGAGGAAGCAATTTTGAACTGAACAGAACATGAGATACAATTTTGCTCCATTGTATTTTCTCACTACCTTCCTCCTGGTCCTTCAGTATTTTTTTTTAGGATTGTAAAGAGAACAGCTGATTTTGTTCTGCAGCCTCTGCCCACATTTTAATTTAGCCTTGCTATTAGATCACAGTTTTGGATATCACTGCTGTTGTTGTTTAGTTGCTAAGCCGTGTCTGACTCTTTTGTGACCACATGGACAGTAGCCCGCCAGACTCCTCTGTATGGAATTTCCCAGGTAAAAATACTGGAATGGGTTGCCATTTTCTTTTCCCGGGGATCTTCCTGACTGAAGGATCGAACCTGAGTCTCATGCTTGACAGGTGGTTCCTTTACCACTGAGCCGACAGGGAAGCTTGCATATCAGGAGAAAGTATTTTTAAAGAGTCTTTGTTGGATGGCATATTGATGCTTGCCTTGGATTGTACCATAGATGTAATAAGCTTGGCTCTTAAGCACTGATTAATCGGTACGGGAATAAACCTCCCTGAGCAGAGTCACTCTGTTTCCCCGCAGGACCTCCAGGCCTTATCCCTGTGATCATGAACAACTAGAGCCTCACGTGGCCTCCCTTTCTATCCTCCCTCGTAGGGCTCACTCATGGGCCCATAACTGGAACAATTCACGCCAAGTCCAGAAGGATGTAACTATCCCCAGTTTCAAGCTCTTGCCTTATGCCCCAGTGTAGTGGATGTTAGAAATACTGATAATCTTTCAGACGTGGAATCTCAAGCTTTAGACCTGAGGATTAACTTCCCATATTTCTTCTTTCAATGTTTATCACCAATCAGATGAAGGATCCTGTTTCTCCCAGATAAACCCCAACTATGTTCTCAAAATCGGCAGCTCATTCAAAATTCTCCATACCTAGCAGTTTACTGAAATAAACTAAACAGAAATTAATGTTGTAAGAGCATATTTGGGGTTTCCCAGGTGGTGCTAGTGGTAAAGAAGCTGCTTGCCAATGCAGGAGACATAAGAGATGCATGTTCGATCCCTCGGTCAGGAGGATCCCCTGGAGGAGGATATGGCAATCCACTCCAGTATTCTTGCCTGGAAAATCTCATAGACAGAGGATCCCGGTGGGTTAAGGTCCATAGGATTGCAAGGAGTTGAACACGACTGAAGTGACTTAGCACAGCACAGCACAAGAGCATATTTAACATAAAATTCATTTTAGAATATCAAATTCCACTGGAGTTCTGCAAACTTCATGTCTATTCAGGACTGTATTCCCTGGAAGAGGAAATGGTAAACCCCTCCAGTATTCTTGCCTGCAGAATCCCGTGGACAGAGGAGCCTAGCCCATAGGGTGGCAAAGAGTCAGACAGCTGAAGTGGCTGAGCAGACAGTACTGTACTATTTCTTGACATATCAAAGAAGACCTGCGTTTTTCCAGTTGGCCACCTATTTTCCTTAAGTCAAAGAACTGAAAATTAAGTTCTCATTGCATGTAAGAAAAGGATGGGGATCCTGTGTAATTTATATTTTCTCATTGGCAAGCATGTTACCAGGCATATTTGGGGCTTCTAAGGGTTTACAGAAGGGAGGAAGGAAGGAACAAGCTCAGAAGGAAGGAAGAAAGGAAGAAATGTATTAAAATATGTTAAGGATAGAGGTAGAAGCTGGATTTAAGATTTCTGGATTTTGATTTCTATTTGGAATACCCATCTTGTTTTTAATGCCCAAATTATCTGGAAGGAGTCAACCCCAAGTCATTCATTCTCTCAAGAAATAAGTGAGCCGCCACTATGTGCAGGCACTTCTGAGTTACAATACAAGGTCAAACACAACACTGCCCTCCAGATATCTACAGCCAAAGAGAGGATATAGTGCTGTTCAAATTTCTCTAAACTGCTTTAAGAATTATAGTCAAGTTCCATAGTTACATGAGAGAAGGTGATGGAAAACAGGGAAAGCTACCTTGGAGACAAACTGCTTGAGCTGAGTGTTCAATGTTTAAGAGAAATTGGATGAACAGATCAGCTAGAAGGATGAGTTTCCAGGTGGAGGGAATGGTAAGCAAAAGTGAGCAGCTGAGGCAAGATTGGAAACCAGGCAGTCTGGGGAGATGTTCAAACATCCATGCCAAGATGTTTGGTTAACAGTGTGATGACCATCCACAGATTTTGACTCGGTTTTTCGGAGGTCTATTTAGAAGGAAAAAAGCCAGAGGGCTGGGGTCACAGCCTTCTTCCTGAGACGAGATGCTCAAGATGCCAACCAGTGACCATGGAAGAGACATTTTAAGGGGGAGACTGTTAGAACTCGATTACTAACTTCAGTGGGAGAGATCACCGTATTCCTGTTTCTAGCATGAGTGGGTGGTTGAGTAGGAGGAGGTTTTCAGAAAATGATACACTGAGTTTGGGATGTGATGTTTGATGTTCTTGCAAAAAGGACTGAGATGCGTAAGGATGTAACTTTGGTAGTCTTAACTAGAGACCGACATGGAGATGAAGAATATATCTTCTTAAGAGCCATAAGTGGAAATGTGAGACAGATAGAATTGTGAGTAATTCAAAATGTTCACTTCTGGTTAAGTTACTGGGCTTCCCTAGAGGCTCAGGACATAAAGAAATCTACCTGAAGTGCAGGAGACCCGGGTTTGGTCCCTGAGTAAGAAAGATCCGCGGGGAAAGGAAACAGCTACCCACTCTGGTATTCTTGCCTGGAGGTTTCTGTGGACAGAGGAGCCTGGCCAGTTACAGACTATGGTGTTATAATGTGTCTATGAAAGGTCTGTAAGGGGGAAAATAAACTCTACAGTAAAGTATTCTTATAAATAAAAACTAAACACCTAATGCTCATCCTAAAGACGTTACCACCAAATGGAGGGAAAGAGTTGTAAAGTATATTAAGTACATATAAGCCTTGCATTCCAAGACAGATTTACATAATTTAGCATAACTTGTTCATAATGATGATGATAAAACCACTAAACATCTGCTAAGCGTTTAAAAAGCATTTTCCTTCTATTAGCATCAGGAGCTGGAAAATAACATATTTTGACTAAAATCGTCCTCATAAAAAAATCTAATTTGGGTCCAGCAGAATTTTATTCTTGATTTTACTTGGGGTCCTTGCTCTTTGTTTCTCAAAAGGTATGTAAAATTAGAATCTTTCACCTAATTGGAAATGCATCTTCCTGAAAGTACACTTATTATTTCGACCCTGGCAAGGTCAGACCTTCAGAGAGTTTCATCCATCTTTATCTGTGGTACAGCATCAAATTAGGAGAGACCATGTTCTGGTCAGAAAATGAAGAGTTTTATGTCAAGAGGAGAACAAAAGCATGAAAGTGTTGCTTATTGTTCTTCTGAGATAATATCATAATCTGCCATTTTAATATAATAAAAGTATCATATATTATTCCAAGCCCTAATTTTTTTTGTTGTTGTAATAAGTAACTTTTTTCTTTAAATCAAGGAATAGAATTGTCTCCTCTCTTTAGCTTGGAATGAGATAATCCATGTATCTTTTATTTTGGTCTTTATAGAGTTTGTTCCTCAATAGGGAAAAAAAGAAAAAAAAAACCGTTTACCGAGTTTGACTTCGGATTGGCAAGGCTTATGTAAAATTGCATAAATGTGCCCTTGCAGGTTTAAGAACACTTTATGTTAGTGATTGATCACTCAATTAAATTCTGCATGGAAAGGAGAAGCTAAGGGAGTCCATTAGTTTTTTTTTTTTTTTTTTTAACAAAAATTGAAGTATAAAAATATTAGGAAATTGTGTGCAGGGAGAAATTAAAAGAAATCATTTTTTAAAAGGTACTTTGAAAGATGAAAAACATTTTAGCTATCTATAACACTACTTAAAAAGTCTAGAATGCTTTTCAACAGTCAACAATAGTGAAATTAACTGAAACAGATAAAAATAAAACTCAGAACACCCATGAGTAATTTTTTTCAAGACAGTTTTGACCAATAAACTGCATCCAGTAATGGCAAATAAAAATAATCTAGGTGTCATTTAGAAGGTATATAGAGAAAAATACTCAAAATCATATAGTATTTCAGGAAAAAATTAAAAATAATTTTATTTACTGTATAAATGATTTTCAAATTATTTTACTGTGTATAAATTATTTGAGGTGGCAAATATCCGATTAAATGACCATGAGTGCAAGTGGCAATCAGCTGGGGTCCAGTTTATAAACCAGGTTTCCAGTAGAAGTCCAAAAAGAGGCACACATGAGACTCAGCATTCATCTTGGAAAACTGAGGAAAATGAATAGCTAAGTCAGCATAATGAACTATGGCAAAAACTCCTATGTGCCCATGTACCAGGGTGACGCTGGGAATTAGCAGACACATGCTGGGCTCAGGCTTTGATGCTGGTGACAGTCTTATCGACTGTATGTCACTTAACTCTCAGTGTCCTAGCCTGTCCCTTTTTCTTAACATCACATTTTGAGAACTGCAGAACACTGGCCCAGCTGCCTAAAATCAGCAATAGCCTTCTAATCTAATCTGCTCTGCAGCTGTTGACTGGTATTTTTTATATTTTTATCAGGTTAAAATTATTTATTTATTTATTCAATGCAGAGATTTTTTTGGAGGAAGGCTCACAAGGTCTTATTACTATACATCTAAGTTTCCTCTCAATGTCTTTCCTTTGGGGGGAACCTCACATTCCTTCTAATTTGATTTTTTGTTGTTGATGTTGTTCATTTTTTGGGCCCCCAGTGTGGGGGATGGGCTCTTAGTTTCCTAAGCAAGGATTGAACCCATATCCTCAGCATTGGAAGTGTAGAGTTTTAAGCACTGGACTATCAGGGAAGTCCCTAGACTGGTATTTTTTAAACACAATTTCAGATAATCCTTTGCTGGTGAAAATCCTGCTAATGTATGCATTGCTAATTAGTTCCTTCTTTTTGTTTGACTTCTGTGACTCCTTAACTCTTTATAATCGAATCCCATCCTTTTTTAGGAAATAGGAATTTCTATTTGTTCCCAAATCTCTCCATCATCTCAGAGATTTGCTCTAATCCCCTTTTCCTGAAACATCACCTCCTGAACCAGAAAATGTCTAGCTGGTCCCACTCTTCTATTTTGTGGTAATTCAACCTCACAGCACCCAGATTCTGACTCATTCTATTGGGGTTACTAACACTGTATAGATAGCATATTCAAAAGCAGAGACGTTACTTTGCCAACAAAGGTCCGTCTAGTCAAGGCTATGGTTTTTCCAGTGGTCATGTATGGATGTGAGAGTTGGACTGTTAAGAAAGCTGAGTGCCTGAAGAATTGATGCTTTTGAACTGTGGTGTTGCAGAAGACTCTTGAGAGTCCCTTGGACTGCAAGGAGATCCAACCAGTCCATTCTAAAAGAGATCAGTCCTGGGTGTTCATTGGAAGGATTGATGCTAAAGCTGAAACTCCAGTACCCTGGCCACCTCATGCGAAGAGTTGACTCATTGGAAAAGATTCTGATGTTGGGAGGGATTGGGGGCAGGAGGAGAAGGGGATGACAGAGGACGAGATAGCTGGATGGCATCACCGACTTGATGGACATGAGTTTGAGTAAACTCCAGGAGTTCGTGATGAACAGGGAGGCCTAGCGTGCTGCAATTCATGGGGTCGCAAAGAGTCAGACACAGCTGAGGGACTGAACTGAACTGAGCATTGTATAAGATAGTATATATAACATTGTATAACAATGTAACAAGGCTTCAGTTGTAGCTCAGTCCCTTAAGAATCTGTCTGCAATGCAGGAGACCCAGGTTCCATTCCTGGGTTGGGAAGATCCCCTGGAGAAGGAAATGGCAACCCATTCAGTATTCTTGCCTGGAGAATCCCATGGACAGAGGAGGCCTGGCAGGCTACAGTCCATGGGGTTGCAAGAATTGGACATGACTTAGTGACTAAACCACCAACATTGTATAATAACTTCGTTCTACTCCTATGGCTGAGGAGTGAAGCACATTGAATCAAGTAGAGAGAGTACCTTTTGAAAAATCATGTTGTGTTGGGGGTAATTCATTAGTATAGTAAAGTCAGAGAATAGGGCATGGCAGTTTAACAGGGTGACCTCATTGTGTTAATTTATAAAATAAAGTATTATAAATTTAAAGACTCTTCATCTTGGAATCTGTGTGGATGGTAATTTGAGAGATGGAGTAAACACGATTGAGTTGTTATTGTTGAGTTGCTAAGTCATGTCATGGACCCCATGGACTGTAGCCCTCCAGGCTTCTCTGTATATGGGATTTCCCAGACAGCAGTACTGGAGTGAGTTACCGTTTCCTTCTCCAGGGTATCTTTCCAACCCAGGGATTGAACCTACATGTCCTACATTAGCAGGTGGATTCTTTAACACTGAATCACTGTGGAAGCCCAAACGTGACTGAGACGAGCATTTATTAGGACATGAACAATAGTCATCTAGTGAAAAGTGACAGGGGACAGTTTTGTCTGAGCTCCAGTACAATGGCCATGGGGTTGTGAGTAACTCTTACATTTTCCTTTTATTTTGTAGTTTCCAAGTCTTCAACAATAGGCACATATTCATTTTATTATTTTAAGAAATGTAACTCTGAAACAAACAAAAAACCCATTATGCCCTTTGATCTCAAAATTCTTTTTGTTCAGTCGCTGGCCCATGTTCAGTTGCTCAAACATGTCTGACTCTTTGCAACCCCATGGACTGCAGCACACCGACCAGGCCTCCTTACCCCTCACCATCTCCTGCTAAGTTGCTTCAGTTGTGTCCAACTCTGTGTGACCCCATAGACGGCAGCCCACCAGGCTCCCCCGTCCCTGGGATTCTCCAGGCAAGAACACTGGAGTGGGTTGCCATTTCCTTCTCCAATGCATGAAAGTGAAAAGTGAAAATGAAGTCGCTCAGTCGTGTCCGACTCTTCGAGACCCCATGGACTGCAGCCTACCAGGCTCCTCTGTCCATGGGATTTTCCAAGCAACAGTACTGGAGTGGGGTGCCATTGCCTTCTCCTCACCATCTCCTGAGGCTTGCTCAAACTCATGTCCATTGAGTCGGTGATGCTATTCAACTACCTCGTCCTCTGTCATCCCCTTCTCCTGCCTTCAATCTTTCCCAGCATCAGGGTCTTTTCCAGTGAGTCGGCTCTTCTCATCAGGTGGCCAAAGTCGGCGTCTTCAGAGTCGGTGTCAGTTCCTCCAGTGAATATTTAGGATTGATTTCCTTTAGGATTGAGTGGTTTGATCTCCTTGCAGTTTAGGAACTCTCAAGAATCTTCTCCAACACTCTTACTAGTTATTTATACTAAGTGATGAAAAATGAATTCAACGAATCTATGTATAAAGTATGAGCCCAGTTCTATAAAATATGCTTACACAGGCAGCAGGCAGATAGATGCAGAAGAAGGGCAGAGGAGAAGGGAGGATAAAAATGGACTGGAGGTTGTACAAAAACATTACATTGGTTGACTCCAGGCATTGACATCCTAAGTGATTTGTATTGTCTTTCCTAAACTTCTATAATCTAGAAAAGTCAATTCACATGTGTTTCTTTGTAATTAATAAGAAAATTGAGTTTGCTTGGAGATCTTGATGACTGTCAATAAAAATAGCCAGAAGAGGGCAGAAAACTGATGCTAGAAATATTAAAGGGGCTCATTATTTTTTTTAATTGATGAACAAACAGGAATTAATTGAGAAGGAGGAATCTTCTAGGATAACTCTTATGTTTTTGGCTAAATGGCTGGCACAACTGTTGATGAGATCGGCAATGGTAGGGAAGGATAAGCATAAGTGATAGTGAGAATCCTTGAAAAGGAGCTTGGCTGGGGAGCCGTTAGTCTCAGGAAAAGAGTATTTTATCAGTGACATGGTTGAGCATTGTGTGCACATGGATACCATTAAAAGGAAATGGTTTCTGTTTGGTCTTACATGTTTGCTTTTTTTTTTTTTTAACATTTCTTACCAGTCATACTCCACCATTGTGTTCTCTATACCAGGAGGGGCTTGTTCCCACCACTGTCCTCCACCTTGCAGGATGGTCAAGGGAAGAAGAGAAATTCTGTGGGACCCATTTTGAGAGCTACAGCATCCAAAATGCTTATAGAGTTCCACCGGGAGAGATCCAGGTGATAACTGAGAATATTTGTCTGACACTGGTGACAAATGATGATGAGATGATGTGGAATGATGGCATCACCAACTCAATAGACATGAGTTTGGGTAGGCTTCAGGAGTTGGTGATGGACAGGGAAGCCCGGTGTGCTGCAGTCCATGGGGTCACAGAGAGTCGGACACAACTGAGAGACTGAACTGAACTGATGAGAAACAGAAAGAATTTGAACTTTTTTTTTTTTAATGCTGCTTGGTAGGGAGGATTGTGTAAATGAACATTCTGGCCCCATCACTTTATGGGTATGTGACCTGAGCACATTTCTTAATGTCATTGGGCCTCAGTGTTTTCTTCCTTACAGATGACAATGGTAGAGAACCCCATTGAATTATAAAAAATGTGAAATGAATTAGCATATTCCAGGTGTTTAGATGACAGCTGGGCAGATTGTAAATATATATTCATGTCGGATATTTTATTTATATTATGTTTTTATTTCTAGAAAGCAGGTTCTTCATGTATTAGGCTAGCACCACTTTCCTAAAAATAAAAATTTGTCCTGTGTGTGTCCTATAGCATTCTTTCCTAATAGAAATATTACCAGCATTAATTCCTCTCTTAGATAAATGTGATTTGCATTTCATCTCTTTATGCAACTTCCTTGTTGTTTTATCATTTTCTTGCCATTTTCCTATTGCTTTATTTTATAAATAATGAATGCAGAATTTTAATGATTCGAGTAAATATAGACCATATATTTTTTTGCCCATGAAGCACAAGGAAAAATTTTACTCACAATATTTTATTTCTGTCACTGTACTTGAGATTAATAGCCCAATTTTTCATCCACAAAGTTTATTAGAGGTCATAAAAATGATTGGAATCTCTTTTCTGATTGGCTGAGAAAAGGAATTTAATCTTATATAATCATCTTTCAAGTAAGACATGCATCGGTACAATAAAACTCTCTATTAGATCACTGAACCATTTCACATGATTTTAAAAAGATTAATATTCATATAAAATTTATCTATCTCTCAGCCTATCTGTCCATGGTAAACTTTCTTAAAGAAAAGCAGAATAGACTTCAAAATGGAGTAGTGGAT
This sequence comes from Ovis aries, assembly GCF_016772045.2. Classification (NCBI taxonomy): domain Eukaryota; kingdom Metazoa; phylum Chordata; class Mammalia; order Artiodactyla; family Bovidae; genus Ovis; species Ovis aries. The sequence continues at coordinate 110,663,016 of NC_056057.1, forward strand.
AATGGAAATGATGGATGAGAAAAACTCAATGAAGAGTGATGGCAACACAATTTTTCCCCTTCTATTTATTTTTAAATTTATCTTGCTGAAGCATAGTTGATCCACAATTTTGTGTCAGTTTCTACTATACACTAAAGTGGTTCAGTTATCCATAGCTATATATTCTTTTTCGTATTTTGTTCCATTAGGGTTTATTCCAGGGTATTGAATACAGTTCCCTCTGCTACACAGTATTACCCTTTTCTAGGTTATAAGAGCTGGAAGGTCAGTGGTGTACTAGCTTTTGTTTGTCTTGTTAAGCCATGAAACTTTTCCTCCAAATAAATTCTTCCTCAAAGGTCTAATTCCTAAATAGATAACTGCTTGCTGCTGCTAAGTCGCTTCAGTCGTATCCGACTCTGTGCAACCCCATTGACGGCAGCCCACCAGGCTCCCCCGTCCCTGGGATTCTCCAGGCAAGAACACTGGAGTGGGTTGCCATTTCCTTCTCCAATGCATGAAAGTGAAAAGTGAAAGTGAAGCTGCTCAGTGGTGTCCAACTCTTAGCGACCCCCTGGACTGCAGCCTACCAGGCTCCTCCGTCCACGAGATTTTCCAGGCAAGAGTACTGGAATGGTTTGCCATTGCCTTCTCCAAGATAACTGCTTGGGCAGGGGGAAATTTTCCATGAAGTGGCTCCTGAAGTCATTCCTGGGGGGGTCCCTCTGATTTCAGTAGCAGTTCAGATAATGTCAGCCTAATACAAACACTGCCTTCTAAAAGCCCTTGAGATGCAGTGATGTAGCCAGGGTTACTGGGTTACATATGATAATATGCAATAAAAGTGAACTGATGCATCCTGTATCCTGAAAAAGAATAATGTGTTACATTATACATTTTTATAAAGCCCCTACTATGAAAACTTCCTAAAATTGCTCTGCTTTCCCAAACTGCTATTGCTGTATAATGTATTCATCTTTTCAGTAGTAAACTTCTCTAGAGTTTATTTTTCTAGCGTAAAGAAAGGATTTTTTTTTAACTTAGAAAAGTTCTCAATTAAAAAAAAAAGCACCAGCACTCAGTGTCAAAATTTAAATTTTTTGTTGGATTGCAGCTCCGTTTTTTTTTTTTTTTTTTTAAATCCTGTTTTGGAGAAGCATTCTTCTCACAAGGGAAATAAAATTCAACAAGTAAAGGTTAAGTATGAATATTTTGGGTATGGTTTACTAAACTACCAAGCGAAAGATCTCTCACAGGCATTCAGCGAAAATAAACACATTAGTAAAAGACAAAATGAATAAGTGGCATTTTTCAAAACAACAATTTCCATTGAAAGGAGATTAAATGAACCTTCCTTGAAGCATATGAAATACCCTGTTGAGTTTTGATCTAATAAAAAGTTGGATTAAACTTGCTGTTTAAGAACTGGTGCACATGTGAAATCAAAGGATACACTAACTTGTAGCTAAGGGCACCCCAGGTCCTAAAACTAATAGAGATGAGGGTTCAAATCCATCTGGTGTTAGAGATTTTGTTTTAACCCAGAAGCATCACAAGGATTCTTCTCTACTCTAGAGTGACCCCTGGCAAGAGCAGGCAAGCATAAATGTCACTGAACAACCTCAGAAGCAAGCACCTTACCTCCTTGACTGAAGAGTATCCTGGCATCTGAGTAGAAATTACATCTTCCCTGCTACCAAATGACAGAAAATATCACATTTTGTCTTTCCAAGTTCATCAGCATCTTATGCTGCAGTTTTAGACAAAGATGCTTTAAAATGTTTTCTTAGGATGGATAAGGCATAAAGGATGCAAGTGAATGGAAATGAGAACAGTTTTAAACAATGGGAGTAACTGGCTGTAAGTGATGTGTAAGAGCTGGGCTTCAAAGTGTTATAGTCATGGATTTGAGCCCTGGCTCCACCGCTGTTACCTGTATAAATATGAACCAGCCATGGAAAGTAATTACCATCTGGCAGTGTGGCTATGGAGATTAAATTAGTTAATTTAAAATATATTTAATAATTTAATATATTTAATGTATTTTAAAGGTCCTAGAACATTATGGACATTCAATAGCTGACAATTAGTGGGTCCTTTCAAGGGCTTCCCAGGTGGCACAGTGGTAAAGAATTTACCTGCCAATGCAGGAGATAGGGGGGTTCAAAATACAGGGTCCTTTAAGCCCTTTCATTGCAAGAAATATAGATTGGCTAAGGTTATCTCAAGTGAGGGAGAAATTTTGAAGATACATATGGGTAAAGGAAGCTAGGAATTCAGATCCTGCAATAGACTTTTATAGAAACACAGAAATAGTGTCCTTCTAGATATCAATTCAAAAAGTAAGGAAGGCTAACTTAGGGCTTCCCAGGTGGAGCTAGTGGTAAAAAAATCCACCTGCCAATATAGCAGACCAGGGTTGATTCCCTGTGTCGGAAAGATTCCCTGGAGTAGGGCATGGAAAACCTTCTTAATCAGCCAGGGGAGTGAAATTTTTCCTGTTATTATTATAACTATAATCAGCAGAAAATGCATCCCTTTGTCTAAGTGTCCTAACTACCACCTAAGTAACTTTGTATTCTCGTTGAACCCCTCAAGACAAGATCTGATAGATTTAATTAATAAGTAGGAAAACTTTTAAGCCAAGTAGACCACATTCACAGGCTACAGACCAGGGTCTGATTGTTCAGATGGTGTGTGTCTGGGGATGCGCTGAAGTCTGGGATCACATGGTATTTATCATGGTCATTTATGCTGAAGGAACTTACTAGAAAGAGCTGTACATTTAACACAGTTTGAGGCTTCACATTTTTTATAATTTTCTTTCCATTTCATGCAGAATGGGAGAGGACTAATTTAGAAACAGAGCTAGTTTGATGTTAGAACGAACCTTTATTTTCTAACATTCTTACTTTTCCAAGCATCTTTAAGGTTAAACAATTTTTGTTTTTCTCTAGTAGTTTTTAATCCCAATACTAAAGTTTCCCTGATAGCTCAGTGGTAAAGAATCCACCTGTCAATGCAGGAGACCTGGGTTCAATCCCTGTGTTGGAAGGATCCCCTGGAGAAGGGGAATGGCTACCCATTCCAGTATTCTTGCCTGAGAAATCCCATGGACAGAAGGACATGGCGATCTAGAATCCAAGGGGTTGCAAAAGAGTCAGACACAACTTAGCGACTAAAAAGAACAATAAAAGGTTCCTGTAACTAGGAAAGAGACTGACTGACGTTCTCTCAAGAGGCTTCCAAGGAAAGGTTTTCCACAGCTTTGGGTCTGGACTCAAGCCCCATAGACTTAAATCTGAGAGTTTACTTATGAAAGGACGTACGGGGTTCAAGTTAAAAAGAGGCTTAGGGTATAAAAGAAAAACCAACGGTCAACTTACAATGAAAAAAAGAAAAGCACTATTTTTGCATGACTTGTACATGTTTCCTTTGGAAAAGGTAAATAGAAGGTGAAATTAAACCTATGCATTGCCCCCATGAGTTTGAAATTGAAGTATTATTTAAAATATATTGTCCATCTGCCTAAGGAAATACAGTTGCTAAAAGATCCTTGAGTCTTTGAGCCAAAATCCTGTCTCTTTTGGAGTGAGACTAGGTACCTCCAGTATTTGCCTGTAAAGCTCTATTCTTTCTAGGTTTTGATTGCTAAATACCTCTCTTCTTGTTGGGCAGATTTTGTTATTTATTTAGTGTTTCAAATCAAGGCATAATCTTGTTTAACAACTATTCTATCTTCCTAATGACCCTATGCATGTATTAATTTATACAGTTAAATACTTACTTATCTGCACCTCTGTGGCTGGCCCTATAAAACACTTTGGAGATACAAGGCAAAATTATGAAGTGTTGTTTTTACCACATTGGTCCATAGGAGCAGACAGATAAAACCTGATTAATTGCTTCCTTCTTCACTCTGTTATATAGTAATAGTAATGTAGTCAGTTTGTGGGTTATATGTTTTAGAACTTAATCTTCATGTTAGAGTGTGTCATCTTGAATCATCCTGTACAATTTATATAAGAATCTTATCAAGTCAATGTAATAAGGTACTATAGGCGTTATGAAGAAATATGTTTTTTAAACTTGTCCGAGAAAAGTAGTTTTCAGTTTAGCTGAGACCAGAGTTTAGGCCCAAAAAACTTTTCCATAGATTAGCCTCTTCAAGGGTTGATCTTAGAATTTAATCTTCAGAAGGCAGCAGTAGACAGAAACTTGACTGCTTACCTCAAAACCAATTTGAATTTGTCATATTGTAACTAGTAGCTTTTCAAGTCTCATAGCAAACCGGGTGTCACTCTGAAACATGATAAAGCAATAATTCATTAAATTAGAAACAGAAAGTCTCTTCAGAGCATAATCTATGAGAACTGGCAAGTCACACCTCACTTTATACTGAGTATTATGAAAAATCAAATATACACCCATATTGGAAGCATTAAGAAGTAGCGCTGCCATATATAGTACGTAGTGTTTCCTTAAGTAACTCTGAGCGTTTAGCACCAGGTTTGAGAAAGATTCCAGCATCCTTCTTCCTGATTTTATATTTAGCATGTCTTTGACTAGTATTGTGTTGGTTTCTTGGGGAGGTGGGTAAACAATAAGCATTTGCAGACATGTGGGAAAGAGTATGGGCCTTTTTGGAGTGAGCCGTTCAAGCAAGAAGGACAAGCAGTAGAAACAGGGGGCTGATAAAGGGAAAGACTAGGGACATCTTGTTTCAGTGAGATACGGTGAAATGGCTGTGGACAGAAAATATGAGATGATTCCATACATATGTCTTAATATACAATATTTGTTTTTCTCTTTCTGTCTTCCCTCTAGGTTCATCCACATCACTATAAATGACCCAGTTCCGTTCCTTTTTATGGCTCAGTAATATTCCATGGCATACATGAACCACATCTTCTTATCCATTCATCTGTCAATGGATATTTAGGTTGCTTCCGTCAGGCTCCTGTAAATAGTGTTGCAGTTTGCAGAGCAAGAATAGAGACGCAGACGTAGACACGGGATGTGTGGACGTGTGGGGGGAGGGGAGGGTGAATTGAGAGAGTGGCATTGACATATATACACTGCCGTATGTAAAATAAGATGGCTAGTGGGAAGCTGCTGTGTGACACGGGAGGCTCAGCTCCATGCTCTGTGATGACCTGGAGGGGTAGCAGGGAGGCTCGGGAAGAAGGGGATATGTGTGTGCGTGTGGCTGATTCACGACGTTGTATAGCAGAAATTAACACAACATTGCAGAGCAAGTATACTCCAAAAAAACCAACCAAACAAACAAACCAAGTTGGAATAGATCCGAGGCTTGCCTTCTCCCTTACTTGACACCCTGCGATAAACCCCTGTTTTTGTTTAGTCACTGAGTCTTTGCGACCCCATAGATTTTGGCCCATCAGGCTCCTCTGTCTATGGGATTTCCCAGGCAAGAATACTGGAGTGGGTTGCCATTTCCTTCTCCAGGGGATTTTCCTAGATCAGGGATCAAACCTGTGTCTCCTGCACAGGTTTGGCTGTGGATTCTTTACCACTGAGCCACCAGGGAAGCCCCACAGGATAAACCCTTACTTTGCCGCAAAAAAAAAAAAAAAAAAAAAAAAAGAGAGATAAAAGCTATAAAAGAGACAGTAAAAAGTGAGCATTAGAATAGTCTCACTTGATGTCCTTTTCTCCTCTCTACCCTTCCCATTTCTTCTCTATTTGTGAATTGCAGGCTTGCTGGCCTGAAAGGAGGAGAGATGAGGGAGAGTCTGATCTTCTTTACTTTCTGCTTCAGTCCCTGAGAATGTAGAGGTAATCTAGACTATCCCAGCTGACTTGATTTTGACATGTTCTTGGAGCATCACCTTCATTGCATACTCCTAGAAGCAGGCTGTGAGACAAGGATTCCAGGCTCGGTGATTTCTTTGGTAGAGGAGTGGGGATGTGAACTAGGAAAGGGAAGGCAGCAAAGAAGTGTTATCCAGCCAGCTGTCACTATAAGTATCTCTGCCTTAATCCCACTGGGAAACTGAGAATTGGTGTGAGACCCTTAGGTCAGTGTTACCTCCTCTGGGACATGAGGATTCCTAGGGTATACTATATCTCACTCTCAATAGCTACTGCTTCTCCCTGGGTTCATTATCTCCCCTGTGCTTCTAGCTTGGTGTTTTCAGGTACAATTGGAAGGATTGATGTTGAAACTGAAACTCCAATACTTTGGCCACCTGATGCAAAGAGCTGACTCATTTGAAAAGATCCTGATGCTGGGAAAGATTGAGGGCAGGAGGAGAAGGGGACGACAGAAAATGGGATGGTTGGATGGCATCACCGACTCAATGGACATGGGTTTGGGTGAACTCCGGGAGTTGGTGACAGGCAGGGAGGCCTGGCGTGCTGCGGTTCATGGGGTCGCAAAGAGTCGGACACGACTGAGCAACTGAACGGAACGGAACCGAACCATAACTGCATGAGGAAGCCCTCGGTCAGTTAGAAGTGGGGAGTGAGGCACAATAACAAGGCCAGTAGGGCAGAGGCAGAACGAAACAGTTCTGCACAAGAGGAATAAACTGGATAGAGTTGTTCTCTCTTCTGCCACTTTTACTTTATTATTTAAACAAAATACACAATGACTTTAATCTCAGGTTTTTGTAGAATCAAGTCTAGACTTACTTTAATTACCCATCAATTATTCTCTGACTCATATGGTTGTATGAAGACATATGCGTGTGTATATATTTGGGAAGGAGTCAATGGTCCTTCTAGCCATTTTCATATTCAGCATATTTTATAAAATGTCACTAGTCTCAGGACTCCAGATTCACCTACGCTCAATATTCAGTCCATGTGCTATGTCAGTTTTTGCTATACATCTCACAAAAATACTACTGCTATCAGATGTGAGCCTAATAGTAAGAACTACTTTTAATTATATTCTAATTTTCAGTTACTCAATATTTACCTACTTATTTCACCAAGAACTAGTAGAGTTAAGAGTCAAAATGACCAAAATAATTTCTCCAATGAAATTAAGTGCTTTTTAAAAAATTTCTTTGAGGCATATTTTTGTCCATTATGATTTAATATACTGAATAATATTTATTCATGTTGTGTTAACAGTGGAAAATTTTAGTGAAAACAGCGTTCATATGGAAGGATCTGCTTACATTTTTAAAAATAAATAAATAAGAATTCTCTTTTATGGAATAAATTGTCTCATCTGAATTGATTGAAAAAAATCCTTTGCTTGAAATAGGGATGCTGCATAGTTAATTATATTTTAATAGTTTTGCTTTCCTTCTTTTTAATAAAAAATTTAATATTCCCAAGATAGCAACAACTGTGAATAGGTTATGCTGCATGCTAAAAAAAAATTACCAACAAGAAATGGGAAGTATATCTTTGAATGTTCTGATGTTGAGATTTTATTTTTGTGGGATCTTAAATGCAGGGTTAATATCAATCTTATGCTTAGCCAGTGAAAGCAACAAATGAATCAAACTTTCAAATATTTCCTTCTCAAAGGAACTAGGAGAGTTTCTGAGCACTGGGTATTATGAGTCTGGGATGGGTTCACTACATTGTATACAAACTACCCCAAGGTATATTGTTTTATAGAGTTATTAGTAAGCTATTAATAAATTTTGTGGATTTTTTATATGTTTTATTGTATGATTTTTTTTGGTTTGTTTTCACTGTACAGGAAGGAGTTCCAAGTTTTCTGCTTCTGCAGGGACTTAATAGATTTTTCATGTTGTAGGGCTAGCATTTGGGGACTTTTTAAAACATTTTGGACAATTAAGCTGAATGTCCAAAGGGAAACTGTTAAGGCTGGTATTTTGAGAAAAAGAAAAGTGGGACCCAAAACATGAGAGACAAGGATAATTTGTCCATGGTGATGAGAACCAGATGATGCAAAATGGTATCTACATGAGTGGCTAAGAAGGAGACAGGACCTCTGAGAAGGTGGACCCCTGGCCTTCAGACACTTGAAAAGTGAGTGTTAGTTGCTCAGTCATGTCTGACTTTTTGTGATCCCATAGTCTGTAGCCCGCCAGGCTTCTCTGTCCATTGGATTCTCCAGGCAAGAATAATAGAGAGGGTTGCCATATCCTTCTCCAGGGGATCTTCCTGACTCAGTGATTGAACTCAGGTCTCCTGCATTGCAGGCAGATTCTTTACCATCTGAACCACCAGGGAAGCCCTCAGACACTTGACTGGAGTCAAAGGAAAGATCCCTGCAGTCAGAGTTGATCCAGACGGAGGGAATGTTGTCAAAAAAAAGTCACCACTGTAAATGAACAAAGGGCTCCCTGGCAGGAAACTGTTGACCAGTGGCCTGTTAAGTCAAGGAGAGAAAGATAGTAATGACAAATAATGAATATTGGGATTCTTGCTAATTTCATCAAGTAGGTATTATGGACCAATTAATCTAATTTAGAGAAATTAATCAAATCTGACACTCTTTGCACCTTGAGTGTTTTGGAGTAATTCACGTTACATGATTTTTATATATGAACTCAGGCCATATACTTGAAAGAGAGTTCAAAGAGTAATTAGTCTTGTGTCCTAACGAGTGTCTAGACAAGAATTTTTCAAAGCTTGTACCACAGGGAGAATTAAGGCTGTGAACTTCTGAGGTGAAATGTGTTTAAGAAATACCAATATTAGGGCAGCTTGAAACCCTTTGGTGATTCACAAAACACATTAGCATATTAAAGGCTCTGAGATAACCCATGCTCATCCATCTATCTCAAACCCAGACTTTTCCCCGGCTCATTTGATCATAAAAGTGTATTAACATTTCTGAGGAACAAATATTCTTTGAGATACTAGATTCTTAGGGAAAATGAGTTACTCTACAGAGCAATAGAAATCTATCATGGTTTCAAATATAAAATGTCTGACTGTATCTAAAAAGCAAGAGTCTGTATGTGATAGTGTTTACTTCCTATATTGATACACAGAAGAAGAGAAATATGAAATTCACCTCTGTATTAGCATTCTCTCAGATCTTACTCTGGCATCATCTAGATAGTTTTGTAAAGAGGGTCATCCTTGTACAAAAGATATTTTCTGCAGTAGCTATTTTCAGAAAGCCATTCTATCAAGTACAGAGAATATAGCTGAACATCTATAAAACAGGTGTGAGGAATGAAGGGGGGTTTTTTAAAGTACAGTATTTAAGTGGGTTAACATTCCAGTTGCATGGATGAATAAGGAGATGCTTATGTCAGCACACAGTTTTATAGTAATCTAAATACCTGTTCTAATTTGATATCAAGAATTTAAGTTCCATGTGAAGACGATGATGCAATAGCAGCAGAAAAAATGCCTGAAGGTTGGAAGTGAAAGGACTAAGAAGGATTTAAAAAATTAAGAAGATTGAAGAGAAAACCATGGAAAGACACCAAAAAAAAAAAAAAATTTCAACAGTTATAGAAAGGATTGAGCTGATGAGTTGATTGGCAATAAACAGTTGTAATTTTACATTGGTGAGATACACAGACAGTATTGTGGACCAAAAAAAAAAAAAAAAAAAAGTGTTGCTTTCCATCCCAGTAAAGAAGAAATATTGCCCACCATTAAGCTATCAGCCACTGCATCCACACTGAGGGTAATTTTAAGATGGAGGAAAACCGGATACGGCCTTAAATAGTTGAAATGCATAGCTATGGAATGATTTCAGAGGGCTCAGAGTCATGTGTCTTCCCATGCTTAGCAAAAGACTAAAATGATTAATTTAAGATGTTTGGTGGGGGTTTTTGGTGATTAGTTTTAATCTTCTAATATTTGATTACATGGTTTTTTTGTTTGTTTGTTTGTTTGTTTTTTTCAACAAAACTATACTTCCTGGCACCTCCCTTGCCTCTTTGTAACAGTTGCTCCAGAGCTTTTTGAGAGGCTATATCCTGAACTGTGGTCCTCAGTAAGACCCCCAGATGGAACATAACTCACGGCTTTTTAAGTCATGCTTTTTTCTTCAGTTGACAGTACTGTTGGCATCTGCTATAGGAAGAATGTGATTCAGGCATTAGGAAGAAATGTGAGAGTGTGATACTTAAGCAGACAACAGTATCTCCAGGAAAATGTTCCAGATTTAGAGTAGATAAGTGCTTAGAAGATTTAGGTGCCAAAAACAAAATTTGGAGAATAGCAGCAGTGATTAGATTTAAATTAGTAATGCTAGAATACGCAGAATTTTCAGTTTAGATCTTCTTCTACGCTTCCAGTGGCAGCCCCCCCCAACCCCGCCCACTAACCCCTTGATTTTATTTTTGTGCAGCACCAGCTTTCTGTGGAAATGGATAATAGTGCACCTTGGTGGCCCACTTTCAATTTAGAATTCTTTCTCCTCTCTGCTGATGTCTGTTTATTTCACGAATAAGAAGCAAAGCCCCATTCCACAACAAAGTGAAATGATTCAAAAGCCACTGGCCTCACGAGAAGGATGAGCATCTGTAGACCTTGAAAGAGTTGCAGTCAACCCTTAGCCATAGATGTCACAAAGGAAACGTGAAGGCACAGTCAATGGGAAGACCTCCAGAATTCCCGTAAGCACTGACATTGTGTGTAGACACTGAAATCATCTACTGGCCATCATCCAGTTTCCTTCCAGACTGCCTCCTGGCTGTGTGACATTTTTATGGATAGAATTTCAGGTCAGACTCCCCAATTTTCAAATCGGCACTCGTATGTCTGATGCTGTGTCTTATAGTTAGAATTGATGAGCAGTTCATGAGTCAACTTTATACATATCATTAAGCAAGCCTGGAAAAATCACCAAATCATAAACTTAACCAGACTGTTTTCAAACATTTGCCCAAATGAGATGCAACATGTCTCAGGAAAACATTCATTAATCTTTCATCTAAGTTCTCTAAATGGGATACATGGAAATCAGCTTTTAAAAACTAGAGTATCTTATAAATCCTCATCGAAATGCCTTCGGGGGTTATAATTTAATTTAATATAATTAGATTTCTAAAAGGGCAATGTAAAATACCCATCAGAAAGACCAGTATGTGACCTGTAGAGTAATAGTTATGTCACTGCATGGCATAAAATTAACAAGATCTGTTACACCTACTATTTGAGGTCAAGGGGCTTGCAATGGAGTAGACTCTCTCCAGGTTAACTCAGTCATTCACCGTTCTTCATACATGTTTACTGAGCACCTCTTGGTAGTTTTATATGCTCTCAAACATGGAGACTGTATTAACTGCTCCCCTGGCCTAAATTTATGTTCAGTTACAGAAATTTATCAAGGCTATCTAGAGAAGAATGCATCTCTTCTCTTCCTTAAAGTACAGTTTTATCTACATTTTCTTTTCTTTTCTGTTTTATTTACATTTAACATTGTAAGGTACAGCAAGCCTTTGAAGAAACAAAGTAGACTCTTAAATCATAAATGAATAAATAAAAGCTGGATAGAATACAGAAAAGTTCATTACCTTGAAGTAAAGGTTTAATGAGTTACTTTTCAGGAAATAATTCTTCCTCTAATGAGTGTATTATTCATAACCATATTCATCAATTAACAATTTACTAACAATGTCTACTGCTGCTGCTGCTGCTGCTAAATCGCTTCAGTCGTGTCCGACTCTGCGTGACCCCATGGACGGCAGCCCACCAGGCTCCCCCTGTCCGTGGGATTCTCCAGGCAAGAACACTGGAGTGGGTTGCCATTTCCTTCTCCAATGCATGAAAGGGGAAAGTGAAAGTGAAGTCGCTCAGTCGTGTCTGACTCTTAGTGACCGCATGGAGTGCAGCCTACCAGGCTCCTCCCTCCATGGGATTCTCCAGGCAAGAGTACTGGAGTGGGGTGCCATTTCCTTCTCCAGGGGATCTTCCCAACCCAGGGATCGAACCCAGGTCTCCAGCATTCCAGGCAGACGCTTTAACCTCTGAGCCACCAGGGAAGCCATAGGATATAGACAAAGTAGATATCTGTTCTTGAATTAAGGATGAGAAAACTGAAATTCCAGAATTTGAACAAACGGCCTTTAACACCTATAAATTGGTATGCCCATAGTATTGGGACTTAAAAAAAGAAAGACTTAAGTTTTCTATCTACATATGGCTTGAATATGAAAAGAATATTGGGAGTTAATGCATTTAAATATATGTCTAGACTTCAAAATCTTATTGCTGTGTCTTCAGGCCACCAAAATGAGGTGTGTTTAAAGAAGCAGAAGTTTAATCCATGCCTGTGCTTGTGTGGAAATTATAATTTATGTTGATAAAGATTTAATTATTCTACTTAGGCTGTCACGTAAAAATAAGCTCTATTTATCCAGACAGCAGTAATTATTGTTTTCAGGAAAATACAAACATAGAAGCCTGTTTGCTCATAGTAAAATTTTCTTTCCTCTAGCCACCAAATTATCTTGAAAACTGGCTCTACTTTTCACTAAACTAACTTAAAAAGACAGTTCAGGAGATACAATAATTCATTCCATGAACATGCCTAAGATGTTAACTCGAAAGCTTTAGAAAGACAGGCCTCCATAAATCCATTTCTAAATCTTAGAGGAAATTGTGAAACATTGTTGATATAAGGTATATCACATTATGCTTTCCTTGTGTAATAAGATTTAACAACATATTTTCAAGCAATCAGAGTCTAAAGTCAGTCTAAAACTCTAAGAAGACTCTCCAAAATTTGAAACTATAAGTACATAACTTAAATCACTCAAATAGGAAGGCAGTTCCTTCGAGAAGTCTGCTATACATTGAGTATGGCTAAGTTTGCTCCTTCTGAAGTCAAAATAAGTATATTTGAAATTTCAGTCCACCCTTTGAAAAATATATGACCTTGGGAGAATTATTTAACTCCTTCAAATGTCAGTTTCTTAAACTATAAAATGGGGACAGTATTAACATGTATATACTGGGATTGCTGTGAGGATTAAATGTGATAAATCATGTAAAATGCTTTGCTCAGGGTACTCTGGTCATTAAATAAAAGTTGACCCTTATTATCTTCAGTTCAAAAGCAGAGCATATGGAGTAAGAAATGGCAACCCACTCCAGTATTCCTGCCTGGAAAGTACCATGGAATGGGAAGCCTGGCTGGCTACAGTCCAAGGACATGACTGAGCACGAACATGCATGCATACGGAGAAAGAGATGAAGTAAATGAAAATTACCCCCCCCCCAAAAAAAAGCAGAGCATATATTCAAAATAGATGTACAATTGAATAAAATCCTAAATATAAAGTATAGGTTCAAAATAATTGTCCGTAACAATGAATTTAACACAGATGTTGAACACTGGAGTTAAAGATGCAAGTGTGAACTTTGTAACAATGGCAATTTCATTTTTGTTAAAATCTCTTTGATTTTCTGAGGTTTCTTCCTATTACCTAGGATGATTTATACAATCTCAGCCATTTGGAATGAGCCCTAAATGAGATCATGAAGAAACAAGTGGGGCATCATTTCTTTTTGATAGTCAGTCCTCAGTAAATTCAGTTTAGTATAATGATTAGGAATTCTTATTATCATTGCTGTAGAATATTCTGGAGATCCTTATGTTTTCTAGTCTGGAAGATATTTTATCTAATTCCATTGCTGAAAAAAAATCTCCAAATTACCATTTATATCCGTATTTCTTAACTGAAATGAGAAAATTTTATTCCTCTTCTTTCATATGAATCTCAGAGCACATAGCTGTTTTTTTTTTTTTTTAATCCTGTATCTGCTAGAGTAAATATTGGTATGGTGTATGAAAAGGGCACATTTAAGCTTGTACACATCTCTTGCCTGGTAGCTTGTGCCATGGCTGAGCACATGTCTGCACATCTCTGTTGGTTACTCACCCGTCCCTTTTAATAGGAATCTCTCTTGATACATGCAAGTTCAGTGTTACCTTCTTTATTTTTAACTTTGGGCTTAGTGTATTCATCCCTGCCATGCAATGATTTGCTTTTCTTACTTTCACGTAAGTATGTGAAATCCCGTCAGGATGCGGTTTTCATTATATACTTTTCATTATTATGCTGTCATCACTGAACAAGTTTATTTCAAAGCCTTTTGGGGAAAAAAATGACAAGAAACATAGCATTTTATTTCCTGTCCCTTCATTAGATTAGAAATGTCAAGAAAGATTTAGATTGTACTCATTTTTATTAAAAGGAATGATAGATACTTCTTGGCAAAAGAAAAGGAAAAATAAGAAATTTTAATTTTAAATACTACTGGAGTCAAAGGCCTGCGTATGCAGATGCTCTTCAGTGGAAAGCTTCTCTTCATTATTTGGAAAGATTTATTCTGTTTTCATTTTCAAACTCCAAGGCATTTTATTCATTTGTGGATATAAAATACTGTAGTCATTCTGGAACACAAGCTGTATAAATGGAATCTGTTAGGTACCAGAAACAAACTATATCAAAGCGAACCTAAAATATTGTTGTTACTTAACAGGGGTTTCTCAACATCATCTTTATTTACTTATTTTCAGTTTTAAAGAATTATTTTTAATGTAGATCATTTTTAAAGTCCTCATTGAATTTGTTACAATATTGCTGCTGTCTTATATCTTAGATTTTTGGCTGTGAGGCATATGGGATTTTAGTTCCAAGACCAGGGACTGAACCCTCACCTCCTGCATTGGAAGGTGGAGTTTTAACCAGTGAACAGTCAGGAAAGTCCCCATTAACATCTTGATTATACATTTCAGCAGCTATTAAGAAAGAGATGATGATAATACCTTTGCCTGCCTGTCTCCCAGCCCTTTGTGTTGGGAGAATTATGTGAGTCAGCATATGTAAAGCTTCCAATACTGCCCAGGAGGTTTAACCAAATTATTATAGTCATGCATCTTGATCCTAAAAAAAAAAAAAAAAAAAAAACTCATCTGATTCACCATAGCATCCCCCAGTAATTGTGAGTTTCCTGTTTACCCCAGGGTCTTACACCGTAGATCTGACCGTTGGCAAGAATAGTATTTGCTAATTACTTTCTCAAAGTCTCATGGATAGAGGGCAAGACAGAAGGGTTTGTTTATGGCAAACCCCTCTCTTCAACCTGTCCCAGTGCCTCACATGGCTTTAACTGTCCAACTATTGCCAGCTCATTGACAGTCTCTGCAACGATTCCACCTACCTCATGGCTTCTGCTTCCCCTTCACCACCGCTTGTAGTTATTGAATCACTGGGCACATTGCCTTTGCTCAGACAGATAATTTACTTGGCAGGTATCCACTATGGCTGTTCTGTATGAGAAGTAAGACTGGAGGTGGATACGTGTAGGTGGCTATGCTGGTCATAGACTGATAATAAGCATATTTGATGGCCTCAAATTTATAAAATTAGGAGATATTGTATTATAGATTCAGGAGAATACTCTGTATGGGATGTTAGTGTGTATGCCTCAAAAGTATGTAACAAAATATAAAATTACCTTACATATTGTCCTTCAGCATCAAGATCATAACTTAGTGAACTTAAGGTGGCAAAAACCCCAACATTTTCTTACATGCAGTAAGGGTCATTTAGCTTGTTCTTTGTATTAGTGACAGTCTTTCCACTAAATATTCTTGATTAACAGAGTCTTATGCATAAATAAGAAATAAGAAGGAAACTGAAATCAGAATTTGATATCTAGTTTTCAGGACTACCTAATTTGATTAAATGGAATATAGAACCGTCACAGTGATACAAAACATAGTCTTACATTAGACATATACAAATAACTTTTTAACAAGATGTCAAATCATAAGGCTATAATCTAATTGCCTTTCTTCATTAAAACTTTAGCCTTGAAAATGTTCATTTTTGGTGACTATAAGTAAATTTTATTATAAATATTTTAAATGATAGATGCCAAATGTAGTAATTCCACCCTAATCTTATTTATATATGTATGTATAAATTTTTCTGTATCTTATCTTTCCATTATGTGGTATAACATTGAAAATATTTACCTTTTCTTATAGGAAAAAATATATTTAATATAGGTTTAAATAGATTTTAAATAAAATATATTTTAAAAGTATTTGTTAACTAAAAGGGAGTTTTAAGGATTTTTTTGTCTTGCATATGCACAAATATAAACCTATGCACAATTATACACCAAACCAGCCATTGTGTCACCTGACACTTTATTATTATATTTTGTTGACACGTAGTTGATTTATAATGCTGTTAGTTTCTGGTGGGCATCACAGTGATTCAGTCTCATATATACAGTAGGCCCTTTTTGTTTATCTATTTTATGTACAGTAGTTTTTATTTGTTAATCCCAAACTCCTAATTTATCTGTCCTCTACCCCCTTTCCTGTTTGGTAACCATAAGCTTGTTTTCTGTGTCTGTGAACCTTTTCTGTTTTGTAAATAAGCTCATTGTTGCCAATTATTTTAGATTCCACATATAAATGATATCATATGGCATTTTTGCTTCTCTGACTTCACTTAGTATGATAATCTCTAGATTCATCTGTGTTGCTACAAATACCATTATTTCATTCTTTTTATGGCTGAGTAATATTTCACTATACGTATAGATATAGCTCATCATCTTTATCCATTTATCTGTTGATGGACAGTTAGATCGATCCCCTGTCTTGGCTATTGTAAATATGAATCCTGTGGACATTAGGGTGCATGTATCGCTTAGATTTAGAGCTCTCACCTGATATATGCCCAGGAGTTGGGTTTCTGGATCTTATGGTAGTACTCCTTCTATTGTTTTGAGGAACTACCATACTGTTTTCCACAGTAGCTCCAACAGTTTACATTTCCATCAACAGGGTGGGAAGGCTCCCTTTTCTCCACATCCTTTCCAGTATTTGTTATTTGCAGACTTTTTGATGATGGCCATTTTGACTGGTGTGAGTCGTTACCTCATTATAGTTTTGATTTGCGTTTCTCTGATAATTAGTGATGTTGAGCATCTCTTGCCTTTTGGCCATCTGTATGTCTTCTTTGGAGAAATGTCTTCTGCCCATTTTTTGGTTGGGTTTTTTATTTGTCGTTATTGAGTTGTATGAGCTCGTTGTGTATTTTGGAAATTAAGCCCTTGTTCATCCCAATATTTGCAAATATTTTCTCCCAGTCCTTAGTCACCTTGAATTTTAAAACTTACCTCTTTTCCTCATATAACTTTATATTAAAATAATTAAGAAGTTTAAAATAATTAAAAATTTCATCTTGAAGATTGATATTCCTACCTAGTTGCATATAGCAAAAAAAGTATTTTTTACTTTCAGGGAACCCTCAACATATATTAGGTATTCATTTTAATTAACATTATTATTTCAAGTGAAAAAAGTGGCATGATAAGGGAATATAAATCAGAAGATGAAGTAACTGGGAAATTTAGGATATAGAGACCACACTAGGTATTCTAAATTAATTCACTCTTGTGACTTCCAAAGGGTTTTTCAGACTTTAATATGTGATTCAGAGCTTTAAACTGGGCATCATATACTCTCATATGGATTCTAGTTTCTGGAGAAAGTAAATTGGGATTCATTATAAATTTCAGAGTTGATTTTACAGTATACCGTAAGTGGGGCACAGGCATTCTGTGTCAGTCATCTCTTTTGTTACAATAACATCCAGCCACCAGATCTCAGAGTTGAATGCTAAGAGTATTTGTTTCTTGCTCACATGAGGACAGCAGGGTGGGTCAGGCTGGCTGGGTCCAGTTGGACTGTGCAGGGCTCAGTTTCACTTGACCTCCGATTTCAGACCTGAGAATGAACACACAGCCAGCAGCTGGACCATTCAGATCTCATGGTGGAAGACAGTACAGGAGAGAGAGGGGGGCTGAGACACAGCAGACAATCACATTCAGAGCTTCCCCTTAATTACAGCCAGTGTCACGGCTGCTCATGCCCATTGGTCAAAGCATGTAATGTAAATGACCAAGCATGTAAACGACCAAGCAGAGGGCAGGGACGACCAGATGCCTACTCATCCTGCAGAATGAACAGGAGTTCTCACGTGATTGTAGCTGAGTCCTTATAATCCTATTGCAGGGGCTGAGCAAACAGTTGGAAACAGTAATCCAGTCTGTCATGCACACCAAATCCAAACCAACACTGAATCCAGATCCAGCTATGGCTCTTCACAAACTTTCAAATGAGGATTGTAACAAGTATACAGAGTCTGCCTCACTGAAAGGTCACTCTTTGTTCTCTCTGACCCTACTGCCCCCGCCCTGAAATATGACCACATTTTCACCCCAAGGGAAGAAAACGATTTTATTAATTTAGATGTGACTTTCTTTTTTATGATGTATGGAAACTATCTCTATTTCACCTTCATTCTTTTTAAACTTTTACTTTTGTGTTTGGGTATAGCCGATTAACAATGTTGTGATCGTTTCAGGTGAACAGCTATTTATTTGGCTTTTACAATAAAGCTCATTTTCCCATAGCTTTTCTGTCCTCATTGCCTGGACCCCAACTTCAGACCCTTGTCTTTTGCCCAAACTCTAAACAACATGCGTTTAGCTTGATTGCTTGTTTCAAACCACTCCCTATTTTGGGAGAGGTAGAATAGCTGTGGTAGGAGTGGAGAGGGTAGAAAAAAATGCAGAGAAAATGCAGACAACAGAGGTGATGGGACTGAAAGCTTCATGTGTGTGTCAGAGATAGAGTGATAAGGAAGAGTCCGGAAGTAAGATTGTAGAGCAGATGCTGCTTGAGGTGAGAAAGAGAAGCTTGTCCCTCCATAGACAGGTGTTTTCAAATGCAGAATTAGGCTGATTCAGTGTTGTGCTCTCCATGATCCTAGCTTTTTAGAATCAAAGAAAAATAAAACATTTGATAGCCAGTAACAGAGTCAATGGGATAAAAACATCACTACTGAAACCACAGATAAGATTGTGTTAATTTCCGGCTTAAACTTTGTGCCTACTGTCTTCCTGCTACGTGGTCAAGAGATGATGATAGCAGCAATGCTAATAGCAGGAACAAGTGCTCCTGGCTTTTCCTGTTTGCATGTTAAATGCTGCACTTTCCACCAGACCTTATTCCTCACTATGAAGTGAAGTGAAGTCAAGTCGCTCAGTCGTGTCCGACTCTGTGACCCCATGGACTGTAGCCTATCAGGCTCCTCCGTCCATGGGATTTTCCAGGCAAGAATACTGGAGTGGGTTGCCATTTCCTTCTCCAGGCATCTTCCCCACCCAGGGATCGAACCCAGGTCTCCCGCATTGTAGGCAGACGCTTTTACCATCTCGGCCACCGGGGAAGCAGCCCTTATTCCTCATAACAAATATGAGAAACACAAGTTGACCAATTTCACACGCTAAATAAAGCACTTCTTTTAATTACCACGGTGCTTTGAAAAATGTGTAATACTGTGTCCTCACGATGTCGTCCCACCCCAGCTTCTCCTGCTCATCTCTTACCTTCCACTCTAGGACACACACCCTGGAGTGCAGACCCAGTGAAGGGCTTGAGGTTGCCTCATCCTCCCATTCTGTTTGTTTCATGCCTCTATGCTGCTGCATAAATGAGCTTCTCTGCTTGGAATGTCTTTTCTAGCCACAGTGCTTTTTCTACAACCTGAAGAATTCTCCTCTCTAAGAGGCTGTCCGTAAGTCCCGCTTTCTAGGAAGCTTTCACAAGGCACAGTTAATTTCTCCCGGGGACCCACTATCATGACCACTTACCCGGGGAGCTGGACTTGTGTTTGCAGGTGACCCTGTCTTTGGCTCACTCAAGACCTCCATCCTTTCCCGCATGTGAACAAACACCTTGGGGATCTTGTCTATTCCTGTGTTGTTTTATGTTCCAGTGCATGTTCTAACAATGGCTAAAGTAATTACATGAAAATTCCAATAGCCAAACTGAATTTTTGCTCTCTATTTTTCATATTTACCTTTAAGAGACACGTGGATATATTAGATGCAGCCATCTGAGATGATCAGCTCTAATAGTATTGACAGTGCAATTGTAAAAATTAGAATTGAAGAAATAGCTTCATCAAAATCTTTGAAAACTAAGACTCTAATGAATATGAAATATACTATTCCACTTTCTACATAGAGCAATATGTATAAATAAAATATTTTACTTTTTTCATTTACATGCCATTTCTTCTAGAGGCATTGAAAATATTGTATACACATCCTGTCTTTTTAAATAGAAATTTTTAAAAATCAACTAAAAATAAAATAATAAAAATAAATAAATACAGTAATTAATTTAGCTTTTCAAATCAAGGAATTAAGCTGTAAAATCTCTAGTAGCTCTTCTCACAGGGGAGAGAGTCATGTTTCATCTGTCAGGATATAAAAACCAGGTATCACAGAGGCATAAATGCTTACTTCATTGTACTGAGATAGAGAGTCTTATGATTTTTTTTTTTTACTTTGTTTGTCTTATGAAGTAGCTGTCATAATTTTACAGAAAAATCTATCATTTGATGTCGCAATGTATTAGTGATGGGGAGACAGAATCTAATGACCACAGTATCTGAAAGGATCTCATGATCCACAGAACCTAAGCAGTGTATCTAAAATTCCACATCTAAATTAAGAAAGAAGTGTGAGAGGATAAATGCATGGCCAAAGTGAGTAATTCAGGGAACTAAGCCTACACTTTTGCCTCAAGGATTTTGGAAGAAACTGAATATTTTGTGTGTAATCTACAGACTTAAATCATTGAAATGTTTTGATGGATTAATAGTATCTATTCACCTCTTCATAGCAGTAGTTAGTCACAAGATAGAATTCAAGTATATCAGGAAAAAATATCCCTGTGTTCTGAGGAAGGTGGATCATTTTAGAAAGAAGCCCTGTAGTTCACTGTACTCTCTAATAGCAACAGTCATGAAAGTAGGTCTTCAGAACTGGATTCCACTTTGTAACACAGAGTGAACGTTTTTTTAAAAATTTTATTTTGAAATGTAGATTACAGATTCACAGAGGAGTTGCATAGATAATATGAAGAGGTCTTATATACCCTTAATCCATCTTCCTGTAATGCAAGTGTTGGACAGAATCACGGCATATTTACCAAAACTAATAAATGTACACAAGTATAAACTGTAGATTTTATTTTGATTTCATCAGTTTTCTACAAATACCATTTTGTTATTGTTTTTCGAGGATCCACCTTCCATTGAAATATCACATCTTAAACTTTTCCAGTTGGTGACGGTTCTTCTTTTCTTGTATTTCATGGTTTTTGAAGAGCACCTTTGTGTAACATGCTTCCATTTGGATCTGTGGGATGGTGCTGTGAGTAGACTGGGGTTGTGGGTTTTTGCATGGTGATCTGGGGTTACGTAATATCAGGGTGAATTGCTGTTGGTGACCTGACCTCGATCACTTGTCTCAGGTGGTTTCTGCTAGGTTTCTCTTCTGTAAACTTGCTATTTCTGTTTCCATCCTGCATGTGTGAGCAGGAAATCACCAAGTCCAGCCAACAGTGTGCTTAATGGCGTTGCGCTCCACCTTCAGAAGGGAAGATTGTCAAAGAAATTGAGCTCCCTGGTGGAGAGGGGTGACTCAGCAGTAAAGAATCTGCCTACAATGAAGGAGACACAGGTTTGGTCCCTGGTCCAGAAGATTCCCTGGAGAAAGAAATGGCTGCCCACTCTAGTATTCTTACCTGGGAAGTGTTGAAGATTATGAGAGTAATTAAGAAATACTTGGAGGAGGAGCTTTGAGACTATGTAAATATCCTTTTTCTCCTTAAAGTTCTGCTCATTAATTTTATCATTTGTCAGTGGATCTTGCCTATAGCAATGATTACTCTAGTGTGCTATTTGCAATTTTTGATTTCTTCCATTCTTTCTACATTTATTATTTGGAATTCTTCATTAAGGAAGGTTTGTCCTTTTACTCTCTGATTAATTCAGTCATTCATATTAGTAAGGGTTAACAGTGTGAACTAAGACTCTTTAGATGCCAATTAAAGTAAATGTAAGACAGAAATATTAAAAGAAAACTTCTTAATGTAAGAGCTATCTTAAAATACCTCCTTCCACATATAAAACCCTTGCATTACCATAATGCTGCAATTAAGATATTTTCTTCAGTAAGCAGTGGGGAAAAAACCTTCAAGTTCTAAAGGGGTAAATAAAATGTTCAAAATCAAATAAGAGATAAGCAGCAAGCTAAAAGTTTAGGTTTTTTCCCTGCTACATCCAGAAATACCCAAGCATCATGGGATTCATTTAAACTAGAACAACTAGAACATGTGCTAGAAATGGTGTCCTTAGGATAGTTTAATAGCTAATTAGAAAACACTTATCCCCAATGCTCCCAAGTATATATCTTCACTTTGTTTGCTTTTAGCGTTTTACTTGTGTTTGAAAAGGTTCATTTAAATAATTGCATCCACCAATTAACTGCAAATCCATTTAGCCATACTCAGCAGCTGATAACTCTTACTTTCCTTTATTTAAACAACTACCTGACTACTATTATGCACACATTTGTATTAGAATTATTTTGTCACAGGAAAGAGAAATGTACCTAAGCTCATGAAAATAAAGGGGAGAGAGGGATAGGTCATTTATGCAGAGACGCCGCACAAAACCCATGAACAAAAACACAGCCATAAATGACATGAGGCCAAAATCAAGAATAAGAAAAAATATAGGAACTAAAAGGGGCCACTTAATTGTATCTCTCTTTCCTCATCTCTTTGTGTATCTGCTCTATTTTCCTACTCTTGTTGATAAACCAACACCCCATGTTCTTCACAAGGCCCTAAAATGTCAGTTCACATTATATCTAAGTATATCTGACTTTCCAACTTCTAAAACCATCACCTGTTACAGATTTTCCAGTGTTTATGTTTCTTAGGTTAAATTCTAGAGGGAGAGAATTTGATTGGTTGAGGTGTCCTATTGGATGGTGTTCTGTAATTGAGTACGAAGGGACAGGATGCCAGGACATAAACTTGGAAGCAGAGTTCCAGGACTGTGGCCTGGAGTGGTGGTTTTGAAACTGTAGTCCATATTATAATCAGTGGGAGACTGTGTTAATACACAGATTCCTAACATGTTTAGGTGGTGCTAATGTTGCTGATTCAGGGACCTCAGTTTGAGAAGCAGTGGATATGCTATGGGGCCATAACATTTATTACATCATAGGTTAGAGTTAGCTTATGCTGTGCTTAGTTGCTCAGTTGTATCTGATTCTTTTATGACCCCATGGACTGTGACCCTCCAGGCTCCTTTGTCCATGGGGATTCTCCAGGCAAGAATACTGGAGTGGTTTACCATGCCCTCCTCCAGGGGGTCTTCCCAGCCCAGCGATCGAACTCAGGTCTCCCACAATTGAAAGTGGATTCTTTACCGTCTGAGCCACCAGGGAAGTCTAGGGTTAGGTTATGGAGATAGAATTCCTCAACTTCCGTTTATCTACATGTGGTCATTTTCAGAATTTCCTTCACTAAGCCAGCTACCACATCTCTCTACTCACAATAGATGACAATATTTCTAGGCAGTCTGCTTCTTTTTCTTCCTAACATGGAATTCTCAAAAGCCTGCTAACTCGCCTACCATAATCTGCAAAACTCAAAGTTAGTAAATAGTTTCTGGAAAACAGAAATTCAGTAGCTCAGAAGTCTTCTGCTCAAACATCATCTACGGGGGCTAACTCCATCCTCTTCCAAATGAAATAAATGTTAAGTCTCACTTTGAAATTAAGTCCCATCATTTACTTGGGCGTATTTTTTCTCACAAGTTTTTGGGCAGGTTTTAATTTGAATGGCATTGAGAAGCAATGACTCTATGGACAGAAAAACATAAATGTGGACTGATCAGTGAGCAAAAATCTCTGGATGACTACAGGATGAATTTTTAAATATTCTATCTCATCAGTTCTTAGAAAAACTCCCAATGTGTGTTACTGCTCATTTTATTGTGCTACTTGGGAGGAGTGAGAGAGACCCAATGGGATGGGAAATTTCCATGGTGGACATTTCCTGCCCTTGTCTCTCAGAGGTTCTATTTCATCCTCTTCTGTAGGACCTTAATCATTAACTTTTTCCCCACCCATCTTTTTTTTGGAGGGTGGTGGTGGGGAGGGTGGTAAAGTAGAAAAGGATAGCTTTCTTGCTCTGCCAGGCAGAGAGAGATAGAGTGGGCGCCTGCCCTCAAAAACTGTGTGTTCCAATCTGGGGGAATTTGATGAGGATTTTATAAAAATGGTTCAGAGATAGGGTCTCTGACAAGATTAGGGGGTGAACAGGGCTTGCACTTCCTTCCTCTCATCTCAGGTGGTTGGTCTCCCAATTTCCCCACCCTTCTTGATCAACCCAGATTGCCCATGAAATGGCTACTAACCACAAAAAACTTCTTGCTTTTTCCCACACACTATTTTTGATCAGTTTTTTTGGAAACTATCTGAACCTCAGCTGACACTTATTGCTAACCATCTATTAAACTCCCACCCTTTCTACAAGTTAGAACATTTGCATCTTCCCTTACTTGGAATTTTTGAGTAAGTTCTATTAATGGTGCTCTGGGTCTCCTAGAAATGTTTAGGGAATTCTGAACAAAGTGATAGCTTTGTATGCATTCCAAGATACAGAAAGAAAAAAAAAACAACTTCTTTTATAGTTCTTATATTGATAGTTTTTCTCCAATATACAATATGAAGTTTCCCATTGCTGCTTTTTAAAAATGAAGCAGACGAGCAGTGAAACATTACTTAAGCAATTACGTTGATGAGAAATATTTCCTGAAGACAGTAGATTTTCGGATGGTCACTGCTATTAAATAGATTTCTTAATAAATGAGGTTTTTGTAACAAACAGCTTGAAAATGGGGAAAGTTGGGGTTAAATATAATGCCATTATTTTGATACCTATAAGAATAATAGATATTCTAGGCATTTGATTTTGGACACTGTTTAAGGAATATGATTTTACTTTTATGAATACTATATTTGAGCTCAGAGTAAGGTATACACTTAGAACTATGTAGTAAGTGGCTCGGAATGTATGTATGAATCACCTTAACCGATGCTTAAGACCTTAATAATTGCTCTGCCCTACTCTTTGTTCGAAGGTTACTGAAGTCCCCCAGATTTTTCACAAATTTCCCAGGTGTTTTACACCCACCTCATCTATAGGCTGCCATTGTTTCTGAATCTCAAACTGAACTGGAAATAGGAACCAGTTCTTTTCTTGAATTTTCACAAAATCCCACACAAACAAGACAAATGACATACAGCTGTATATTACTATGTAAGCAACTTAAAATTAAACAATCATTTTTAAACTCATGTTTAAAAGAATCGTTCTTTCTGACTTGTAAACTCTTTCTCTCCTCCCACTTATCCTCATTTCCATTCCACTTATTCTCTCTTTCAACCCTGGTCTCTCAGGAGAAAAGCAAAAGGAAAGTAATAGAAAAATGTAATCTCAGGTTTTTGTATCAAAGCAATTCAGCTTTTTTCTAGCCTCACAGGCAGATCAGTACTTATATTTTCCAAGAAAATATTGAAATTATCATTTGTAAACCCTGTCTGATTAACTAGATAAAAATTCATTTCTTCTGCCATCCTGGGGGTGTGAGCAGAGCAGGTTAGGCTCCATTTAATGGAGGAAAGAAGATCGGGAATGACTCAGGGATAACATTTGGGATCTGGAGTCAGCCGGGAGATAATATTTGAGAATCCAAGATAACTGAAGATGAAACTCTTAAAGGGAAATATAAAAGGGAAATAGGAAAGTTTTAATGTTTACCCACATTTACAGTGTAAAGGTGTGTCCAGAGAGATTTTCTGAAAAGCAATTATGATAGTTGTATGGGGTTAGATGTAATTATTTTAAGTTACTGATAGGGAAAGTTAGACAGAAATGAGAACAGCTTTGCCTGTGTTCACAGAACTAGCAAGCTAGAGGAAATATTCATTGTCAGATGCCTTTGATTTAAAGACTGTGTACTTTTTAGGACTTTTGGACATCCCTAATGAATTTATTCTCCTCTGAAGGGTCAAGATTGAGAATCATTGCATGAGAAAGTGGTTTTACTTTGGTAGATTGCAATGTAAAGAAAGCAACAAAGACTCTAAAAGATCTTATATATAAAAAAATTTCATAAGCATTTTTTACATAAAACAGTTGACTGTGAATCAGTAAGAAAAGAATATGCCCAGTAAAAATAGGATATGTCCAGTGAAGTTGGGCAACTGATTATGATTTTATGGCTTTCTCTGACAAAATCCGTTAATCTGATGTTTGGCAAAGAATGATGATGGGAGTGATCCAAACTGATGTTGGCATGAAAGACCCCAGGAAACAGAGATGGTGCAAGATGTTAGTATTATCTGATGCTAGCGAGGTAAACCTGAAATAATACAGGACGAAAGTGTGGGTGAAACAAGGACGCAACACAGAAGACTCGAGAGTCGTTGAAATTCCCAAGGTGTCAATTACCAGCAATGCATTTAGTGTGAGAGAGGCAGATGGTCGTGGAAGCAGACGCAGAGAGAGTGGTGGCATCCATTCAAAGCAGATAGAGTGGTTACAGAATACGATATTCTAAATGTGATCGCCAGATGACTTCCCTACTGGAAACACCATTTTGGTCAGAGAGAGAGAGAGAGAGAGAGAGAGAGAGAGAGAGTGTGTGTGTGTGTGTGTGTGTGTATGGCTAAGTTGCTTCAGGCATATCCCACTCTTTGCAACCCTACAGACCATAGCCAGCCAGTCTCCTCTGTCCACAGGATTCTCCAGGCAAGAATACTGGAGTGGCTTGCCATGCCCTTCTCCAGGGGATCTTCCCAACCCAGGGATCGAACTTGTGCCTCTTAAGTCTGCTGCATTGGAGGCTGGCTCTTTACCGCTGGTACCACCTGGGATGCCCACTCTGGTCATCATATCTTAAAGATATTAAAGTCCTACAATTAATTAGTTTCAACAGAGACTACATAAGAACCACATTTATTATGAAGTCAAATAGAAGATTATGACTGTTTGTCTTAATATATAGATAGAGCAAAGAGGAAAAAGACCAAAGTTTATAAAATCAGAATGGCTTTCTTTAAAGTGAACACAGTGAGAATGCTAAAGGACATAGCAATATTCTTTAGTTTTTTAAGATTATATACAGTTTACCCTTGAACAGTAAAGGTGTTAGAGGACGCCTGCCATCTGTCCAATGAAAGATTTGCATATAACTTAGAATCAACCCTTCAGGATTGGAGGTTCCACATCTCAGATTCAACCAACTTCAGATTGTATAGTACTGTAGGATTTATTTACTTAAAAACATCTGAGTAAAAGAGGACTCATGCAGTTCAAACTTGTTTTATTCATGGGTCAACTCTATGTACTTTATAAATGTGTATATATATATATATATATAATCATTTTATTTATATATTATTATTATATTGCTGTACTGTTTAGACACTAAGCCTGTGTAACTCTTTATGACCCCATGGACTGTAGCCTGCCAGTCCCCTCTGTCCATGCAATTTTCCAGGCAAGAAGACTGGAGTGGGTTGGCATTTCCTCCTCCAGGGGATCCTCCTGACCCAGGGATTCAACTCACATCTCTTATGTCTCCTGTATTGGCACATTTTTAAATTGTCATACATAATGTCATTACGTATGGCCGTATATTGTTGAGGCATGTTTCTAAACTGTTTAAATAGGCTGTCATTTGAGTATATTTTCAAATCTAGATTTCTGAGTTAGAGGTCATTCAATCAGATTTAAATTAGAAATTGCATGCTTATATCATTGTAATGGGACATTTGGTTTTATCTTCGTTACTTTGTTTTGCTTCTGCAAATAGAGGTGAATCTCCTTATGTTTGGAGATTTCCTACCAACAAGTCTTAGAATTAAGGAAAACCATTAACTCTGAAAAAGAAAAATATACATTCTCTCAACCCCCTGCAAGTAATTTTAAAAAGTTCTATGGGTTATATACAAATTAATGTTGGGGAAAGCACATAACCTCAGCTCAGCCTATCATAAGCAGCAATCTGATCTGAAAAAAACTAAGGAGACAAGACTAGCAAAGGCCTCTTTGGAAATCAGCAAGTCACAGTGAGTTTGTATATTTCAGAGCCAGAGATGTGTTGATACAAGCAGAAGTATCTAGTGCTGAGAAGTGGCGCCTTCAGTTTCCTCACCAGACAGTTAATGTGGAGTGAATTTCAACTCTGATTCTGGCTGTGTAGGCTTTCATTGTCCCTTCTGGTTTTCTGAGCTGGTATTTTAAGTTCTCTTGCTGACTCTGTAAATGAACACAATTAGCTTTCAAGAAATTCTTTTTCTGGTGCAGTCCTCCAGAGTTAGTTTCTGTTGCTTTCCACTAAAAACTTTAACAGGTAGAATTGTAGATAAGGCAGAACTGGGGACCATAACTTGATTTTTCATTTTTGTAGTGAAATTTAACTTCTGAAGAGACTGATGTTCTCTTGTCACTTTAAAAATTGTTTTTGTTATAAGCTCTATTCATAAGTGAGTTGTAATGTTAAAGAGGGGAAAAAAGATTTTAAATTGCTTCCTGCAGCTCAGTGTGAGACAGTAAAAAGTGCAGACTGCTAAGCAGAGAAAACAAGACAATAGAAAATAATTCTCTAAAGAAGCTGACAGGATCGGTATGAAAAAATATATAATCTAGGTTTCAATTGCATATGTGACAAAAAAAAAGATGTTGTGACAGGGAGGAAAAAAAAAAATGTTTGTTTACTCACGATTCCTTCATATCCCAAATCCAGCACATCAACACAGGCGTATATACACTCTTCTAAGGAAGGTTCCACCTTGCTGGATTGCTTTCCCTAGTTGAGTGCAAAGTTCTCTTTAATGGAATAACTTTTCGTATATTTGAGCACAGTGTAAAGTGATAGGTGTTTGCATACTTGTAACAAAATTGGAAGAGCTTGAACTTATGCAAATAGCCTTGCATAAAAAAGAGGAGGCTGGAGAAGGGGTTGTGGAGGAAGGGAAGTCTGAGAACCTTTCCCTCTGCCGGGTGTTGAGTAAACAGCCAGGAAGTTTATATGGTACCTAGGCAAGAAGACTGAGCCAAGGCTTAGGCTGTGGTATTCACAGACTGAGGTCAACCTTCATAGTTACTGTTGCTGTTTGTGCTGTAGGGCGGTGTTGTGAACCTGCCCCTCTGCAGTATATTGAAGCCCTTGTTCTCATAACCACAGAACTTCAAGTACATATGTTATTGTCATCCTAGAGCCCGTTAACCAAACAACTGGAGGTATTGCAACCAGGTCAAGCAGATCTTTGCCCCAATAAGACTGATGGATCCACTGATGATTTTGAATCATCTGGTGGCTCAGTTGTTAAAGAATCTGCCTGCAATGCAGGAGACCTGGGTTTGATCCCTGGGTGGGGAAGAACACCTGGAGAGGGAAATGGCAACCCTCTCCAGTATTCTTGCCTGGGAAAATCCCATGGGCAGAGGAGGCTGGTGGGCTACAGTCCAGTGGGTCACATGAGACAGACACGACATAGCAACTAAACCACCACCACCGAGGATAATCTTTACATGATGAGTCTGATCATGTTGTTCTCCTCCCCCATTGCACACAGGATACACAGAATCTCTTGTATTAATGCAAGACCCTGCGTAGGGTGATTCTAGTCCATAAGCACTTAGAAAAATGTCTGGCATGTAGTAGATTCTTAACAGATAGATGTGTGCTTAGTTGCTCAGTCGTGTCCAACTCTTTGTGACCCCATGTCACCCATCAAGCTCCTCTGTTCATGGGAATTCTCCAGGCAAGTATAGAGGCATGGGTTACCATGCCCTCCTCCAGGGAATCTTCCCAACCCAGGGATGAAACCCAGGACTTCCGAATTGCATGCGGATTCTTTACCTTCTGAGCTACCAGGGAAGCCCAGTAGATAGATGTACCTGGAGTAAAATGTATACGGAGATCAGTGAGTGACTGGGTGCCCCTTCCACCAAATGATCACCTCTTCTCCAGAAACTGATGGATTTTGCTTGTTTTGACAATTGCTTAAAAATTATTTTCAACTTAGAATCTCTTCAGTAGAAGAATCAGAATTGTTTAATTGTAAATAATTTTGTAATTCTCCTGACTCATCCATTTCATTTTACTCAGTTGCTTTGGTAATCATCAATAAATAATAGCATTAATAACTGTGATATAAAAGGAAGATTCTTTTTAAATATGTTTGTAACGTTTCCAAAATATGTTGTTTTCGAGTCAACTGTTGTGCTAAATCTTTTATTATGTCATTAAGGCATAGTCACTGAATCAGAATTCCAGGCCAAAGATTATATAAACTTTAAGCCTTATGTTGCAGACTGTAAAATGATTGTTAAAACACATCAGTTCAGATCCAGATTGTTTAAAATTACAACCAAATTACTACATTTAATGGTCATAAAGACAGGGAGCATTGTTTTAAACGTAATACAGGTTACCTTAAAAATGATGACGTCTCCCATCCAGGGAACTCTACTTAATGCACGATGGTGACCTAAATGGGAAGGAGTTACAAAAGGGAGGGAATATATGTATATGTATGGCTTATTCGTTTTGCTATACAGTAAAATCTAACAACATCATAAAGCAACTCTATTCCAATAAAAACTAATTTAAAAGAAAGAAAAAAAACTCATGAAGACTCAAGGACTTGTCACAAAAGAAAGATTCATTCATTCAATAAACATTTCTGGAACAACAATGTGTATAAGGCAGCATTCTAGATAAATAAATAAATAGAAATAGGACTACAGTTTAATGGAGATGATTATGTAAAGGATCAAGATATATAAATTAATTTGGAGTCAAAAACACTTAATCTTTAAAAATATTATGGTGCCCTCTAGGTCCATCTTTAATAGCAGTTGCTAATATTTCTTTCTCAAAATGTGTTATCTTGTGATTTGCTTTTAATTAATTTAGCAGACATCACAGGTTCACAAGAGAAGTCTCACACCTTCACTGGCAAGATATTTTGAAGCCATATTTAGTCACCATGACCAAATTTATTATCAAGCCTTAGTCCTGAAACCAAGCAATTTCTATTTATTTTATTTGCGCTTTAGTTTCTGTTTACATCTCAACAGTATCAGATGACTCTATGATTTCAAGTATTTTCAACAGAATCACTGTAAGATTATGTTTTTTTGTATCGAACATTAGACTACTTCATTAGCAAAGTAATTTACTTATATTTTAATTCTTATCTAAATTAATTAATTCTTTAGCATCAAAGGTCGCCATAAAAAAGTGAAACAATCCAAAATATTCTAATAAGCTTTTAATTTTTATAAAGGGTATACTTTCATTTCATCATGCATTAAGGAAAAATTTGTGAAAACGAAAAAGAAGCCTGCTTCATACATGTTAAGTTAAAAAAAATTGTTCTATTTGAATTTTTGATTTTTGTGGTATGGTTTGTTATCTTCTTCAAGCCAAAATATTAAATGAAATATACCCATTAGTTTTTAGGTTTCTAAACGGTCCCCCTAAAGCCTAATGTTTTAGAATCAAAGAGTTCATAGATCTTTGACCTTTCAAGTTATTTCTTGATATTTCAGTTTTTTCTTTTTTTTGGCTGCATGGCTTGTTGGATTGCTATTTTCATAATTTAACATATCACATTTATTGTGACTTCATGCCCATCATTCTTTCAGATAAATTATTGCTATAATTGGGTTAAATGATACTGCACAACTTTTAAAATTACTGCCTTATTTTATAAGTGTTTTACATTAGAAAAGAAAAATTTTCAAAGACCATAGACTGGAAATTGGATCTTAATCCTTTACCAGTTAGGTGATGAAAATATTATATGCATTATGAGTAATCAAAGAAAACAAATTAATACAACCTTTAAAAGCTATTATTTTTAATTCACTTGACTAAGTTTTTAAAAATGGTGATGTTCCACTGTTAGCAGTGCCTAGGGAATTAAATACTCTTGTTCACTGCTGGTAGGAATATAAACAGAGCTTTTCTGGGTGGCTTAAAATGTTACATACCTTTCACTCAGCAGTTTCACTATTATGAATTAATCCTCAAGACATAATGGCCATCTGCAAAAATTTTTTTTTGTGTGTGTCTGTGTGTACACACATGTACATACATACGGATGCACACGTGGTGTGTGGTGTAGACAAAAAGCCAAAGGCAATGGATTGGAGAGTACCTGAGAGCAGAGACATGCGTGTAGGAAGCTCTTCCAAGAAGCTCACCATGAAAGATGCGAGAGAGAACAAATTGGTATCTAGAAGCAGAGAGAGGGCCTAAGTCATATTACTTGTGTTGGGGGAAGATTTTAACCTGTTTAATCATTAATAGGAAAGGACACATGAGCTGCAAGTAGAATAGACAGAGGCAGAAGTGATGGAGAAGGTCACCGAGAGCGTGAGGCTGAGGGTCCACAGAGCAGGTAGGGGAGCCCTCATGACCCTGGGCAGGGAGGCACTCAGCCCCAGGCTGGCAGGTGAGCACGGATGGCCAGAGGGTTTAGCTGGAGGCAAACCCATGAGTGCTCTTCTGGGAAATACACTTTTAATAACAAACGCCTCTCCTGCAGAAAATTTCAGAATTAATTCCATTTGTATTATGAAGACTAACACTATCCTAAGGTTGCCTCACAAATAAAAAAAAATAAAATGTTTATTCACAGTCATTCCCAAGCCAAATCTGTCATGAGGGGAGTTCCTTTATCATCCGGAGCATGCATGCATGCTCAGTCACTTCATTTGTGTCTGACTCTTTGCGACCCCATGGACTGTAGCCTGCCAGGGTTCTCTCTCCATGGGATTTTCCCTTCAAGAATACTGCAGTGGGTTGCCATACCCTCCCCCAGAGGATCTGCCCAACCGTGGGATTGAACCTATGTCTCCTGCATTGGCAAGAGGGTTCTTTATCGCTGAGCCACAGAGCAGGCATTGGTAATCTTTTTCTCCAAAAGAAGACCTGAAAATAAATATATTAATTTGCAAGCATACAATTTGTGTCACAACTATTGTCCTCCAGTATGTGCAGGGGATTGGTTTCAGGAACCCCTCGGGATACCAGAACCTGAGGATCCACAGATCCCTTGTATAAAATTGTATGACCCATCGAGTACATGGACTCACTGTATCCACAGTGTTTGTATCAGTGGCCCCAACCTTGTGCCCAAGGGATGCAAAACCCAGGAATATAGAGGGTCCTTCTAGGGAAGTGGGACTGTACTAACTCTCATTGTAGCTGGAGCACAAAACCAGCCATAGATGATACCTTAAAAAAAAAAAAAAAAAAAAGGAGTGATTGTGCTCTAATAAAACTTTATTTACAAGAGCAGGTGGCAGACAAATCTGACCAGAGGGCCAGTTTGTTGACTCCTGGCTTAAAACACAAGTCAATTTAAAAAAAAAATGCAATGGTTAGCTCAAGCCTTTGCTTTCTCAGGGTATTTTAAGATCATGCTGGAATTGTCACTATATGTTTTAGAGGGGAAAACCTCTACTTTGTGGCCAGTGGGTTTGAGTTTTAGATAAAGCCCTCCCATTCCTGCTGTCCGATTACTTAAAACTTGAGAAACTTAGAGCCTGCCATTGTAAAATGGGGCATTGATCTTGTCGTTAATCTTCACCAATCATAATGAGAATAAAATACACAATTGTAAATGCTCTAAGGCTGGAGTCCCCAATCTCTGGGACCTAATGCCTGATGATCTGAGGTGGATCTGATGTAATGATAATAGAGACAAAGTGTACAAAAATCATCCCTGAGTCGGGAAGATCCCCTGGAGAAGGAAATGGCAACCCACTCCAGTATTCTTGCCTGGGAAATCCCATGGACAGAGGAGCCTGGTGGGCTGTGGACCATGGGGTCTCAAGAGTCAGACACGACTCACTGCCTAAACCACCACCAAATGCAATGTGCTTGAATCATCCTGAAACCATCTTCCCCCACCCATGGAAAAATCAGCTTCTGTGAATCCCATCCATGGGGCCAAGAAGGTGGGAACCACTGCTCTAAGGTAGTGCCCTATTCAAACAAAAGGAAGTCACTGTCTCTGGCTAGAAAATCTAAAAAAGTTAGTTCAATTCTTGTATGTAAGGCTTTGGCATGTTATGTATAGTGCTAACTTCATAACTGACATAGGTATTAAATGAAATAATAACATGTGAAATGCTGAGCCACAGTGACCAAAATATAAAATATATACTCAAAAAATGTCAGATGAAATTACTAATCTTTTAAAGGTCCATTGAAATTGATCTGTGGTTCTTGATACATGGCATCTCAAAGGACAAAGCCCAGTTATTCCAAGTGCGAGACTGGCATTGTCATCGTGGGCAAGGCAGTTACAGCAATAAACCCTTCCTATTAGCCTCTCGGGCTGCTTTGCAAATGGTATAAGGAATGGGTATGGACAGTTGCCATGGAGGCCAGTGACCTCGAAGCTGAGTTTTTAGATGCATATCAGGGGAGGGTTCTCATTCTTTTGTGATTTGGAAGCCGCAGTCCAGGAATAAAAGGAAGAAATCGGTCTGGTTCTGTGATCACACAAACATAAAGAGACCAGATGAGGTGGTGGCTCTGCTACCCAGGGCACCTTTAAATTAAACTGCCAATGGGCTCATCAGCCCTTTGGAGGCACATTTGACCCTATTTGTTCAGTGTGTGCAGTTTGTTCACCAGACCAGGGAAGGCTCTGTGATTATGTGATTCCACCCCATTGAAGTTTTTCAGGCCACACAGGAGGGGCACAGTAAGCACCAACCAGTTTTCCATGGATGAGGAAGGATTTAATGAGGGAGAAAGGTGTAGAGCAGGTGCAATTCCAGCTCATTTCTGAGTAAGGTATATAGGCAACCTTGGTGGTCCGATGTGATCCATCAGAAGGAAAAGTGTTCCCTACAACAGCCTACATTTCAAGCAGAGAGTGGACTTTTTCTTTTTCTTTTCTTTGCATTTTTATAATTAATCTTTTTAAACATTGGCTCTCCCATTGAAATCAGTGGAAATGAACACCAGTGTAGTCTTAGGGCTCTCAAAACATGGACCTTCACTCAGAACACCTGTTATTTGTACAGAGATGATTAGCCTTTGGCGTTTAACGAGCCATTTTTAATTATAATTTTCAGTCCCTGGCTTCCATGTAGATTTGTTTTTGACATAGTGCATTTATTACACCTGAATCTGACAGCTTTAAATGCTCTGCATCAGAGGTTGGGGCAAACACTGGATCCAGCTGTCCACTGAGTGTAAATTTTCTCTCTCCTGTTCTGTAGCAAATAGACATAATTTTCCATGTTGTCCTTTCGCCACGCTTATAATTGTCATCTTGAACATTCATGACACTGACAGTTAAGCAGGTTTTATTTTTGTCATTCAAATTATAGATTTTTTAAAAATCTTGCTAAAAATAGTGACTTTACAAGATGACGGTGGCCACACACTGACCCAGATGGAGGATTCAAACTCAGGTCTTCTGACTCTAAATCCCATGTTTGTTTGATTTACAAAATAGCATTTGTTTATTTTAAATTCAAAATGGCAAATTATTATATAAATAAAAACATGGGAAGGAGAAGGCTGTTTGTATAGAGTGATCCAAAAGAAATAAAGTTGGTTTGTTTTTTTTTTTTCACACTCCTTTGCTTTTGGAAGGAATTTGCTTCACTCTACATTTCTGTTAATGTTTATTTCTAAAGCTGGCATTAAAGGTAAACTCATATGTGCATTTATTCACCACAAACACAAACTTTTAGGTGCCTAAAGTAAAATATTGTGTTTTGATGGGTCCAAAGGGTCTTGTAGGTCTGGAGAAGCTCTGATATTAAGCTACAAATGGGAGCTACTGAGCCAGATGCTCTTAGATCACAGGTTGTCTTCAGCTGTAGTCTTCCCTTTTTGACAAATTTACTGTGGGTAAGGTAAGTAAATCTTATAAAATTCTAACCTTTGGTTTATATGAACCAGATGAGGATATAGCTGGTAGGACACAACCATTTGGCACCACGAGAATGGTTGGGGAAGAGAGTGAGTCCATGTATGGCTAACCCAAGACTCTTGTTTCTGGAACTGGAGATCTTGCTTTTTCCATTTCTATCCAATTCGGTAATGCAGACTGCCTGACTTACACTGGCATGCATACTCAGTTGCTCCATGCTGTCCGACTGTTTGGAACCCCAGGGACTGTGTGTAGTCTGTCAGGTTCCTCTGCCCATGGGATTTCACAGGCAAGAATAACGGAGTGGGTGCCATGTTCTTCTCCAAGGGATATTCCTGACTGAGGGACCTCCCACAATGCCTGTTTGGCATGTGGATTCTTTAATGCTG
Organism: Ovis aries; assembly: GCF_016772045.2. Classification (NCBI taxonomy): domain Eukaryota; kingdom Metazoa; phylum Chordata; class Mammalia; order Artiodactyla; family Bovidae; genus Ovis; species Ovis aries. The sequence goes on from NC_056057.1 coordinate 110,699,204, forward strand.
AGCCGCCTGGGAAGCAAATTAAGCTAAGGACAATGGTTCTAATCAGGGACCAGTTCTGCTTCCCAGGAGTATTTGTCTATATCTGGAGATAGTTTTGTTTGTCACAAGGGGTGAAGGGGCGCTACTTGCATCTGTCGGGTCAGGATTATGCATGCTACTAAATATGTAAGTGCATAGAACACCCCTCCCAACCAGGAATCCTCCTGCTAAAATGTCAGTGGCATCAGTTGGAGATGAATGCACACATGCTAACCAAATTCCCATGAACTCCTGTATGACTCAGAAGGTCATGGTTTTAATTTGCAGTGATAACTAGACCTGTCAAGAAGACCAAGATAGAGATATCTATTAATGGAAGTACTTCCTCCATCTAGAAAAGCTACAGAGGAAGTCAAATTAGTATCAAAAATTTGTTTGCCAAAGCATCGGTTCTGAAGAAGACAGATACTCCCCCTAAAACATATCACAAGTCAGGCACTTCCTGAGCTTCTGTTTATCCTTACAAGACATTTCTTATTAATTCCTAAAGTTTCAGCAACATCATGCAAAAAACAGGAGTAGAACACTGAAATATGAAAGGATGGACATTTCAGGAGAAATCAAATCCAGGATGGTAAGGGAACACCTGAGGGGGACTTTTGGTCCAGTGTGGAGTTTCATGGGAAATTTCCTGGATAAAATTATCAGTTATTCCTAGGAGGTTTTAAAAGTTGAGTAGGTACATTCCAACTAACTAAAAAGGACAGGATAGGAAAAGAAGAAAAGAAAAATCCTAAACCTGAGAGTCAATCATTTAGTTTATCTTAGACAGTCATTTATTTTACTCTCTATCTAGCAGTATCAGGCTGTGACCACGTGGAGGTGACTGAGAAGTAGAGGGCACTGAATATTATTGCAGCCCCATTAGAATATTCTCTCCCACAGAGTGTTTGGGCTCCATGAAAAGCTGCCTCTTTCAACAACTGATGTGACTGTAGCTTCCCTGGTGGCTTGGATGGTAAAGAATCTGTCTATAATGCAGGAGACCTGGGTGTGATCTTTGGTTCGGGACGTTCCCCTGGAGAGGGAAATGGCAACCCACTCAAGTATTCTTCCTGAGAAATCCCATAGACAGAGGAGCTTGGTGGGCTATAGTGCAAAAGGTCACAAAAAGCTGACATGACTGAACAACTAAACACTGTACTGTGCTGTAGCTGTAGATGGGTCTGAGCAGTTCTACCCCTGTGAGATCACTTCAGAGTTACTCACATAAGATATATTTAAAATCTTTCCATTCACTTCTGTTCAGTCGATCAGTCATGTGTGACTCTTTGCGACCCCATGGACTGCAGCATGCCAGGCTTTCCTGCCCATCACCCACGTGCAGAGCTTGCTCAAACTCATGTCCATTGAGTCAGTGATGCCATCCAACCTCATCCATTCCTCTGCCGTGCCCTTCTCTTCCTGCCTTCAGTCATTTCCAGCATCAGGCTCTTTTCCAGTGAGTCAGCTCTTCACATCAGGTAGACAAAGTATTGGAGCTTCAACTTAAGTCCTTCCAATGAATATTCAGTGTTGATTTCCTTTAAGACTGACTGGTTTGGTTTCCTTGCAGTCCAAGGGACTCTCATGAGTCTTCTCCAACACCACAGTTCAAAAGCATCAGTTACTCAGTGCTCAGCATTCTTTATGGTCCAACCCTCATATCTATACATGACTACTGGAAAAACCATAGTTTTGACCATACAGACCTTTGCTGGTAAAGTAATATCTCTGCTTTTTAATATGCTATCTAGGTTGGTCATAGCCTTTCTTCCAAGGATCAAGTGTCTTTTAATTTCATGGCTGTAGTCATCATCTGCAGTGATTCTGGAGCCCCCTCCCCCCCCAAAAAAAGTCGGTCACTGTTCCCATTGTTTCTCCATCTATTTGCCATGAGGTGATGGGACCAGATGCCATGATCATAGTTTTTGAATGTTGAGCTTTAAGCCAACTTTTCACTCTCCACTTTCACTTTCATCAAGAGGCTCTTTAGTTCTTCTTCCCTTTCTGTCATAAGGGTGGTGTCATCTGCATATCTGAGGTTATTGATATTTCTCCCGGCAGTTTTCCTGGCTTATGCTTCATCCAGCCCAGCATTTTGCATGACATACTCTGAATATAAGTTAAATAAGCAGGGTGATAGTATACAGCCTTGATGTATTCCTTTCCCTTTTTGGAAACAATCGGTTGTTCCATGTCCGTTTCTAACTGTTGCTTCTTGACCTGCATACAGATTTCTCAGGAAGCAAGTCAGGTGGTCTGGTATTCCCATCTCTTTAAGAATTTTCCACAGTTTGTTGTGATCCACACTGTCAAAGGCTTTGGCATAGTCAGTAAAACAGAGTAGATTTTTTTTTTTTTCTGGAACTCTGATCCAGCGGATGTTGGCAATTTGATCTCTGGTTCCTCTGCCTTTTCTAAATCCATCTTGAACATCTGAAAGTTCACACTTCACATACTGTTGAAGCCTGGCTTGGAGAATTTTGAGTATTACTTTGCTAGTGTGTGAGATAAGTGCAATTGTGTGGTATTTGAACATTCTTTGGCATTGCCTTTCTTTGGGATTGGAATGAAAACTGACCTTTTCCAGTCCTGTGGCCACTTTTGAATTTTCTAAATTTGCTGGTGTACTGAGTGCAGCACTTTCACAGCATCATCTTTTAGGGTTTGAAATAGCTCAACTGAAATTCCATCACCTCTACTAGCTTTGTTCATAGTGATCCTTCCCAAGGCCCATTTGACTTCACATTCCTGTATGTCTGGCTCTAGGTGTGTGATCACACCATTATTGTTATTTGGGTTATAAAGATCTTTTTTGTATAGTTCTTCTGTGTTTTCTTGCCACCTCTTCTTTATATCTTCTGCTTCTTTTAATCCATACCATTTCTGTCCTTTATTGAGCCCATCTTTGCATGAAATGTTCCCTTGGTGTCTCTAATTTTCTTGAAGAGAGATCTAGTCTTTTCCATTCTATTGTTTTCCTCTGTTTGTTTGCATTGATCATTTATGAAAGCTTTCTTATCTTTCCTTTCTATTCTTTGGAACTCTGCATTCAGATGGATATATCTTTCCTTTTCTCCTTTGCCGTTCACTTTTTTTCTTTTCTCATCTATTTGTAAGGCCTCCTCAAACAGCCATCTATTTGTAAGGCCTCCTCAAACAGCCATTTTGCCTTTTTTGCATTTCTTTTTCCTTGGGATGGTTTTGATGACTGCCTGCTGTACAGTATTATGAACCACTGTCCATAGTTCTTCAGGCACTCTGTCTTTCAGATCTAATCCCTTGAATCTCTTTGTCACTTCCACTGTATAGTTGTAAGGGATTTGATTTAGATCATACCTGAATAGTCTAGTGGTTTTCCCTACTTTCTTCAATTTAAGTCTAAGTTTTGCAATAAGCAGTTCATGATCTGAGCCACAGTCAGCTCCTGGTCTTGTTCTGCTGACTGTATAGAGCTTCTCCATCTTTGGCTGCAAAGAATATAATCAGTCTGATTTCAGTATTGACCATCTGGTGATGTCTGTGTATAGGGTCATCTCTTGTGTTTTTGCAAGAGGGTGTTTTCTATGACCAGTGCATTCTCTTGGCAAAACTCTGTGAGCCTTTGTCCTGCTTCATTTTGTACTCCAAGGCCAAACTTGCCTATTACTCCTGTTACATTCCAGTCCTTTATGATTAAAAAGATGTCTTTTTTGGTGTCAATTCTATAAGGTCAAGCAGGAGATTGCAAGAGTGAACATCAACATTTTAGGAATCAGTGAACTAAAATGGACCGGAATGGGCAAATTTAATTCAGATTACCATTACAGCTACTACTGTGGGCAAGAATCCCTTAGAAGAAATGGAATAGCCCTCATAGTCAACAAAAGAGTCTAAAATGCAGTACTCAGATGCAATCTCAAAAAAGGCAAAATGATCTTATGTTCTTTTCCAAGACAAAGCATTCAGTATCACAGTAATCCAAGTCTGTGCCCCAACAACTAATGCCAATGAAGCTGAAGCTTAGTGTTTCTGTGATGACCTACAATACCTTCTAGAACTAACAGCAAATCTTTCCATCAGTTGTCCCTTATACAGATGCCTAATGTGACTTCCTGTACCTTTTTCTTGATTTCTTTGACAAAGTGTTATTTGAAATGCTGGATGGCTTAAAGATAGAGAGACAAGTTCAGTTCAGTTCAGTCGCTCAGTCGTGTCCGACTCTTTGCAACCCCATGAATCGCAGCACGCTAGGCCTCCCTGTCCATCACCAACACCCGGAGTTCACCAAAACTCATGTCCATCGAGTCAGTGATGCCATCCAGCCATCTCATCCTCTGTCGTCCCCTTCTCCTCCTGCCCCCAATCCCTCCCAGCATCAGGGTCTTTTCCAATGAGTCAACTCTTCGCATGAGGTGGCCAAAGTATTGAAGTTTCAGATTCAGCATCAGTCCTTCCAATGAACACCCAGGACAAAGCTCTAGAGAGACAAAGCTCTCTATTATTCTCTTCTGGAATTTGAGGTACTGCTTTCTTTGTGACATGTGTGAAGGCTACTCATTAGACTCGAATTTTATTTGGTAAGAATTTTTAATGTTCCATCTCATAGCATTCCTCAAATTTGAATATGAATTTTTAAAATATTCCATTTCTCAATAATTTTGGACTTATAGAAAAAAGAATTTAATTTCTGTTTTATATTCTTCATATTAATAGTGTTTTTTTAATTTTAGAATTTTTCTTTAGAAATTTTGTTTTATGTTGGACTATAGTTGATTTGGAGAAGGAAATGGCAACCCACTCCAGTACTCTTGCCTGGAAAATCCCATGGAGGGAAGAGCCTTGTAGGCTACAGTCTGTGGGGTCACAAAGAGTCAGACACGATTGAGTGACTTCACACACACACACATAGTTGATTTACAATATTGTATTTCAGTTGTAAAGAAAAGTGATCCAGTTATCCATATGTTTATTCTTTTTTTCAAATTCTTTTTCCATTTTGGTTATTACAGAATATTGAGCTGAGTTCTCTGTGCTATATAGCAGGTTCTTATTGGCTATCTGTTTTAAATACAGCAGTGTGTATTTGTTAACTCCAAACTCTCAATCTATCCCTCCTTGTCTTTCCCCTTCAATTATCATATGTTTGTTTTCTAAGTCTGTAAGTCTATTTCTGTTTTGTAAATAAATTCATTTGTATCATTTTTGAAATATTCTGCATGTGAGCTATACCATACAATATTTGTTCTTCCTCTGACTCAGTTTCATTTTAATATGATAATCCCTAGGTCCATCTGGATTGCTGCAAATGGCATTATGTCATTCTTGTAATGGCTGAGTAATATCCCATTGCATGTGTGTGGCACATCTTCTTCATCCATTCATCTGTTAGTGGACACTTAGGTTGCTTACATGTCGTGGCTATTGTAAACAGTGCTGCAGTGCCTATTAGAGAGTGTGTATCCTTTCACACCATGGTTTTCTCCAGATATATGCCCATGAGTGGGGCTGCTGTATCATATGTCTGCTTTATCTTTAGTTTCTTAGGGAATCTCCTTACTGTTTTCCATAGCAGCTGTACCAATTTGTATTTCCACAGACGAAATATTTGTGGAATATTGTGGAAATATTTCCCATTGTAAGAGCATTCCTTTTTTTCCCCCACCTTTTCCAACATTTATTTTTTTATAGACTTTTTGATGACGGCCATTCTGACCAATGTGAGGTGATATCTCATTGTAGGTTTGATTTGCATCTCACTAATAATTAGTGATGTTGAACATCTTTTCATGTATCTGCTGGCCATATCTGTGTAATTCTTCAGAAAAATTTCTTACTAAGTCTTCTGTCCTCTTTTTGATTGGGTTGTTTGTTTTTTGATATTGAGCTGCATGAGTTGTTTGCAGTATTTGGAGTTTGAGTCGAAGCAAAAGCGTTTAAAATAGTGTAGTGAAATAGAGATTACCTTAGGTTTAATCCTTTTTAATCCCATTGATTAAAAAAAAATGACCCTGGCTTATTTTTAATTCCTTAAGCATAAATTTATTTTGCTTTCTACTATGTGCCAATTACTGCGCTGTCTTCTTAGTATGAAAAAATGTAAACGGACATCTTCACTTATGCATACATTATAATTTGGTGTGTTTTGAAGGTATCCGTTTGTCTGATGGTATAAGCAAAAAGCAGAAAACAGTGATTGATTAACCTTATTTGGTGGTGATGCAGAAGTCTAATAAACTCAGAATGTAAAGTAAAATGAAGATAAGAAAATTGGAGTAACTGATATTTCTGGTTGGTTTTTGCTTTCATTACAATAATAAAAATAATCATCATACTAAGAAGGGATAGATGAATGCCATCTTGCTGTTGCCCAGAATTAAGATAGGTTTAGAACGTTATATCAGGGATGGGAATTGCATGAAGCCAGTGGCCTTTATATGTATGATGATTAAAGGTAAATCACTATCAATAATTCCAAAACTCATCCTCAAAGGTTCTAACTGGGCCCACGAGGAAAGACACAGAGAAAGTTAGAGAATATGGTTTCTTTACACATCTCAAACAGTAATTTTCTAAGTCTTCTAAGAATATTGGGAAATGCATGGAAATCACATGAGAAACTCCTATTCATTTTATTTTGAAAATGGTAAATCACTCTTTAAAATTATTCTAAATTATGAGAACTCTTATTTGTTGTTCTTAAACTATATGATAAAAATTGCTATCATCTCAATTATAAAACTATGCTCTATCATTAAAATAAGAATGATATCTGCTATAGAAGTTAGGCATTAGTTTTTGCAAGGCCAATATAAAAGAATATCAATGTGTAGCAGCTAATTAGAAGGAAATCATTCATTTTTGTCTAAAATTTTTTCTTCCTTAGAAGTACACTTGAAAGGAAGCATATACATAGATACAGAAATGAAAAATCTTATCACTAACTGTGAAACCCTTGTAACATGGTAATATAGTTTCTTCAATGTGTTTTTAAATTTTCATAATTATATCTAATTTTCTATTGTTTCATTTATTAATTATATCAAATGTTAATTATGCATTTTTCATGAATTGATTTTAGATATGGTTGAAGGTTCAGCTTATATATTTATAATTATTGATTTATAACATTTAAAGATCTTGAGATCAAATAGTTTTCTAAAAGAATGTAAAATAATTTTACTGATGGAAAAATGATAGCTCTGTGTTTAAGTTGGCATGCCTGTGATTTTTGCACAGTTGAAATTTCTTCTGTAGGTTAGAAACTTTTGTTCCCTCTTTTACAGTTTATTATTTTTATGTTTTTTCCATGTGTAAATTGTAAACAAATTATTTTTCTCATCAATTTGAATAATACTGCTTTTCAACATTTTCTCATCTATTTTTAAAATGTGTTTATTTTAACTGGAGGTGAATTACTTTATTTGAATAGGTCGCTACAAAGTTACTTGTTCAGAGATATTGATTATGATATTAGATTAATTGTGATAAATTTATAAATAACATACATGTTCGTCAATTAGGGATTGGTTAAATGTACTTTTCAGTAACTTTTTAGATAAATTAGATTTCTAAAAGATGGAAAAAATAAACAAAAGACAAATTATAAAAATAATGATAATATTTTTTTAATAATAGACAAATATGGAGGAATATATACTGATATGTTAAAACGATAATCCCTGGAGAATGTGCTGTAAGTGTTCTTAATGTGTAAATTGTATATTTCTGTGATACTCGAAGCATTTACTCATTTCTATAAATAGGAATATCAGTTCAGTTCAGTTCAGTTCAGTTGCTCAGTCCTGTCTGACAGTTTGTGACCCCATGAATTGCAGCACGCCAGGCCTCCTTGTCCATCGCCAACTCCTGGAGTTCACCCAAACTCATGTCCGTCGAGTCGGTGATGCCATCCAACCATCTCATCCTCTGTCATCCCCTTCTCCTCCTGCCCCCAGTCCCTCCCAGCATCAGAGTCTTTTCCAATGAGTCAACTCTTCTCATGAGGTGGCCAAAGTACTGGAGTTTCAGCTTTAGCATCATTCCTTCCAAAGAAATCCCAGGACTGATCTCCTTCAGAATGGACTGGTTGGATCTCCTTACAGTCCAAGGGACTCTCAAGAGTCTTCTCCAACACCACAGTTCAAAAGCATCAATTCTTCAGCGCTTAGCTTTCTTCACAGTCCAACTTTCACATCCATACATGACCACAGGAAAAACCATAGCCTTGACTAGACGGACCTTTGTTGGCAAAGTAATGTCTCTGCTTTTGAGTATGGTATCTAGTTTGGTCATAACTTTCCTTCCAAGGAGTAAGTGTCTTTTAATTTCATGGCTGCAGTCACCATCTGCAGTGATTTTGGAATATACCAAATAGTTAATGTCATTTTGTAGCTTTTCCTATGTTTCCTCATTTTTTTTCTTTTTTATATAAGGCCCTTTTGGTATTTAGATATTTGATAAGGCTCATTTCTCATCTAGATATTTCATTTTCCTCCTTGCTTATCTGTTCTTGCATGAACATTGCACTGCTGAAGATTCTGTCTTTGAAATGTATTTAATATCGTGCAGAACTAATTTCACCTCCTTACTTTTATGTGTGAAAGTTGTCTTAGCTATACTTTATGTATGTTCTGTCAGGCAATTTTTAGGTTAATATGGTTAAATTGTACATACACACAAAACTTGATAGAGCTTTGACCGGTAATGCAAGAAGCATATTCTTAAATGTGATTTGATAAATTTTACAGTGCTGAAATTAAACTGTATTTCATTTATCCATGTCATCTTTTTATAGAAATTTATCAGCGGATGCTTAAATTGACAAAAGCCTGAAACTCCCAAATGCTACTAAAATATAACATATGCAAATGACAAGAGATGAGAAAGTATTTTTAAATGCTGTATGTAAATGGAGTTAGAATTATTTTCTTTACTGTTATTATTAAGACTAATCCTTAAGTGAAACAGAAAAGAGAAAATGTTCATGTTCTTCCTGCCCATCTCCTTTTCTGTATTTCTTCCTCTCTGTCCCAGGATACCTGCCCCTTTGCAGATCTTAAGGGATCAGATTGCTCTCTCACTTCCTTTCTGTCACCTGTCACCAAGGCTTGGTGTGATATTGAGGTCTCACCTTCATTCCTGACCCTCTCATGTTCTCTGGCAGCTGCATGGATTAGGTAGTAGACTGACCCCCATTCCAGAGTCTGAATTAAAGCAAATCTGGCTTCACCTTAAATCATTTGGGGAAGTTTATTATGAATATGATTGCCAGCTATCCACCATACATATCACTCTACCTTCCACTCCTGGATTCTAATCTCATTTGTCTCGGATGTGGTTCAGACATAGCCATTGTCAATTGTCCTAGGAATGTTTGGAGGCCCAGCCAACTCTGCTAACTTTTTGTCTCTCCTTGTCAGTATCATCCTGCTCCCTTTGCCAGGTTTCTTTCTTCACGAATGGGGTGCTATAAGCCTGTCAGTGAGTCACCAGCCTCAGGGCTGGCTAAGGCATCTTCTGATCAATGAGACAATAGGTCAGATATGCTAAAGGCATTTGAGAGGGAAAGGAAGCTTTCTGTCTCTTCAAGGAAGTTTCCTGAAGTGACTTTTCAGTCTTCCTAAAAGACTTGGCTTTAGGAAGAATTGATGCTTTTGAACTGTGGTGTTGGAGAAGACTCTTGAGAGTCTCTTGGACTGCAAGGGGATCCAACCAGCCTATCCTAAAGGAAATCAGTCCTTAGTGTTCATTGGAAGGATTGATGTTGAAGCTGAAACTCCAATACTTTGGCCACCTGATGCAAAGAACCGACTCATTGGAAAAGACCCGGATGCTGGGAAAGCCTGAAGGTGAGAAGAAAAGGGGATGACAGAGGATGAGATGGTTGGTTGGCATCACTGACTCAATGGACATGAGTTTGAGTAAACTCTGGGACTTGGTGATGGACATCAAGGCCTGGCGTGCTGCAGCCCATGGGGTTGCAAAGAATCGGACATGACGGAGCAACTGAACTGAACTGAACTGAAAAGACTTGGCCTTCCTGCACTTACCCTGAGGATGAAGGGAGCGGGTAAGATGGGGAGGTGAGACTGATCTTAAATAATTGCAATGAGGAGTCAAAGTCCTATATGGGCTTTACTTGGGTATGTCTGCAGGCTAGGGTGTTTTTTAGCGTATGTGAAACAAAATGTTACCTATTGTGTCATTTGAAGTTTATACGTCTACCAAAGTGAGGATATTCTAACCAACAAAGCTAAGCTAGATGACTGGGGTTGACATACACACTGCTGTATATAAAATAGGTAACTAAAAAGAACCTGCCGTATAGCACGGGGAACTCCACTCAATACTCTGAAATGGCCTGTATGGGAAAAGAATCTAAAAAAAGTGAATATATATATATATATATGTATATATATGTATATATGTATATATATATATATACACATATATATAACTGATGCACTTTGATGTACATCTGAATCTAGCACGACACTGTAAATCAATTATACACCAATCAAACTTAAAAAAAAAAAAAAACAGACAAAAAGCAAGCTTTCTGTCACACCAGCGGCTAAAACATTGATATGGCTTAATATAATCCTATAATCAGTAGGGTTTTTTTTTTCATGGTAATGAAAGTTGAATAACTCCCTACTAAAGAATGTCTCTTTAATGGTAGAATTTTAGGCATCAGCAAGAAAATGCACTAGAGATTGGCTTTTCATGGCATTCCTGAAATGAATTTTATCTGATTAATCATTTGGTGGAAATGTGTTGAAATAAGACAGAAACGCATGTCTACTAGCTTTTCACTTACTATCTATATGATTTCACTTCAATTATCTAACTTCTTTAGATTTCCATATACATATTTACACACACACACCTGTGAAAGGTACATACATTTTAGGACTATCGTGAGCAAAACAATGTATGGCAAATTTCTCGATACAATGACCAGCATGTTAATAAAAACAGATCATTTCATATTATTATAGAATAAGGCAGTCGTTACAATAGGCCTGAGTGCTTTACGCCTCTTAGATATAGAGATCTAAAAGTCCTAAACTCTAAACACAAAGACTTGGAGAAAGAAAAGTTTACGTTAACGCTGCTGTTTGAATCTCTTTAGATGTGGGTCTAGTCTTCAGTGCTTACCTGGCTGACTGATCATTTTGGCTTAAGGATTTGTAGATCAATGAAGAGAGATTGTTTCTTTAGAGAAGCAGTGGTGGAAGTGCTTACCAGATGGTCCAGTCCCATACTTGATCTGATTTAACTTGTGCTGTGTACGTCTTGCTCCTAAGGTGGTAGCTCCTAAAAGACAAGGGAGAAATGCTTTATAGCTCCAAAGCAAAAGGTGACAGTGTTTGCTTCGGAGATAAACAGTTGCAGTGTTTGTCTATGACAGTTTGTAGATGGTGCTTAAAGACACTGTCTTCAAACTATTGATCCATTCACTGTATCTGTTACCTGTGTGTCTCCCCTTCTGGTGTGAAATGATCAAATGAAGGCTGAGCCCTCTTCACCTGCCCTAATTTTGTAAGAGGACATAACTTTAGTAGTCTGTCTGATGCCCCTTGAAACAGGCTTATTAATGAATAAAATCTAAACCCAAACTCATAGGGCATAGGAACATGATTCAGAAAAGTGCGGTCATTCCATTGCACTTGATATTCATGGAATTTTTAAAAATGAAATTATGACTTAGCAGTGTTGGTGTATTCTCAAGAAGCCAAGAGCAATTGATAGAGACTAGGAATAAGTTCTGAGTCAGCAGGTATTTTCGATTGAAGAAACTTTTCACTGTTGGTTAAAGTTAGGTTCTGGTTTTAGAATGATCTATGCTTAATATTTATGAGTAATAGATGCCATGGCCATATTACCAGGACAAATATTCCCCAATAATAAGTTAGAATATTTGAAGTTTTGAGATGTTCTAGAGAAGTATGAACCAAACAGTGCTGACATTAGGACTCCTCTCGGCTGTGTGGCATAGCAAGATTTAGTCCATGGCGCCAATGATTGATTTTTAACATTAAAGTTTTACTCTTTTCAGTAATACTCACATGATTCTGAAACTTGAATATCATATTCTCAAATGTTTATAGAATGTTTATGTGCTGCACATTGTCAAATATTATGAAACATATAACCCTGCCTGCAGTCTCGTAAATGGATAAGATCACCTTGATGTATCTCTTAACACATATTACATGACATTTGATTTTTGTGTTCTCTTCAATATATGCTAACACATGTTTTCTAATATGTTGCTATTTAAAATAAATCTCACTAAGTGAACAGTTCACAATCATATTTTATAATTTGGTAATACTCTGAGAATTAACATCAAATGTGTTTTTGGAAGTTTTTCGGTGATGGATGTCGTAGATCAGGAAATCCCAAGTCTTTTAAATTCATTTGTTTTTATAATACTAAAATTTTAGTTATGAATTGGTAAAGAGTTTGCCAAAGAGTCTGCCAAACCAGGAGACGCAAAGATATGGGTTCGATCCCTGGGTCAGAAAGATTATCGTAGATAAGGAAATAGCAACCCAATTTAGGGCTTCCCTGGTAGCTCATATGGTAAAGCGTCTGGCTGCAATGTGGGAGACCTGGGTTTGATCCCTGGGTCGGGAAGATCCCCTGGAGAAGGAAATGAACTCTTGCCTGGAAAATTCCATGGATGGAGGAGCCTGGTAGGCTTAAGTCCATGGAATCGCACAGTCGGACAGGACTGAGCAACTTCACCGGCACTGGCCAGTATTCTTGCCTCGAGAATCCCATGGACAGAGAAACCTGGAAGACTACAGTCCGTGGAGTTGCAAAGAGTAGGACACAAATGAGCATGCACGCACAGAGTATAGATAATTGTGTAAGAAAAAATCGTGGCTACGGACATTTTTAAAGAAATTAAGATGTTATGAATTTGTCTTATTAGCAATCATTTGACTTACCCAGGTGAGAGATCCCCAGAGTAAAGATGCTAGGAGAACATAAGTATCTGAAACTTATGGAAAGGAAAATTTAGATCTTCTATTTTTATTTTCATCTAATAATTGAAATAAGTTAAACATTATAGTTTATATATTCGTATTTTTGTATATGGTGACAGTATTTCTTAAGCAGTATAAGATGGATTGACAATAGACATTTTTTCTATTAGCTTTCCTAAAATGAAAAGTGGCTAAAGAAGATTTTTATGAAGAAATCTCATAATGAATGTTACATTAAAAATACAAACAAAAACAACATGAAAATGAAAGGGTTGATATTTATACTCTTAATACAAGCCCTGTCTTGATCACATTATAAGCTAAAAATTAATGATGATTAATCAGATCTATTAAGAGACAAAAAATATCTAGAAGGTAGTTTGAAATGTGGAAAAAAACTGCCTTTGTTAATGATGAGTCTGAAATTGTGTATGTTGCTGATGATAAACTAGTGGTAGCCATTTATTTAAAGACTTTATTTTTTAGGATATCCATTTTGAGAATTTGCAAACTCTAAGTTATTTTACCGAATAGGAGTACGTGATCTAAAATATTTGGAGATGCTTGATGTACAAGAAGTGTGCACTCCAATTATTTCCTTGGTTTCTGTAATAATACCAAACATATTTATATATCTTTTTTTGAAACATATCATGTAATAATTTACATAAAAGCCTTATGTGGTTGATTCTGTTTTACTCATTTTATGAAATCACTATTTTGAGAGACTGCAGCTTGTTCAAAAGCATAATTAATAAGTGCAACATCCATAATCTAATCCTTGACCTTCTGACCTTAAACTCTTTATTCTTCTGGCTTTCAGTTTTAGTTTCAGACAGTCTACTTGAATTCAGTTAACTGGCAACCTAGATGCCAAAACAGAGTCTTCATATTATCTGATATCTTCTATTTTTATTTTTTAAAAGTAATAGAAATATCAGTATTGTATCGACAGTAAATTCACCACTCATTCATGAGCTTATCCTTCTTACAGAATTGTTAGACATTTGTTGGCAATTTATAAAAGATAAGCATTTGCCTATTAATAATTTCCCTATAATAAATAATGTAGGTTACAGCTCACCAAAGGAAAGAATCATTAGCAAATTTTAAAATCATCCTCTCTTTACTTTAAACAAAGTAGCTTTAAAGGAACTAAATGTTACCCTGAAGAAATTGATTTGATACAGACATATTAGTAAGGCAGTGATATGTCAAAACTAGACATGAGTATTAGTAAAGCAGTGATACCTCAAATGAGTTTTGAAAGCAGGTGCCATATAAGTGAAAGTTGCTCAGTTATGTCCAACTCTTTGCGACGCCATGGACTTAGAATTTTCCAGGCCCGAATACTAGAGTAGGTAGCCATTCCCTTCTCCAAAGGGTCCTCCCAACCCAGGGATTGAACCCAGGTCTCCTGCATTGCAGGTGGATTTTTTACCAGCTGAGCTACAAGGGAAGCCTGAAATATATGCCCCTAACTAATTAATGTTGTATAATGAGTATAGTTGCATTTCCACTAAATCAGGCAATAGAGAATTTACTTAATGTTAATCATCTATGTTAGTGCAAATGGTAAAATTTGTACACTAAAGAGAAACCATTTAGTATTTTTATTAAGAAGTCAGTTGTTTTCAGATAAAATGTGATTCCTTGAGAAGAAAATCTTACTTTTCTCTTTGGGAAGAGTGTCAAAGTTGATGTGTTAGTGTAAATAACAGACAGAAGTTTATCTTATTTGACCATGTTAAGGCTCCCCCAAATTCTAAAATGAGCCCAAGAATACTTAATCTCAAATATGCTGAGATTATTGGTTTGTTTCTCTAAGGAGCTGGGTGTCCTGACTACTCTTTGCTTTATCAGAAGAGCCTGTCTGGTTCATGGGCAATTGCATTTCTCAGATGAGAGGCTGTATGTGAGGTGAAAATAGCATGGGGTTTGGAATCACACAGAGCAAGTCAGATCTCACTTTAACTACAGTTAACTTTGTCACTTGGGAAAAAATCTGTCTGGTTTATGGAGCCTCAGTCTCTTCATCTGTGAAATGGGAACAATGATAACTTTCTCACTTGTAGTTTTGAGAGTTCATTGATTCTGTATAAAATCTCCATCCTGATAACTGGTTTCTGATTCTGCGAAGCTGGGCAGTGAGAAATTTACCAAGGTAAATGCTACTTAGCCGTTAAAATCTTTTTAATAGAAACGTCTTCAGGGACAAACCAGCCTCCCCTCACACCCTTCTTTGTGTCTTTCCAGGCAGTTTCCTGAATCTTTAAGAACTTTGCTTCCCTCAACACTCCACCATTCTTTAGACTCAGCTGGAATGATCTTTTCAAATAAAAATGTGATTGTGTCACTCCCTGTTAAAATCTCTTAAAAGATGTCCTATAGTTCCCGAGGAAAAGAGCCCAAATCTTTAGTGGTACTTCAAGGGCCTGGGTCATCTGACTTCTGCAAACAGAGCAATGATTTATCAACGTGCTACTGTCCGCCAGCCCCACTCTAGTTACAACTGCCCTTTAGTCTTTACCTAGTACTTGTCTCTAAGTCTTGTGTGATCATCAGAACACCAACAGGACAGATGACTTCATTAAAAACCCATGGGTGATCAGAACACCCATTGAAAGCAAACAGAGAAATCTTGATAGGAGTAGCAAGAACTGCTAAAAGTCCTGCGAAGGCAAATGCAACATGAATATGAATTTAAAGGAAAAAGCTGAGTGAGACAGAAGGGAGCATTTCAATTGCTGCCATCTTCTCCCAGAGAATGAACTGCTTTTCAAATGATCCTTTCTGCCTTTTCAAAAAATAATGAAATTTGCTCATCCCAAGGGGAGATGACTCATACTGCTGAAACTCACATGAGATCAGTCGGCGGACCACACGAGCAGTTTAATAATTTACATTGGGAAATAGCTCTTCAAAGTAGGTGTCCCCACTGGAACATCGAATTAGCATTAGAAGGCTTGCTTGGCAAACGTGGAGGCTGGTTTCAGCAGGTGCCGAGAGGCAGATAAGCCTGCTGAACTTAACAGGTTGCCTGTCGGGGCACTGGCTCCCCCGTGTCCTGAAGCTGTGTTATTATATTTTTTATCCACAATCCTCGTTTGCAAAGATATGAGTGTATTTTCCAACTTATTCTTACCTCTGAGCTGACCTCAGGGATGGGGAGGTCAGGGGGTCGGGGAGGAAGCAAACTGCTTCAGGGAGAGTTTCCAGCAGACACTAATCTTTTTTGAAGGCTTACGACTCCTGATCATATGCTTCTAAACTCCAGCAACATGCTTACACAGATACGGCCTTAGGTGGGGAGATTTCATATACATTTATTTGATCATATAGAGATGATATGACAAGAATCTTGAACTGAGTTATTTTGAAATTTACCAGAATTTTGCTGCTTTAGATAAAAGATTTTGTTAATGTGAATAGGGCAAGTGGGTTCCAGATTTGAACCATAAAATTATAAATCTGAGTAAGGTGTTACTGCTCTCTTACTTGGAAAAAGATACCACTCATGTTACATCTGCTGAAGGAGAAGCACAAAGAGTTGTGTCCAAATACATAAATTTATATTAAACTCCTCCCATTTTTTAAAATTAGGAAATCTATTTCACTATACTTAATTGTGTGATAAAGGATTTATATTTCTTGGCTTAACCGTTAAGGTATGTACAATGTTGAAAAATGTAGGGAAGTGAATTATTTTATTGATTTCAGCATATACATTTGAAACATTAGATGAGTCTATGGATATTCGTCTTGGTTGGCTGGCTGTCTACATGAACCTTGATAGCCAGCGAATCTTAAAATAGTTTATGTTCATAAAGTCAGGTAATTATAAGTGTTACTGTACTTTGCAGAACTGTGGATCATTTAATCAGTTTTCTAATCTGCCTAGAGTATTTGTTGTTGTCCAGTCGCTAAGACGTGTCCGGCTCTTTGAGACTGCACAGATGGCAACTTGCCAGGCTTTCCAGTCCTTGACTGTCTCCCAGAGTTTGCTCAAACCCATGTTCATTGAGTCAGTGATACTTTTCTAAACTTTTCGTCCTCTACCCCCTTCTCCTTTTGCATTTAGTCTTCACCAGCATCAGGATCTTTTCTAGTGAGTCAACTGTTCAAGTCAGATAGCCAGAGTATTGGAGCTTCAGCATCAGTCCTTCCAGTGAATGTTCAGGGTTGATTGCCTTTAGGATTGACTGGCTTAATCTCCTTGCAGTCCAAGGGATTCTCAAGAGTCTTCTCCAGCACCACACTTTGAAAGTATGAATTCTTCGGTCCTTAGTCTTCTTTATGGTCCAATTCTCACATCCATACACGACTAGTGGAAAAACCCTAGCTACAGTATAAAGGCAGAATGATAGTAGAGTAAACCTAACATGTTTTGTGCTCTAGACTTCACCACTTACTCAGTGATGGAATGTGAAGAAGACAGTCTTCCTCTTTCTGTTCACCTGGTACAAAATTTCCTCCTCTCCTGCCAGAAAGCGCAAACTTCAAAGAACACAGTTGTTGCGCAGTTGCTCAGTTGTGTCCAACTCTTTGAAACCTCATGGACTGCAGCATGCCAGGCTTCCCTGTCCTTCACTATCTCCTGCAGTGTACCAAAACACGTGTCCGTCAGTGATGCCATCTAAAAAGTAGGACATGCATATATTTATGTTTGTAAAGAATTAGCACTTGATTCATGGTGCTAAGTATTAATTTAATCAGGGAGTTAAAAATATTCCAAAGGTAGGGTGGAGAGATTGCATCCAGGGACGTGAGGTATTTTCTGCATCTTTGGGAGTGAAATAGACATTGAAGACACTGACTATGTTTAATTTTCCCTCATCCCTTAAGATACTCTTCTGCCTTGATTCATTATTTTCTCTTAGGATCTCGAATGAAATTACAAAAAGTATAAATGAATCTGGCCTTATTAATGTTCATAGTTCACCAGAGTAAAGTTAACAAGTACAAATCAGATTAAGTCCTGCTACTTTACTAAAGTACTCATGATTATGAGTAGGAGTGATTGGGCTTTCAGAAAGAGAACATTTAGATTCCAGGTTATAGCTAACATTTGTCTTTATTTTTATTTTCTCTTTTGAGAAGAAAAGACAAATGTCACACCTACAATCTGTTTTATTAAAAAATAATTTTTATTATAGGAAATTATCTCATTTTCTAGTCCAGAGCAGAAAGAAGAAGAAGATGTGAATCATTAAAAAAATAAGAGTCAAATACTCTTAAAACAACAAGTGACAGTTTTATCATTTCAATATGTGTAATGTTTTAGGTTTTAATATAAGGTACAGAATTTCTACCATTTTTCTCTTGTGCATTGAATGTTATAATTTTAACATATGAAAATACTTTTTATACCATAAACTTGGAAGATTACTGACAGTATAAGACAAATATGAATTTTATGTTATCCTTTATAAAAGTGAAAGCTTCAAATATTTAAACTAAATTTACTAGTAATTACATTATTTACCTAATTTATGCTGGGGAAGATTGAAGGCAAAAGGAGAAGAGGATGGCAGAACATGAGATGGTTGGATCACATCACCAATTTAATGAACATGAACTTGGGCAAACTCTGGGAGATAGTGTAGGACAGGGAGTCCATAGGGTCGCCAAGAGTCGGACACAACTCAGCAACTGCACCACAGTAGCACCCAATTTATATAATTCACATGTTTAAGAGGAGGAGAGAAAAAATGTGTGTGATGGGGAGGGGAGGTCCTTAATGCACATTTTACTGATGGAAGCAACACCGTTGTGATGAACCTTCAGTTCAGTTCAGTCGCTCAGTCATGTCTGACTCTTTGCAACCCCATGAATTGCAGCACGCCAGGCCTCCCTGTCCATCACCAACTCCGGGAGTTCACTCAAACTCACATCCATTGAGTCCATGACGCCATCCAGCCGTCTCATCTTCTGTCGTCCCCTTCTCCTCCTGCCCCCAATCCCTCCCAGCATCAGAGTCTTTTCCAATAAGTCAACTCTTTGCATGAGGTGGCCAAAGTACTGGAGTTTCAGCTTTAGCATCATTCCTTCCAAAGAACACCCAGGACCAATCTCCTTTAGATGAACCTTGCTGCTGCTAAGTCACTTCAGTCGTTTCCGACTCTGTGCGACCCCATAGACAGGAGCCCACTGTCCCTGGGATTCTCCAGGCAAGGACACTGGAGTGGGTTGCCATTTCCTTAGATGTGGTCTAATTAATTCTCCACCTGCAAATGGATACCATTTTGAACCCAAGTACAGCAGCTTCAGGCAGAAGAAAGAAAATAAATTTGGCACATGCACTTCCCAGGTAGTCCAATGGTTAAGACTTCACCTTCCAGTGCAGGGGGCGTGAGGGTTTGATCAATGGTTGGGGAGCTGAGGTCCCCCATTCCTTGTAGTCAGAAAAAAAACATGAAACAGAAGCAATAATGTAACAAATTCAGGAAAGACTTTTAAAAAGGTCCACATCAAAAAAATCTTTTAAAAATGCGGTACATCCATGATGATAGAACTGTGAAATACTTACCGAGGGCTCTGATGTTGTGAAACCGGCAAGATTATCTGCTAATGCACAGTTCCCAAGCAGAGCGAAGCTGTTTCTGTATTGGTGTTCTTCATTAATGAAGTGAAAACACTTTAAATTCCAATTAAGTCGTCACTAATTACTTGTGCATGAGAGGCTAAGATGCATGGTTCCCTACTTCCTTCTGAAAAAATTTTCAAGTGTCTCCCCTCCTTGGAATCAGTTTATAGGGGAAAGAGCATTTATTTTGGAATCAGAAAGAAATGGTTTGAGACTACCTGTGGACTTGCGGGCAAGCCGCTTAAACACACTGAGTCTCAGACTGCTTCACGTATTATATAAGCCATGGAGGCTACTGATCTGAGTTTAATGGCTCATTTAAACTAAAACATGCAGCAGGTCTGTGTATGCCCTCCTTATACTCCAGCATCTTGCAGAATCAGTGCCAAGAGTGTTGTTCCTGTGGAGCAAAAGGCATTGCTCAGAATAGCTGTGGCTTGTTTTATTGATATGTACTGGTTGAAAACTGTTTTTCTTATACTGCCATATTCCTTTCACAGAGGTGGCAGGAATTGCAGTAGAGTCCTCTTGCCAACTAGAAAATGTTCCATTTTTTTTTTCTTTTTTTCACCCATTCCCTAGAATCACTTGCATCATTTGGAGCCAAGTATACTGAGATGGAAAATGATGAATATCTTTCTGTGAAGTAAAAAGTTGACAATAAATCCTTAAAATTTTTCTAAGAGAGGGATCTGTGAGACTTTGGAGAGTAAGGGAATGTTTTGTGATGAAAAATATAAATCAAGCAAGAAAAACTTCCCTCTTTGAATGTTTCAAACTGAGGGTTAGTAAACCCCAAAGCTAGATTCAATTAGGTGCTATTTTTTGGTACAGCCCTCAGCCAAAAATATATATATGTGTGTGTTCTTAAAACGACTTTTACCAATAAAGGAACCATAATATTTTGTGACACATGAAAGCATATGAAGTTTGTATTTGAATGTCTGTGAGCTTTGATTGGAACACATCTACACCCATATGTTTATGTATTGTCTAAGTTGCTTACAGAAAGTGGAGTGACTGCCTCTGAACCATTATGTAACCTGAAGTATCTGCTACTGGGATGTTTATAGAAAACATTTTCTGACCCACGCAATGGGGAGTTGAAATAAGCGAGGATCAATCCTTAGTGTATAGCTAAGTGTTTGGCATATAGGTATGCACATAATGTAGAAAGGCAAATAAACATTTAAAACACTCAACTTTTTTATCATAAAAAGAAATGAATATGATTTTAAATGTAAATAAAATTTCATTCAATTGAAGCAATCAAAATAGTACATAAATGACCACTAAAATCATTGCATTTTTAAGTTAATTTTTATTGCGATTTAGGTGCTTCACGATGTTTTCTTAGTCTCTGCTGTGCAGCAGAGTGGCTCAGCTGTACCTAAATGTGTATCTCCTCTTTCTCTCTCTTTTGAATTTCCTTCCTATTTAGGTCACCACAGAGCATTGAGTTTAGTTCCTGGAGCTATATAATATGTTCTCATTAGTTATTTATTTTATACATAGTATCAATGTTGTATGTATGTCAACCCCAATCAAACACTGAATTTTAAAATTACTAATACTATGAATATAGGAATTCCTAAGAGGCAGTTTTAGGCTTAAGAGACTATACTCAATGAAAAATTTGTCATTTTTTAAAAATTGTTCGGTTTTAGACCTAATTGAATTCTATTATCGTTCACCCTTCTTAATAAAATGGAAAAGAAAATCATTCTCTGTAATTGATCATTTGACCCAGACATCTGATTGTTTACTGATTAGTTCTAGTCCAGAGCTGGCTAATACCACTAAAATACCTGATACAAAATCTCTGTTGGAAAGTTTCTTCATAATGGAAAGGTGCTTCTGGAGAAATGTATTAACGTCATCTATCAACATTTAGTAACTTAAGTATAGAAGTACATCTCATAGGATGTGAATTTCACCTTAGGGGAAAGTAATCTATCCTATCCATCCATCTCCTCTAGAATTTTGTCAAGTACACTTTGAGGCTGTCATTTTCTTTTATGTTTGGTTTGCCTTGGTGTTTGCTTTTTTTGTTGTTGTGGCTACTCCTCTGAATTCTCTCATTTGAAAAGAAAATACGGTTAATAGAAAACTATGGATGGAAAAATAATACAATAATAGCAAAAGAATTTAAAAGAAAAATGCAATGTGGTAAGCTTTCAGAATTTAAAAGTCATTTTGTTTTGTTTTTTTAGAGAGCCTTTCAGTTTACTTCAGTTCAGTTCAGCTGCTCAGTCGTGTCCGACTCTTTGCAACCCCATGGACTGCAGCACGCCAGGCTTCCCTGTCCATCTCCAACTCCTGGAGCTTGCTTATACTCATGTCCATCGAGTCGGTGATGCCATCCAACCATCTCATCTTCTATCATCCCCTTCTCCTTTTGCCTTCAATCTTTCCCAGCATCAGGGTCTTTTCTAATGAGTTGGTTCTTTGTATCAGGTAGCCAAAATATTGGAGTTTCAGTTTCAGCATCAGTCCTTCAAATGAATATTCAGGACTGATTTCCTTTAGCATAGACTTATTGGATCTCCTTGCAGTCCAAGAGTCTCAAGATTCTTCTCCAACACCACAGTTCAAAAGCATGAATTCTTTGGCACGCAGCTTTCTTTATAGTCCACCTTTCACATCCATACATGACTACTAAAAAAAAACATAGCCTTGACTAAACAGACCTTTCTTGGCAAAGTAATGTCTCTGCTTTTGAATATGCTATCTAGGTTGGTCATAACTTTCCTTCCAAGGAGTAAGCGCCTTTTAATTTCATGGCTGCAGTCACCATCCACAGTGATTTTGGAGCCCAAAAAATATAGTCTGACACTGTTTCCACTGTTTCCCTGTCTATTTCCCATGAAGTGATGGGACCAAATGCCATGATCTTTGTTTTCTGAATGTTGAGCTTTAAGTCAGCGTTTTCACTCTCCTCTTTCACTTTCATCAAGAGGCTTTTTAGTTCCTTTTCACTTTCTGCCATAAGGGTGGTGTCATCCGCATATCTGAGGTTATTGATATTTCTCTCGGCAATCTTGATTCCAGCTGTGCTTCTTCCAGCCCAGCGTTTCTCATGATGTACTCTGCATATAAGTTAAATAAGCAGGGTGACAATATAGAGCCTTGACGTCCTCCTTTTCTGATTTGGAACCAGTCTGTTGTGCCATGTCCCGTTCTAGCTGTTGCTTCCTGACCTGCATATAGGTTTCTCAAGAGGCAGGTCAGGTGGTCTGTATTCCCATCTCTTTCAGAATTGTCCACAGTTGATTGTGATCCACACAGTCAGAGGCTTTGGCATAGTCAATAAAGCAGAAATAGATGTTTTTCTGGAACTCTCTTGCTTTTTCAATGATCCAGCAGATGTTGGCAATTTGATCTCTGCTTCCTCTGCCTTTTCTAAAACGAGCTTGAACATCTGGAAGTTCACGGTTCACGTATTGCTGAAGCCTGGCTTGGAGAATTTTGAGCATTACTTTCCTAGCGTGTGAGATGAGTGCAATTGTGTGGTAGTTTGAGTGTTCTTTGGCATTGCCTTTCTTTGGGATTGGAATGAAAACTGACCTTTTCCAGTCCTGTGGCCACTGCTGAGTTTTCCAAATTTGTTGACATATTGAGTGCAGCACTTTACAGCATCATGTTTCAGGATTTGAAATAGCTCTACTGGAATTCCATCACCTCCACTAGCTTTGTTGATAGTAATGCTGTCTAAGGCCCACTTCACTTCACATTCCAGGATGTCTGGCTCTAGGTGAGTGATCACACCATTGTGGCAGTGATTTTGGAGCCCCCCAAAATAAAGTCTGACACTGTTTCTACTGTTTCCCCATCTATTTGCCATAAAGTGATGGGACTGGATTGCCATGATCTTAGGTTTCTGAATGCTGAGTTTTAAGCCATCTTTTTCACTCTTCTCTTTACTTTCATCAAGAGACTCTTTAGTTCTTTAATTTCTGCCATAAGGGCGGTGTCATCTCAGTATCTGAGGTAAAAAGAGCCTTTATCCCTTATGAAAAAATACATAGTTTTCAAAATTTCTATCTAAAGCAGTTAAAAAGTTGTTCTGGGAAGAGTCATTGATACAGTTTCTACACCACTTTTCACAGCTTGTTTGATGAGAGAGAGAAATCCACCCCTTAAGGAATTCATCTTCACTCCCATTCTTTCTGGACCGAGCTTTCCTTTTGGCTAATGATTAGAGTGGAGTGACAATTCAACAAAATCACTAAGTGGAGAGACTCTTTCCAAATATGGGCTAATGGCTTTGTAAGTCTGGTGCCTTAGGCAAAATTAAATTAAACATTTAGTCATTCATCGTAAGCATCCTTAGCAATTCAGAGCTTCACACTTATACCTACCCAGAACCAACAATGCAAACAGCTGTCGCCAAGAGCCCACTTGGGCCAGGCTGTGCTGATGATTCTTGAGCTGAAAGGATACTTCGACTCTGCCCCCCTGGAACAGGGGTGTGAGGAGAGAGGTCACCGACAACCCCTTCGGAGGTGACAATGGCCCCGTGTGCTGGTGCCACTTGTTCTGTCTCCAAACAGCTTCTTGATCATCATCATTATTATTAATTGAGGTATACTTGATTTGCAACATAATTGCTGCTCTGCAGCAAAGTGATTCAGTTATACGTCTTTAATATTTTCAGTATTCTTTTCCCTTATGGTTTATCATGGGATATTGGATTCAGCTCGTTGAATATAGTGCTTTACAGTTTATCCATTCTCTTTATAATAGTTTGCATCTGCTGATCCAAACCTCCCCCTCCGTACCTCTCCCAGCCCCCTCCCCCTTGGCCATCGTCAGTCTGTTCCCTATGTTCATGATTCTGTTTCTGCTTCTTAGGTAAGTTCATTTGTATCATATTTTAGATTCCATATACAAATGATATAGTATGGTATTTGCCTTTTTCTTTTTGACTGACTTGCTATGATAATCTATTGTTGCATCCATATTGCTGCAAATGACATTATTTCATTCATGTTTATGGCTGAGTAGTCCAGAGTCTTGCTAATGAAAACCCTGCATTATACAAACGACTGCAAAGAAGTTTGTCTAAAGCATTCGTCAGTGTCCAGTAAACACAGTCTCTCCACCCTATTTTCCTTATATGATTGAGGTAATTCCTTCCACTTATCACATTTTGGTTTAAGTCATGATGAATAAAAGTTATCTTACTTTTATAATTTGACACTTTCATTGTTAGGTTGACATCTGTTAAGGTTAAACCATTCATCATTTAATAATTGAAATATTTCCACATGCTATGACTTAATTCCAGAATGTTATGATCATTATATCACCAGAAACACCTCTCAAATAATTGATTACTCTATGACAGTTTCACATGAACCTAACTAATGTGTACTTAAGGAAGTCTGTACAACTGGTAAGTTGTTTAGGGATATCTAGGGAGTTGGTGATGGACAGGGAGGCCTGGCGTGCTGCAATTCATGGGGTCGCAAAGAGTCGGACACGACTGAGCGACTGAACTGAACTGAACTGAAAGCTCCAAATAATACTTTAAATTGAAAAACTGGCCTTTTTAGTGTAGTGCAGAATTCCAAACCACCTTATCAAGAAGACACACCTGGTACTTCACCTCTTTCCCAAATTCAGTAATTATTGGTTGGGTGTATCTTTTTGAGTTAGAGATTTTGCTGCTTATGTGCCCAGGAATGAGATTGCTGGATCATATGGCAACGCTTATGTTTAGTTTTGTGTTTTAGGGAATATCCATACTGTTTTCCACAATGACTGCACCAGTTTATATTACCACAAGCAGTGTAGGAGGATACCCTTTTCTCCATACTCACTTTAGCATTTGTTATTTGAAGTTTTTTAATGATGGCTGTTGCGACCCATGTTAGGTGATAAAGTGATAGAGATTCTAATTCATTCTTTCATTTTTTAATGCATGAATACTAAATTATCAGGATGAAAGTAATTGAATTACATTTTAAATAATTACAAATTATTAACTAACAGACACAGAAAGCCATCACTTTTTCATTAAAAAATTGACAAAATTGTCATAACCTGTCTGTTTCAGACAGCAAACATTTATAGAGGGTCTTTATGGGTCAGTCATTGCAATGAAAATACCAAGATGAATTTGACACAGAGGGATAAAATCCATAAGCATTATTTGTACTGCCAGCCTCAGGGAGGGATGAGGGGAAATGAGTTTGTGGGGGAAAGGTTGCAGAAACAAATTTTTTTTTCCTACAGAAGCATGTGAGAATGATGTTTTACCCTTCTGGTTTTCTTGACTGGTTGATCTTTGTTCATAAAGCCATAGGTCTGCAAATAATATCTCAAACTCAAGTTGAAAATTGTTCTTGCAGAGTATTCAATTTTTTAGAGCTGTAATAAGCTAAACAGCTATTATGCCCCCCATTCACCCATTAAAATACATTTCTCTGCAAGACCTAGAAAATTTTTTGTTTACAGTGGATTTTCATACCTATCCAAAATAAAAAACATAAATAGTTCCCTGTTTTTTCATATTGGGTCAGAAAAGTTTTGTAGCCTAGTGGTTTCTGTCCTAGAAAACTTAGAATTATTGTCCTGAAAATAGAATCACAATTTTCATGGAAATATGAAATAGTGTCTTATGCAGATGATCTGAATTTACCTTGTTTAATTATTGTTTGCTGGAGAATGTTTCACAAAGGGAAGCAAAAATTTTCTCTTGAGCACTTTCAGGAATCAGGCTTGAAGAGGTGGCATTCCTAATTAGCTGTGGTAATGTCAGGGAAATATGCTGCTTTATGAATATGGATATTGTGTGGCTATCCCATGCCCTTATACAGTGTGTTGTGGCTTTGCCCTGGTAATTAATTCAGTGTCCACTAACCTCACAAACAATGCAAATTACTGTGGCTGCACATTTTACTGTCGGCAATAAAGGTGCCAATAATGACACGCTTGTCATCCTGTCACCTGCTCTGAAAGTACGAAGATTCTGGTGAGATCGCTCTGCAACTGAAGTTGAAAAATTGTATATATGAAAGCTTAAAGTTCAGTTTTTTAAAACATAAAGTTCTAAGTGTTTATAGAAAATAGGTCAGCAAAGTATTGAGTTCTTTGAGATGAAAAGTAAGGTGGATATTAGCACCTATATTATTTCTGTCTGCGTGGTCCTAGAAATTTATTAAATATAAATAGAAACAGTAGAAATAATATTGTTTCTATATTGCCTTTTTTAAATATAGTAAAAGCCAAGAAGTAAAAGTGTTTTGATTCCCAAGCTATTAATCCAATTATTTCTTGAATGAACATATTCTATTTATATCACATGTTACTGTAGCATCTCTCACTATGATATGCAATATATATTTGTATATGAATAAATATACATGTATCCATGTGGGTTGTATATGTGTATATACCTACATATTTATATTTATTATTATTATTTTAAATTAAGGATCATTGGTCTATTAGTGTGCTCTCAATGTATCTATATTCAGATTCTTTGTGTGATGGTGTTTTTTTAAAGAAAAAGGTATCTTCTCATTTTTTATAAACACTAGCAAAGTCAAAGTTTTGATGAGCTAATCTTCAGTATTAGATATATCCTTTATTTCCACTTTATAGCCATCCATTTGTGGATACTAGAAACAGAAAAAGGAGAAAAGTAGATGAGTGACTAAAATAGATAAAATCCTAAACACGCAGGAAATACAGATGAGAAGATTATACGCCAATGAGGAAAATGGATGAGTGAGCACAGGGAAGAATAAATGTAGAGCTAGGACCTGTGCTGGAAGGAGGGCAAAGTAATAGGTAGAAGAGATAGAAAAAAAATATTTAAGAGGTTCAGTAGATATTTTGTGGATTCCATTTAGGAAATAACCATCAGAGAGTTATGACCTTTATATGCTTCTGCAAAATGTTTACTACTGAGTATTGATAACGTTTATATTTTTCTAGTGTTACGTTATGAGTAGTCCTACACTCATAAGCATAACAAGAATAAACACATCCTCTGTGCTACAGGCCTAATGAAAGCTGTATACTCGTCCAATTTTCTATTCTGAATGCTACAGACAGATTCCTGAAAGGGTACACTTGCAAATGCAATGAGAAGTTTATTATATTAACTGTTAGGCCAGAGAAATATATTTTGTTTGGGGAATCACCATCATAAGCTTCTTGCCACATGATATAAAAAATGTGATGCTGTGGGCGTGAATGGAAGTGGCCATCAACATACAGGAAGAAGGGAAGCCCCTTCCAATGCAATAAAGAGAGGAAATGGTTGGCTTGCTGCAGGAGGTGGAAGATAAAGGGAGAGAGAAATAGAGGGAGACAGGATGAGGGAAAGAATGAGTCTGGGACTTGGTGAAAAGCCACTATTTGCTGAACAGTTTGCTATTAGCGGAATCTGTTTGACTTGCTGCCACTGAGTCGTTCCTGTTTCTCTTCACAAATCTTTCAAAGGTCTGTTCACAAATGCTTGCAGCAGGGGATTCTCTTTCAGAAAATGAAACATTCAAGCATAGCAAGAGCATGTGTGGCAGCATAACTCAGGAAACAAAAAATATCACTAGAAGCAATTCATCCTCCAGGCCTCCCCCTACAAAGAATCAGAAGAGCTTCAGGGAGTACCTAGCATCTAAGAATTGTAGAATTGGAGGTTGATTCAGGGTTCTCCAATCAGTTATATCTAAATTTCTGAGATGTTGGGAGTTACAAGATTAATACATATTTCTGTCCAGATCTGGAATTATTAGGCTTCCCTCGTAGCTTAGTTGGTAAAGAATCTGTCTGCAATGCAGGAGACCCCGATTCGATTCCTGGGTTTGGAAGATCCCCTGGAGAAAGGAAAGGATACCCACCCCCATATTCTGGCCTGGAGAATTCCATGGACTGTATAGTCCGTGGGGATGCAAAGTGTCGGAAACGAGTGGTCAAACAGGGATAGCAAGAGTGAACATTGACATTTTAGGAATCCGCAAACTAAAATGGACTGGAACGGGTAAATTTAACTCAGATAGCCATTTTATCTACTACTGTGGGCAAGAATCCATTAGAAAAAATGGGGTAGCCATCATAGTCAACAAAAAAGTCTGAAATGCAGTATTTGGATGCAATCTCTAAAATGACAGAATGATCTCTGTTCTTTTCCAAGGCAAACAATTCAATATCACAGTTATCCAAGCCCATGCCCCAACCAGTAATGCTGAAGACTGGAATGCAAAACTAGGAAGTCAAGAAACACCTGGAATAACAGGCAAATTTGGCCTTGGAGTATAGAATGAAGCAGGTCAAAACTAATGAAATTTTGCCAAGGGAATGCACTGGTAATAGCAAACACCTCTTCCAGCAACACAAGAGAAGACTCTACACATGGACCTCACCAGAGGGCCAACACCGAAATCAGATTGATTGATTATATTCTTTGCAGCCAAAGATGGAGAAGCTTTATATAGTCAGCACAAACAAAACTGGGAGCAGACTGGTTCAGATCATGAACGCCCTATCACCAAATTCAGACTTAAAGAAAGTAGGGAAAACCACTAAACCATTCAGGTATGATATAAACCAAATTCCTTATGATTATACAGTGGAAGTGAGAAACAGATTTAAGGGACTAGATCTGATAGACAGAGTGCCTGAAGAACTATGGTCGGAGGTTCATGACATTGTACAGGAGACCATCCCCAAGAAAAAGAAATGCATAAAAGCAAAATGGCTGTCTGAGAAGGCCTTAAAATAGCTGTGAAAAGAAGAGAAGCAAAAAAAAAAAAAAAAAGAAAGAAAGAAAAGAAAAGAAAAAAAGGAGAAAAGGAAAGATATACCCATCTGAATGCAGAGTTCCAAAAGAATAGCAAGGAGAGATAAGAAAGCCTTCATAAGTGATCAATGCAAAGAAATAGAGGAAAACAGTAAAATGGGAAAGACCAAAGAAATAGAGGAAAACAGTAAAATGGGAAAGACTAGAGATCTCTTCAAGAAAATTAAAGATTCAAAGGGAAAATTTCATGCAGGTTTAGTTCAGTTCAATTCAGTCACTCAGTCGTGTCCGACTCTTTGCAACCCCATGAATTGCAGCAAGCCAGGCGTCCCTGTCCATCACCAACTCCCGGAGTTCACACAAACTCATGTTCATCAAGTCAGTGATGCCATCCAGCCATCTCATCCTCTGTCGTCCCCTTCTCCTCCTGTCCCCAATCCCTCCCAGCATCAGAGTCTTTTCCAATGAGTCAACTCTTCACATGAGGTGGCCAAGGTATTGGAGTTTCAGCTTTAGCATCATTCCTTCCAATGAACACCCAGGACTGGTCTCCTTTAGAATGCACTGGTTGGATCTCCTTGCAGTCCAAGGGACTCTCAAGAGTCTTTTCCAACACCACAGTTCAAAAGTATCAATTCTTCAGTACTAAGCTTTCTTCACAGTCCAACTTTCACATCCAACATGACTACTGGTAAAACCATAGCCTTGACTAGACGGACCTTTGTTGGCAAAGTAATGTCTCTGCTTTTCAATATGCTATATAGATTGGTCATAACTTTCTCTCCAAGGAGTAAGCGTCTTTTAATTTCATGGCTGCAGTCACCATCTGCAGTGATTTTGCAGCCCCCCAAAATAAAGTCTGCTACTGTTTCCACTGTTTCCCATCTATTTCCCCTGAAGTGATGGGACCAGATGCCATAATCTTAGTTTTCTGAATGTTGAGCTTTCAGCCAAATTTTTCACTTTCCTCTTTCACTTTCATCAAGAGACTTTTTAGTTCCTCCTCACTTTCTGTCATAAAGGTGGTGTCATCTGCATATCTGAGGTTATTGATATTTCTCCTGGCAGTCTTGATTCCACCTCGTGCTTCTTCCAGCCCAGCATTTCTCATGATGTACTCTGCATATAAGTTAAATAAGCAGGGTGACAATATAGAGCCTTGACATCCTCCTTTTCCTATTTGGAACCAGTCTGTTGTTCCATGTCCAGTTCTAACTGTTGCTTCCTGACCTGCATATAGGTTTCTCAAGAGGCAGGTCAGGTGGTCTGGTATTCCCATCTCTTCCAGAATTTTCAGAAGCTGAAGTTGAATGGTTCTATGAAGACCTACAAGACCTTTTATAACTGACACTCAAAGGGAAAAAAAAAAAGATTTCATGCAAAAATGGGCTTAATAAAGGACAGAAATTGTTTGACCTAAGAGAAGCAGAAGATATTAAGAAGAGGTTGCAAGAATACACAGAAACTATATAAAAAAGATCTTCACAACCCAGATAATCACAATGGTGCGATCACTCCCCTAAAGCCAGACATCCTGGAATGTGAAGTCAAGTGGGCCTCAGGAAGCCTCACTAAGAACAAAGTTGTTGGAGGTGATGGAATTCCAGTTGAACTGTTTCAAATCCTGAAAGATGATGCTGTGAAAGGGCTGCACTCAATATGCCAGCAAATTTGGAAAACTCAGCAGTGGCCACAGGACTGGAAAAGGTCAGTTTTCATTCCAATCCCAAAGAAAGGCAATGCCAAAGAATGTTCATACTATCGCACAATTGCACTCATCTCACACTCTAGTAAAATAATACTCAAAATTCTCTAAGCCAGGCTTCAACAGTGCCTGAACTTCCAGATGTTCATGCTGGATTTAGAAAAGGCAGAGGAAGCAGTGAGTAAATTGCCAATATCCATTGGATTATCAAAAGATTAAGAGAGTTTCAGAAAAAACATCTATTTTTGCTTTATTGACTATGCCAAAGTCTTTAACTATGTGGATTGCCACAAACTGGAAAATTCTTCAACAGATTGGAATACCAGACCACCTGACTTACCTCTTGAGAAATCTGTATGCAGGTCAGAAAGCAACAGTTAGAATGGGACATGGAACAGGAGACTGGTTCCAAATAGGAAAAGGAGTATGTCAAGGCTCTATATTGTCGCCCTGCTTATTTAGTTTACGTGCAGAGTACATCATGAGAAACGCTGGGCTGGAAGAAGCACGAGCTGGAATCAAGATTGCAAAAATAATCAAGAAATATCAATAACCTCAGATATGCAGATGACACCACCCTTATGGCAGAAGTGAAGAGGAACTAAAAAGCCTCTTGATGAAAGTGAAAGAGGAGAGTGAAAAAGTTGGCTTACAGCTCAACATTCAGAAAACTAAGATCATGGCATCTGGTCCCATCACTTCATGGTAAACAGATGGGGAAACAGTGGCTGACTTTATTTTCTTTGGCTCCAAAATCACTGCATGTGGTGACTGCAGCCATGAAATTAAAAGATGCTTACTCCTTGTAAGGAAAGTTATGACCAACTTAGACTGTGTGTTAAAAAGCAGAGAAATTACTTTGTCAACAAGATCCGTATAGTCAAGGCTATAGTTTTCCAGTGGTCATGTATGGATGTGAGAGTTGGACTGTAAAGAAAGCTGCATGATGAAGAATTGATGCTTTTGAACTGTGGTGTTAGAGAAGACTCTTGAGAGTCCCTTGGACTCCAGTGAGATCCAACCAGTCCATCCTAAAGGAGATCAGTCCTCAGTGTTCATTGGAAGCACTGATGTTGAAGCTGAAACTCCTATACTTTAGCTACCTGATGCAAAGAGCTGACTCATTTGAAAAGACCCTGATGCTGGGAAAGATTGAGGGCAGGAGAAGAAGGGTCAACAGAGGATGAAATGGTTGGATGGCATCAACGACTCAATGGACATGAGTTTGAGTAAACTCCCGGGATTGGTGATGGACAGGGAGGCCTGGCGTGCTGCAGTCCAGAGGGTCTCTAAGAGTCAGACATGACTGAGTGTCTGAACTGAACTGTGCAGGGATTTAGAGTTCAGTATGTTCCTAAGCTATGAGAAGTGAAGTGAAAGTGAAAGTCGCTCAGTGGTGTCTGACTCTTTGAGACCCCATGGACTGCAGAGTCCATGGAATTCTCCAGGCGAGTATACTGAAGTGCGTAGCCTTTCCCTTTTCCAGGGGACCTTCCCAACCCAGGGATAGAAACCCAGGCCTCCTACATTGCAGGTCATTTCTTTACCATCTGAGCCACAAGGGAAGCCCCAGAATACTGGAGTGGGTAGCCTGTCCCTTCTCCAGCAGATCTTCCTGACCCAGGAATTGAACCGGGGTCTCCTGCATCACAGGCAGGTTCTTTACCGACTGAGCTATGAGGGAAGCTATAGAGGAGATAAATTTTACATTAAGCCTTAAAAAAGTGTAGATTTTATGTAGGTAGAAGGAAGTAAGAATGTTTTCAGATGCCATGGAAAGTGCATGCAGATGTAAGGACTACATGGCACCTGTCAGGGGAAACATTGCTACCTGAATGGCATTCAGTGTTTTTGAATGGTAGGAAGTTTATGATGCCAGGAAATAAGACTGAGTATGAAGAATGGTCCTAGGATATGACAGACCTTGAACTTCAGAAGAATTTCAGCTTAGTAGGACAGGTCAGAAAACAAAGATCATGGCATCTGGTCCCATCACTTCATGGGAAATAGATGGGAAACAGTGGAAACAGTGTCAGACTTTATTTTGGGGGGTTCCAAAACCACTGCAGATGGTGACTGCAGCCATGAAATTAAAAGACGCTTACTCCTTGGAAGAAAAGTTATGACCAACCTAGATAGCATATTGAAAAGCTGAGACATTACTTTGCCAACAAAGGTCCGTCTAGTCAAGGCTATGGTTTTTCCAGTAGTCATGTATGGATGTGAGAATGGGACTATAAAGAAAGCTGAGCACCAGAATTGATGCTTTTGAACTGGATGCTCCAACTGGTGTTGGAGAAGACTCCTGAGAGTCCCTTGGACTGCAAGGAGATCCAACCAGTCTATTCTAAAGGAGATCAGCCCTGGGTGTTCTTTGGAAGGAATGATGCTAAAGCTGAAACTCCAGTACTTTGGCCACCTCATGCAAAGAGTTGACTCATTGGAAAAGACCCTGATGCTAGGAGGGATTAGGGGCAGGAGGAAAAGGGGATGATAGAGGATGAGATGGCTGGATGGCATCACGGACTCGATGGACGTGAGTCTGAGTGAACTCCGGGAGTTGGTGATGGACAGGGAGGCCTGATGTGCTGCGATTCATGGGGTCTCAAAGAGTCGGACACAACTGAGTGACTGAATTGAACTAAACTGAACTGAGAACAGGTCAAGGAGCTGTTATCAACCTGGGAATCTGGACATAATAGACATTTGGTTTTAGGAAATTTAATCAATTGCATTTTGTAAGAGGGACTAAAGTTCAAAACCTCTTTTCAGAATTCTGTAATTGTCAAGGAATGAGGTAAAGTGAATTTGGAATAATTTTGACTGAAAGTTAAATAAGTTTTTACATAAAACTCTAAGTCTATAAGTAATGAAGGAAGAATCTGTAAGAATCCATATGTACAGAATACAAAATAAGAATGCTATATTCAGAATAAAAAAATAAGAATGGTATAGATAAAACAGTAATAAAAGAAAATCATGGTTCAGCCATAAACTTAAATCAAGTGTCCTTAATTTATTATTAAAGATTCTAAGGATTAATGAATAAATATTGCATGCATCTTATGTTATGAAATGAAAGCAATTTTGTGAGTTTAACCAATGGGACATTGGTACTGCTGGGTAAATAATACTACCTCTGCTTGAAGCATTAAGAGAGAGAACATTAAATAGATATAATTTTGAGAGTTCCACTACATTAAAATTTAAAAACATCTGCCTATAAACAGACTGACTTGAGGGCCTTATGCTATAAAAAAATATGCCTTCTTTTTTTTATTAGAATGGTATGGCTGATTGATTTTTATGGATCAAAATAATCAGAGCTTTTTAGGCAGGGCGTAGAGTTTCAAATTATCAAGTTAACAAAAAAAACAATGAATTTATTTCTTTAAAAATTATATTCACTTGTTCAAGACAGAGTCTAGAAACTTATAAGTTGCACATGTAGCATCCTAAGATATTGAGTCCATTAATATAGACACTATTGGAAGGCAGCGATGCTTGGTCCCTATGCCATCAGCTCTATAGACACTATGGAAAGTCAGCAGAACTATGTCATTAGAACTTTTCAGTGAGTTTATAATCACAATACATTGATGTACTCTTTGATTACAGACAGCTAAGACAGAAAGGGAAGTTATATTATGGATTTTATAATGTTTGTGAAAATAACTGAGACAGTCTACAGAGGCTTTTGTTCTTATATACAAATCCATATTGTTCACCATATAGATGATTATCTTTAACTTGGATTTCACAGACACAATATTTAGGGCAACAGTTACATTCATTCTTTATGAAAGTTAAGAGG
The DNA here is from genome assembly GCF_016772045.2 of Ovis aries. Lineage (NCBI taxonomy): Eukaryota > Metazoa > Chordata > Mammalia > Artiodactyla > Bovidae > Ovis > Ovis aries. The sequence goes on from NC_056057.1 coordinate 110,734,067, forward strand.
CTACATTTCAGTAACATTTTCTTAAGCTGATAGGGACCCCCACATTTCAGGTTAAGAAAATCAAAGTTAATATTTATTAATTAGTGAGATTTTAGGAATAGGTACAGTACATCTTAATGACATTTCTAAAAGTAACTGTGCTCTATGCAGCTTGATTTGAGAGACCCTGAAAATACCTCAGGATTAATTTGGAAATAGAAAAAAAAAAGAATGATCTCCTCTATATTGCTTTTTTTATAGAATGTTATTTGTCTCCTTTTCATCTAGAGCATCTTTGTGGTGGCATTTTAACTACATTAGTTGAGTGCCTACAGATGTCCAAAGTTCTGTGGGTGATCGCAAATAAATATGTATTCTTGCCTGGAGAATCCCATGGACAGAGGAGCCTGGCGGCTACAGACCGTGAGGTCGCCAAGAGTCAGACATGACTGAAGCGGTTTAGCACATGCATATACAAAACTGCTAAAAACTCTCTAGAAGCAACAGACATGAATACATGAGAGTGCAGCACGCCTGCTGGATGTGCAAGCAGATGAGAAAACTGGTGTGGTTGTCGTGAAGGCCGATCTCAACTGAAGAAAGAGGATTGATTTTGGTTGGGTTGTGATCTCAGCCTCATTGTCTTACTCAGCAGTGCCTTTTTTGGGCAAGGACCCAGGCCTTGGCAAAGGGACAACTCTTCCTTCACTCTGAGAAAATAATGGGAGCCTATTTTCTGTAAGGATATGAGAAATTGTCCTGTATAGTTTTGAAGTGGTTGTAGTGTTCATTTCGAGAGAACTGAAAAAAGGTACAATTAATGCTGAAATGGCTGGACAAATGTTTTGTGCAAAGCAAAACATTTTAAGACATAATGTAGAGCTTTCTACTACATGACAAAAATACCAAGATTTAAAATGAAAATACTTGATCCCTTTTCAGTCTCAGATGTTTGTTTTATTGTCACCTATGGATGATTTCAAAGCATTTTGACTGTCTCAACTTTCTGTATCCATCATATTAGGAAAGAGGTATTTAGTGGCATAAGTTTTCAACTTACTAAGTCAAAAGGGTTTATGTATGTGTTCATTCATTTGCTTATTCACTTCTTTAAAAATTTGAGTGCTAGCTATATCACAGAAATATTAATAACTAACCCGTATAGAAGCAGTTAAACTCCAGACATAGTTTTAAGAGCTTTACCCTTACTGTACTCATGAAATTCTCACAAGGAGCCTTGAACTCTGTTTCTATCACTAGAAATTCATCTCTAGAAACACACTTTATATTTAAATAGGTGAAAAAGTTTCCCCTCCCCAATACAGAAATGACCATTGTAGTAAATTTGTTATTCAACAAAGGTTACCAGTTTTCTGTAGCGTAGCAGACACTGTTATTATTATGGATTGGTCTTACCAATAATTTCAGCTTCTAAGGGTAGAAACAGGTAAGTGCACAGAATGCAATCTAGAGTGATAGGCACTAAAGTAATGTTGTGGAGATTCAGCGATGAAAGCAGCTATGTCTACGTGTGTGTGTGTGTGTCTGTGTGTGTGTGTGTGTGTGTGTGTGTGTGTGTAATGGGTATCATGAGTAGGTTTGAGATATGCAAGTGGTTTGAGAAAAACAGGAGAAGTATGGATTTAGGAAGGGAAAGGACAAACTTGGGCAAAATCTTTAAATCTCTTTATTTTTAAGCAGAAAACGTCTGAGAGAATAATAAAGTTATAAGCAGTTTTTCTGTCTCAAATCATATGCCTTCCTCAATTTGTAAAAATATTATTTTAATGTAAATACAAAACAGCAGACCATCTTTCACATCCAGTATTAGTATCGGGCTTCATTCTAAATACTGAGTACAGGTTAGAGAAGTAGAGAGTGAGAAGAAACATAGTTCCCATCATTGAAAATGACCGGTAGCATTATTTTGGTTAAGGGAGTTGTAAGATAGCTCTTCGTTGATCATTGATATCTTTGAAACATTTCCTACTTTAACTCTGAGAGAGCCGTTACTGGGGGTTTTGGCTGGGTCTCCAGACTGATTGTTTCAACAGTGCTCTCAGAGTTGCCATACTTGTTGGTGTAGTTCGTGTCCTAAAGAAGGGAGTGTGAGCTGAAATGGAGTAGAAACTCACTAACCAAGAGCACAGGGGGTGTATTTCTAATTTTCAGCAAGACGTCTGAGCTCCTGACTGCAGCAGCTAGAACTCCAGGCATTCCCTGCGGCTTCTGGTCGTCACGCTGATCCTAAATCAGACTTCTAGTAAGAAAGGAAAACTGTAATTTGACAATCTGAATCAAATTCAAAGAAATTTCTTGGCTGCTATTTGACATGTAATTGCGACCAAGTATTAGTGCAAATATGCCATTGGGTACTGACTGTGCAGGGTGGTTTTCTGTATGATTATCGTATATCATATTGATGGTGCTCCACAGTATATCAGAAATTAAACTTGGTATTTTTAATGCTAAAATGAGTAAACACTAATCAGAATGCCAGCAGGTACAGTATCTCTGAATGAAAAGACCATGTTCCAACAGCTGTTGGATTCTTTCTGTACATGATCTGCATAGTTAGTATGGGAAATATGAATAGGATTTTCATTCTGACATTTAATTAAAATGAAATTACCTACTGTTACATATGACACAGAAGCTATTATTTATGTTGATATTATTCTAATATCGTATTAGGCCGTGATTGAATTTGTATCAGTCGTTTTTATGAATTGAATTATTTCTGATTACCAGTTTAAAAAAAAAAAAAACCCAAGGAGGAGAGGCTATTTATTGCCTTGTGCATGGATTCACAATATTTTATTTTACTCACAATATTTTATTTTACTTTGAAGAGTTAGGGGTAGAAATTGAGTATTTCTGTGTAACTGTATCAAATGCTATTTTCCTGATTTGTCCCTTTGGCTTCTGTTTGGTGCTTTTAACATGTCCTTTGACAGTTTACATTTTAGCATCTGAACTAACACTGAGAATTTTTGGAACTATCAATATCCCTCTGTCTAGTCCCCCATTTTGTGATTGCTGTTGTTATTAATTTAAATTACTACAGTTAAGGGGTAGAAATTCATAGTCAGAAATGTGACCATATTCATGGTCTATTCATCCATCCACCCATCCATCCATCCACCCATTTATTCCTCTATCCATCGTGTACTTTGAATTTCCAGGGCTCACTCACACTGAAGCTAATTGGAGTTCAGTATTGTACATTTATCTTTTACCAGTGGCAGTACAGTCCCCTTAATATGCAATTCAGAATTTTCAGATACTTGGTATTTTAACAGTTGCTTCTGTTGACTAATACAACACAGCATAATACTCTGTAAAATCACTCTGGCAGAAATGTTTATTTAAGTTTAATCCTAAGAAAATAGTACTCAGGACAGTCAAATAGAATGAAATATCAGTGGTTTACAGGGTCACAGTCTTTCTAAGGAGAAGGCAATGGCAACCCACTCCAGCACTCTTGCCTGGCAAAGCCCATGGAGAGAGGAGCCTGGTAGGCTGCAGTCCATGGGGTCACTGGGAGTCAGACTCCACTGAGCGACTTCACTTTCACTTTTCACTTTCATGCATTGGAGAAGGAAATGGCAACCCACACCAGTATTTTTGCCTGGAGAATCCCAGGGACGGGGGAGCCTGGTGGGCTGCCATCTATGGGGTCGCACAGAGTTAGACACGACTGAAGTGACTTAGCAGCAGCAGCAGTCTTTCTAAGTTAAGCAAATCAATTCATTGTGATTCTGAAGTGTTTTTTCTTCAATGTGTGTTAGTCACTCATTCCTGTCTGACTCTTTGCAATCCCATAGCCCGCCAGGCTCCTCTGTCCATGGGATTTTCCAGGCCAGAACAGTGAAGTGGGTTGTCATTTTCTCCTCCAGGAGATCTTCCTGACCCAGGGATTGAACCGTGTCTCTTCCGTCTCCTATATTGCAGGCAGATTCTTTATCATCTGCGCCACCAGGGACGCCCTGAGTTTTCTTTAGTACTGAGTATTATGCTGAAAAAGAACAATAACATGGCACAGTGTTTTAAATCCATTAAATGTGGTTATGAATTTTAAGAATACATCTTTTTATTTGGGCAAATTGAGATGAACCAAATTCCTTTGATTCAACCCGTGCTAAAGATTTTGGGTTTGTGCAGTTCAGTTTAACTTAAAAATAGGGACCAGTTTCTTTCCATACAACAGATAACTAAAATAGCAAATACATGCGTTACAGTTTTTAGTTGTGAGAAAATCAGCTGAATCTAAATCATTGATTCCAGTGATTGTGTCTTATGACAAACTAACATTGTAGTTGTTTGGTTGCTCAGTCATATCCAACTCTTTGCAACCCCGTGGACTGCAGCATACCAGGTTTCCCTGTCCTTCACCATCTCCTGGAATTTGCTCAAACTCATGTCCATTGAGTCAGTGATGCCATCTAACCATCTCGTCCTCTGTCATTCCCTTCTCCTCCTGCCTTCAATCTTTCCCAGCATCAGTCTTTTCCAATGGCTTTTCGTATCAGGTGAGCCAAGTATTGAAGCTTCAGCTTCAGCATTAGTTTTCCAATGGATATTCAGGGTTGATTTTCTTTAGAATTGAACAGTGTTTAGTTAAAAAAGACACTAGATTTTTTTAAAGAAAGTAGAACATACAGATAATGTCTGTTCATCTCTTACATGGTATATACCATCTAGGGAGAGAAGAAGAAAGATAATCAATATATATTATATAACAGCTACCTCAGTTAATAAAAAGCTAGTTGGTATTAAGTTCTTATGAAGATTCTCAATGAAAGGAGAGAATGTCATACTCTCCACTCTGTTCTTAGTTTATCTTAACAGCCTGAGCAACAAATAAAATGCCAGTATTTTAAAACCACATCTTCAATCTTCAAATTTGTGATAAATCAAAAGGAGCTTTGATAGGATTCTTTTTTAACCTCTATGACCTTGAGCAACTTTTAGACATTCTTAATATTAATTTAATGCAAAGGAGATGTCTGATGAAATGATTTTAAGTGTTAGAAACTTGTGCCAACAAGTAAGGGGTAGTTGATGAGTAGGCTTGAATTTTGAGTCTCTTAAAATAATTAGTAAGACATGTTTTTGCAATATAGCATCATTGTACTGTTAGGCTCTAATGTGTTTGGAATTTTTGACTTGTGTTTATTTACACTTTGCATATGCATTTGTTTTTTTAATTAGTAATGTCAATATGAGAATGCAGTTTTATGCTATCAATTATGGGTAGCCTTAGGTTAATTGCTGTATTTAATTTCCTATTACAGCTACAGCTTCTTGTGGCTTAGAATTACCATAGAATGTAACAATTCTAGTAACAAAAGAAAACAGATTGACATGAACCAGACAAATTCATCTGTTCTCTCTTTCTACAGAGTGCAGAACAAAAAACTGCTTATGAGTTAAGACATTGCTGCCCATTTGAAATAATAAACAGCCTCTAAATTAAGACATAAAACTGTTTCTCTTTGTTCTTTCAAGCAAGGCAAGTAAACTACAATCAGAAGATATATGACCATTTGTCTCAAAGTTTAATTTTTGACAATGACTTTTAATCTTTTGAGTTTATTTTAATTTAAAGAGGCCATTTGCCTTCCTTATTAATTGTTTGTTTTATCATATGATCTGTGGTTATTTATTGATAATACAGCTTTTAAAGCAGCTTTTTTTCTATATACTTCTTACATCGTAGCAGTTTTATGAAGTTTTTTACCTTCCAAGTTAAAGAGACAAAACCTGGTGCTTCACTTTTTTCTCGTATAGAAGTTAATGATGAAAGGAAAGAGGCTGAATGACTGATTCAAGGTCAGATACATGTCTTATTAGAGAATTTTACGCAAATGCTGAGCCCTGTACTCTTCCACTGACATTTCACTACTGGGGATTCTGATGAGCTGAGCAGAGAGGAGGCAAGAGTCATTCCTATTGTTTATTTAGATAAGAGACTTAATCCAAAGTGAGAGATGGTAATTAGGAGCAACAAAGTGTGGAAAAAAGTGTATATATATGTGTGTGTGTGTGTGTGTATATATATACACACACACATATATATTAAGTCCTGTTATAAATCAACCCATGAGAAGAAGAAGAAGTCTGGAGAAGGAAATGGCAACCCACTCCAGTATTCTTGCCTGGAGAATCCCATGGACAGAGCAGCCTGGTAGGCTACAGTCCACAGGGTCACAAAGAGTTGGACACAACTGAGCGACTGCACTTCTTCTTATATATATACACATATATATTAAATCCTGTTATAAATCAACCCATGAGAGGAGGTAGCAATTTCAGTATCTGTTTGCCTAGTAGATATGTTAGATTCCATTGTGGACTTAAGGGATACATAGGCTGTTACATATTTGTAAGTATGTTCTATATCACAGAGTTTCTAAATGTGTTCAGGAGTATGCCTTTCAGAATGGCTCACTCCAACCATTGCACGCCTCCCCATATCTCTACTCTTCCCAAGGGCGTGGACTCTACTTTTTCAAGATGGCACTACTGCTCTTGTCCTGGCACCCTGTTTGTGCAGCAAAGAGAGCCTATTAGAGGAAGGGCACCAACTCTAGTGGCACGTTCAAACAGGTTTTTGTTCATTCAAAGAAGTATACCTTCAGTATGCTTCCCTATCATTTTCTCCAGTCTTGCTGAGAATTCTTGTATAATTTGACAATAAGGTCAGGTCTAAAGAAAAAAAAAAATCCCTCCTTTCTTTTTGGGTACTTCTTGTAAACAGTTCTCTCAGCAGTAGCAGCTTATCCTGCTAAACTGGCTCTTATCACATGATCTGGAGAGCTGATGTTTTCCTCAGTCTGCTACAAGCACAATCAAGCTGTTCTGTTGCCACTGTCATGCACCCCTGCTTTCTAAAATAGAAGGTCTCCAACTCTCCATTTTCCACCATTAGTTGGAAATGCAGCTCTTCTTCCCTAAATGATTCTTTTGTGTTAAACAAAACCTGCTATGCACTGGCTGATGGTGTCATGCCACTGAACAGTGTCCGAAAGATCTAGTTCATGTTGTAAATGTCAACTTTATTTGAAGAAGTACAGTTAACTTATTTGAAATAATTTGATAGTGGTTTGAGGATTTTTTTTTAATGAGGAAGATGAATGTTACATTTTCCATTACAGTACTGGTGCTGGTATTGGACAGCTTGATCAGGTTTTTCCATAAGATGTTATTTTCTAACAAACTTTTTGGTCAACCCAATGCAATGATGGTCATCATCATTCTGAAATTTGTAGCAAGATGGATCCAGGCTTTCCATATTTAGTTCAATTCTAATTATATATTTTATATTAAAAATAAGGTTAAAGTGTTCAGAAGTCCAAAATTTCGAAAACATGAGCTCTCATCTTAAAACAAATTTTATCATTATAGATGGTTCTTTCCATACCAATAGTAACCTCATGTTACGTGACTCTCACTATATTATTCAGGTGAAATAAAATGATACGTGTGTGTGTGTGTGTGTGTGTGTGTGTGTGTGTGTGTGTGTTCTATTTTAAGAATTATACCTTAGGTTTCTGAAATTCACTATACACATGATATACCTTTTTCTCTATGAAATTATAAGAGATATAGCTCTATATTCAGAATAAGCTTACAATTTATTTTAGTGTCTTCTCTCCCAAGAACAGATTCTCTGTTTGGAAAGCACACATCTTAAGCAACCTGCAGTTATTCAGAAAAGAGGGATGTGGGGAAAGCATCTACAATAGCAAATTGTAGAATCTCCTCATGACATAGACAGTGAATTAAAAAGCAGAGACATCATTTGCTGGCAAAAGTCTGCATAGCCAAAGCTATGGTTTTCACAGTAGTCACGTGTGGATGTGAGAGCCAGACCATAAAGAAGGCTGAGTGCCAAAAAATTGAAGCTTTCGAACTGTGGAGCTGAAGGAGACTCCTGAGAGTCCCTTGGACTGCACGGAGATCCAACCATCCTAAAGGAAATCAGTCCTGAATCTTCATTGGAAGGACTGATGCTGAATTTGAAGTTCCAGTACTTTGGCCACGTGATGCGAAGAGATGACACACTGGGAAAGACCCTGATGCTGGGAAAGATGGAAGACCAAAGAAGGAGGCAGCAGAGGATGAGATGGTTGGATGGCATCAGCGACTCGATGGACATGAGTTTGAGCAAACTTCGGGAGATAGTGGTGGACAGATGAGCCTGGTGTGCTGCAGTCCATAGGGTCACAAACAATCAGACACAACTAAGACACTGAACAACAACAACAGGGGGCTTGGGGTTCTCATGTGAACTAGAACCACACGTGATACCAAAAAGTGCATGTGCCTGCCCCAGTGACGAATTGGCTAATAGACTTTCAAAGGTGACTTGATGGCAAAGCCACATGGAAATAAATTCATAGGGAGGGCTGTGCTATAAAGAGAAAAGGACCTCAAGGTAAAAAGGACAGACACCTTTACTTCTTTTTGCTGCCTAGGGCCAGTGTGATGGTTACAACCTAAGTGACGTCCAAGTTATAACACATTTTAGAGCTTGTTACTCATAGGTACCTAAAACATTCATCCGTTTGGATCCCTAGGTTTTTTTTTTTTTTTTCCTACAGCCTACCACACAGATAAGGATCCTATGATAGCACCTAGCTTTCAACGTGAGTAAACTCAACGACTGGGTCAGTATCTGTGCTGTGAGATAAATAATATTACCTGCTTCACTCAACATTTTCTTTCCAATTCTTAACCATCAGATAGCTAACTTTGATGTATGAGTTTGGGTAGGACTTCAGCTGGCCTGTTAACAATGTGTGTGGCTGTTACTGAACCAGGTTTCTTTGCCCAAGGAGCATGTTGACACTGAGGTTTGCAGCAGAGAGATTATTCACGAGGCAACTAAGCCAGGAAGTGGGAGAACAAAACTCAAGTCTTATCTCCTTGAAGGCAAGGAGCTGAAGCAGTGTGGTCCGAGGCATGAGAGGCCTGGGGAGAGGTGATTGGAAATAAGAAAAAGGTGAGGTAATTTCATTCTGCACAAGTGTAACAAAGCTGCAGTGCTCTTCACAGGACTTGTTCAGCCTGTAGTGGCTTTTGCACTATCGGAGGATGGAGTTTTCAGCCCTCGGATGTCAAAAGGTCACCGAGCAGATACTTGCACCTGCCCAGATGGAGGGTCATTGGTCCTAACCAGTTTTAACCAGCTCAACTTGAACTAGACATAGCTGACTCCAAGTTCATGGAAAACAACTTGGGCAAACATCATATTTTCAGGTTCCCTACTGCTTGAAAGACATACATGTCTTTTTTTGTAGCAACAATTAAAAGGACCTTGATCAAGGAAGGCAAGTTATAAGTATAGTGGATTGGTTGGTGATTACCCCAAATTTCATGATGTTGAGGGAGGAAATAGATGGTTTTTAGGGACATAATGATTCCACTGAAAACTTAGCAGTTATCCGTTCAGGAAAGTTTTTTATTCCAACCTATAGTATTGTTTGTATTCTGGAATTATTTCTTCTACGGTGCAGTCTCAGAATGAAATATATACACTTGAATTTGGGAAATCTGTTGGATCATCTTTTGTTTTCAAGGACTTGTTTCTTTCTGAGAATTAGATGAGACTCTCTTGTATTTATCCTTTTTACATCTAGTGACTGTGATGATCAGTGACATGGATGAGTAGGGCTTCATTCACTGTGTTTTGAGTGAGTACATATGAAAGCACTACGGAGAAAGAAAATGGTAAATGCAAAGACAGCTATGTTATTACAGCGGTGGCTATAATGACAGTGTGGCTCCCAGCGGTCGAATTTGAAAAATAGAAAAATCTGATTTTAGTGAGTGGTTTACTGTGTAATACACAGTATAGGATACTAATTGGAAAGCAGAGGATATGAATTTATTTGTATTATAATGAGAGAGAAGTTGATAAGCATTAGAAAGTAATAATGGAAATAAGTAACTAGTGTTTCCTTGCAAAATAGTGCTCCGGTCTTTCTACTGTTCCAGATAACAAAGCAGTGGCAGAGTCCATGAATATTTAGAGGTAAAGGAGTTTATATACCACGTGGCATGAGTGGTAAAGAACCCGCCTGCCAAAGCAGGAGACGTAAGAGACACAGGTTTGATCCCTGGGTCAGGAAGATCCTCTGGAGGAGGGCATGGCAACCCACTCCACTCTTCTTGCCTGGAGAATCCCATGGACAGAGGAGCGTGGTGGGCTACAATCCATATGGTTGCAAAGAGTTAGACATGACTGAAGTGACTTAGCATACAGACTTTTTATATCACATATGTTTGAGGGAACTTTCAGGAAAATTCCGTCTGCGTGACCTAAAGGTCCTTAAAAACACCATGCAGGAAGTTTTTCTTTTTATGGGAAGTAAAATATGTAAAAATCATCCAGTTAAACAAAGTATGCTAGAGTCCACTTGATTGTTTCATAAATCATGAAATGTCTAAAAGTCTCCTGTTATTTTTTTTCATTAATTATGCATATGTAGCAGTTGTTTGTCCAGTCTCATCTAGTGCTTGAAATTATGATTGATGGAGAAGAGAGGAGAGTAAAATCTTTTGATCTGTGTCTCTTGCTTTTATGTAATATTTCTATCATTGATCCAAAGAAATTGGAATATCAAGCTGACCAGAGAGAGTGTAGCACTGATTTTGGTCAAGAGATGAGATAAGGAAGTTAGCTGCTATAAATGAATGAAAATAACAAAATCAAAACCAAAAAATAAAACTCTGTTGGGTGCCTTTCTTCTAAGCATCCTTGTATCAATAAATGGCATTAAAAAATAGATCCAAAATGGATTCTTAATATCACCCATAATATGAACCCATGGTAGATCCGTAAATAATACTCTCCAGGAGGGAAGATATAGTTCCTTCAAAGAGAAGCTAGAGGCCAAGCATATTCCTTGGAATGCATTGAAGCAGACTTTATTAAAGATAAGCCTGAAGGAATAGCTTTGACCCATCCTTGAATTTAAAGTTCTGAGGAAAACTGGAATCCTAAAAACACAGAATTCCTTACTTTTTAATAAATGCACCATTTATTGCAATTCTCTCCCTAAACCTCTTGACCTTATGAAATTAATGATGTTTGTCTTTGATGTGATTCACATTCATTTCCATTCTCCCCAGCCCCCTTTGTCCTGGTGATTTATTTCTTATCATATTTCCTGAAGAAATTCCTTTTATAAGGACTACTTCAGTAAACTAATTATCAAAAGAGATAAAGTGACCTCGTGCCTTGCCCCTCCTGGGATAAGTTGTATTTTAAGATACCCATGAAAGGGGAGAAATGCTTAACCCGAGATATTCTAATATCCTGAAACCGAAATGGAGAGGGTTATTATGGGATGTTGCGTACTCATTCATTCCGAACCATGAAGTCAAGTGAAGAGAACTACGCACACATATAACACACACGCATAGAGATAACTCTGTTATGTCTCTTTCTTCTGCCTTTATAAAGGCTATACTGTATCTTCTGTTTAAATTTAAATCTTACACAGTTGGAATACTACCTAGGTATTCATAGGAATACTAACTAGATATTCCTACTATATAGAGAAAATCTCTAAATAGAAACACCTCCTTTTTTGTTGTTTTCTTGTTTTTACGTCTATAGCCAGCATTTATTGAGCATATTCATGAAACTTGAGATACTAATCATGCAAAGACATAATATCTGCCCTTCAAATATGTAGGTCAGTGGTTCTTTATATCCTTAGTACGGATACTTCGATGGCAAGAGATTGTCTCCTTTTAATATGACGGTCCTGCCATCTTCCAGCTAGGATTGCTTGATTAAAGTCAAACCATCTATTCTTTTGTTCTATGTTTAATTGGCTTGCTGTTTCCTATATAACTACATTATCCTTTTCTTATGATACTGTGAATTTTTTGAATAGTTCTTTTCTTTTTCTTTTCTAATTTAACTCATTTTAATAGAGAGAAGCACAAAATTATTTGGAAAGGTAATCATATATAGTTATGTGCTAATATAAAATATTTATTTGCAAAAACAGAACTCAATCTGTAAAATAATTAGATGCTAACATGTAATCTTATCATCATAAGACAAAAAGTCAAAATTCATGGGCTGCTGTTAATAAAACAAAATAATAAAAGTGGTGGCATACTTTTAATTCCTCTTCATGGAACACTACACTTGTAAGATAATTAGAAAATAAAAAAATCCTGAGAATTTAAATTAAAAAATGATGTCTTAAAATATAAAATGTTGAGAAGTAATCAAAAAGGTCGTATTCCTGTCTTTGTGAATTTAAGGCAAACGTACTCACTTATATTTCCCCCTATTTTGTTTTTTTGTATGAGTGTTTTCCTGGCAAAAGAAGACTGGAATGTGAGACCTATGTGGTACTGAATATTGTCTTTCCTTATTACTGTTTTATATATATCCTTAGAGTTCTATATATAATTCCTAATTAAAATTTCAGGTTAGAGAATGAGAGGTGAGACACACAAACATGGACCCCTCTCTCCCCACCCCACCCCCCACACACAGACACAAAGGCAGAATGAAATTAAGGGTGCTTGGGGCTGGGGCATGGGGATGATCCAGAGAGATGATATGGGGTGGGAGGTGGGAGGGGCATTCAGGATTGGGAGCTTGTTAAAAAAAAAATGCAAATACAAAGCGAACATAAGATTAACACACAGTGGACCTTTTAAGAATTAGCTCTTCATTTTCTTATTTCCTCCTATCTTCATTCCTTCCTACTTCCCCTTTCTGATACATTTAAAATTAAAATCTCTAAACTTAATATTGGGTCCCCAGGACAGATCACGTGAACATAGGTTGCTGCTAAGTTGCATCAGTCGTGTCCGACTCTGTGCGATCCCATAGACAGCAGCCCACCAGGCTCCACCGTCCCTGGGATTCTCCAGGCAAGAACACTGGAGTGGGTTGCCATTTCCTTCTCCAAAGCATGAAAGTGAAAAGTGAAAGTGACGTCGCTCAGTCCTGTCCAACTCTTAGCGACCCCATGGACTGCAGCCTACCAGGCTCCTGCATCCATGGAATTTTCCAGGCAAGAGTACTGGAGTGGGTTGCCA